>NC_134458.1:39891922-40541922 GCF_047948215.1 Lycorma delicatula
TTATAAAGATTTTTATTAGTGGAATTCTCCTGATCTGATTTGACCTGTTCTTCAAGCAAAAGACATTCTCATATCTTTGAAGGAAGTAAGGTCAAAATGCAGTGTTTTATTGCCATTTATTTTACTTTTGAAAACAAAAGCAGCTTTTAATCAATAAAATGTTTTTAGAAATCAGATGCATAAGCATCTGATTGATGATAAGCAGCATCATGGTTGATACTACTATCTTTGCCAGTTTCTTAATGTTATGTTTATTCTTTACAGACCAGCTGCAGTCATTTTTTGGTGAAGAAAAAATTTTCAAGTTCTAAGTGATGCACCTACTGAATATGAATTTGTTTAAGCAATTTATATTCATACTCCCTCTATGAATCATGAGACCTTACCAATGGTGAGGGGACTTGAATGCTCAGTGATATAGAGTAGTTGGACCAAAGGTGCAACCATATCAGAGCGGTATCTGTTGAGAGCCAGACTAAGGAATGGTTCCTGAAAGAGGGCAGCAGCACTTTCAGTAGTTGTTAAGGGCATAGGTCAGGATGACTTACGGCCATATCAACATCACTCAATCTTCTGAATACTGAGCAGCTGAACAGCTGAAAGCAATGGAAAATGTTTTTCCGAGCAAATGCAACTCCTGGCATTTTCATGTAACAAAGATGGAGGCATCTTCCTTGGTAAAATATTCCAGAGGTAATCTAGTCCCCTCTTTGGATCTCCAGGGATGGGGACTACTAAGGAAGGGATCACCAGAAAATTAAAAAATAACATTCTATGAGTCGGAGCATGGAATTTTAGAAGTCTAAAAAAGGTTGGTAGGTTAGAAAATTTAAAGAGGGAAATGGATAGATTAAATGTAGATATAGTAGGAATTAGCAAGGTTCAGTGGGAAGAGGAAAACAACTTTTGGTCAGATGCTTTTAAAATAATTAACAGCTTCAAATAAGGGCAAGCAGTAGTAGTTTTCGTAATGAACAAGAACAGGGAAGAGAGTAGAGTATTTCAAAATGTATAGCAATAGAATCATTGTAATAGGGATAAAATCAAAACCTAAGCCAACAACGATTGTTAACATCTATATGCCTACAAGTGCATGATGATGATGAGGTAGAGTGTGTATATGAAGAAATTGACGAAGCAATTAAACACATAAAAGGGGATGGAAATTTAATAACAGTTGGAGATTGGAATGCAAGCATTAGAAAAGACAAGGAAGGAATTACTATGGGCAAATATGGGCTGGGCAAAAGGAACAAAAGAGAGGACCGACTTATAGAACTTTTCACAAAGTATAATTTAATAATTGCCAACACCCAGTTTAAAAATCATAACAGAAGAATATACACATGGAAAAAGCCAGGTGATACTAGAAAGTATCAAATAGACTATATTGTGGTTAAACAAAGATTTAGAAATCAACTCGTCGACTGCAAAACTTACCCTGGAGCAGACATTGATAGCAACCATAATTTAGTGATAATGAAATGTAGATTGGGGTTTAAAAACCTGAAGAAAAGGTGTCAGATGAATCGGTGGAATTTAGAGAAGCTTGAGGAAGAGGACGTAAAGAAGATTTTTGAGGAGGAAATTGCAAGAGGTCTGAGCAAAAAAGATAAGGTAGAAAATGTAGAAAAAGAATAGAAGAATGTTAAAAAGGAAATTCTTAAATCAGCAGAAGCGAACTTAGGTGGAACAAAGAGAACTGGTAGAAAACCTTGGATATAAGAGGATATATTGCAGCTGATGGATGAACGTAGAAAATATAAGAATGCTAGTGATAACAAAAGTAGGAACTATAGACAATTAAGAAATACTATAAACAGGAAGTGCAAACTAGCAAAAGAAGAGTGAACTAAAGAAAAGTGTTCAGAAGTGGAAAGAGAAATGATCATTGGTAAAATAGACGGAGCAGACAGGAAAATTAAGGAAAAATTTGTGGTACATATATTAAAATCTAATAATATGTTAAACAAAGATGGTACACTAATTTATAATATGAAAGGAAAGGTCGATAGGTGGATGGAATATATTGAAGAGTTATACGGATAAAATGAATTAGAAAATGGTGTTATACAGGAAGTCGAAGAGGATGAAAGAGGAGAAACAGTACTGAGATCTGAATTTAAGAGAGCATTAAAAGATTTGAATGGCAGAAAGGCTCCTGGATAGATCGAATACCTGTAGAATTACTGCACAGTGCAGGGGAGGAAGCGATAGGTAGATTATACAAATTGGTGTGTAATATTTACGAAAAAGGGAAAGTTCCGTCAACCTTCAAAAAGGGTGTTATAGTCATGACACCAAAGAAAGCAGGAGCAGATAAATGTGAAGAATACAGAACAATTAGATTAACCAGTCATGTATCAAAAATTTTAACTAGAATTCTGTACAGAAGAATTGAGAGGAGAGTGGAAGAAGTGTTAGGAAAAGACCAATTTGGTTTCAGGAAAAGTATAGGTAAAGGGAAGCAATTTTAGTGCTGAGATTAATAGTAGAAAAAATATTAAAAAAACAAAGCAACATACTTGCCATTTATAGGCCTAGAAAAGGCATTCAATAACATAGACTGGAATAAAATATTCAGCATTTTAAAAAAATCAGAGTTCAAGTACAGAGACAGAAGAACAATTGCTAACATTTACAAGAACCAAACAGCAACAACAATAATTGAAGAACATAAGAAAGAAGCTGTAATAAAAAAGGGAGTCTGACAAGGATGTTCCCTATCCCTAATAATGTAGATGGACCACTGAATATAAAAATGGAAGAGAAAAGATTACAGAGGTAGACAAATTTTGTTATTTGGGAAGTAGAATTACTAGATGGGTAAAGCAGGAGCAATATAAAATGCCGAATAGCACAGGCAAAACGAGCCTTCAGTCAGAAATATAATTTGTTTATATCAAAAATTAATTTAAACGTTAAGAAAACATTTTTGAAAGTATATGTTTGGACCGTAGCTTTATACAGAAGTGAAACTTGGACAATCGGTGTACCTAAGAAGAAAAGATTAGAAGCTTTTGAAATGTGGTGCTATAAGAGAATGTTAAAAGACAGATGGGTGGATAAAGTGACAAATTGAAGAGGTATTGCAGAAAATTGATGAAGAAAGAAGCATTTGGAAAAATATAGTTAAAAGAAGAGATAGACTAGGCCACGTATTAAGGTATCCTGGAATAGTTGCTTTAATATTGGAGGGACAGGTAGAAGGGAAAAATTGTGCAGGCAAGCAATGTTTGGAATATGTAAAACAAATTGTTAGGGATGTAGGATGTAGGGGGTAAACCAAAATGAAACGACTGGTAGTAGATAGGGAGTATTGGAGAGCTGCATCAAACCAGTCAAATGCCTGAAGACAAAAAAAATATTCATACTAGGAACCACATTTGATTAAGATCAAGTAAGCTGGAAAAAGGAGGTTCTCAAAATTCTTTCAGATTAGACTACTGGAAAAAAAGTGTATAAATGACTTTTAATTTATTAATGAGTAAAATTTAGTTCATTTGAATTGCTCAAAGTTATTGAAGTCCTCATTAAAAAAGCAACAGATAGATTTAAATTCCCAGTCGTCCAGAATCATAGACCTTATTTTTTTTTAGTAAATTAAAATATTTTAAGAAAGACATATATTTCATTAACTATTTCAGCAAAAATTTTGGATAAACAGCAAACTTTTTTAATTCATCCGTAACTTTTGCCCTATCATGATGATCAACTAGAAGTGCCACAAAAACATAATTGATTCATAAAAAATAAAAATTTATTGATATTATTATTGTTAAAAGTATGATTAGAGAAAGATCTATTGTTACCTGGAATCAATTTTTTTTTGTTTTTTATAGACATTATTATCTTTTGAATGTCAGTAAAATTTATCATTATGACAATGTTAATATGCAATTAAAATGTATCTAAACAATATTAAATTATGATTTCATGAACATGTAAAATAAAATGAATTTAATATATCTATACTATAATATAAAGAGGAAGGGGGTTTTTGTTTGTTTGGAATAAACAAAAAAACTACTCGATCAATCACAACCAAATTTTACCCATGTTTCTTGGCATAACTGAGAAGATTTTTAGGTACATTTCATTTTGAAAAAAAAAAATTACATATATATAGTAGTAGTGGAGATTTGCTGGTTAAAGCACAAGCTTTAATGAATTGAATTAATGAACTGTGATTCTCTATCAGTGTTAGCTGGGTATGAACTGAATGATTTGAATCAATAAAATGAATAATATTAAAAAAATAATAGAATTAGATTTATGTAAAACAAAATTATATTAAATAAATTTTAAAAAAATTCTGTTTAACAATAATGGGCTTCCCGTGGGGATTGCATGTGAGGCTAGAGTGGTGAAGTACGCAAGCACCTTGTGGGAGGCTAGACCAATCATCACCATCAATGGTAACAAATGGGGTCCCCCTGGATACTGTTTTGGGAGATGCAATGGGATCCTCTTATAATATTTCTGCAAACAATCGTCTGATTTTCAAAATTCAAACGGGGTATTTGTTAGTAGATTGAAGGTTAACTTGTACATGCACTAGGTACACTTTTGATCTAACAGATCACGGTTATTTGGAAATGTGTATATATATATATATATATATATATATATACACATTTATATATATATATAAAGTTTGTTTGTAATTGCATCACACGAGAACCAATCGACTGATTATTTTCAAATTTGCAGGATACATTCGTTTATCCCAAGGAACGTTTTAAGCCATCAACTGAGGCCCTAGCACCCTTGAAGGTAAGATATAAAAACATTCATTATTTCTTGGTCCCCAAGTAGGGTGAACTTGTGAATTAAAGATATTCATTAAGGAAAAAATAGATTAATCCTTTTACTTCATTATTATATTTTTACCAACATGGCAAAGAAATGCTATGAATTTTTCATCGTCAAAGGTGAATGCACTTTTGTTACCATTATTTACAGATAATGTACAGTACGAGGGTCCAGGGGGTGGAACCCTCTGGGTAGATGGGAATGGCGGCCAAAGCAAGCTCTGCAGGTGTCAAGGGCAATGGTCCCCCTGGCAAATTGGGAATGGTGAGTGAAGCAAGTTCTGCAGTCATGGGATAGGCCTCTTGGCTCTAAAAGGCCCTAAGGAGCCCCAGAGGAGGAGTTGGCTCCAGGATTCACCTGGGTTGACCTGAGCCCCGAGGGTCTAGATTCTAGATTCTGGACTAGTATATATAGTATATATATGTAAATATGTAAGTATATATATATATATACTTACTTATTTATGTTTATACACTAAAAAAAGTACAATATATTTTTAAAAGCAAAGAAAAGGTATTTCAAGTTTAAAAAATGCCTCTTATTTTCCAATCAGTTCAAACATAAAATTTACATTATCAATTTAACCCTACTGAATTTAAAATTTAAACATTTTACTTCTGACTCAGCTAAGATGATTTAATTTAGATTTTGTGTTATTATAGTTTAGATATTTAACAGTTTTATAGTATAAACTAACAATCATTACTTATGGTACTCAATAAGAGGGTCTGTAATGTAATGAAAGGAGAACAGTGTTGTGAAAGTTTATTTTGCTTTTCCACTATGCTACTCCCTTTCCTTAACAATATTTTAAACCAAAATCTGTTAATACATTGGTGATAACCAGAGCAAAACATATTTGTTTGTTAAGAATAATTAAATGGCAGAACATGTGTTTTTTAATTAATTTTAAATCAGTCAGTTTATATAATCAAGTGTTTTTCAGTAATTTGATATTTAAAAAAAAACCTTTTTATAGTGAATAAAATTATGTGACTATAATTTGACAGATAGATTTGGTATTATCCCATGATAAACAAAAATGTTACTGAAAGTATTTAATATTTATATACATAAGTAGATCAAATAAGTAAATGATTGAAACAATAGTCAATAGCTTATAGCTGCTGTAGGGATAATAAATGCCATAGTGGTTTTTGTACACACATATGTATATATATATATATATATATATATCAAACAAATTAATTCTGGAATAAAAACAACTAAAAGATTAATAAGTATATGATAAATAATAAAACAAATGCATTTTACTGAACCCTTAAAAAATGTTAGTAATAAAATGTGATGAGATGTTTTGATTTTGGCATTCCCATTCTACTTCTAAATTCCAATTCTAAATATCGCTGATACAATACACTTCCTACTACTGACAATGGAAAATTAGCTATTGCAGAATTATTATACATAATTAAACCATGTTTATGAAAGTAATATTTATTTTAACAAATAACAAGAAGATTAAAGTACTGCATATAAATTTTAAAATATTATTTTATATATATCTTATTAACAACCAGACTTCCTGATGTCCAATAGAGTTGGACATCAACATATGTCATTATGGGAGGTGGGTAATGATTTGAAGAAAAATCTTGCTTGTAAGGAAAATAGTAAAGCAAGAACTTCTTGTTCTCTGGGATGGCTACAATAGCTCTGAAGATTCTACTAAAAAGTAGCAGCCAATGGGGTTCTAATGAACTTATGTCAGGCCTATCAGCTGGTAATAGATAAAGAAAATGTTTCAAAACTGAAACAAGTATCAGAAGGAAATAATGAAAATGAAAAGTGGTCAAGATTGGGAATACTGAAGATGCACATTAACAAGGAAAATGGAAGAGATAATTAATGTGAGGGGCAAAAGAAGATCGGATGCATTGGGGCTGATGGAGGTGACATGGAACAGTGAAGGACAGAGAGAACTAAGACAATGATATGAGATGGGAAGGAAAAATGCAGAGGAAGTGGTAGTGAACAGAATATTATATGAAGAGGTGAAGGGGATTAGTATGTATATAATTAAAGTGAAACTACCATTGAAAAGAAAATACAGATTTTTCAGGCGTGTATTACAGGCAGGTTGTTCTGCAGAAGAGAAGGAAGGGTTTAAAGAATAATTACAGAGCTGAGTTTGTGAAGAAACATTATTGTAATGGAAGACCTGAATGATGAAGATAGACTGGAATATGAAAGTGTGCTTGGATTAGAAGAATGGGTCAGCATGAATGAGGAGGATTGCTGGATTTCTGCAAGAGCAATTATTGAAAATAATTACAAATAAGAGTAACAGTTAAATAATAAAAAATAAGAGTAATTATTTAAAATAATGTAGAATTAAGTGAAAAGACAGAGAGTCATTACATAACATGATACAGCAGTGATCAGTCTAGAAGGTGAGTGGTTCAGACCCCAGAAAATTATAAAGAAGGCAATCATAGTGTCTATATTAAAAAAAGAAACAGAAAGGAGTATGAAAATTAAAGAAGAGCACCATTTGAAAGATTATTTTAAAAGATACTGAAGAAGGGAATTCAGGAGAGCATGGAGGAAGGCTCAGAGAGGAACAACATGGTTTCTGACTGGGTACACTGACTGTTTATCTTACGTGTGCAGTAAAATTACTTCATAAAAGGCACAATGGGTATGGAAAGGATCTTCTCATGACTTTTATGGTTATTGAAAAGGCATTTGATGGCATGGACAGAGAAAAAGTGTATGAGGCTTCAAAGAGAAAATGAGTAAAGAAAAGGAATGTGGAAAGGGATAAGGAGTATGTATTTTAGCTGAGTAAATATAGAAGAAAAAAAGGGCCGACAGAAAAAAGAAATGGTCTGAAAGAAGGTAGGTGACTTCTTACTTCTGCTATTCATTGTTATATTGGAAGATATACTGAAGAAGGTGGTAGAAAAGGTAAAAGAGAGAATGATGAAAGAAACAGTACTTGCAGATGACATAATGATATGGTGAAATACAGAGTAGGTTCAAAGACATACAAATGTGTTGAGAGAAATTATAGACCACTAAGGAATGAAATTGGGGGAAGAGAAGCATAAGATGGTAATCACCTAGAAGTTACTGGAGAGTAACAGTTAGCGCACAGCTAAGGAGAGTGGGCATTTTTAAGTATCTTGGAAGTAACACAGAGCAATGTGGAAGAAATCAGGAAGAGGGTTACTCAAGCACACTTATTTTTGAAAAGTATGGATAGTCTGATTTGGAGTCAGGATATGCCCCAAAAAGTAAAAAGGTGGATATATCAGACACACTATGTCCCAATATTAAATTGTATTATGCTAAGCAGCATAATAAAATCATGGGTTACAAAATGAAAGGATGTCAGAAAAATATAAACTTGAGAAATAAACTTTCTAAGGAGTAATGAAGGAGTTACAAGAATGGACAGGATAAGAAATGAAAATCTGGGATATACTGGAGAAGGAACCCTTGTAAGAGAAAATATTAAGGATGATGAGGTAAGATGGTATGGGAATGTAAAAAGGATACAAGAAGGTTAGCTACCTAGGAAGATTCATGATATGGAATTGATGGAAAGGAAGCCAAAGGTTAATGAAAGATTATGAAAGGTAAGAGAAAGATGAACTGAAGGAACTACAAGAGTGTGTACAGAAGTGGGAAGAAGACTGAAAGGAGAGATCACAGAAGTGTTGCTGGTACAGTAGAAGGTGTTGGAGGGAGGTATGCATGATGAAACCATGTAAATACTATTAGGGTTATGTTTTACGCAGTCCTATCTATTAAGACGTCTTCTAGTAACACATGGTAAACGGGAAACATATGTTTGAGACGTATGTTTATGACTAATAATCATATCTCTGAAAAACATTTTAGTTGTAGTGGAAGTATTATACATAAGTAAATCATATCTCTAAAAGTGATATTATTTTAATAAACAATTCATAGGTTACAGAATATGTTGTTAATTTAAGATAATGAATTACAGTTAGACCTGTAAAGGATTGAAAAGTTATAATTTGTTATCCATCAGAATATTGTTACTGCTACTAACCACTAAGTAGAATGCTCCATAAACTCTTTGTTAATATTAAGAATAAAATAGCTTGAAATTGACAGTAATTCAGTAATTCCCTCAATTTAAAAACTGTTTTTTATTTGTTAAGAAGAGGATGTAGTGAATGTCAAAACTCAATCTTTTCATGTAAAGATATAAATAATTTTTTCTGTTAATAAACTACAAAGGTATCATACAACTAGACTGCTACAGTTATTTATATATATATATATATATATATAGATTTTACTTACTCATAAAATTAGCATAAATCATAATACTGAACTACACTTATTATTTAATTATGTTAATTTATTTGATTAATGACATTAGGAATTAATGTTTTAATTTTTCTTAAGTCACTATTAAGTAAACATATGTGTATTAATGTGTCAAGTTAGGAAACTAAATACTTTGAAAACTTTCCAATTTAAACCATACAATTTGTTTATAATTTTCATTTTTGATGGTCCATGTATGAGAATCTTGTGAGTTATTCATTATTAACTAAAAAAAAATTATTTTTAAAGTGTTCAGTTTTACTGTGTTTATAGATCAGATGAAGAAACTGAGATTTAGTATTATTGAATTAGTTCATATGTTGTTATCCACTACGTAATGATACAACAGAAGAATCATAGTGATGACTTATTATTTGAAAGAAAAATAAATAAACTTTGTATAGAATTTATAAAGTAAATGTAAATAAACCTAAGACAATATGCTTACAATGGAGGTTAGAACAGCTCAGTTGTAGCCGGCTATTAATCCAAGGACTGCTGAATAGAAAATGGGTAATATTAGTTAATTTTGTCATCTAATTTATGATCACCAGTCAACCAAGTTTTCCCAGCAATAGCAACTTCACCATCACTAATGGTAAAATAAAAGATTTCTGACATAGTGATACCCACATCAACTATTTTTGTACCACGGACAGTTATGATTTACAGAATGATATAGTGCTACTTGTCTGGCCCCTAAATACCTTTCCAAGAGACAGAACATTTAGTTCAGGAGTTAACTTTAACAGACACTACTTGTAAATCTAACAATTATTATAAACAATACATTTTATACATATGAAAATAAACCCATACTTAAATTTATTTCTCTGCTTTAATATCTTTAAGAGCTTCAGTTTTCCCATAATGAAAAATTATCAAAGGTTAAGGTTCAGGTTAAAATTATCAATTAAGATTACAGTTAAGGAAGGCAAATTATAGACTATAACACAGCTATATCTTGAAAAGTTGAAATCAGACAAATATGATTATCTCAAGCTCTCTTGGCAACTACTTCTTGAAACTGTAACAATTTTTTTTCTTTCACAATTTTCATTTTTATTTAATTTGAAAAACAGACTGTATTAGTTTTGGCACAGTTTATGAAGCTTCTCTCTATGGAAGGCCTTTTCAGAGCAAAGTTTCTTAGAAAAGGTGTCGCACTGTTTACAAGAATTATGAACAGAAAATCTACAGTAAGTGGGTCAACACTAACTCAAAGTTGGTTTTTCACATTCTCTACACCTGTTTCTATTGGATGTCTTTTCTATCATGCTGTCAATTTATCTACATGTTCAGATTTATAAAGTTCCCTTTTTTTGTGATCTATCTTATCCACATAAAATTATAATCAGATTATTAGGCAATATTAAACCTTCTGTGATGTTCTTAACATTTCCAGTGTAATCATAAATCACAATCTTCAAACCATCCTCAAAAAAAAGTGAAATTATTATGAAAGTAAATGGAAAATTATTTCTTCTTACAATTATAACATCATCAACAAAAGAAAAGTAGACCCTTCCAAACTAATCAAGAATGAAAATTGCCAAAAAGCAACCAAAAAAATAACAATCACGGATGAAATTGAAGACCTAGTCAACAACTTTGAACAAATTGCAGAAGAACTGGCTCCACTAAAACCCCGTAAAAAGCATCAATGGTGGAACAGTGAATGCGACAAAACAGTGGTGAAGAGACATCAATCATGGCTATTATACCAATCCCAAAAATCAGAAACATCTTTCCAAAAACTAGTAAAACAAAGAAAAGAAACCATCTGAACCCTAAGGAAAATAAAAAGACAATTCCATAAAGACATACTGAAATCAACAGAAGAATTCAACAAAACGCAGTTGAGAGACTACCACAAAACCTTCTAAAAACAACTCCAAAAATATGAACCCCCACTACTACTAATGAAGGACGAAAACTATAATCTGGCACATAACAATAGACAATGTGGAAATCCTAGCTAAATTTTTCAACAAAATCCTAAATTGCAAACAACTGACAGAACTCCTAAACCTTGACACCAGTACCCCAATAAAAACACCACAAGAAAACATCAACCCTCCTACAATAAAAGAAGTCTACCAAGCACTGAGTGAGATGAAGAATTACAAAGCAGGAGGAGAAGATCAGACCTTTTTAGAGACCTGTAAACATTCAGGAAGGCCAGAAAAAATTGTGCTTCAACAGCTTGTCAACATCTGGATCAAAGAAGAACTAACAGAACACTGGATGACAGCCCTCATCCACCCATTACACAAAATAGTGGACAAAACAGACCCTAAAAACTACAGGGCAATCTCACTCCTAGACACAATATAAAAAAATTCTTTCAAGAATCATCCTCAACAGGATCAGTTTGCAACTCAAGAAAGAACTAGGAGAATACCAGGGAAGTTTCAGACCCTGGAGGAGCTGTTCAGACCAGATCATGACTCTCAATCTAATAATGGATTACAAAAGAAAAAGAAGTAGAGACATAGTGATAACGTTTGTAGACTTCAAGAAAGCATATGATTACATCTACACAGAATCCCTACTAAACATTCTAAGACACCTCAGCCTACATCCCAAATTAATAAACATGATAAAACTAACCCTCACAAATAATAATTATCAGAGGCGAACTCTGGGAACCATTTAAGATCAAAACTAGACTGCGTCAAGGCGATGGATTCTCACTGCTACTATTCAACTGTGCTCTGGAAATGGTAATGAGGGAATGGCTCAAAAATGCCCCCAAAAATAAAAATAAGCCAAAAGATTAAAACAAACTGCCTTGGTTTCACTGATGACTTGGCACTGCTAGACGACAATGACAAAGCTAAAACACAGATATTAGAACTTCAAAACATTGCAAATAAAACTAGCATCAAAATATCAATCGAAAAGACAGAAATTATACCCTAATAACCAACAAAATTAAAAGAAGTAAATATAAACAGCAATAAAGTCAAAATGGTAACCCAGTTTAAATACCTCGGAGAAATAATAAAAAAACAATCTAAATGAAAAACCTCAATCCAAACCAGAACAAACAAACTAGATAAAGCATAAAAATTAACCTGGTACACCTACAGTAAAAAATGTCTATCCATAAATTCCATAAAAAGACTCTAAGACAGTTATAAAATCAGAAGCCACATATGCAGCAGAAACATTCTTTTACCTGAACAAACAAAGACCAACAGACACCAGAAAATCAAAAGAAGAATTGGAAGAAGAATTGGATATCAACAAGAACTACCAGAGATGGGCACTGGTGGATTATGCCCAACAAAGTTTGAAGTTTGGTACAAAGAGGTAGAACCCATTACTGATACCATGCATATGAGGGGACTAGGATTCTTTTAACACATCATTAGGATGCAAGATTTGAGACTTCTGAAACAGCTGGTACAGTACAGTCTCCAGCCGAAAAACACAAAGACAGGATGCAGATGGATGAGAGAAATAAGAGAGGATCTGAAGGAAATTGGCCTTACACCAGAAGACACCACAGACAAGATAAAATTAAACAAGAAAATCAACAACAAAAACACTCACTTCACACTTACAAGAAATAAATTCACAACATGAACATTTTCAACACCAGAAAGGACATGGAGATCAGAATATATGAAAAAGTACTGGTAGAACTGCAAGGCCCAAATAGTCTCTTCAAAGAGACTTAGATAATGGACTGACTAAAGTTATCCTATGCCGTCATAAAATATAAAAAAAAAACCACATTAACTCACATGAATATATAAATTGAACCGTTCCATGCATTAAATAATTTTTTTATCATATTTATTTACTTATTACAGTTTTTCACAAAAAAAAGTTATTCAAGATGTACTTATTTTGAATATATATTGACATGAAGTCAGAGAAATGACTAGAAAATTCTGCTTAATAACAGCACAGACCTACTATAATTAACATTAAAACATTATTTTGAATTTTACGTTTATATAGAAAAATTAAAGTACAAATTGACATTCAAATGAGGTTAAGAGGTTAGTTAATTTTTTTAGTCCTTGAGAATAGCTACCACATGGAAAAATATACAGCTGAACTGGTTAAAACACTACTTCCTGATGTCACAAGTTGAATTTTACAGGCTAGTCTCAGAAAACAATGTATACTACAAATGATAATGTTATACTGTATAATTATAAAATATTTTCATCTAATTAACCGCAATGATCATTTAATGCACATTTCTGAATCATTTAGAAAAATATTTTGTTCACTTTATTAAAAAATTAAAAAAAGAAAATTATTACTCTAATAATGTAAAATTTTAAAAATATTTTTAAAAAATTGCAACCACCACTTCAACTGAACTATTTTTTATTTTCAATTTTTAATTACACATGCATCCTCACACCATAACATTTCTGTCAATTGTCATCTGTTTTAAGTTATTATACAATGTTTAATATAATAAATTAATAAAGTGCATATATCGATACAGCACAGATAATTTAAATTTAAATTTACAAATACTTTAGCAATAACCTTAACTGACATCTTCTAATTAAACATATTCTAAAATATATATATTTGTATATGTATAATTTAGCAAGGTTTTATCGCCAAAATACCAAGTAACTTCAAATAATATACATTCTAATATTCTAGGATTGTTTTATATTACATTACATGTCATTTAATAAATCTAAGACCTGCAAAACATTGTCATTATCCTCACAGATTCAACTGTGTGATCGATCATCCTTCCTAAACAATTAAATTGCAACTTCTTTTCAATTTCTGCTATAATTTTACCATACTCAAGACATATTTGAAGTTGTCACATTATTCCTCTCACTTGTTGATCGTATAGGAAGAGGTGGTACAGCTTCTGGTGATGTCAGTTCTCCTCCTCTGCTGTTATTATTATTATTATTGTTATTGTTGTTGACAACACTGCTGCTTCTTCTTCTTCCACCTGATGTAACACCTTCACTTTGAGGAGATTTTACATCAAAAACACTCGTATCAGATTCAATATCTGATTCCGCCTGCATAGAGAAGTACTTTTGTTAAAGCAGATATATTCCACTAAATATATTAGAAATAATATAATGATTACTCTTTCCTGAAAAATACTAATGAATGGGTAAGTTTATCAGAAGATTGGTCCACCATGGTTGACCGTTTCATAAAATAATTTGCAGCACTGATACTGTTATTTAAGCGCAGAAGAAATTGGTAGAATGCAAGTACGAGCAGTAAAAAATGAAGTAGCAGAATAACTACAGTCAAAAACTGTAAAGGCACAGTTATAATTTTTTATTAAAAGCAATGAAAAGATGTGATTCAGAAAAATACTATGGCAGAAAGTGCAGGGACTCTGAACTTAGATATTGTATTTGGAAGACAATAGAAGAAAAAAGAGCTAAGCATATGAGTGCATAAACAGCAAGTGAATCCTATTGTTACATGAAGAATTTAAAACTGGACAAAGATATGCCATTAAAGAGCAAAGATATTTTTTTTATCATATGCAAAGGTTTACAATCAAATGCAACAGAAGGAGAAATGAGATTTTTAAGGTTGGAGTGTAAGAATGAATAGAATAAGGTATTATTGAATATCAGAACAGGTACAGCAGATAAAATTATGAAATGAATAGATAGAGAGAAATCAAAATGGTTTGAATATTGAAATCAGATTCAAGAAAGAAAAAGAAAGAGATTTATACGAGGTAAAAAGAAGAGATCACAAGTCACGAGTGGTATGGCTCTGAAGAAAAAGATATCTAGTTGTGGCAAAAGTTAAAAGGGAATTTATGGATAGAGACAATCAGAGAAGTCTTCTGAATGGTTTGACCTTCAGGTACCTGATTAAGTAGGGCAGGCAAGAAAATAAGGTGGTTTATTTTTATTGTATATATATATATATATATATATATAAAAGATAGATTTCATCACTTCTTAATTTTTATTAGTACAAAATATACATAAACATACACATCTGCTTATACTAGAACAATTTCTTTAACATACAAAGATGAGGATGGCTTGGGATAGAAATGGGAAAAGAAAAATCAAGAAGACTATAATCTAAGTATATTTTGCCCAAGAAGGAATCATCACAAGAAATAATTAACTATTTTGAACTAATTTTTTGTATTGGTATTGAACTAGTATTTTTTGCCTTTGTAGTTTAAACTAGTTTTTTTTTTGTATTAATTTTAACTATGTCACTTGAGCTGCTGGATTTTGTCAAACAGATATCCAACTTTTTGCATGGTTTTCACCTTAATGTGTTTTGTTATTTTTATCCCCACTATAACCTATTTTCAATCTTTTATTGACAACATGAAAGAGGAAAAATTTTATTTTCTTTCCTTAGTTTTAATTTTTGATGTTAAAAATCAACACATCAGACATAGTTAAATGTCTAACCAAAACAATAGAAAACTCAAACAGAAACCTTACTTCCGACAATTGGTACATCAGCATACAGCTGAAAACCTATTGAAAAAAAATGACATTTATTGGAACTGCTCGAAAAAACAAAAAAGAGATTTCCTTAAATGTCAAGCTAAAAAAAAATCAAGCCATCAGAATTTACATTTATGTTTTCCAAAAGATAATACTCTCTTTAGCTACACAACTAAAAAAAAATAAATCATAGTATTCTACCTTCTATGCACAACATAACTGGAATAGACACAGAACCAAAAAGCCAACCACTGCCACAGTCTGCTATACAACAAAGTGTGGATAGAATGTGTGCTACTTATTCTGTTTCAAGAATAACCAGAAGGTGGTCAATAAGTGTATTTTACTCCATCCTGAACATCACAGAAATAAATGCACAAATAATTTTTCTCTGTTAAAATCTGATGAGATAAAAATATTTCCATAACCTAGCTTTTTTTTTTTTTTTTTTTTTTTTTTTTTTTGACTGCTTCCCTAGGCCGGGTCCCAGGGGAGTGCCTGTTATATTCTAATGGGCCTCCCCACCTACCGGCTGTATGTCCAGCAAGGCAGGTCAGCTCACCGGTCAGGTCTTTTGAGTCTCATTTGCCCTTCTGTATCGCTATGCCATAGCTTGGAAAGTCGTGACGCATCGATGGGTCTTTTATACTTGTATAGACCTATTCTCCCTTGGAGTCCCCAGTGGATCCTTGGAACAGACACACCTAAGCATGCCAGCCCTTACCACTGGGGCTATCCACCCTTTCTTTCTTTTTCCTGTTTAGCCTCCGGTAACTACCGTTAAGATAATACTTCAGAGGATGAATGAGGATAATATGTATGAGTGTGAATGAAGTGTAGTCTTGTACATTCTCAGTTCGACCATACCTGAGATGTGTGGTTAATTGAAACCCAACCATCAAAAAACACCGGTATTCACGATCTAGTATTCAAGCCCGTGTAAAAATAGCTGGTTTTACTAGGACTTGAACGCTGGAACTCTCGACTTCCAAATCAGCTGATTTGGGAAGACGCGTTCACCACTAGACCAACCCGGTGGGTTGGGGCTATCCACCCTACCCTAATCTATTCACTCAGAAGTCCAGTTTCCTCTCGTCTTCGTCTTTTACTGTTAGTCAAGATATTCCTGATAGTTCCTTCAATTCTTTTCCAATTGTCCTCACTATGTAGCATGTTACTCATAATCTCCTCAGGTCTCATCGTTGATAAATTTGTGTCCCGTCTATTTTGTAACCATCTGATGCATTCCTTGAAGGTGTGGTCTGCATCGTTCTACATACAGGCTGGCGTTTGTCTTCTCCCATTCTGTGAAGGTAATAATTAAAATTACCGTGGCCTGAAAAGTACTGCGACATAAAGAAATCCACCTTCTCATGTTTCCTATCGATCCAACTCTCAAGGTCAGGGATTAGCTATTTTGTCCTGCTAGCAGGTCCTACCTCTCTCCACCTAGTTATCAGCCTATGCTTAGCCTCCTGAGTTTCCAGTCCTTGCGATATCTCTACCCTGTAATGGGCCATTAAGTCGATTGGAGGTACTGCTGCCAAGACACAAAGTGCCTCATAGGAGACTGTTCTGTAAGCGGAAACCACTCCAGCAACAGCGTTCTCACAAGTCTATTTTTGTTTTTCTTGATTCGTAATGAAGTCCACCATACAGGCACTGCATACAACAAAGATGATACAACTGCCGATGCTGTCATCTTTCTTTTGGACGCTCTAGGAGCCTTCTTTGTTGACATGATCATATTTAACCCTTTTATCATGTTGTCCGCATTATTGCATATACTATTAATATGTTCAGAAAAGGCACAATTTCTCTGAAAGAGAATTCCCAGATATTTCAGGCAGCTTGTCTCCATTATTTCCTGTCCATTCACCACAATGTTCAGACGTTCTATAACTCTTCTACCAGTAAACGTGATGAACGTACATTTATTAATTGATAACGTAAGTCCCTTTTCTTGCAACCATTCATGTATCTTTGCAAGCGCCATATTGGCCTTCTCCTGCACCTCCAATCCCATCTTACCTTGTACAAGGACTGCCAAATCATCTGCATAGGCTATTGTTTCCACACCAGGTGGATAGTCCTATTGTAGAACATCATCAAAGGTGAGGATCCACAAAAGAGGACCCAAAACCGAACCTTGGAGAACTCCACCGTATATATTGAATATCAATTCTCCTTCTTGTGAATTCACTGTACAAGTCCTTTCTGAAAGGTATTTCGCCACTTGTCTCCTCAAGTACGGGCTGATGTTTTTTGCCTGTAATGCCCTATGAATCTGACTCCACTTTACTGTGCCGAAAGCATTTCTAACATCTAAGGAGAAAAGAAGCGGAATTCTTCTAGTTCTCCATGTACCACTTTTCACCTCAAGGGCCCAATTTATTACCTTGTTGGCAGCTAATAAGGTGGAGCGTCCCCTCCAAAAACCAAATTGATTTGGGCTAATACCTTCACCTTCTTCAACTTCTCTAATAATTCTGGCGGTCAACAGTTTTTCAACCGCCTTTCCCAGATTGTTCAATAGACTAAGTGGTCTATACTTCACTTGACCTTGTTCATCATTACTTTTTGGGAGGAAGACCACTCTGGCCTCCCTCCAACATCTGGAAAAAGAATCCCTTTCAAGCCCATAATTGGCCAAGTCCGTCATTTCCCAAGGCAACTTCTTTATTAAGCCTTTCAGTATGGTATGCCATCGATGCCAGGGCTCTTCTTATTACCTAACTGTCCAATTGCACAAGCCAACTCGGCAGGCGTAAATCGTCTAGGTTCAAATTCTGGCAAAATAACTCCAATTTCTTCTTCACATGGAAAAGGTTCTTTAAACTGAACCTCTGCTTGACGTTTACTGAGTGTTGGTAGACGCCTGCCGAATTTCTTCATTCTATTTTGTAAGCTTGGCTCCAGGGATCCTTGTCCAAGTCCTCACACAATCTCATCCAATAATCCCTCTTCGTCTTTTTGATGGACCTGTTTAGCAATCTTCTCGTTTAAACATATGAGTGGACTGCCATGTCATATTCCTGACCACCTCTACGTCTAAGCCTTTGTTTTTTCTTCTAGCTTTTTGTAATGCTCTCTGGTAGGCCGCTATTTCATCAGACCACCAGTATACTTGTCCCCTGCGATTGGTGGCTCTAATTTCCTTGTTCATTTCCTGCTGTATGATCGTCGTTAGAGTATCAGGTGTTGCCTCTAATATATTACGGAGCCTATATGCGACCCTTTCTACTATTCTTTCAATCTGTTGTGCCGAAGGTCTTATTGGAAGCTGTCTATCCTTGGTTACAAATACTCCATCCTTCATTATTAACTTAACAGCAAAGTGATCACTTGCAATGTCCTGATCTAATACACGCCACTCATATTGATCACTTCCCCATCTGCCATCAATGATGACCAAGTCCAATACTGAGCAATGGCCTCGAGCTTCAAAAGTCGGAGTATTATCATTTATACAATAGTATCCAAGGGACTCCATTAAATCTGCAAGTAACTCTCCTCTCCGGTTATTATAGGAGCTACCAGCTAACCTCGATTTACAGTTGAAATCACCCATCATTATGACCTTCTTACTCTCACAAGATAGTATTCTATGAATACTATCCAAATACTTCTCGTAATCTCCAATACTTATGTTGGGTGATACATATGCTCCTGCTATAATTGTGGAGTCCGTCTCTGCCACTACAAATCCCTCTGTTCTTGTTTTGAAGCTCAAGGCCAATCTCCCACTCATATTTTTTATTATTACATCTCCAACAGTGTCAGCCATCCAACCGGTTTTGGCTGCTTTGTAGATATTAGGCTCCGTAATTATTATTATATCTATATTTTGTTCTTTAGCCAGTTAATTTATCAAGTCAAGGGACAACAAGCTGCTGTTTGTGTTAGCTAGAAGTACTTTAAGCATTACTGTTACTAGTGCATGCCCAGGCTCCCGTTCTGTGGTCTTGACTGCCACAGTTCAGGCAGTTTTTGGGTTCCCGACAGTCCACTATTTTATGACCCCTCCCTCCGCAGTTAAAACAGAGGTCCATCCTATCAGGGCCCTTACAGTCTTGCCTATGATGGCCTAAACCCCCAGCATCGAAAACATTTATCTTCTTCTTCCCTAATAAAGGCTCTGCAGTTGACCCAGCCAATACGTATTCTTTGTTCAACTAGTTTGCAGGCAGACCTGTGCGTTGTCACAACTGTCACATTTTGCGTTTCCGCATAACCTGGCCTAACAGATGAGATCCTCGTCTGATCTTTATCTTCAACTCTGGCCATAACCGCTGCCAATATCTCATCTTCAGACGTGTCATGTTCTATGTCTCTAATGTGGACCATAACCTAACCTAACATGATGAAAGAACACTTGATGAAAAGAGAAAATGTGCCAAAATCATATCATTGCCAAAAGAGATAAAAAAAGATTTAACAAAATAATATGGTCCTACAGAAGAAACTTGAGAACATGAGACTGAAGAGCCGACTCAGAAAAATAGAAAAGGGATTTATTTGGAAAGTAGAAGAAAAAAATTAGCAACACAACAATCACATGGGTGAAATGGAAAAATTTTCACTGTAAAAAACATTCTGAAGTAATCTGCAAAACAATGTTACAAATAATAAAAAATTATCAAAGTATTCTTCACTAAAACGTTTTTACAGCAATATTTCAGATCACTTACAGATATTCTTGTTTTCTTTTGTATT
Organism: Lycorma delicatula; assembly: GCF_047948215.1. Taxonomy (NCBI): domain Eukaryota; kingdom Metazoa; phylum Arthropoda; class Insecta; order Hemiptera; family Fulgoridae; genus Lycorma; species Lycorma delicatula. The sequence goes on from NC_134458.1 coordinate 39,912,241, forward strand.
TCTGTCAAATAATATACTTGTATATAAACAATAAAAACTTAAAAAGTGTGATAATGTGAAAAATATCAAATGTTTAAAAAATACATTACTAATAGTCATTTAATTTCTTTAAATATACTTAAATTTTAAAATAATACTGATAATAATTAAAACAGCAATAAAAAAAAGAAAAATGAAATTGAAAATTACCATATTAATGAAAAAAAGGCTTTGATAAAATCCAACAGGCGAGTGACTGAGTTAAAAAATAAGTGCGATTGATGGAAGGTGGTGGCATCAACTGCCTAGACTAAATGAAAGCACATAATCACCAAGTGTTTTCAAACTTTGATGATATACTGGTACCATTTTACTAACATTTTGACTGCGGCCAGCTAAATTCAGTGTTATTCATTAAAACAATTTTAAACTTGCACCAAACTTTCTTCGTTTGAAATAATTTTTTTATTAATTTATAGTCATATTTTTTAACAATTTTAGAAAGAAAATTCATATTTTAGTGATGACATGTTGTTAGATCATTAGCATTCTGGTGGAGTTTATTTTTTTGTTATACATTTTTACTTTTTTCATTTAATTATTTCAAATAAGAAGATTATTCATAAATTTAAACTATCTACTGAAATATACCAAATATACAGGTTTAAAAAGAAACATCTGACTATTCATAGTCTGATTATTTTTCTGACTATTTTATAGTCTGTGCACGATTGTAAAGCAAATGACGAACTATTTATTTTAACAGTGTATTTCAGCAACTCAGCAAGAGTTTTCTAGGTATTTAATCAGTGTTATTTTCCATCAGTCAACATTATCCTTATAGGGTATTAAAGTTTAGGGAAGGTATTCATGCTGATACAAAACCATTATCTTTACCTACGTTTGTTTCTACAAAGGATGCTATACTAAGCATTAAATACAGTTGGCCAAAATCCAATAAAATCCATTGTGAAGTACAAGACAATGTGCTTTTAATCTTTTAAGACAAAATTCTTCTGGAATAATTAAACCAACTAAAGTGACTAGCTGAGCTAGCAATAAAAATATGTCTGCTTCAAAAATATTGACTTTGGAACAAAAGTAAGAAAAAAATTACTATGTAGTAAATAAAAAAAATTTTCTCTTTAGAAAAAATATATCCATGATTGTATTGAATTGTTTGTTATTAATATCATAGCATTAATATGATAATATTAACTAAATTTATGAATTCACAAAACAGTAAAAATTTAAGAAATATATTCTTACCTTAAGTACATTCATATTGAAGAATTTATATTGAAGAATCACATTTTTACATGGACCTTCATCATCAATTCTTTCATAAAAAATATCAATTTTTTAAAATTACATAAGTCAACGTATAAAAGATTTAAATTTAATACAGCTGCTACTGTGTCAAAAGTTTACAGATAATTGAGTTAAATTCACATTTATTGTAGAAAGTGCAGCCTATGCTATTATCAATAAGGGGTAACAGATGTTATCATGTTGGCCTCACTATTTTCATCTGTTTTATTTTAAATAAAAGTAAAATTTCTTAAACTTTTATTTGTTTTCAGTTAATTTTACTACATCAATTTTCTTAAAATTAAACTCTACAAATTTATTTATAAAATTATATTTGCTAATTAGCAATTTAATAAAGAAATTTTGTAAACTAACCTGACCTAGAAATGTATGCTTTTAACATTTTTGGGGGTTTTACAATAATTTTCTTGGAAGCTTTTGAAGATACATTTCTGGGATCAATTAAAAAAAGAACTTCAGGTCAGAAAACATAAAACCACTAATTTTTCCTACAATTTGTGTCACAAAAATTTCTGCATAACCTTATTTTGTTTTTGAAACAGAAATCAAGATAGAATTATTCATTAGGCATAATTCAAAAATAAAAAGTATTACTGAGCCCAAGAACATTGTTCATATGAACTAGTTGTCATTTTAAACAGAGGAATACAACTATAAAGTTTAGTGTGAACCTCCAGAAACAGTGTTTGAATGATATACATATACACAGAGTGGCTGAAAAGTAACTTATATCCCCTCTAAGTTCTTTTATAATTGAGATAACTGAATGCAGTTTGCAGCATTCTTCATTGTAGTGAGGGGGCTACTTCAACGATGGTATATTTTACTCTTTTTGGTTTTTGGGTAGCAGTGGGAAATTCAAAATTTCAAATGGGATCAATGGTCATTTGATAAATCATTTTAAAGAGCTTAATCAGACGAGAAAAATGACACAATTAAAACTAAATTCTGATACCCGATCTAAAATGACAGCCAACAATGTGTTTGTTTCAGATAGCTAGAACTACGGTTTCTATGCTCACCTTTAATTTTTTTGTTATTTGAAATATCCCAATTCTCTCTTTGGAAATGTTTTATGACAGGAGAAGCTAACTCAGTAAGCCCCAATTTAGAGTACTTGGCTTTCTGAGGTGGAGCATAGGCAGAGGCGAAAGCAGGGGGAGGGGCGGCAAAAGATTTAAATGGAACATACAGTCATGAGATAAATTGTTTTAAAGGTCTTTGTGAAACAAGCAAAACGGTATCAAAAAAATTAAATGCTAATTATCTAAATCAAAATTGTAACCATAAATGTCATTAAGTTAATTACAAAATTGAAAAAATTATTCAAATTTTTCAAATACTTCTAATAAAACTTAGTCTTGAATTTAAAAATTATTAAATAATTAATTTACTCTTTTTTTTAACATTAAAATCTTATTTCATAAGAAACTTTTAAGAAAGCAATTTTATTTTATAAGTTGGCAATGTCAACAGTTGATCAATTTAAACAAAGGCATATTACATTTTTCAAAATTTATATTCATTGTTGATTTTGTGATAAGTGGCTAACAGATGTTGAGAGTAGATGCATTAGTGTTATTTTTGAATGAAATTTTGTGTTTTTTTTTATTAGAAAGGTTAAAAAAGTTTAAAGGTCCAAAAATAAAAAAAGTAAAAACGATTAAAGAAATCAAGATTTAAAAAAAAAAGCTTATTTAGATTAAAAATGTTTAACCTAACTTACAAAACTGTTTTTATCTTAGTTAAAAAACCATAATCTGTGAAAAAACTCATGGGTAAAGAACAATGGTTTTTTTTCAATTCAAGAAAGAGTAGAAATAGCATTTTTATTTGGAAAAATAAAAATATTTAAAGGAACAGCTAATGCATTTAATGTATGGCATCCTAATCATACAATTACCAGGATTGCAGTCACAAATTTAATAGAAAATTTTCAATGCACTGGTATTGTTTTACATCAGTGATACCCAAACTGTGCGCCGCAGCACTTCGGGGACCCACGGCCTCTTCACAGGGTGCTGTGAAATATTGTAAAACCTTCATAACTAATTGAACCAAGACATTTATAATTATTAATTTAATGTCAATAAAGTAAAAAAATAATAAAGATACACATGTTTTACTTATTTTTATCCCTTACTTACAAGTAATCATACTTTTATTTAGGGTAGAGCGCCATGAAAAAATTTTAATTGAAAAAGGGTGCCATGATTCAGAAAGGGCATCGTGACTTGAAAGGGTGCCGTGACTCCGAAAAGTTTGGAAACCACTGTTTTTAGATGATAAAAAGCCTGGCTGACCCAGTACAGATTAAGTTATTGAAAAAGGAATATTAGCAGAAATTTCTGTTAATAATCAACTTTTGGCAAGAGCAATTGCATGAAATAATAATTTATCCAGGAGATCAGTGCAAAAAGTATTAAAAAAACTTAAATACCATCCATACAAAATTCAGTTAGTACAAGAACTTATTGAAGATGACTGGAGATGGAAGGGTTGATATTCAGTAAATATATAGGAGGGTTGAATTCAGTGAAATTTTGACTCAGAAATTAACAGAAAGAACTATTTCTTGCTTCAACATATTGTTCACTGACGAAGCCTCATTTACTTTATATGAGGCTGTTAAAAGCCATAATAGTAGATACTGGTCCCAAGAAAACCCTCAATGGTATCGTGAAAGTCACACCCAGCATCCAGAGTAGTTAAACATATGGGCTACAATAATAGGTGACACAATTCTTGGACTATTTGTCATTAATGATAACTTAGATTGTGATATGTCTATGCTTTGCTGAACAAGCAGATAACAACTTGAGAGCTGAACAACCAGCTCTCAACAATTTGATTGAGATAGTAGACCAAACAGACAACCTTTATTCATGAGGGAAGATGTGTTTTTCCAGTTAAGGCGCTCCTTCTCACTATGCTCGCAACATGAGAAGAGTGTTGAACCAACAGTTTCCAAATCTTTGAATATATTGACATGGTAGTATTGAATGGCCAGACAGGTCACCTGACCAGAATCCCCTTGATTTCTTCCTGTGGGGGCATTTAAAATCAACCATTTATAGCTCACAGCCAACTTTTCTCGATGAATTAAGGGAATATACTTAGATAGAATATAAAAAAATTTCACCAGAAACTTCTCACAATGTGAGAGAAGCTTTCAAGCAGTGTATATATTACTGCATGGAGGAACAATAAGGGCAGTTTGAACATTTAATATGAAGTAAGAAGCAATAACACTTTTTAAAAAGAATTTTATTAGGCAGTATTTTTAATTAGTGAGATAGTAGGATTTTTTAACAAATAAAAGATAAAATTAATTACACATGAGAAAGTAAGCACACATAAAAGTACTTTCATGAAAAATTAAGGTAAGTCATCATCTCAATGTTCTGTACTAGGTGGTTCATCTAATAGAATTTAAATATATATATATATATATATATATATACATACACACACATACCAAGACACTCGTGCATGATTTAAATACTGTAATGAAAATACTGTAAAATGTCTTAAATCACTTGTACTGCTTTGTGTCTTATCCCAGCTACCAGGATACTTGTCACAAGGTGATAGTAATTCATTGGTCATAATTTTATTCCTTCACAACTCTAGCTGAACAGTCATTGAGACTCATAAATGATCATAAAAGCAAAGAGTTAGGTTCTATATAGTTCTCTTAAATCTATTGCAAAATAATATTGAAATGTTTTTTCTTATGACAAAACAAATTTTCATGTTGACAATATGATTAACAAGCAAAATTGCCATTACTCAGCAGATCTTTATCAGTGGCTTTTGCAAAGTATATTTTGTTACTGTTATGATGATCTGATTGTCATAGCAGAAAACAGTGATAATAAATAGTGATCATTACACAGACATGTTAAATTACTTCTTTATACCAAACAACAACAGTGTATTTAATTGAAATTACTCTTGGTTTCATGAAAAGGGTTGGTTTCATAAAAGACGTGAAAGTGTGACTGCTGTTTTATACTCAGTTGAAATTTAAAGGACAATTTAAAGGTAATTCACAATGTGCAGGTACAATTGGTCAATATATATATAAAACAAAAAACAAAGGATCCTGACAAGTGCAAGGCATGGGGCCAGCAATGAAGGCACAGATGGAGACAAGACACATGGGGTGCTGTGATAATACTATAAGGTGGGCCTGGCATCCCATGTTGTAGTGGAGGAGGGGTTTTAGTGGGTAGGCCTGCAAGGGAGAGTCCCACACTACTATGAAGTAAGAGACCATATGGTGCCTATAAAAGGTTTCCCCTCCTCCGAAAAAAAGGTACAATAGGTCATCCTATTTTTTTTTTTTAAATCAGTTCACCTGTAGAATTTTTTGTGTGGGTTACTTAAAAGATGCTGTACATGCTACAAAACCAGCCACAATGAATAAACTCAAAGCAATATGTAACGCAATAGATTAAAAATATCCTACAATGGGATATTAGAGCTTTTAAAATTAACTAAAACAGTTCAATGTAATGGAAATTACATGAATAATGCAATTTTTAGTAAAACTATTAATTTTCTGTTTACTGTAGTTTTAATTTGTTTTTAGATTGTTAGTAAATCAATAAGTTTCATTTCTAAAGAATGGTACCTCTTTATTTCATTTTTAGAATTGTCAGATGTTTCTGCTCTGCTCTGTACATTAAAGTAACATCAGTGAAATTGATTAATAAATTTGAATATCTTCATCAATAAATAAATCCTTACAATGATTTGGGATCAAGAAGATAATAAACAAGCCGCACATCCTGCAACTTATTTTCATTATACTAATTAAACTAAAATTAAAAACAAAAAATATAGCTTAACTTTATAAAGTCATTAAAATTGAAGGCAATATGACAACAAAGATACCTAATGGTACCTTAATGCCTAACCTTAATTTAATAAATTAAAGCATAAAAAATGCTTTTTTAATCAATTTTTCCTAAAACTGGAGAAAATTCAAATACTGAGATACTTTCTTTTTCCTGTTTAGCCTCCGATAATTACCGTTCAGATAATACTTCAGAGGATGAATGAGGATGATATGTATGAGTGTAAATGAAGTGTAGTCTTGTACAGTCTCAGTTTAACCATTCATGAGATGTGTGGTTAATTGAAACCCAACCACCAAAGAACACTGGTGTCCACGACCTAGTATTCAAATCCATGTAAAAATAATTGACTTTACTAGGACTTGAATGCTGGAACTCTCGACTTCCAAATCAACTGATTTGAGAAGATGCGTTCACCACTAGACCAATCCAGTGGGTTAGATACTAAGATACTAATGGCACCTTAATGCTTTTTCGACAGATTTTGTATTATTACAGTCATGATTTCAAAATTAAAAATATAAAAGAGTTTAGTTTTTTCTTTAATTAGATAAACTAAAACTGAATCTTATTGCTAAACTGAGATTATTGTCCTTATCGCTGCAGATGGCAGCAGTAATCATAATTAAAATATAATTTTTTAGCTATAAATGTTCATTTTTGAAATTATTTCTGTTTAAATTTAAATGAATGTCCATGTGAAATTTTTTCAATCTGATATTTATTTTTATTATTGCATTTTACTATAATATTCAAGTAAATTTCCACAATTAAAAAATTTTATTTGCACTGCTTCATGCAACTTGCATAACTGGAATAAATGTATTCATATAAGATTGCTCTATGTTCTTTATAGCAAACAATAATTTCTGTTTGCCATATAGTTATAAAATTTATTATGGCTTTGTTATTACATTAATTTTATACAAACTTTAACAAATTTTCAAATGTATTATACTGTTAATTTATGTTATTAATTCTTTATTGGTTTTTTTTTGTATGCTATTTTAAAGTATTTTTAAAACATTCACTTATTTTATTGTAAGTGTAATGTATTGCTTAATTTAGTGGATATAAAGGCTATTATGAAAATAGTGTTCTGTTTTATGTTTTAAATTTAATTTAAATCTAACTTTATGATTCTATTAATTTCCTTACTATTTGAAGTATTTAAGCTATGAAGTGTGTTCAAAAAGTAACAAGAATTTTTGTTTTTTTGGAAAGAATTTTATTTATTCATCTACATTAATGTTACCCCCTTCGAAAGAATCCTCATTAGATATAATACACTTATGCCAGTGCTTTTTCCAATCCCCGAAGCACTTCTGGAACTCGATCTTTGGAATAGTGTTTAGCTCTTTCAGCTATTCGCTTTTAATCTCATCTATGCTTGTAAAACAACGGCCCTTTAAGGTTCTTTTTTTTTTGGGCTATGTCTGGCGAATATGGTGGCTGGGGTATTATTACAGTGTTGTTTTTGGCACTGATGAACAAGCAATGAAGTGTGAGCAGACGCATTATTATGGTGCAAAAGCCATGAATTGTTTCGCTTCAAATCCGGCCGTTTTTTTCAGATTACTTCACACAAACAGTGTTGAACTTGTAGGTAATACTCCTTATTGATCGTTTGACCTTCTGGCAAGAACTCATAATGTACTACGCCCTTAAAATTGAAGAACACGGTGAGCAAAACCTTCACATTCGACCATACTTGTCGAGCTTTTTTCGGTCTTGGTGATCCAGAATGCCTCCACTGGGACGATTGAGTCTTAGTTTCCACATCATATCTTTAAACCTATCATCATATCTTTCATCACCTGTTATGACACGTTTCAGTAGTTCTGCATTGTTGTTGACTTCATTTAGTGACTCCTGAGCAACTTCTATTTGTGCTGTTTTTATTCAAAATTCAACAATTTTGGAACAAATTTTTCTGTCACAATTGTCATACCCAAAACATCCAAAAAAATTTCATGGCATGAGCAAACTGATATCCCAGCATCATCAGCGACTTCTCTGATTGTGATTCAGTGATAATTTATAATCATTCTTTCACTTTTTCGACCTTTTCATCAGTTGTTGATGTTACGAGGCATCCGGGGTTCTTGTCATCTTCAACGTCTTCACAATCTTCTTGGACACACTTATACCACTTGTAACATGTACCACTTGCTTTACTCATAGCACACTCACCAAAAGCAATATTTAACATTTTTAAAACATTGCTACACTTTATTCCATAAAAAATTTAATACGAATTCTCTGATCCATTATTTATACAAATAAAAAATCACCAATCATACCAAAACACGTGTTATCCTTTTGACAGCTGACAACAGACTAAACATCCAATAAATGTACAGATACTTTTCAGACATATTTACTGATACAACAATGGAAAAAATCCCAAGAATAAGACTAATACAACCCACGAAATTTCAAAATTCTCGTTACTTTTTGAACACACCTCGTATTTTGTTGTATTTATTTTTACTTTGTAGAAAATCCCTTTTTATATAATTGAATGCTCTGTGTGTCATACTAGAATAAGTTTCCATTTTATGTCAGAATTAGTGTGACGATATATTTTACAGATTGTCATGATAGGCTAAATGGTAACACTGATACATTTATAATATTCATATTCTTGTAAACTTTTGAAATAACTTTTTTACCTTGTTTTCCTATTATACTGACATCCATAATGTCAGTAACTGGAGGATGACTTTATTCAGTTTTATGCATTTCCAGTATAAGCATTAAATATATACAAAATAAAACAAACATGTATTATTAAAATTCAGTAGAGTAGAACAAAGTTATCTTAGTGCAACCACTGCATAGCATGGTCATGGAATGCTAGACGGGTGGGAGTAAGATTGGATGTGTAGTGTTATATACGAATGCCTGCTCCTGCACGCACATACGCATTTCATCGATGTACTCAATATACATAGGTGATGAATGGCAACTAGGCACACTGTTGTTTGTTATTTTTCACAAAATATTCTTTTTTCATATTTTATTTATTCTATTTATTCTTTTATTTTTAAAATGTTTTTTTTAATTTTCTCAATTTTATTTTTATAAAAAATAAAATAGGAAAAATAATAACATAGGAAAAATAGTATATTTATGTCAGTGCATAAATATCTTGTCTTATCTTGTCTTGTTAGACAATAGATTATAAATGATGATATTGTATTATTTTGTTTTTTTAATAAAACATATTTTATCTTAGTCAGTCAAGTGGCTCAATGCCATCTATACCATTGTCAATTACATTATCCGTACCTTTGCTTTCTGATATTTCAGACTCATCGGCACTACCATCGCTATCATTAGTCACTATAACAAAATCTTCAGTTTGCATATCTGCAACAGCATCTGTTTCTGAATATGCTTTTTCAAATTTTAAAGCATAATTGCAAAATAATTTCCAGTCTTCAGCCATTAATTGAGAAAATTCTTGTTCTGCCATTTGCTTAACTTCACCAATATTTTGCCGAGGTAAAACATTCTCTTCAGCTATCTGATTCTTTACTCTTGCCCAAATTAGCTCAATCGGGTTAAGTTAAGGATTGTATGGTGGCAGTCTTAAAACACTGTGATCGTAATATTCCAATATTTTGTCAAAATAGAATTGTTCGTAGCGCACTTTATTTAACTTCACCAATTGATAAAGCTGGACTTTAAACATCTGCGATGAGCATGGAATATTTTTAGTTTTAAACCATTCTAAGAGTATTTGCTTTTTACAATTTAAGTTCGGAACCTGGTGTAATTTTTCTTTATGGTAAGATGCATTGTCGAAAACTAAAACTGAACAAGGTGAAAGATTTAGAATCAGTTTTGTTTTCAGCCATTTTTCATAGTTATTGACATTCATGTGGTCATGATAATCACCATTTTTCTGATCCAATTTGAATATTAAAAGTGCATTAGGGACTTCTCTAGTTTCACCTCCGACGTGCACCATTATCAATCTCTGTCCTTTCGATATAGGTTTCTTGTAACCATGAACAGCCATCACTCCAACCAAAATGTTTTGTGTAAATTGAATAAATGTAGGACTCATCAGAAGAAATAATTACTCAGTCATTGTTTCTATACCTCTGTAAATTTTACAAATAATTATGCGTTTTACACAAATGTCATCTTTTTCCACTAACAACTTTCTGTTATCACCAGTCTTTTTCCACCTAAAACCCATATTCCATAAAATCTTTCTTGATATTTCACGTGTAAATTCGAAATGCAAATCTTTATGTTCTGTTTTCAAAATCATTAACAAGCTATTTAACGTCTGTAATTTTTTGTGGCGTACGGGAAAATTATACACGATGTTCCTTAATGCACATCTTTCAAAATCTTCGATACTTTTTTCTTTATTCTTTTCCTGGTGTAGTGAAACTTTCATTTTCACCAAGTCAATTTTTTCATTACAATTTTTCGCAACATGTGAACTGATATGCCACATAAATCAGCAACATGAGCTTGTATTTCTGAATGTAACATATCAGGATTTTCTACTGAAATTTTTTTGTAGATGTTCATTATAATACATTTAGTCTGGCTTCTTATAGCCACTCCTTGTCCCAATCTACAATTAGATCTTGGTTCAGATATTACACACCGTAATTCTATACAGTATAATTCTAACTGAAAATACACCAACTGCAGAAGTACTATTGAAAATACTATATTTTACACTGTAAAAGGAGTACTGATAAATACTGTTTTAACAAAAGGCAATACTATTTTATTATAACCAAGTGAAGTAACAGACAGGAATGCTACTGACGGTCGCCTTCCCCCTCCACAAACACAAGTTGTTCTACTGCAAATCATGATGTTTATGCTAAGATAACTTTGACACCCTCTACCAATATTTTGATAACATTTTAATGATCTTTAGTAATAAAATAATGAACGCATTGTTATATTAAATGAATTAAATTTATTTGATAAAACATACCAAAAGAGAAAATAACAACTGAATAAATTTTGTGGATCAACTAAAAATCTGTTAAGGCAACATTAGTATCAAATTTTAGCAACTTTATAAAGGTATGCTTTTTGTTTTTCATTTTATTCTAATCTGATGTACAAATCACAAAAACTTGGAAAATTTCTTTTAAGGAATAGAAGTTTTAATTAAAATATTTAGAAATAAAAATATAATTTATGAAGTTAAGGAATTATTTAAAAATTAATGTAAAGAACAATAAAAATAACATCAATAACAACGGTAATCATATTTTCATTATAATCATTTAAAAATAACTAGCTTCAAATGACGTTATGTATTTGAAATCTAAAAAATATTATTTTTAATAATGAAATTATAGACAGCTGAAATTACATTTAAAACAAAAAAATAATTAAATATTTTAAAATCTGTTTACTTTAATAATAAAAATAAATCAAGACAAACTGCTAACAAAAATGAAAGCAAATGAATTAAAAATAAAGTGTTGAAGGAACAGGAGTTCCCTGTTACTGACAGAAGCGGTGGCAGGTGTTTACCCAACGATCTTGTAATCATTCACAATAAGTTATGAACATGATGACACTGATGCGTTACCTGCAGTCAAAGTGTTAAATACAGGTAAGGTGGTGAGCAATATATTCATACTTCACACCCTTTCATTTTACAGGATGCTACTCTTCTAGATGATCCAGTTGTGAAACAATCACGTTAAAAGAGGATAACATTTTTTTATACGTCGTGTAATCGTCTGCTAAGAAGAATCTGCAAGTGTAATATAATTTAAATTAAAAAATTTACCTTTGCATAATTCTATACATATTTTTAAGGTAAGGTAATTAAAAACACTTGTTGAAACCGTTTGATAAAGGAAAGGATTAATAAGAATTCCTGAAAATGTTGCCGACCTCAGTCAGTAATGGGCATTCCCTGTTTTTAAAGGTATTTTTTCGATATAATGTATAATTTGTTTGAGATAATTATTTAATAATTGATTTGTTTGTAAATAATAATGTCAAACATTCTTCGATAAAGAACTAGAACGAGTAGAGATGTAGTCAAGATAAGAACTAGTTGTAATTTTTATCTGACTAGATTATCTATACAAATATTTAATTGATATTTAAATAAATTAAAATAATTGTCAATGTTAATAAATAAATTTTTTATAACAATATTTTAATTACATTCTTATAAAAAATTACAATCGTTATTCTGAAATAATCTCATATGCCGATTAATAACATGCTGGATAAGAGTTTTGTCCATACAAGAATATTATTATTACAAATCTATTTTAATATACACCTGTTAGGATCTTAGCAGTTAACTATCTGATCTACTCTGATCAGAGTCAAATCAATCCTTTTGGGTTGATTGTCCCCTCTTTCTTCTTTTGTCTATTTTTTTCATTACTTTTCCTCGGAAGAGCGCTATAGCAATCGTGCAACCGATCGCCCAGTGACATCAGCCAGTGTGACATCAAACTGGCAGCTTTCAGTGGCTGGCAGGGCAGCCTGTTTTTTATTCAGGCTCAGCGAGGCGATAACCCTCTTTTTTATGCCTGCAGAACCATCAAAGTAGTCTATTTCCTAACAAGGGACAATACAAAAAACCAAAACTAGTGGCTGAAGTGCCTTGCGATCAGGCATCCTATTCCTCATAAAATCTAACCGTATCTGGTTATCGCAGTTAAATTCAAGGTATGTTAATTTTTAATTTAAAACTCATTAAGAAATAAAATTAAAACATAATCGATTAATAATTACGGCCTATACCTGGCGAGAACTCGGGTAAGGTGACAAACGATCAGAAGTGTCAGAACCACAACTACTGCTTTCAGATAGATCAGAGGTTAACTTGCGTGAAGCTCGTGGTGAGGAAGGAGGTCGCCTGCTGCATACTTGTGATTGGATGTGTTCACATACTCTTCGGAATCGTCTTATATTACCTGTAAAAATTAAAATATTACATCATAAAAAATATTTATTAGTACTGTTGTTAACAAAATAATCATAATACCTGCAATGTTTATGAGAAAAAAATTGTTAATACAACATCTAAAATGATTTGATAATAGTATAATACTAAAATAGAAAAAAAATTATTTTATACATTATGTTATATAAGTATAAAATTGTATTATTAGGTGATGAAAAAATAACTCACCGGAAAGGAGCGTAAATGTAATAGCATATAAGTACTCTTTAGGTGATGTAGGTTTTGATACCGTTGAGATATCAACTTGAAATCGAACTTGTCTTTGAAACATAGCTGCGCCTGGTGTCGCTCTTCTGTATTCAACTCTGAATGACATAGGGCTGGAAACACTGTGACTTAACTCTGCGATCTGTGAAAAAAATAATAAAACAATTTTAATAAATATTTTTTGTAAATATTTACCGATCAATTTTTGTATTGTTTTATACATGTTTCTTTAACATTGTTTGAACACAGCAACTCTATTAAATGATGAAACCTAGTTTTGTTGACTTAAAAATAGTACGTGTTCTAACTGTTCATTTCTATTTATTAGCCAGCAATCTGTTACGTCCTACACTTTTCATTATCTATTAGCGGTTGATTAATTTTACATTAAAATCTTATAAAAGTCTTTCTCCTTTAACAAAGATTTAAAAAATTAAGAGCTTAACATTTTTTTTTTGTTTTGTTTTGAATCTCTTAATAGTTCATTGGTGAAAACATTCATAATTATTATTTCACTCGCCATAGGGCTTGTAAACGTTTTAAGCACAATTTTACTCTTTTCTTTATAGATCATTCACCACACAGTCCCATCTCTGTATAAAAATGGTTCTCGTAAATGATTTCTTATTATCAAAGGTATATTTCTAAGAAGTAATAATAATATTTTATATTGATGAAAGGTTTATTGATGAATAAATTATAAAAAAGTATTATCTGAATTGAACTTTTCTACAGAATTCAAAGAGATTAATTTTAACTTGTATTTAAAATGCTAAGTGATTAAAAAGTCAATGAATTCGTGCAATTAATTTTTTAAATAATTTTTGAAGGTTTTTCAATTTTTTGCTAATTTTCTCCAGATCCTTTAATTTCATATGAGTTTTTCTAAAGGATTACATATATTAAAAAGCTTTCCTAGGTCATACAACCTAGGAAATTATTTGTGCTACGTGAGATTTACTGATAATTCTCAGTGGTAGGAAGAAAGGCAAATTTTATTTTAAATCAAAAATGCAAAAAGTCTCTTTTAGTAAACTTTATCTTTTTCTTTCTTTAGACTTATTGATGACACCGAAACCAAAGTAAATAACACTGACAGAATTCTTCAATCAGTTTTGAGTCCTTCATTATTTTTAATCTTCCATGACCTTCCATGATGTGAGAATAAAGTTAATTCGACAACATTTAATAAGATTTGTCAGTAGATGGTGCAACTTCAACAAATATCAGTGAATTTAAGTTTAGTGTTACAGATTATAATAATATAAATATAATTTTAATTATCTCAAACATATAAATAGGAGGTTCAGTAATATTAATAATAATAAAACTCAAACGCCAATCTTCATAGCAATTAAAGATGTCCGCTGTGATGTGAATGATTTCTACAGAAAGAATAAAACAGGTTCCAAAAGATGTGCCGTGTTTTTTGGGCTTTAAGGCGGATCAATTCTTAACTTTTGACAAACACACATATTAATTTTTCTTAATGTAATCTCTCATTAAGTTATATTTATTATTGTGATAGGGAGTAATATAATTTGTTATTTTTTCATACATATTTTATTTTAATCTGTTGCATTCGTGCGTTTATGTACGATACTTCTTATTTTTATGTTCGATTACTTAATTGAATAAATCTTATTCGTGAACTGCATCTTCTGGACGATACTTAAAATATCATATTAATCGATTATAATACCTAAAATATAAATTGTTATTCCTTTACTACAGGGTGAATAAATTTACTTGAGTAATACATTTTTTGAAGCACGTGCATTAATTTGAGCTTAAATCCTTTATTTCATTCAAATATGAATACATAAGTAAATCTTGTAACCTTCCTGCCACGAATATGATCTACACTCGTTAATCAAATGGAAGTGGGGTGTATTTCATAGGGTTTTTTTTTTAATTGGCTGTTGCATCGATCGTTAGATTGTAATCTATGATTTTGAAGAAAACAAACCCATCGTGTACAATGACTCCTGGCTGACGGCTATTTAGTACCATCTAGACAGCTACTGTTTATCTGAAGCGGCAATGGAAAGATCACCCGGTGTTTGGATAGATGAGTATAGGTACACGTAGATCAACCCACCGAGTTGGTGGTTAAAGCGTCTTCCCAAATCAGCTGATTTGGAAGTCGAGAGTTACAGCGTTCAAGTCCTAGTAAAGCCAGTTATTTTTACACAGATTTGAATACTAGATCGTGGATACCGGTGTTCTTTGGCGGTTGGGTTTCAATTAACCACACATCTCAGGAATGTACAAGACTACACTTCATTTACACTCATACATATCATCCTTATTCATCCTCTGAAGAATTATCTAAACGGTAGTTACCGGAGGCTAAACAGGAAAAAGAAAGGGAAAAGGTACACGTAGATCGTGTGAATTAAGATAATACTCTGAAGAATTCAACTTTTTTTTAATTTTTTTTATGAACGGTTCTGCAATTTATTTTTAAGATTGAGGAAATTAAAATATTAAATTTGCTTAATATGAACAAAGATAAGTTTTTTATCGAATAAAAAAACAAAATGTAAACTTAGTAACAGATCTTTTTTTATACCGTTATTAATATGTTATATGCTGCACTTCCATCGACACGATATAAATTAAATACAAAGAGTTTACTGTAAAAACGCTTATGTGTGTTAAAATGCAGTAAATGATATTATTTACCGAGAGAAAAGCGTGAATAAGATCCGCTTTAACTGAAGCCAGAGGTTTTCCTTTAACCAGAACCGTGAACGTCTCATCTTTTTCTGAAGTCATCAAACTTCCAAACCACGACTTCTTTGTCAACTCTGGACTCGATTCCGGTGTTAGACTGACTTCGTCGGATGATGCTGCGAAAAGATAAAACCAATAAACAGATCATTTAAAAACGGGTTAATTGTAATAATTAAAAACAAAAATTTATGAGAAGGTGAAGAAACTATTACCTAATAACATAAAATTTTTCTAACGTCTTTAACAATTTTTATTATTTAACACATCAGTATTTTTATATTTATGTTTAATTGCCGGTATGCTAATATTAACTACCGAAGGCTAAACCCGATTTTTTTTTAAAATTAAGATGAGTTCATACGAAAAATTAGAAAGGTTTTGTCAACGAGTAAGCAGATTTTTACCGTAAATAAAATGTATAAATTGTAAATAATTTATTATAACGATTACACAAACATTCTAAAATTAAGTATAGTTAATATATTATAAGTTACAGAACGGAACAAAGAAGACTGACTTTAAAAAAAAAAATTTATTTACGATAAAACTCAAATAAAAATAACTGATTTTACATTCATACCTCAATTTTTAACGAAGCAAAATATTATCTACGTACAGTAAAGTATTAAAAGTGTGGGTGGTTCATAGTTATCAAAAACGTAAACAATAAATCGACTATGGATAGCAGGTAAAATATTTCCAATATATTTTATTTTATATATATATATATATATGCACAAAGGTACTCGATTATTAATACATAAATAAATAAGTAATAACATCAACAACGATATCAAAAAGTTATTTTATAACAACCCACATGCAGCAATAATTACAAAGTAGAAATTTACAATAATAAATTTCGTAATTAAATTATCACAAAATTTTATCAAATAGAAAGGTATTCACAACAGTTTATAAGTTCATAAAAACACGGTGAAACCTACTATCAATATCTCTTAATAAAAAACAAATTATTTTGTGCTTGAATTAGATCGATGATCGCAGTAATGGAGCTGATCACAATAAACTGGAAAACGAAATGAGATTATGCTCCGATCCATTTGAAACGGTTTAGACTTAGTAACAATTTTTGTAAACGATTTTTGGACCGTAAACTTACTTTCCAGTTTATTTCAAACCCCGATATTATAGCTCATTTTTTGTACGACTAATTATTAGATGGTATTACTTAATTAGTCGATGATCAAGACAAAATGCGGGTTAACACTGTAAAAAACAAATTAAAAAAATTATTCTCTTTCTAAATACATGAGAATGAGTTTCTAGAAGATCTTTTTTGAGCTATAAAATTTAAGTGCGGCTCCTTTGTTAACGATTATTATTTAATCGGTGCTTTAAACGTTCAAGACCGATATGCTAATCCTTTTCTTTACACGTGTACGTCGGTAAAAGAAATAAACTCGAATTTTTGTTGTTTTTTTTCATTGTGATTTTTTTATGTAACATAATCGCTTACTCGCAACAAAGTATTGTACCTCAGCGGTACGCCTGACACGGCTTTTATTGTGTTTGTTCGTTATGTTTCGATCATAATTACGATGAAATAAAATTCTAGAATCTAATCATCAGGGAATAACAGTCATCGTTTAGCCGAAAAGAAACTATAAATCGTTTCGCAGGTAGTACGATTATCACACAGCCGCAGACTCAGCTCGCCGTACAACTACGATGTAACAGGAAATCCGATCGATAAAAAATAACAAGAGGTATAATACGATACGAAAAACAAAAACAAAATTTATTCGTCCAAAAATATAGACTCGATTTCTTCGGCTCTAAATCAAGTTTCTTCAGAGAGACTGCCACCGAGATCGCTAAGCATTTTGCTATCGGTTGCGGTTCAGGTATCGAATCTGTTTAAAAGGATCTTTCTTGTTCGTGAAGTGTTTGAAGAGTGCGCGTGATTTAAATCGTTCTTTCATTAAAACTCTGTTTTTTGTTTCCGTGCGTTTAAAAATCTTTACGTTTACGGTTTGCATACGTGTACGACTTTCATACAATCACTGATACTTTTTTATATTTCGTCTTAAAAAAAAGTGTACTGTAATCGATTAAAAATTAACCTATAAATTTTAAACGAAAGACGTACCAGATACTGGAGTTTAAAAAATCTCAAAGTATTTCTTTGTCGGTGTGATGTCCGCATTCATAACTAAACGAATCCGTAATAAACGTTATATCCAATATACCCCATATACGGGTTTACCCGTATTCTCGTTTCGATTCCCCCGCGACATTAAATTCAAGAAGCTTCCGATTTTAGAATTTCTAAGATCGTGAACATTATGATACCGGTAGAAAACATTCATTTAAAAAATTTCACTTCGATTTTGTTGTAAATATGGGTTTCGTACACCTTCACCGCCGACCGTCATAGAAAATACGTAGCATAAATATTTTTAGTACGAAAGTCGACGTATTTACCTGTAAATAGATGGATATCCGCCTCACATGTTTGACATACGCTGTCGTAGGCGCTTTAATGATGTTAAAAATGTATGCTCGGTCGGGAGTTTTCAGGTGACGTAATCGTATACTTCCTATAGGAAAATTTCCCTTATCGAATAAATCACTCTTTCTTATACAAAACGTACCGCCAGAACGAGCAGAGCTACCTCCAGCTACATCGATTCTTTTACTCCGCCGTTGTCGTGGCGCGTTGAAGCGAGAGATGCTTATTACCTAGTTCGCGCCTGTCATTAATCTGTGTACTGTTCAATTTCTTAACAAAACTGATTTAATACTGATAAGACCACGTATTACAGCGCGTTATAATACGGAGCATTTATTTCATTCGTACACGTTACGATTAAAACATCTATTCGAGTCGACAAACGATAAGATGTAATATTTCATTTTTTAAGAGCGAGTGTAGAACGATAAACAGTATTCAGAACGAAAGGTGTAAATACCACATAAGATCGTGTAGATTATCTCTCCCCGCCGAACATGAAGTCTGAAGAAAAAGAGCCGTCTCGTACATAGTGTGCACAGAAATTCGACCTGAGTATTGACTAAATAATTAGAACATCGGCCAGATAAAGATGTGTAACGTAGAATCAACGTTCCTGCAACGTGTTGGACAAGAGATTGTCAATCGACGCGGTTTATGACCGTCGTTCTTAGGTCGATGAACAAAAAATATAATTATAAAAGAAAGCTTTAAGTTTTAATCGTAACCTGAAATTTACGATGTCGTCATCCACGAAGATTAAGAGTGAAGATTATTAAAATTATTTACGACCCTCTGTAGCCGAGTACGGTTTAAAGAGCGATTGAAAATCTAGTAAAGTAAATAAATAACGTACATTACGCGTTCATATGGGTCGCTGAGCTCTGTGAACATTTAATCTTTATTTCGATGATAAAAGTTGAATCCGATTAGCATTTGGTCCTCCCGTTTATTTTTATTTATTTATCGATTTTCTTAAGCGATGAAAAATAATTAAAAATATTCTAGGATTATTTTATAACAAAAAAAATTTCATTTTTGTCACTATTTATCCGTTTTTTCCCGCGGACTTTACAAAAAGGAGAAAATAAAGAATTAACTTATTTATTAATTTTCAATATTTTACCACGTTTTGTCATGAACATCGTGAAATCAGAGAGGTTTCAGTGAAATCTGAGCATTAAATTATTGTATTATATTATAAAGGAAAAAAAACATAAAATAATTTAACGGGTAATATTCGTATAACGATATTCTAAAAACATCGATCGTGTTGTAACGTTTCGAATAGAAAAACGTAAAAACTTTCGATACGATCAACAAATTTATCCGGCATGGATTTTTTTTATCCGTCGCATTATTGTTGTTATTATATTTAAAGTTAACTAAATACTGTTGCCTTCACTTATCAATTTATCTTATAAAATAATGTCATATTATTCAGCTATGATTAAAAACCCCGCGAAGGATTTAAACCGACATGGACGAGCGGTTGAATTAATAATGTAATATTTCAACGATTATTAACATTGACTTTTTTTTAATTTGTACATTAAGAACTGCCGTAATAACATGTTTAAGTTGTGAATTTTTTATGAAAAAAAAAAAAAATGATAGTATTATTTAAGTAATATGTATCTTTTATGGACAACATAACCGATACCTAACACAAACCTTCTAAAAAAAATAAATAAATAGATTGTTTATTAAAATAAATCCATCTACACACATTATACACAAAATGCCATGTATATAGATAAAAAAATCATTACTCTAAAGAGACTGAAGCTAAGGCTTATTTGTTATGCATGCAACAATAAAAATTTCTACAACTATGTGTTAGAGGACACAGAAAATGGGAATTACATAAATAGCAATTGACATCGGTTCTTAATCATTATTATTGATTCTTTAATCTCTGAACACGAGAATTTTTAAAGTTTACAGTAGTGACGTTTATAGAATGTTACGAGATTTCTGAGTCCTGCAATATGCTGATAAGAAATCTACAGATGAAGTAATGTCTGCAGATGAAGCGATGCAAAAAGTTTGCAGACGTAATCGATTCGATAATAAAATAAATTTTATTTTTTATTTTATTATATCGCATTTTGTCGATCGCCTCGTTCAGGCGATTCAAATTTTCAAATTACTGGAGTTCGTTTGTAAAGAATCAGAGTAAAGTTTTGGTTTAAATTACAGCAGGCCTAATGATGTGTGTTAATGATAAAAATATTTTTAAAGAGAACATAACCGTACCGCTATACGCTCCACGCCGACGTATCATATTACTTACGACTTTGATTACATGCGGTAAAGTGAAAAAACTTTTCTTATCTCGAATAAATATTTATTCAGAACGATATGTAGTTATACACTATACAGATCGTGGCAGGAACAGAGAGCTGTACTATTCCGTAAATAAATAAAGGAACTACTCCAGCCTGAACAGATCGAGGGAGACTGTGCTAAACCGTGATTAGAGCGATATCACAGAATAGAAAATTAATTATAAAAAAGCAGAAGCCGTTTAAGTCCATAATAACGCGCAAAAATAATAAACATTATACGAAATGACAGCGAAGAAATCGTGTGAAGTTACTACAATCGCTATAAAATAAATAACAATTAGTAGGTATTAACAGGACTCATTTGTGCGCATATTATTTGTACAAATTAAATATGAAGAAGCAAAATTTCAGATTTTATAAAATCGGTGTCATTAAAAAGTTCATCGACAAAATAACAGCGGCTCAATGAAAAAGAATCGTTTGATTTAATTTAAAATAAATCTGTAGGAAGACCTTTTGGACACGTCAGTAATTTGTTGATGCGAGTGGAAGAATAATAAAGCCCTTTCTTGTACACGAAACTACTGCGGTGTGTTACTTAAAATTAGTTTTAAAACCGTTTCGATCTGTAAGGCTTTATTTAAATCGCATGTGTACAATCGAGTCGGTCTTTGAAATATACAACTTGTTCTTTCCTTTAGTACTGTTGTTGGTAATACACGCATCGAATAAACGAACAGATCGAACCGGCATCGGTTAACCGTCTTGAGATTTCTGGTAACTTTGGCAAAAATTTAATAATCTATATAAATTAATTAGATTTATTATTTTAACGAACATATTTATTTTTTTATTTTTCAAAAAGGTTTTTTAAATCCTTTTAAAAGTCCTACTAACCTACCGAATGGAAAAAGATACTAATTTTAAGGATAACACGTTATAAACACACGTAGAAACCTAATACTATTAAAATTATTCTAACGATAAAAATGTTGAGTGTAGATAAAACGCAGAGTAATGTAACTACTTTCAAACTTATGTAATTACTAAATTTTACGAAATATTTACTTCACAAAATATGTAGTACAGATTTCTTGGAAGTATATTATAAAACACTTCTGAATGACAAACTATTAAAATTAAACACAAACGATATATGAAATTTGTAGCAAGAATAAACACACTAATACTAAGCCCAATATAAATAGCAAACACTGATTTATATCAGTGGCATCTGAATGTGAAAGCTGACTGCAGTACCATCTCGATCCGTGAAAATCTTGTCTCGACAAAAAGATTATCATTATGAAAAATCACTGTTCTTGGGGAGGTAAAAGTTGTCAAAAAATAAAAACAAAAACAAAATATTGATGCTAGTAGAAAAAAATCGATGTTGGAGAAATATTAACGGTCTACATCAAAACATACATTGCATTACAGAATTGTTAGATTACCATATTTGCTGGAATCTAAGCCGCATAAATTTTCAAACGATTTTTATGAAAAAAATAGTTAACAAAAAAATAATAAATAAGTAAAATAGAAGGAATTACTTCAAAGGATAGTATAAAAAAGTTGATAATTTAATAAAGTAATTACTAACAATAAAATTTTAATTGAATAATAAAACGTAGCGATGCATAAAATAATTTCATGTAGATAATTTAAATTGAATAAATATTAATTACAATCCGATAAACACCACTTTCACTATCACTGCTATTACTGCTCAGGAAGTGGTGCAACGTCATCATTATTCCATATTACGTCTTCTGTTCCAACCATGGCATTTAAAATGCTGCATTTTTTAAGGGGGCGAGATATTATTTCAATCGGGATTTTATTCCAGGGGATACAAATCTGTCCCGCTATTGTCGAAGAAATTGTCTTTTCTATTTTTCAGGAAGCAGTTAGAGGATGGTTTGCTGAATGTAACCGGTTTTTCGTATTCTTTACTTTCTTGGTCTTTGAAGATCATAATACATACATCGCGTGGCTGGAGTCGGTTGGTCATACCGCCCGAGATTATCACAGTCACTATTTTATTTTTTTAATTTATTTTTTCACTGAATCTGTTAAATGTCGTTTAAATGCATTCGTTACAAGCATGTTTTTAAGTTTTTGGAGAGTTCCTGGTCTTCTTTACCACACGGCATTTATCCGGTCTTCCATAATTTCGGGAGTCATCCGACCGTTCTTGGGGACACGCAGCATCACATCATTAAAAATTTCTCGTTTTTTGTCATCGCTTTCTTATTTAATATTAAGAATGGCGGTAATTTCTGTAATACAAAGAATTTGTATTCCGTAAAACAAAGAATTTCAGTGACGCGTTATTTTTCGCATCCTGTACTAACTTGTACTTGTTTTTGTATCCTGTATTTTAACTTGATTTTCACCCTTTGAAGTCACTTATAATTACGCGATATGTCAAAATCAAGGGAGGTTCATCCGCATTTCCGATATTCTTGATATTCTTAAATTCATATGTGTTTTGCACCAAGTCGAACGATATGTCGTTGAAACTGGACGAGCTTATCTTCAAAATCCGCAGCAAGTTTCTGGCAGATTAAAGTTCTCAGTCTAAGAGAAAATCCCTCCCTTTTCATAAATTTTCTGCACCGGCCTCCTGATGCATTGAAATTTTCAATTTAAATTTACCAATAGTTTCTCTTGCATTAAATTATAACATTTGTATCGACATCTTTTATAAATCCAGGAACATCGTCATCTACTGAGGCAACTTTTCCTATTTTTGTTCCTGCGAAACCCTTTGTTGTAAATTTGCGAGTAAAAATCAAATCACGTTGTTTACGCCTTCGAAGAACATGTGTTTCTTCGATGTTGAACTTTCTGTAATTCTCCAACTCTTCTTGATACCGTTGCTTGCACATCGATGCTGTTCGATACACCGATACTGTGTAACGTTCACAAAAATATGGACGATAAAAAAGTGCAACTTGAAAAAATCAAATATAAAGATATTGAAATAAGTAAATACATACAACCGAGTTATAAGACAGACTAAATAACTACTGAAGTTTATCGCAGACAATATTTTCGAGGTCATTATTAAAATATAAAGGGTAGTTAACCTCTAAACAAAGTGAAAAGACTCATTGATATCCCTTCCTTACGCTAATGATCCCAACAAAATTTTGAAAACTACCCGACTAAAAAAAAAGTTGAAACAACCGATGTTCAATGAAAAAAAAAATTATTAACTCTTGAGGGAGGATATTTTTATCTTCAATCGTTAATTTTTTTTTAACGTTAATCTTAAATCGTAATCTCGTACAATACTCAACGAAATGGAAAATAAACGAGTAAAGGATTTTTAAAAAACTTTAACAAACATTTTTCGAAATTAAAAAAAAAATTCGAACCTAATCCGCACCCAATTTTTTGGATCTTTAAAAGAGAAAAGAAAGTGCGGCTTAGATTCAATCAAATACGGTAGTAGATAAAATATGGTTAATAAAATTTATAGAAGAGTATTTAACTGAATATCATTCATAGTAATACAAAATTAATCTTATTATACTATAAACATTCATAGAGTTTTACTATATTTATCGTGATATTATGTTAATATTACTTAAAAACAAATAATTAAAAAGTTGATTATATACATTTTTTTTTTATTTTTATTTAAAGCAGCCAGCTTTCAATTAAATGAAATTATAACTAATCAAATCTTTCTGTCCAAGTTATAATCAACAATGAATCGTTTTGTAAAGAACAATACAAAATGTATGAATTCAACTGCTTTTTTCTTAGGGGATTAAACGGGATTATATTTATAAATTGATATTTTAACAAATTACAATTAGCAGAATATATTAATTTATTTTAATCAAACATTTTAATATATCCTACTTTTCCCTTTTGTCTCCAATGAGTAATTTCTGAGATCTCTGTTTTCTCATAATAGTTTTTTTTAAACAAATCATACATAATTTTTAATAACACGCGCGCGCGCGTGTACGTGTGTGTGTGTGTGTGTGTGTGTGTGTGTGTGTGTGTGTGTGTGTATATAAACAAGGCAAATTGAGGAGATTTCTGCTAAACTTTGTAGCCATATTAATCTTATTAAAATAATGAAAAGTGCTTATAATAATTATAAGTCTGGGAATGATTTGTTTTCATTTTTTAAATTAATTTTGTGAAAATCTTAAAATACATTTTGTTTTCATTTTCTTTTTGCTCAAATCATGTGGCAAAATTGGTGTCTTACATCTAAAAATCTTTTTTAATGGGTCCAAGAACTGTATCTCCAGTAATTTCTGAGAAGATTATTGCAAAACCAAAAATAAAGAATGAAAAACATACCTTTTTAGGTTCACTGTAAATTTACTTTGGCAAATTGCCAATAAAATAAAAATTAAATTGATATGAGTTAAATTAAATGAAGAAAAATTTAAGAATGCGACTTTTAGTTTAAGAAAATGTTATAATTTTAAACTGAAACAAAAATTTTAAAATCTAAGAAAAACTGTTGAATCAAGATTAACTGCTCAAAACAAATAAAATGAAAGAAAAAAAGTAAATTGAAGACTAGATTAATACAGATCTTAAATTTTAATTGTAACAAGAAAAAAATTACGAAACTCAAAATCAAAATTAAATTTCAAAATTCAAATTACTATTTGGAAAATTGTTTATTTTATTGACCAGCATGATTAAGAGCCAATTAAAAGTCGACAGTTTTATATTTTCAGTAATTTTGTAAGAATTCTCAATCTTTTTCAGAGATGAGAAAAATACAATGCACGCATATTACAGTATAATGTATTTAAAACTTTTTAATGAATTTTTGTTTGTGAATAACATAACATAAGTGCGCTAGCTGTAAAGCATGAATATCAAGAAAGATTTTCTAATAAAAGAAAAGAGTAATTTTGATATACTGTAAAGTTGTATAAAATAAACCTGATACAATTGGGAGGCCACCCAAAAAATAGCAGATTGAGTAAACAGTGACAGGAAGACATTTTGAACAATGTTTCTTTAAGTTTGTTATAGGTTATTGTTTTAAAATATTAATTCTTTTTCAGTTAATTCTATTTCTACTGTAACTTATTTTTTCTGCGATACTGATTTGCTTTACATTTTTCTACCGCTTTTTGGTCCGTTTTGTTTTAAAGAAATGATATTCTTAAAATTTTATTCTTTTTAATTTGTCTTTATTTACATCCCTTTTCTTACACTTAAATTCTATTATAAAGTTTTTTATGTTTATTGGCAATTTAACCAAGCAAATTTATGTCAAACCTAAAAAAGAATGCCTTTTTACTCCAATTTTTTTCAGCTTTACGACAATCTTTTTGTAAATTACTGGAGATACAGTTTTTCAGGCCAAAAAACATATAAAAACACAAATTTTTTAATATAATTTGTGTCCCAAAATTTCAGTATAGCATCATTTTACTGTTAGAGCAGAAATTACAGCAAAATAGCCACCTTAAATCAAAAATTTAATTTCAGCCTTGTTAGCCTAATGAACAAAAACTAGCATCTTGCTACTCAAAAACAAATCATTTACAACTTTTCATTATTTTAATCAGAGGAATATGCTTGCAAAGTTTAGCCAGAACCTCCTGGACATACCTTATGTGTGTACATACATCACAGTCACACACAATGAAAATGTGAAAATTTTTGGGTATTTCATTTATACTTTTATATATATATATATATAAAAGTATAATATATATACATATAAAAGTATAAATGAAATGAACATTTGAATGGCAGACCAAATTAAATGATATACATGTTTTTTTATACAGAAATTTGTACTATAAGTGAAAGCCAGTTCCAATAAATGAAAATAAAAATTTAAATTATTAATATTAATATGTACATCATATGTAGTCCTAATTGGTTAATGCATTAGAGGCACTGTTTACTGAACACATTCATCACACTTCACATTAAGAGTACTTCTATAAGATGGTTAAGGAGCATTTCAGTAAAGAATTTCAACTCATGCAACTGTTTGGCTGGACTATCATATGAGCACGCACATAAGCATTTAAATGTATACACTGCTTGTATGTTACGTACATGTACCATCCACCCACCTTACCGCACACACACAAATATATATAATTTTAGGAGAAATTTTATAATACACTACTTCTATCTACTTTGTTAAGTAAAATGACACTACTTCTTATATTTTAATGCCTACTATGGAAATAAATAAGAAAAATTATTAGAAGAAAAAAGTAGAAAAATACAGAAGAAAATTTAAAACAGACATTTTTTCTAAAAAAAATGCTAAAAAATAATCAAGGATATAAACTATTTCCACACAAAACTGAAGGATATTTTAAAACTTTAAATAAAATAAAAATTATTAAATACTTTTTCAATAATTATATATTTTTTTAAATCGATAAAAACCTGACAAAAGTGAGATATTTTGACATATTTATTGTGCAAAATTAATTAAAAACAAAACAAACTTCATGCTTGGTAAGGGGCTCAAATCTCAAATGCTCAAACAATTTCTCACTTGCCTGGTGGATCTGCTTGTTTCCACCCGTGGCCAAATCTTTCTAAATTCTCAGAAATTTTGATGAAAAGTGTCTCCAGAACTCTACAGTCCTCTGCAAAAAACATGGTCATGCAGTCCTAACCAGTGAAAATAATTATGACAAGTTATGATGTCATTATATATGATACATGGTATAATTACATGAAAATCTAATGCCATGGTGAGACAAATCAACTGCTATTTACTCACAAATTAGAATAATGTACTTTACATTATGTGATTATTATATTCTCTGAGTGTAACATATATTCAGTAAGGTAAACATTACAACTAGGTAATTTTAATCATACACATACAACTTTTACTTGCATGTAAATTTATTTAAAAGATACTCTAGACATAAAACTCATGTTCTCATACATGAACACACACACACACACACACACACACACACACACACACACACACACACACACACACACACACACACACAGAGAGAGAGAGAGAGAGAGAGAGAGAGAGAGAGAGAGAGAGAGAGAGAGAGAGAGAGAGAGAGAGAGAGAGAGAGAGAGAGAGAGAGAGAGAGATAGGGAGAGAAATGTATGAATACTTACATACACATGCACACACTCAAGAGAAGTATGTCATAATTGAAAAATTATTAAATAAATGTGCCACAGTACTAGATAAGATGAAAATATCTAATTAGTGCAATATTAGATCAAGAGATCAAGCAGACCTACATCATTTGATGGCAAAAAATAATTACTGTTTTATGACAATAGATGATGAGTTGAAAAAATATTGTTGAAGTACTACTCTAAATATTCTGCTGACATTCATCTCAGCTGTTTTGAGTGATTTGATTTGCCTTTCTATATTGCAAATAAATGTAGTAACTAACAAAAATAGTAGATGAATTTCAAAAACAAACACTTCCATTTCTATTTATAAAGCAATAACTAAGAAAACTTTATTAAACACCAGACAATAATGAAGACAGATACTGGTAAATTTATTTATTTCCCTTAACATCAGTCGATGAATGATATTAGACACAACATATTATGTATAAAAATCCATTTTTAATAATAATAATTATAAAGTAATAATGAAATAGGTTAAGTTTTAATTCATTAAATATAAAAATACTTTTATGTTATCTACTTGTAATATGTGATAATAGTTTGATTTTCATTTACTTATTTTGTTTTGAAACATAATAAAACTTCATGATCTGAAAACAGAATTAAATGCGTAAGATTCTCATTGGAGAAAAATATAAAGACTGTGCAGAGGAAAAAGACTTATTGTACTTTAGGTACCAAATGAATATATATAAAAAAGGTAAATTATGAACTAAGACATCATAGCACAGAACTGAGTGATTGGGAGAGAGATCAGTAGTTTTTTTTTAAATTGCTAAATAGAAAGATATGGAGGTGCTAATAAGTTATGTTAAATCTCTATTGAAAAAAATGATCAAAGTTTTATATACCTAAGGAATTGCTGAATTCAGTGAAAATTCCACTTACAAGTGTGAGAAAGCTAAAGTTTAGAAATGACAATGATTAAAAGGCAGTAAATAGTATCAGAAGAAAATATTTACACAGATATTGAAATTAAAAAGTTAGATTTAAAAGAACCACTGATGTATATTATTAAAGAATCAAATGAATATTCATAATCGATAAAAAGATTTATGTTATAGAATGAAATTTTTTTTTTTTGTCTTCAGTCATTTGACTGGTTTGATGCAGCTCTCCAAGATTCCCTATCTAGTGCTAGTCGTTTCATTTCAGTATACCCCCTACATCCTACATCCCTAACAATTTGTTTTACATATTCCAAACGTGGCCTGCCTACACAATTTTTTCCTTCTACCTGTCCTTCCAATATTAAAGCAACTATTCCAGGATGCCTTAGTATGTGGCCTATAAGTCTGTCTCTTCTTTTAACTATATTTTTCCAAATGCTTCTTTCTTCATCTATTTGCCGCAATACCTCTTCATTTGTCACTTTATCCACCCATCTGATTTTTAACATTCTCCTATAGCACCACATTTCAAAAGCTTCTAATCTTTTCTTCTCAGATACTCCGATTGTCCAAGCTTCACTTCAATAAAAAGCGACACTCCAAACATATACTTTCAAAAATTTTTTCCTGACATTTAAATTAATTTTTGATATAAACAAATTATATTTCTGATTGAAGGCTCGTTTCGCTTGTGCTATTCAGCATTTTATATCGCTCCTGCTTCGTCCATCTTTAGTAATTCTACTTCCCAAATAACAAAATTCTTCTACCTCCATAATCTTTTCTCCTCCTATTTTCACATTCATTGGTCCATCTTTGTTATTTCTACTACATTTCATTACTTTTGTTTTGTTCTTGTTTATTTTCATGCGATAGTTCTTGCGTAGGACTTCATCTATGCTGTTCATTGTTTCTTCTAAATCCTTTTTACTCTCGGCTAGAATTACTAATATTCAGCAAATCGTAGCACCTTTATCTTTTCACCTTGTACTGTTGCTCCGAATCTAAATTGTTCTTTAACATCATTAACTGCTAGTTCCATATAAAGGTTAAAAAGTAACGGAGATAGGGAACATCCTTGTCGGACTCCCTTTCTTATTACGGCTTCTTTCTTATGTTCTTCAATTATTACTGTTGCTGTTTGGTTCCTGTACATGTTAGCAATTGTTC
This sequence comes from Lycorma delicatula, assembly GCF_047948215.1. Taxonomy (NCBI): domain Eukaryota; kingdom Metazoa; phylum Arthropoda; class Insecta; order Hemiptera; family Fulgoridae; genus Lycorma; species Lycorma delicatula. The sequence goes on from NC_134458.1 coordinate 39,942,333, forward strand.
TTCTATCTCTGTATTTGAACCCTAATTTTTTTAAAATGCTGAACATTTTATTCCAGTCTACATTAAAGAATGAAATTAATAAAGACAAATTATACATACATACACACAAAAAATCATACATACATAAAAAAATGTGATCTTAAGTCATTGGATGAAACCTCAAATGTGTAATGCCATTGATGAGGAGACAGCTCTACGATGGGTATCTAAGATATAGAATTAAGTGTTAGGGCTATAGTAATGATAGGAGAAAGTACACCAAATTCAATGCTATGGATTATGTGCAGGATATCATGGTATAAAAAACTGTACAAATAATGGTGCAAAAGAGTACATAAACTACATTAATATGAAAAAATGATTAACAGAACTTAAAAAATGGATCATACAGCTTTCTAATGGTATAAAGGTATGTGAAAATATAAGACAAGGGGGGAAAGAGTAGTGCTACAAAGTAACCTTATTGACCAAACATCGTTTTTATAGACATTAAAAGATAAAGATGGAGTTAGTGTTGTGTTTCTCAATTAAACTATATAAATATGAACTTCAGGCAGGTGTAGTTGATAGGATATAGGAATTAAATAAAAATAAGGATACAGGATTTATACATCTTAAATTGAAAAGAATAAAAATAAATTTTAATTAGTTACGCTTTTCACTAGAAACATTTAAAGTAACAGATTTCAATATCAGTATTATTGGATGAAATTCATCAGGTGGTCTCTAATCAGCTTGCCTAAACAATTTTCTCACAAACAACTGAAGATACAGATTTGGAATGCAGTTTCTTTTAAATTTCAGACCATAAAATTTATACACAACCAATTTTGTTCCATAGATCACAGTTAGAGCAGAAATTAAGAAGAAATTTTCACTAGTCGTAACTTGAAAATAAACCATTTCTGGACTATGTTTTTATTAAATATTTTCTTTATTTTCACCAGTAAAATGTGTTCTAAAATTATTTCCCTTCCTTTTTCAGAAAATGTGTTTAAAATTACGATATAATAGATGTTATTAAAATGGCTATTTATTCAACTCATCTCTTCTTAAACAATAATTTCAACACTGTCATAAAGTATAAAAACATTTATTCATTATTAAGTATTTAGTATTTATTATTACTTTTCATATTTTATACTTATATTTTACTACTAAATCTGTTTGTAATAATCAGTCACTCATAAATGATATTAATGTAGAAAAATCTAACATGTTTTACACTGTCAGGTAAGAGTAAGTAAAAGTATTTTTCTTATATTTAAATATTTGTATATAAAAAAATTAATACCACAATCAAATTTAAAAAATTCTTTACAATTAATATTATTATTATGTGAAAGGATAGTGTATAAGCTATTTACAAAATATAACAAATAAGAGGATAGGATATTATCTAAGGCAAGTGCTTTGAGAAATCTGATCTCTTTGCCACAAAGTCCCAATTGTGCTGTGGATTAGAAAGCAAAGAATGTAATGTCTTTTTTTCTGCTTAGCCTCCGGAATCACCGAATTACTTCTGAGGATGATATGTATAAATGTAAATGAAGTGTAGTCTTGTACAGTCTCAGGTCGACCATTCCTGAGATGTGTGGTTAATTGTAACCCAACCACCAAAGAACACCGGTATCCATGATTTAGTATTCAAATCCGTGTAAAAGTAACTGCCTTTACTAGGATTTGAACCTTAGAACTCTTTACTTAGAAATCATCTGTTTTGTGATGATAAGTTCACCGCTAGACCAACCCGGTAGGTTAGAAGATGTATTGCAGATGATCATCTAAAGGAACTTTTAATTGCACAGAAATGAGTATCAGGTTACTTGTAGAAATTAGTTTTAAAAATTTCACAACGTAAGTATTCAGAGATGTATTCATTTTGGCTTTGACCTGTCTTCATTTTGGTGTTGTTCGGATTGGGTTCAGTTAACATTATGTGAATTTCATCAATTAAACACTAGAAGAGAGAAAATGTAAGAGCTGAAGTCACAACAGCTTTGCTGTTTTAAAAATATCACTACTCTAAGGAGGTGCACTTATTTAATTCTCTGCTCATAGATATAAAAATATATTAAGATTTGCTATGCATTCATTTGATCCAGCAGTTTTAAAATAAATAAAGTCTGATCTCTTTGCTGGCATAAAATATATTAAATAACAATCAATATCTGATAGTTATATTATATTAATTGTAATTATGATTTTTATCATCATTTGTGATAAGCATTGTTACATATATTTTTACAATAAAAGTGGATTGGTAAATGAAAAGGCTTTAGAACTGATTTCATAAATATCTTGGAATAACGTAATAAGTAACTTTAACATATATATCATGCAACATTTTTTGACTATAATATAAAAAAGAAGTTAGATTAAATCACACAGAGTAATAAATTAAATTTTCATAGAGGCAAAATTTGTAATCATCTTTAAATGATGCTAATTTTTTCAGATTTGTGAAAATGTTTTTTTAAAATTATAGCCCAGGAAATTGAAGATTCCTTAATTATACTGATCCAACAATGATTTTTTAAAATAAAAGTAAATAACTGATTCTTATAGTAGTTTTCATGGTGATTTCAAATATGAAATCAGAATTCTTCTATCAGGCTTAGTTTTTTTTGTTGTAACTACCATTCTTATTTTCAAGTAGTATCACACATGAACTCCATAAGCATAGCACTTTGTGAACATACTTTATTATATTATTTATCGACTAAATAGCTTTTGTTTATTTATTACAGTCCCGTAACTGTTGTCACATTGATTTTTTAGACATTAGTCAACACGTTTATTATTTACACTAATTAAAATAAACAAGCATGTGACTCATCTTTCCTATTTTCATCTTACTATAAACATATCATTCACTCATTAGTTATTTTTGTTGTTATTACATTTACTTATAAACTGTCGTGCAGAATAGAGAAATATTTTTAATTCTCATTCAAGTGCAAGTTCTCATATGTGTAACATTCTGTTTTGTAGCTGGCTTTCGTATTTGCAGGTATATGTTGTTCAGTAAAGTGAGTGTATATTTATTAAATTAGTATGTTTATAAAGTATTTCTTTTTAAACAATATTAGTTATTGTAATGTATTAACAATGGCTCACAGTGGCAATAATCATCAAAACAATTTCTGCTATATCTGTGGTGAGGTAATGTTGAAGTCTAAGAAAATAAATATAACTCCACTGATAAAAAAGTTATATGAACTGTACTTTGGATATAAATTAGGTGATCAGGATGAATCATGGACTCCTCAAATTTGCTGTGCTTTTTGTGTAATATTGTTGACTGGTTGGCTAAATGGATTTCGTTACATGCAATTTGCAATTTCAATGGTTTGGAGAGAACTGAAGGACAGACTGTTATTTTTGTGTAATAAAGATAACTGGGCTAACAGCTAAAACCAAATGTATTGTTAAATACCCTGATATTCTCTCTGTCGTGTGGCCAGTTCCAGATAGCCAAGAGCTTCCAATTTTAGTACCACCAGAAACATGGAAGTTAGATGAAGATTAAAATGTTGAATCTTGTACTGCCTTACCAGGCGATAAAGAGAGAGATCCAAACTTTTTATAAATTAGATACACTGAACCCCATTTAATTAATCAGTCAGAATTAAGTGATCTGGTTCATGATCTAAATCTATCAAAGAATCAAGCAGAAATACTGGCATTAAGACTGAAAGGATGGCATCATTTTCAACCAAACACTAAGATAAGGGCTTTCTGTGACCAGACAGTCAGAATTTGAACATTTCTTCTCTCAGTATGTAAACTTAGTATACTGTAATGATGTGGACTCTTTACTAGAAGCTTTGGGACATATGCACCATCCTGACGATGATTTTTTATTGACTCGTCAAAGCTTAGTTTGAAAGCTGTTCTACTTCAGACTGAAAATAAATACTCATCAATACTATTAGCATATGCTGTTCACATGAAGGAATCTTATGAAAGTATGAAAATTGTATTGAATAGGATTCAGTATCAAAAATATTTATGGAGATCTTAAAGTAATAGCGCTATTACTTGGACTGCAACTTGGATAAACTAAGTTCTGTTGCATTTTGTGTGAGTGGGACAGCAGGGATAGGAAAACCATTACATAAAATAGCAGTGGCCAAAGAGAGAGGTACTGATTGTAGGAGAGGAGGATATTGTTAGTCAGGCATTAGTAAAACCAGAAAAAGTTTATCTTCCATCATTACACATTAAGCTAGGAAATGCTTAAGCATGCAGCATATATTGCATGAAAATTATTTCAAAATGTGGTAAACAACCTCCTTTGAAACCATAAGGCCAGTAACTGCAGAAAATTTGTGTGTGAAACCCTTTAAAACTACAAAGGACTTGGGTATAACATCAAAATCCATTTCTTACATTACCATTTGGATTTTTTCCCTAAAAATCTCAGCACTATCAGTGGTGAACATGGAGAATGCTTTCACAAGGAGATATCTACAATGGAAACACGATACCAGCGAAAATGGAACCCAAAAGTGTTAGCCGACTACTGTTGGAATCTAAAGAGGGATCTACCTACAGCAGATTACAGCAGGAAATCCAAAAGAAATGGATTTTAGGTAAGTACAAAATGCATTTAATGTATTGTTATATTATGTTCACCGCACACTTTTGTGCGGTGAACATTTATCCAAAATATAAATGAAATTATATTGTCAAAAAGCATTCACCGGTTCTGTAATGTTTTAAGATGTAAATGTCATATAAATTAATGTTATGTAAATGTATTACTTTTCTCTACATTTTCAATGATGTTTTTCTCAAAAGGTTCATAATTTATTAAACTAAAGAAAATATCAAATTCAAAAATAAAGTCTAAGAAACAAATAGTTTTAAACATGAAATTCAATATATGAAGAAAATTTAAATTCAAATAATTAATTTCAATTCACTACTGAAATAATATAATAAATCAATACAGATATGAAACAAGTATAATAAGTATGTAAATGATTCTTTTACATATTTCTTAATATCTATAATACCTACTTTACTATCAATGGACCTGGTCATGATACCTGTTACACAAAGTCTTTCTGTAGTTTTATTTAAATTAATTTACACATGATTTTAAATTTGCATTGCTGATGATATAGAAATTGATCATCAGGCAAGCAAAAAAAAAAAAAAAAAAATGTAAAAATAATGAAAGTTAACAATAATTCTGACTTTGGGTTAAAAGAAAGATTAATTTTATTTGCAAAACATCCTTATTTTGTAAATATTGCTTACAACTGCTGTGTGGTCAAAATGGACTCTGTTTTAACAATAATAAAAAATTATGGCACATTCCAACCAAAACAGTAAACTACTTCCTGTGCAATGATGTTTCCACAATAAAGGGAATATTTCAGGGACTAGCATCCAGGAAAATAAAAGGATAAAATACCACTTGATCAATGCAATTTTCAATAAACCTGTCTTCATACACTACTGAGGTTAATGTAGTGTTAATTTTATCTTTCAGTAAATGACTTCATGCAAAGACTTTTTAACACCAGATTGAGACAAACTGTTATAAAAAATATATAGTTCATTAATAAATGTACATTAAATTTTTTTTTCCCTGAAAGTTAAATTTGGGATATTTTGAGCTTCACCATTCAGGATGATGGTATCAAGCATCTAAATTTAGGACTGTCTCAAAAAGTCAGATTATGATCACAATAATAATAACTATAAATTTCAGTGTTGCATTTACTGTCATAGATAATATAATCTACGGATCTTATTTAAGATATGTATATATTTTAAATTAACAACAAATTTTTTTTTTTTCATAAAAACTAAAATAACTAACACTTAACATTGTTATCAAAACAATTTATGGCAGCTTCACCATCACAAATTAAATTATTTTAATTAATTTTAAAAGTGACTCTCCAGTTTATATCCTTACAGCTCCCTTATATTCAGACAAGGAAACTGATGAGTCAACTCTTAACATTTTGTTATGTAAATTAAATATATTGTTTATTTAATACACAGAGTGACAAAACGGAGTGTACTTATTTTTGAATGAACATTACACAATTAATTTAAAACCAAACTTTATTATTTTTGTTATAAAATATGCGTGAACAAATTTCATTTATTTCAGTCTATGCATTCACCCTGTGTAACCATATGGTATGCGATATTCAAGTGCAGCATTATCGGCCCCTATTTTTTTTAAGAGAAGCATGTAGCAATTACAGGGAATTCTAATCATTACATGCACATGATAAACCTTTTTTTCTGCCAGAACTACAGATGTTGAACTTGGAACAAGATGGGGCTACAGTCCACACCATCCGACATTCCATGAATATCCGACAGGGATTCTTTCCTGGTCATTTGATTCCCAGGTTCTGGGGTGCATCTTGGCCTCCTCAATCTCCTGACCTCAGTATGTGTGATTTCTTTCTGTGAAGTTATTTGAAAGAGCGAGTTGACAAACTCTATTCATTAGACAAACTGAGGACAAATATTTGTAGAGATGCAGCAGGTCACTCAGGAGACATTGGAAAGCATGTGGGGCAGCAGCTTTTCCTCTCAAATTGAAAAACTGCATAACAGAAGATGGATATCACTTTCCAGATGTGATTTTTTTCTATGCAACACAATTGGCATTCTTTCCACCTATTCAAACCAAAGTAACAAAATTTTGTGTATAATCTGTGTAATGTTCATTAAAAAATGAGTACACTTCCCTGTGTCACCATAGATGCTTTTAGACAAACATTTATTAACTTTCCATAAATATTCATAATTTAACTTTTCATTAAGAAATTAAAAACAGATTAAATTAGAAGTTTTATTTAAATAGATTCAGTAGCTACTTATCAACTGAATATTAGAATTTATCTTGCATTTTATGCAATTATGAGCCGCAAAGGTCAAATAATTTAATTTCATGTACAACAAAACTTCTTTTATGAATTCTGTATATAAGACAAATTAAAGTGGTTACAGTAAAATTAATATGGATTTAGGAAGGGAAGAGGACAAGGAAACAACTGGGGTAAAAAGAACTACAGAAAAAGATAAAGGAATATATTCCTTTATAGAAATAAAGGAGTATAAAGGAATATATTCCTTTATAGAAATAAAGGAGTATAAAGGAATATATTCCTTTATATATTCTTATAGAATAAGAAAAAGCAATTAACTATATCAAATGAGATGAACTAATGGAAATATTAAAAACTAAAGAATAAAATGGATGTGAGTAAAAACCAGAATATTAGTGGCAATGGCTAAAGAAGCATTTAACTGAAAGGAACAATTATTGCTTAGTAAAGAGGAATTAGGCTTGAAGACATGTCAGGTGAAATTTTATGCTTTGAGTGGTGTTATTTTGTAAGGATGTGAAAAATGAACACTAGGAAAAAGGAAAGAAAAAGGCTGAAGGTATTTGAAATATGGGAATAGAAGAGATTGGAGAAGATTAAATGAACAAACAGAGTGAAAAATGAAGAATCGGTCCGGAGAAAAAAAAAAAGAATATAAAACAGAAGCTTAATGAGAACAGTTTAGAAAAGGAAAGTAAACTAGTCTCAATATATCATGAGAAAAGAAGGATTAAAAAAAAGTGCTAGGTACAGAAAAGAAAGAACAAGAAAGGGCAAAAACTAGAAAAGATCTAAAAAGAGATAGGAACTTTCAGGAATTCAAATGTTTTATTCATAGCAAAAACATTGCTAGCCAGCTGCTAGCAATTAAAAAATTAAAAATTACTAAACTGAGGCTAGATTAGAGAGATCCTAATCATCTCAGGTTGAAGATTAAGAGGGGTTTAAGATTTATTGTTGATGAATTATAAACAATGTTGAATTTTTTTAGTGTATAAGATAGAAAAATGGTTATGTCGACCAGTTATGTGTGGTTATTATGGTTATGTGTAAACCAGTTATAGCAAAGTAGTTATGTAGACAGTGGTCATATATAACCATGACAAAGTCAACAAACTGAAGCCTGACAAGGCATTTTCTTAACACCATCTCTCACATCCACCATTTATTTTTGCATTCTACTAAACAAGATATTCTGATCTAATAATTCATTGATAGTGCACATGAATCAGTGATTCTCAAACTTATTTCAACTGATACCCCCTTGGTAGAGCTAGTATTTCATCTGCTTTTCTACGTAACAAAAATCCAACACAAAAAAGCAATTAATTGAGCATTTATCTTTGAATAAGATATAACTGCCCAAAAGAACCAGGTAAAACAACCAAATTAAACAATGTGTTCGCAGATTGGAATATTCTCTGGATAGAATCATATGCTGGCAGAGAATCATTGTTCCATTATTACACATAAACAACAGATCTAGATATTTAATAAGTCACTGACAGCATAATGAAATGCAATGCTTTCAAGTTGTTAAGTTACAAACTACTTACATTCAAATTACATGGAAATTGTTCTTACAAAGGATCTTCCAAAATTAATTGCTGTACCTTCTTTATAGAGTTATCAGTAACAACCAGTAATGAATGTGTTAGTTAGTTCTAAAAGATACTTTTGAAGAACAAAGTTCACATAATTTGAAAGCAAGTCAAGCAATTTTAAAGTAATACAAAGCATTGACTAAATAAAGCTGCATAATATATTATAGAGATTGCCAAATTCGGTTTTAATCGGTTTAGTGTAATAAGTTTTAATTAAAAATCAATAATTACAGAAAATAAATAAAAAACTTATATATTTCTACCAGATATTATCTAAGATAAATTTATTTAACAGTTCAAATCCTATAAAATTTGTCTTATTCATTATTTTTTGTTGACTACTACTCTAATTTATGGTTCTGCTGTACGCAAACAGTCATAGATCACCGATTCCTATACGAGTATTTATAAAATGGATTTTTTTGTAGTGCATAGTTAACTTTGCCCCAGGAAATTTTGAAAATATATTTTTTCAGGAATGGACTGGTGGATATTCACTTTGTGTTTATTATTCTAACTTTTCTGAGATGATTGAATCTTATTTATTTGATAATAAACATTTTTATTGTACAAATTGAAGATGTATGATGACTCATTTTTTCTAAATTATTTACCTGGTTTAAAGGAAAATACTGACCTAAATTTGTATTACTGAGACAGCCAGTGACTATAATAACAAAATTAAAATTAATCAGTCACCATGATCTAGAAGTGAATTGAATGAGAAATCAAAATTTTGATGAACACTATGGATTTTCATAAGAAAGTGTAGAAATAATATCATGTGTCCCTTAAAAAAGCAGAGTTGTATTGTTAATATTATTTACATATTATGCTAAGAATTTGGAAGTAAAAAAAACCAAAATAATCAAACTTTCTAATTCTAAACAAAAAATTCTTCTTACAAATAATGATATGGATAAATTAGGCCAGTTGTGCAACATCTACAGTCCTGTATGTAAAAGTACTTCCAGGAAGTGGCTCTTGACTATTTCCTAAAAGTTAATTTTTTCAACCATTTGGAATGTTGAGAAAATGTCAGCATTCATTATGTAATACAGAATACGTAGTTCTGTAATCTTGTAATGTATATTATTTATAGCATGTTCATACACATCTATCTTTACATTTTACTTGGACATTAAATTTATTTTTCATTGCAAATATTCCCCATTTTCTTTTCTTACTTTATAACAGAGCTCTAACAGTGTTTTAATGTAGTTAAGTGGAAATAATTGTTTTGTATTTTGGTAACTGAATTTATGCAAAGAAGTGCTTTTTTGATCCATGGAATAAGCGTTTTTGTCAGTTACAATAACACTATATTTATAACTATCTAACTTTGTTTATTTATTAAAAAATATAAAAAAAATTCCTTCATCAAGTTACGCACATTTTATATAAATTCAAATTCAAATCCAAATGCATTAATTAATAACAATGAAAAAATTAAATGGCTTACAAATATGAAAGAAAATATATATATATATAAGCAACAAAGTATTAAATTATACAGTGCATACGATGAAAATAAAAGCTTGCTTGCAGAAGGAAGACAGTCGCTGTGTAGGGCATTATAGTACTCTTTTCTTGTAACATTAGGCTCTTCAGAAACCGAGTATTTCGTAAAACAGTGTGCTTAACTGTTTTCATAAATAGTAAAATTTCTTTCCCCGATTAAAATTTATTATTTTGTTTAATTTTATACAATAATTTCTTTAAAAATATTTAACGTACTTATAAATATTTCTTACAGTATACAGTATAAAAACGAATAGATTATACTTGTATTAACAGATTATTATTACACTCCCTCCATCAAATGAGTCATAAAATGAATGACCACTTATTACAAATGAAAGTTATCAAAGTATTTCATCTGAATTATATTTATATGCACTTGTGATTGTATTAGTATTGTTGATGATATTTATAGTAATAAACATCATCATTAAGTAATAGCTCTATATCCTACAAATTATAATAATTTAGTTGTGAGCAGTTTTCAGGTGGAGGGTGGGTGGAAGCACTGAACAAATTTAAGATAATATTTATTGTATGCGTTGTTTATGAAGAGAATAAAAAGCTTCATAGTCAAGCTCTGAAATAGTTAATAATGTATACAATTTTAAGAAGAAAGAAGGTATAGTCAGGAAAATAAGAAGATGATAAACATTTAATACGCATTCAAATGTGTGAAGAAAAAACCGCTGCAGCTGCAGCTTGTAGGATTTCAAGATCACAAGTTCAAAAACTCTGAAAAGGAAAACAGGATTTTGTTAAATCTAAATCGTAGTCATGTTCATTCAGCACACCAATGGATTGAACAGTTCAATCAAGGCATTGTAAGATGAACAGTTAATGAGTTAATAAGCACGCAAAATATAATGAACTGCCTACATTAAATAAATTACGCGAAGAACTTCAAAAGAGTATCCAATTTAAACGTTCTAGAACTACACCAGCAGCTATCCTGAAACACTTAGGGTTTAAGTGTTGTAAAACTAATAATAGGAAATTTTTGATTTAGAAAGAAGACATCCGGTGCAAGAAAATGGAATATTTAAGAAAAATGACCGATTGCAGAAAAGAAAATTCTTCGACTGTTTATTTGGACAAATCATATATTTTAATTCCCATTCAACAGGACTATTATTATTAATAATAGATGGACTTATTATTATTTTAATAAGAATAATTTTTTTTCTTTAACTAACAGGGAAGCAGAATGACCTACTTTAATGTGAAAATAGTGCAAAACAGTAAAGAAAACTTTCATATATGTACCTAATCCTATCAGGGGACATATGAAACAGAGGAATGTAAAAAAAAAATACATTAACTAAACAAATGCACAAAAAAAAAATATTAACCTAATGGACAGATTACAAGCTACTATGATAGAAAAAATCATTGACACTAAGATTGAATGTAGTTAGTGAAAGGAACCATTAAAACCCGCGAAGACTCATCAACAGATGGACATTGCTGACAGTAGGATCAAATCTTCTCAATGAAAAGAAGCAGCAAAACCCACGATGATGCAACTCCCAATCAATGTTGTGCATAAGGATAAAGAGACATCCGAAAAAGCAAAAAACATCACTCCTTTGACCAGTTTAAAGCAATGGAGGGTGTGTCAAGGATGCAGAAAAAGTCTGAGATTAGTGGGATGCAGGTGCAAGTAACAATAGAGAAAGCACCGAGTATAAACACTATACAACCTACACCTATGGAACCTCCAAAAGCCCAGAGGACACCTAAAGAGATGGCAAGGACTTCAGCCGCTCCAAATATACCATTGGAAATTGCATTAAGTTTAGATATAATAACAGCCATGTTAACCACTCCATCTAGGTTGTCATCACCTGATGTCAGCCGCAGAACATCACTGGTATTTGAAAGAGAAGAAGATGCCATGTCCAAGGCCTCAGACACTTTGTCATCAGAAATAGAGTCCGTATGGAGAATGGAAAAAAGATGTAAGAAAGGATAGCTAAAAGGAAAGCCTAGGAGGTAAACAAATGTGATGTTCAAGAATCAAGATTTTTAGTGACTATATTTCTGTATTTGTTTGAGTTTGTAACCAAGAGTGAATTAGCAGATGCTCAGTTTCATGTGAAATACAGAATAATCAAGTCTTCTCTTTCTTTCTTTGTAGTGGGTCAGGCAATTTAACCCGGCCCGGGTTAAATTTGTGGGGAGTGGCTGACTGGGGGAATCCAGGCAGGATCAATGATTCGGGGCATGGCCAACCGTCTCTCCACCCATACCTTACGACATATTAACTGATGATTATATAGGTTATGGATATTTCTACTTCCACAACATCCATGGCAGAGGGTCCACGTAAAAATCCTCGTCCAGGAGAGCCTTTGTCTTTGGAAGCAAAGTGAAGGAAGAACATAGAATTCAGTGATAAGGAAGAATGTAGAGTCCAGGAAAAGGATTGAACTAAGATTGAACCACGGAGCAACTGATCGATTCCTTAGTATTTAGTGATTGAGAGGAAGGAAGGTGATTTTACAAAGATTAGTCCTTTGGTGATAGCACAGGGCATCATGAAAGCTACAGGAGGGCCTGTAAAGGAGACAAGGATAACTAGTGTTGGACTATTTGTTGAAAGAGTAAAAAATTCACAATCATTACGACTTTTTAAAGCGACGAGGATGGTATTCATGGACACTGATGTCTCACCATATGGATCATTAAAAACCTCAAAAGGAGTGGTCGATGGCAGGAATTTACTAAAGTGCAAGGACAAGGAAATCATCAAGGAACTTCATAGTCTGGGAGTAGTAGCACAAAGGTGACTAAAAACAAGTCGTAATGGAGAAGTCACACCCCGTGCATCCCATGTGTTAATGTTCAACAAAGTGTTCAGACAAAATAAAGGCTGGATTCCATAGACTGTTCGTTTAATTGTTTATTGCAACTCCATTGCGTGCTTTGGATGTCAGAGATTCTGACACACAGTGGCAAGAAGTATTAAGAAGCAGATATCTCTCTCTCTCTCTCTCTCTCTCTCTCTCTCTCTCTCTCTCTCTCTCTCTCTCTCTCTCTGTGTGTGTGTGTGTGTGTGTGTGTGTGTGTGTGTGTGTGTATGTGTGTGTGTGTGTGTGTGTGAGAGGGGGGACGAGCCGTTATACCCTGAAGAACCGTGCAGGGATCTGTAGATCACAGAACTGCCCAATATATAAGCAAGAAGTAGCTGTTCAAGAGGTTAAGACAGAACAAAAAGTCAGCTATTATAAAACTAGAATAACTGAACTTGGTAGAACACCAAGGACTGCATCATATGCACAGGTTGCTATAGCTCCTGCAGCTCCCTTTAAACCAGAAGAGTAGTTACGCAACTGATGCTTGGCTTCATAGCACCAGCTCTGGTTATTGTGATAGAACATATCATTAATGAAAAATTGAAGAATCAACCATCTAGAGAAAGCAGTCCTAACCAGCCAATGCAAAAGAAACAATGTGTCTCTATATAAAAAATTGTAAAAACCTAGGAATAAGCCTTCGATTAATCAAACGTTGAAGGATACAGAAGCTAAATCGCACAAGAAATCTCAAAAATGTACCAAAAATAAAAGTTCAAATACAGAAAATCCCCACAAAGGGAATTAAGAAGCTTGAAATAGTTCCTAGAGAAAAAAGACTTTGAATGACTGACAATTTAACCTACAGAAGCTTAGAGGCCTTTAAATGAGAGGGCGAGCACTTCAGCTGCCCCACAAACTTTAGCAGGGATTAAGTGCATTGAGTCTTGACTCTGATGCACTGCTGACTGCACCATCAAATCCAGTATCATCTGATGATGGCAGCAGGAGATCCTTCGTGATTTACTATGGAGGATCAGAAGAATCCATCTCCAAGGTTTCAGATACCTTGAAATTTGGCATCAAGGCCTTCAGGAAGATTGAAAAAGAAGAAAGAAAGGATAGCTTAAGGGCAAATCTAGGCGATAAAATTAAGGAAAAACTGTTTTATATATCTTTATAAATGAATTTTGTGCTTCATATACATTATGTGAATTGTTTTATATAGTTTATTTTTGACAACATTTCAATAGAATTGGTGAAGTGTTTTAAGTATTTTTAATTTGTTTTGCAGTTTTTTAATATTAGTTTTAGGTGTTTTTAAGTGATAAGGGCCCTTTACATCCTTGTCATCTTGTGTATCTTTTACATTTGTAAAACCTTTGACAAGTCTAATAATTAGATGCTTTGATAAGACTAGTCTTTTGACTATGTTGCTAGTTTTTATCAGGAGGGGGAAGAGATATTTTTCCTTTTTTGATGTGAAAAGGGGCTAATGACCACAGTAGTCAATGCCTCTATAACCTTAAAAAAAAGAAAGTACAATCAACAATGAAAACAACTGTACATAATAAAAAGAATTTGAAAATTCAAAATAATAACAAATTCTAGATATTGTACAAAAAAAATTGTATTATAATAATAACTGTACATCTAATTTAATGTAATTATGGATAAAATATACATTTAAGCACTAGTTACAAAACTTAGCACTTAGTTAAAAATACACCTAAATTAAAATTCTTGTTTTGCAATCTTTATTTATTGAATTATTAATACTAATTATGTAAGAATGAATTATAACTAATAAAACATGAAAACAGCAATAAATTAAACATGCATAAATAAAAGTACAACAATTATTATTGTTGTCCTATCAGATGGGCGTAAATGTTTTCAGGTTCACTAGTAATACAATCTCAACCTTCTCTAACACAAGCTTTTATTTTCATTCTTCGCACTGTACAGTTCAGAATTGGGTCACCGGTCAGTATTTTAATAATGTTTTTCTATGATTAGTTATGATTTAAGTTCCTATAACATACAGCTTAACTTCAGCTGTTCTTTGAGAGTAGAAAGAAATGGGAAAGTTTAATTTGTTTGGACTTAAGTTTTTTACTTTGTTTTAAAGTCAAACAAACAAATCTTACAATATGAAAGATAAAGTATAATTTGCCAGTTAAATGACTTATATGATTATTGGATATGGGTTTAATCCTAATTTCATCAGTAAAAAGTAAGTCTACTGTACATGTATGAGAAGAAAGAATATCAAATACAAGTAGCTGAGAACTATTTCTAGCAATCAAATTCAACTCGGCATTTCAGTAAAAGAAATCTTTTAATTTTGATAAATAAAAAGCACGCTCTCATTCCTACATCATCAAAAATGCTGCTGTCCTACACTAATATATAAAAATATGTGCAATCAAAATAAAATAAAATAAATGGTAAACAACCATGGAAATTCCACCAACAAAGTTTTCCATCAAAAACTTATGTACATCATTAAGAATGTGTAAGTTAGAATTCATTGGAGCATGGGCTCAACTTTTTCTATTTCAGTATTTGGAGAAATAAATGATATTTTGAATGGTAAGGTATCAATGATTTAATTTATGAATTCAGTAGTTTGTAGTATTATCAGAAAAACAAGATATTTTCTGTGTTTATTAACAAATAATTATAAAATTAATAAAAATGCAGTAACCTAAACAAAACTAGTTAACAGCATTCTGAGTTTGCCATCAGGACACTTAATTTCTAATTTCTTGAACAGAAGTTCTAAAAATGTCCTCTTTCCCAAAAAGTTAAAAATTGTACAGAGTTAAAAACTCAAGAAATGATAGCAATTGAGGCATCTTATTCATTTTTCTAACTAAGGAACTTGATAGGTTATGCTAACCATGAAGTACCTCAGCTTTTAACACCATTTATAGATATAAAATATATTTACAACTTCAATTACAATTAATATTAAATCATTAATATCTTCTGAGTTGGAGCAGACAAGAGTTAAATAAAAAATTAAATACCTTTATTTGTTGTATCTGTTAATGTATGTATTAAAATAAAATGTTGCAGAACATATTCACTCTATGAACATGTCACTCTACTGAGGTCTTTAAATTTTAAAATGCAAAACATATTTAAAAACATAAAGGAACAAACATATGTTATTCAGTGCATAGGTAATTGTTACAAAACACATCTGATTAGAGGCATGAAGCATAATAATGCCAAGAGTTGTCTTTTTGGTATTACTAAAGTATATAGTGTACTATAATTTGTGTACTGTGTATAATACTTCTTTGTGCAATGAGTAACGGGTGTCTATTTGTTTATTTATTTACATGTATTGCAGATTTTAACATTTTAATAACTTCCTTTGATTGATTATCTGATAAATCTGATGATGGAACATAACAGCATGTTCTGAAAGGCATTATTCTAAAATACACATTATCAAAGTCACATGATGAATAAAGTTCTAGTAGATTTTTTAATTCAAATGTGAGCTGGTAACCATAAACCAAAATACTTATTAGAAAAACCACAATTTTTATGTTGAATTTTAGTGAAACTGAGTTATCTGCTGAAGATACATTTAAAGTTCAAACTAGCCTTAAGAACTTCAGTCTGAAATTTCAACATAATATTTATTTATTAAACAGAAACACTGTTGATTGATATGTTTATATTTTATGTAAAGCAAGATTTTTCCACCCTTCCTTACTATCTGGATTTTTATAAAGTTTTTGGTGTAGAATATATTGTATTTTACAGAGAATAAAATGTATTTAGAACTCAGTGAAATGGATTTTTAATGGCATTTTTCAATAACAATAACGAACTGCAAATATTTTTATGCTGATCCAAAGCATACATAATATACCACTATTCATCAGAATCAAGACTAATTAAACTACAATCCAGTTGACATTTAACAAAGAAAGTAAAAAAGATTTAAAAATTTATGAATTATTAAGAACATTTTTCTATATTTTTCCATGAAAAAAATTATCAGTGCTAAATGGTTATTAGAATAAAATAGCAAAAAAAATACTCAAGAACCATTTACAATAATTTTACTGAGTGAACACTTCATTATATTTTTCCATGCCGATTTCTATTTACACTTTTTCCATTTGTTAGACAATATTCAAAGGATGATAACCTTTAAACTTATTAAATATTTATGATTCAATTTCAAATCAATGGAACTTTTCTTCCAACGGAAATGAATATCAGCTGCTTCTTCAGTAGGTCTCCAGTAACACAGAAACAATGGAGTACCTGATAGTGAGACCAGAATCTACACTGAAGAAAGATCTGAAAATTTTCTTGCAATGCCTTGGGAAGAACGACATCCACCAATTTGAATGAGTTGTTTAATATTAAACAGCTGTAAAACTGTTTTTCACTTTTAAATTACTTTTTTGAAGTTTACAAGTTTAAAATAATTCTTTAGGTTTTTAAGAAGAGATTGCAGTTTCATGAATATCTGTAATTATCAGTACAAGACTGATTTCAAACTGAATAATTCAAATATAATAAAATAAAAACTTAACAAAAGTTATAAGATACATAAATTTAAGAAATATGCTTTTTAGTTACTTATTTTAATGATAACAAGTAAGTATAAATATATTGGGATTCCCCCCCATTTTAATAACAGAAATAATAGAAAGTTGCATAGATTAAAGCTTTAAAAATAAACTCTGTTCTTTACTGACCAACAATAAAATCTACTCTAATAATGCTAGCATATTAACCACATTATGTACAATGTTACTAAAATGATAAAAAAAATTATTTTAATGTTTTCTATTCTGACACTAATGCTATGAGGTGTTTTCAGACTCTTACATAAATTAACAAAATTTAAAAAAAAATGATGGTGATTTATAGCACTAATAACTCAGAATATTACTTTCTCTATTTTACTGGACAAAAAAAATTAGTTTTTATTTAAAAATATGAATGTGACTATACACAAACAAAAATCTTGAAATACATTGAAAGCAATGGCTCATTAATAAATTGTCAATGACAGTGCATGCCTCAATAAAAATAAAAAAAATGTTGGTAAAGAAGTTACTGAACTTTCTCTGCATCTGATAAAATTAAAAATGTAACTCTTCCTGACAAAAATCAAACTTATTTTTACTGTTATAACACACATAAAGGTAATAATAACTTTTTTTAAACTTATTTTCTTATTAAAAAAAACCTATCCTATAAGGATTTGTTAAACAAATAAACGTTTTTTTTTAATTTTTTCAGCAATATATTTTTTCTAAGTGACAAAATGTAGTTAAAAATATCTCAAATTACAGTATTCTGAAGTGTTTGAAAAAGTTTCAAAATTACCCTTTGTTCTTATAAAAAGTTTTCTTCATATCCTGATGACATCATCAGGAAAAAAAATCAAATCAAAATTTAAAAACAGCAAACATGAGTAAAATACAATTTGCCGGTTTCAAAATTAAAAAATCATTCATATAAATGGTTTATGAATTTTTTTCAAAATGTTTTAATAATATTTAAAAATTTAAAACTAAAAACACACTCAAGTAAAATATCCACTATTCTTAAATCCATTCGTCTTTCAGATATAATATCCTTGTACCTACTACCCACTCACCTATTTAAAAAAAAGATATTACAAAATCAGCCTCTAATATACAAATATCTACACCAAATTTTATGATGGTAGGTAAACTGTTTCTGATGTATAGAAACAAAAATACACATACATTCACACACACAGAACTTTGCAATCAAGATTTAATATTTTTAAATTCTGGGATCTAAAAATTCAAGAATTTATCAACAATTTTTTTATTTTTGATAATTCAATAACAATAGTTTTCCTCTGTTAAATAGCTGTTAATAATAGCTGAGAAAAGAATACAAATAGTCTTAAAATTCTTCATATTCTTTATGCAATTAATAGTAATAATAAAAAAAAAAATTGCTCTCATTATTATATGTTACAACTACTGGTGCTTTACTACCACTACTAGTGCCATAAAACTTTTACTACATTTTATATAAATAGTATTTTTACAACAATTATTATGACTAGAACATGATCAATGTTATTAATATAAAATAAACGTTGCTACAAAACCAACTTACACATGAAAGAATATGTAAACATTATAGTACCTTGTAATTTTCGTCTATGAAATCTTGGTGAGCCTAGGAAACTATTTTTAATAGTTGTTAGCCTGGATCGCCAGTGGTTTGAGGTATGAGGTGACGTTGGTACCATCACATGACCTGAAGTAAAAACCAGTTGCATCAATAATGTTTGATTTTATCAAAATTACTTATATCTTTACTGTAGTACTACTACAAGATTCTCCCAGTTATGTGATAAAAGCTTAAGAATTTGAATATATATGATGAAAAACTGCCAGAATGGTGATAAGGTATCAAGTGATAAGATGATATTAAATGGTGTGAAAAGATATCAAGAAATAAAGGGGTTCAAAAGCAGACTAATTAAATATGAATTGGAGACATTCTTATAAAAAGAAGAAATGAGTCAAGGACCTCATTTTAACATCAGGACTGTTGGCTATATAAGAATTGGTCACCTCAAGTATAATACCTTTGATAAAACAGACCTGCTTTTATTGTTAATCATTAAAATATTTTATTTCTAGTCCTTTTTCTCTTTAAATTTGTATGTAAAACTATATTTGTATGTAAGTTATATTACAATTTTTTCTCAATGAATGAATATTATAGAAGAAAAATAATAAGGTTTAGACAAAATTCATCGATCTGAATTTTTATCATTAAAATCAAATCAAAAATTGATTTATCATTTTTACTTTTCTGAATATGTAAGACCTCTGAGTAATTTGACAGAGTTTATCTACAGGGCTGATTTTATGGACTATTTACTACTCTGAATGAGATTTGATATTACCAAAAAAATATGATTTCATTATTATTAACAATTAACAAAAAATTGATTGAAAATATATGGGATATCAAAACAAAAAAATTTGTCATTCTTATATTTAGAGAAAACATTTGATTGTGTTAAGTAGAACATTTTCTCATCAAATTGTGGAAAAATATTTTTTGTGAAAATGTATGCAGTTTAATGGCCACTGATAACTTCATACTCCATGCGATAGAAACTATAGTGAGTCAAAACATCTGTCTTAAGCCTTACTCTTATTGACGGGCTGTCATATGTCAATGATGTCAGTCCATTGATGGAGATGCCACAGAATGTGCTATGACTGATGAAAGTTCTGTTTTATGCTTAGAAATTAATTACTGTAAATTGTGCTATGAGCTGCACTAGTGTTTCTATAATAAGAAATAATTTCCGGTATATTTATAAATGTCAGTGGTTACTTCTTTCCTTCTCCATAGGATAGTAGATATTATTATTCTACAAAATAAAAATGATAAGATAATTATAAGTAATAAAGAAAAATCTATCAAATTTTTAGCCTTAACTCTTGATAGTTCATTGAATTGGGATCAGCATGTTGATAATGTCTGGTTAAAATTATAGATGGGTTATTTTGTACTGAGCAGGTTAAGGAGTTCATACACAAACAAGATATTAAAAATTACAATTGTAGAGCTGTGTTAAACAGTTATTGAAGTAAACTGGAAAACAAGATTATGTTTAAAAAAGTTTTGAAAATTGACTTAAATGGTAAACCTAGATGGCCAGTTTGATTTTTAGTATACCATCATCATTAAGCATTACAAAAAAAAGTAAAAATAACAAATAATGTATGAAAAAAATAAATGAAAAAAAAAGTAATGAAAAAAGTTGTAAATATTAATTGAAATATAAACTGTACTTATTGATCCATAGGCATAACCATGGTGTGGCAGGGTGGGGTTCTTACCCCCTTGGCTCATTTAATCAAACAAAAAATTATAGGTTAATATCAATAGGTTATAAAAATATTTTGCGGCAAGAAAGCATGTTTGAATCATGGTGGGACATTCTCTGGTGAATGAGTGGGGAAATGGTGGTTCAGGGTCTGAATGGTCTGTGGTAAAACTCGAAGATTATAAAATGTTTGAGGCTGGATTTCACAGGAAGGTTCTAGTACCTTCTGTTTCCTACTTAAGTGCTGCAATCAGTGCAACTGATTCACTTGAGTGAGTTGACGCATTTGAGCTAGTTCAGACTGCAATTCCGTAATAATAGTAATCAAAAATGGATGTTAAAAACCTTTTTAGCAGGAAAGGTATATAACTATGTTATTTTCATTTGAGTCATTGAGTTCCAAAACCATCTAATTAAAGCAACCTAAAATATTCAGGTAATAAGAATGTTTTTTATTTGTAATAATAATAAAGATTTTAATGTTGTCTTTCTTAATTATTGAAATTTTAAGAAAAATCATATAATACTAAATAAGGGAATAATAACAAGTATACCATACTCCAATAATTTTAAATAACGATTGAAAATTGTAATTAGCTACTAGTACAGCAGTTTTGCTTAATTAGATGGTTTTAAAAGGAAAAAATGTGCCTTAGAAAGGAAAAAATGTGCCAAATGCTGAACTGAAAGAGATAGAACTAGCTGCACTAGTTAAAGAATTGTTCTACCCGTCCATGAAACAGGTGCTACTTATCTCAGTTGCTCAGCCCTGCACAACATGCACTATCGAAAGATCCTTCAGCAGCTTATGCAGGGTAAAATCTAGGTTACAGTCAACAATGACAGAAAATCAGCTTGTTTATCTTTGTGTGATGAATTTGTATAAAAAGAAGGTTCTGGAAGCTAAAAATAAATTTGAGAAAGAAATTTTATCCAGATTTAGCCAGAACTCTAGTAGGCCAGTGCTGAAATAAGATTTAGACAGGTTCAAATAGCATTGCAACTAATTACTTTTAGTGTTTTCAAATGTTCAAATAAAACCATTTTTTAACAAAAAACGATATCTTATTTTTTTGCCCCTCCCCCTGGTGAAAATCCTGGCTACACCTGTGTATTGATCACTATTAGATAAGTGCATTTAATCAGTATTTTACAACAATAAAAAATAAAAGTAAAAAATAGAAATAACTTTTGTCACTTTGGTTAATTCCAGTAGAAGATATAAACTTGGTTTAAAAACAAACCATTTAAACCTTTGATTCAGACTGCCCAGCAAAACGTAGTGTATGCCTCTTTTATTGGGTGGATTGATAAAACCTAATTCAATAAACATAAAGATTCCTTGAACCTTAAACCAATCAAATACACACCCTGCCTGAAAACATAAATTTAAGGGAAGCAGATAAAAGTTTAATATTCTTATGATTCAAAACAAAAATTTTCACAAAAGGATTTAAACATTTTTAATAAATTAAAAATTCAAACAGTTATTGGATAATTTTAACAGTAAACATTTATTTGTATTATATTACATGTTAAATATCTGAGTCTGGTGTTAAGTAATTAAATTAACTTTTATTTCATTGATCATTATGATCAAAATGTGAAAAAACTTTTATACAAAATGTTACTTAAATCCACTCATTTTCTGGGATAATTACAATTTTTATTGGTCTTGAAACATGCTAAATATGTTGAATATGTCTAACATTTTGTTGTTCACAGCAGTTTTGTGCTTATGTTATGACTGAGGAACAAATTAATTGCAATTAGCAAGGTACTCCTTGGTATCTTCCCTTTATTTTTACTGAAATTTATTCTTGCAGGCCTAAGGATAAATAATAATATTTTATTCAGCTGAAGTTTACCCTCTAAGAGTAATAACATTGGCATTAACAATGTCTCATAACTGTAATAACATTGACATTACAGTTTAAGTATGGCAAAAGAATGGAGCTAAGACATTTGAATTTTTTTACTCTTCACCAATATAAATAGTGATTTCTTTGCATAGTTTTACAGAGTACATGCTACATGTGCCTTAAAGCACATCACTTATTCTTTCCATCACAAAATATAAAGCAATCAAACTTACAATTGTAATTTTACAATAATATCTATGAAAAAAATAAAATAAAATGTATAGAATAAAACAGAGAATCCAGTAATGACCAAAGAAAAAATATGAAAAATTACACAAATTATATTCAAAGAAACTAATATAAGAGAATTCATAAATATTACTCTTATAATTTATATATTTTTAATTTTTAACAATAAATCCCAGTTCATTTTTCTAACTATTAAATATTTGTTTTCACTTTATGTGGTGAATTGTTTACTGCTGTAGCCACTAGAAACACTGCCACATCTATTAATTCAAAATGGTGGCTTTACAAGAGATGGGTCAGTGCATTTTTTGGTTAGCTAACACAAAATCTCCTTTAGAATGCTCAGACAATGTTTACCACCAATTATAATTGGGATTCTCTAGAATGGGAAGATCATAAAGTCTTAGATGAAAAAAGTTTAGAAAACTGGTTTTGTAGAGAAAGCGAAAAGCACTGGCAGACTGTAGCAGGCTAAAAAAGTAGCGGAAGAGATTCAAGTTGTTAATTATCTAGGTGACCTAATAAGCCAGTACATCAGTCCAACAGACTGACTGACCTTAAAGTCGGCTACAAGTGCCTAAATCTATAGTGTCATGGAAAAAAATCTGAAGCTTTACTCATATAAAGTCGAAAGCTTAAAACAATTTAAACTAGCTTGATCATTGAAAATGATCAATCCCTCACATTGCAAATGCAAGGAATACAAAGTGTGGCTTTTAAATAACGAGACTAAAGCTGTAAAATATTTTATTTTAAATTTACATATATTTAGTTATAGTTATTATCCCCTTCAACATACACCCCTCCTCTATCCCTATAACACTCCATCCGAATTCTCCATTTTTCGATACAGTGCTGGAAGTCTTTTACTGTGAGCTCTTTCACGACACATGCTGCTTTTTCTTTCGCAGCTTCAACGGTCTGAAATCTTGTCTGTTTTAATGCAGATTTGACCTTGGGGAAGAGATAAAAGTCAGGAGAATAAGGTACCAGGTCAGGAGAATAAGGTGCATGGTCTAACACTGGGATGTTATACTTGGCTAGAAATGTCTTGACAGACAATGCAGTGTGAGCCAGTGTGTTGACCTGATGAAGAACTCATGACTTATTCTTCCACAATTCAGGTAATTTTTTTCTTATTTTTTCATGGAGTTGAACAAGGACAAGGTAGAAATGTTGATTAATAGTTTGACCTTCAGGAACCCAGTGAAGGTACACAATCCCAAGAATATCGAAAAAACAATCACCACTGCTTTGAATTTTGATCATCTTCAACGTCTTCTTGGCCACCTTGAAAACGCTTAAACCCCTCAAAAACCTGCACACATGATAAAGATTCATTGCCACATACTTTTTTTAACAAAAAATAAGTTTCAGTAGTGGTTTTTCCAAGTTTAATATGAAATTTCACGACAATTCTTTGCTCTAATAAAATCCTTATCATTTTTTGGCAAAACAAAAAAACCGATGTTAACCAAACAAAAGCCACAGCCAGACTATTATGTCAACAGAAACTGGAGTGGCAACAATCAAAAAAGGCTTCACAGCTGTCACAGGCTACACAGCTGTCGGTCGTACGAATTTGACGCATCCGCAGTTCTTCTGTAGCAGCATTAGTCTCGTTCTTGAATAGCCACACCTCGTATGCTAATCTCATTTTTGACAAAATTGATGTCTACAATCATTATTATATTTGAATCACATTTGATCTAACAATGAACAACATTAAAAATTATAACATTTCATGTTGATAGAGTAGTTAGTCAATAGACATAAAGTGAGTATTCGTGATCAGAAAATCTGCATGTGGTAAAAGATCATATTTAAGATACAACTAAAAGTGTTTGGTGCACTCTACTGCATGATTAAAATAATTTTTTTCACAAAATGGGCCTTTCTTCTTTCACAAGAAAAAAAAATTAATGCAAACAATTATCTCTCATGCAGTTGCATGAGAGATACCTAATGTTATCTTCAAACTGAAGGAATCTTCCACTCACTGGGCTAGCATACTTGGTGTTCATGACACTTTGAAGGTGACATTTCCAAACCGTTGGATCGGCAGAGACAGACCAATTCCTTGGCTTTGTAGGTCACCTTTATGGGATTTCTTTTTCTGGTGATATGTTAAAGATATTTTTATGGAACATCTGTAGTAGAAATTGACACTGAGAAAGAAGGTCAGAGGTATTATTGAAAGCATTATCTCTCAGATGTTGGAAAATCTGTGAGAAGAGGGCTAATGTCACCTCAATATTCTATATATTATAAAAGTACATATTGACATTTATTATAATTGTATGATGATGAAAAAAAAAAATATTTTAATGTACATTTCTGTGAAATTAGATTACCTTCTTGGATTAATGATTTTATTAACAGAAATTTTTTCTGGACAAATTATAGCATGTATCTTTAGCTGATTACTTTATATGGTATTGATTATTGGTATAAGAGTGTTAAAATCGACATAAATATTACTGAAAATTGCTATTTAGGAATACGTTGTAACAGAACACTGACAAATAAAACTGAAAACACACACAGTAAAATTATCTACACTATGAAATTAATGTCTTGTACTTATGCAGTATGAGTACAAGATATTAATTTCATGATGTAAAAAAAGTCACCGAAAAATACTGAAAAGTTGTTATGCAGTTAAAGAATATTATCAATATTAATTATATAACTACAGGGGGAATATTTATATTTTGTTCTTAATGCAGTTTTTTGAGAGATTGTTAAAAACCATCATATATAAACAGCAAATTATTGTATTTGAATAAACATTATCTTAATTTTATTTTAATATAAACTTACTCGCAAGACTGATGTTGCTATGTTCATTTGAATCACTTGAGGTGTTTCTTTGGGTAGAATTCAATACTGTTGGAGTAACAGATACTGGCCGGCTTAACTGTGGGGACTGTGGTGGTTGTGGTTGCATTTGCTGTTTTATTTGTTGCTGCGACTGGGTTTGTTCTTGTTGTTGCTGCGTCAGCTGCTGCTGTTGCTGTTGAATTTGTTGTTGTGGTTGTGAAGATGCAGCTCTGTTAAAATACATGTTAAGCTTAATGTAGTGATTAATTACTAAAGCTTAATAGTGAGGTAATATTTCTGTTATACACTAAAATTACTAGCAATTCTTCTACTGGCCATTGACAGGATAGGATACTCTTGTGGATTTAAACTTACACAATAGTAAGGCAAAAAATGACAAATGTACATGCACCTATTCCAATAGTATTTTTTTCAAGCCATTTACTGCCTGATTACCCCCGGAGTGTATCTCTGTATTCATCTGATTACTCTTAATCATTATTAGTTACATCCCTCAGTAAGAAACCTTTATGCAAACCTGTTGAATGTAGCATAAACTTTCAGACCCTGCTCCTCCTACCTACATTTCATTGTGATGTATGTAAGTAGATTTCATGATCTTCATCTTGTGGCATTCCCAACTGAAAGTCAAAATCCAGTTTACACTCAGCATGCCCACTCAAGGGTTATTTAATTAACCCCCTCTGCTTGCAATGGGATTCCATCAAGAAAAAAGGATTTTTTTTTGGATGTGAACTTGTTCTGTTACTACTAGTAGTTAGTATGGTTGTTATTGATAGCAGGACATCCGGGAGTGACTTATCATGAGACACATGTTTCTTCTAAAAATAACAGAGCCACACTGAAAAACATGAAGCATTCCATATATGAGGTTTGTCTCTTAAATAATAAGAGTGATACAATAACTTTATTTTTATGAATTACAATTCAAATGCATGTCCTCTTCAATGTAGTTCTCATTTACACTTAACACCAATGCAGTCTTGTTTTCCACAGATCAAAGATGTGGAGCAGATTAATTTTTGTTAACTGTTTTAATACATGGTTTGTCTGCCATTTTCTTCTTTACTGCATCAACTGACACAAAACATGTTCCTTTAAGCACAGATTTCACTCTAGGGAAGCGTTTCTCAACCTGGGGTTCACAACCCCCCATGGGGATTGTGGTGATATGAAAGGGGGTTGTGAAATTAGCCAACAAATTTACACATAAACAATAATAAAATCATTTTATGATAAAAAGTTATTTATTATAAACATTTTACTTACAGTTGTAATTATACATGTACAGATAATAAATTAATGAGATGGTTGTGTTTGTTTACCATTTAAAAGTTTCTCCATACATGGATCTATGTTGAAAACATATAAAAGCAAATTGTTTTCAGGTGATAACAAGTTGATTCCTATATTTGGTTTTTAGTATAACTGTAGATAAGAACTCTTTTCACAAAGGTAAGACATGGTGAAAGGGATTAATATTTTCAATGCTTCTGTGACTACATTTCCATAATCACTTCAATGATCAAGCCAAATCATATCTGAATCTTCAGATGTGAATTGTAGTTGTAACGTTTTATTGACAGACATTTCAATGAGCTGGTTGTGAATCTCAACCAGTAACTTAGCAGCTGTAACAGCATTTTCATTAAATGGATTCGGTACCTATCTCATTGAAGTCGTTTAAATTCAAAAATACATCAGCTAAGCCAACAGCAAATACAATTATTCTGTAAAACAGTGAGAATGGCATTTCTTTATCTTGGAAAAATATTATTAATTCATCTCGCAATTCCAATAACCGGGTTAACACTTTCCCCTGCGATAACTGTCTGACTTCTGTATGGAAAAGAAGAGATTTTTTCTTTTCACCGCATAGTTTAGCAAACAGCCTAATCTGTAGTGGTCAAATTTTAATAAAATTAACCATTTTTACAGCTTTATAAAGAATTTGTTTGAGATTTGCCAGCATATTTTTTGTGCCATGAGCATGTCTGTGCAGGAAGCAGTATCCATTCCACCCTTGGTATGAGACAATCTTTTATTTTTTCAGAAATCCACTGTTCTTTCCTGTTATCGCCTTTCCACCATCACTTCATACTGCAATACACTTAGTTCAATCCACATTATAGTTTTTAGTAACTTAATAACAAACATCAAGAAGATATTGTCCTGTTGGATGACCAGGTATTGATTTGTAAAATAGCATATTTTCTTTGACTGAACTATCCCTATTGCATTCATATCTCACAAAACATAAGAACTGAGAAATGTTTGCCACATCTGTTGATTCATCAAGTTGGATTCTAAAAAATTCACTTGAAATCGCATGCTGAATTATCTACTCATGAATATCGGCAGCCATTGTCATCGATTCGCCTTGATACTCTGTCATTAGAAAGTGGAATTTTTTCAGTTTTTTTGCTTCTTCCTTGCCTATTAAAACACAGATCAATTGCAGCAGGCAATATTAGGTTTTCTGCGATTGTATGGAGTTTGGATATCTTAGCTACTCTTAATGCTATGAGATAAGGTGCTTCAAGTGTACTTTTATCAGTGTGGTTTGATTTACAAATAGAAGCTTGTTGATTTCTCAACATATGTAATTTTCTTATTCTAAAGATTTGGAAAATTCTAAAGATTTGCTTATACGATCCAAATGTTTAGTTTCTAAGTGTTGAATTAATTTTGATGGCTTTTTGCATTCATCAAAGAGGACTTGAAAGCAAAAAATGCACTGTGGCTTTCCATCCAATGAGGTAAAGCCTTAATTTAAATAACTGTCACTATACAATCTTGTCTTTTTACCAATCAATTCGCTGGATGTAGATGGCATCTAAACTGACATTCTACAATCCCTTACACTTCTTTTATACTGCTGAGATCACAACGTATATAATGCATGTTCAAACATGTTCTCACAGTGAATATTATGCAAGCAAACCAAATTATAAGAAGCACATGCACATCAAGTTGGAACCTTTAAATTGCTCTTTTTTGTACATTTCATACATGCATGTTCATATACTGTCGCTATCAACACAGTTAAATAGTTTTAACTAGGTTTCATTTTAGGTTAGGGCTGGGGGTCGTGAAATATACATTATATTTTTTTTTTTACTTTTTGAGGGTCATGGTGCTAAAAAGGTTGAGAATCACTGCTCTAGGGACAAGAAAAACTCACATGATGCTAAATCCGTGTAAATTGGAAATTTACCAGTGTAGTATGTGTTTATCACTCAAAAACTGCTTTACAGAAAGTTCTGTGTGAGCAGATGCATTGTCATAATGAAGAATGAAACTATTTTTCCACAGCTCTGGTTATTTTCTGACTCTTTTTCTCAATTTTGTCAAAACTTCCCTATAACAATGGTGGTTCACTGTTGTGCCTTCTGGAACATATTCTGGGAAAATTACACCCTTAACAAAAAAAAAAGAGTGTGGCTTCAAATTTCCTATGTTTTGACACACAGTTCATTTTTGGTGATGACAGTGTTTTCTAGTGCATTGATTATGGCTTAACTTCAGGATCATACTGGAAGATCCAGGCTTCAGCATGTGACAATTTTTTTTGGAAAAGATTGGGGTTGGCATCAAGTTGCTGCACCATATCGGCGTAAACTTCCTTGTTGCATTCTTTTTTCTCTGACATGAGAACCCTAAAGACTGACTTGGGACAAACATTTTTCATGCTGAAATCCTCACACAAAATTTCTATGCAGTGTCTTTGTCAATGATCATGGCTTCAGCTCTCACTCAGCACTGAGTTAGCGGTCTTCTCGAGAAATCTGGTTAATTTTCTTCGGTTCTTGAATTGGAAGGTCGTCCAAGAGGTTCATTGTCTTCCATATTCTGATATCCTTTACTGAATTCTTTGTGCTACTCAAACACATATGCACAACACACACTGTCTTTGTCATAAGTCTCAGTAAGCCTTTGAGGACATACTGTTGTTTTTTCAGTTTTTATTAAAAATGTCATATTGACACACTTTTCAACTTTTAAACTTAGCACTATTCTGGCGTACAACAGGAAACACAAACATACTAAATGATGACTCACAATCAACTGAATGGTTGAGAGTGTTATGTTTGTCATATAGGTTCAGGCACACCAAAGAACTCATAATCAGTTCCCCCTTCTTTCTCTAAAGTTAGAAACCTAGTCTCATTATTTAATTGACATATTGTGTAAGTCATTCCAGAGAAAGTGAAAAATTAAATGGTTTCCCATTGCCTTTTTCACTGAAACTAGTATACTTTATTAGCATACAAACTTTTATATGTAAAATGACCATTATGAGAACTGATAGTACTTTATACTAAAAACAAATAATTATAATCATAGCTCATTTTTTGTAAAACAACAGGTTTTGAATTACAAATATAATTAATCAAATATCCAATAGCAGTATGCTGAACAAAGGCACAACAGTTTTGTAGTATCTACCTGTAAAATGTTTATTTTTTGTAGAAACCTAATATCTACCCAAATAATCCAATCATTACTTTACTCCTTTTCTGATCACTTTAATTGGAAATAATTCATAAGAATAAACTGCAATAAAAGTAACTGATTATAGAAAAGCCATTTTGAATTAAACAAATAACCTTAATGTAAACAGAAGAATCTTTAGCTACTGAATATTATTCAAATATCAATGTATAATATACTCGTACAACAGCTATTTAAAAATTGTTTAACTTCAGTTTTCTAAGAAATGTTTTTTTTTTCATTTTCAATATTAATTAATTTTAATTAACCTCTGTTATTTTCATTTACAAAGAATAATATCAGAGATATTCATTGAAGCAAAAATAATTTTTTTAAAAATGTTAATGTTTGTTATAATGATACAAACCTTTGTGGTAAAGGTGATGCTGGAGTGTTATTCAAAAAATTAGTTGGTGAATGGAGGGATGAATTTAGATGGTTTGAATGACTACCCCTTCTATTATGATGCCTTGATCTGAAAAAAATAGATAATAGAATAAGATGACTAATTTACTTAAAGAGCAATTAATAATTATTTAAAATATTTTTTTATGAATTTAGAAATAAACTTGTAAGTTTACTTCTGCAATTTTCTTAACTAAAAACGTTTGTTTAACGTCATCAAGTGAGTTAATCAATCAATAGTCATGCATATTCACAGTGATTGAGTTTTATTGTTTTATATTAATCAAACAATGTTACTTCTTTTTATTTTCTCTTTCTCCTTAATTTTTCTTAGCTTAAAACATGGTAGATAGAGACATATGCAAGTTATTTTTTCAATAGCCATTTTATTTTACCCATTGTAGAATGGAGGATTTGACACTAGATACATGATGGCCAAATGGCTAAATTCACCAATTTTCTTAATAAAAAGTTAGCATAGTCTAAATGTACACAATTTTTTCTTTTGCATGTTCAGCCGTTGGGAAAATTAGAAACATATCTTCAAAAGTACAGATCTCACCTTTATCCATACAGTTTTTAGAATACATATGAAATGTGGAAAGCTAAGCAAATTAAATATGTCTCATTCTATTTATTTTTAAGTAGAAGGCAAACAGATAAGAATGAAAATGAAAACATACTTAAAATGGAATGGCCTACTGATAAATCTGTTACCAGTTAGAAATAAACTATTATAGAAGTTATTGAGAATATCAAATAGTGGCCATGATTTATCAAATTTTAATAAAAAAATTAGTAAAAATACATTGTTATGGAACATTCTGTATAACTAGCAATACCTATGATCAAATGATCTGAAATACCCTCAGTTTCGAAAGGCTTACCTCCTGTGAGAGAGAGTGAATGAGGTTTTATCTCCTATGCTTCCTCCCAATGTCTGTTTGACTGCATGAAGGATGAGAGCTAAAGGCATTATCTACCACAGAAATTTTGGGTAGGAGAAATGTTTTACTTTGTAATTATTTTATTATCAAAAAAGAGGAAGAATTTTTCTTACTAGTATGACCACATATGGCATGGTATTGAACAAGGCATGGCCTTGTTCAAATAACAAACAAATTAATTAACAGCTTCATAACAGAAGTGTATCTAGTAGCATCTACATCAAAATTCTTATAAAACTAAAATGTCCTACATATATCATATCTTATATTAAAAGACAAAATGGCCTATCTAAATACCAAATATAAGTAAAGTATTTTCTGAGTTTATTTTCTAGTGTTATTAAACTTTTTGAGAAACAAAAGACCTGGCAGTATTTATGTTAGCCACCATTTGATGAGCAGAGAAGCAAAATTTGATATTTCTAATATATTGAAAATATTAGGTAAGCATTGTGTATTATAAACAATGATCACCTGATTACCTATTTAAAAATGAAACTGAGCAAAACCAACCTAGCCCCTATGTATCTTAATAAAGGAATTTATTGTTTAAGCAAAACCCAACATCTCCATCATGCCAGAGCTAACAACATTTAATATGCCCCAAAAAACTAATAGAAGAGCAGGACAGTCACTTGACCTAACTTATAAAATTGGCAACTGTGTGAAGACTGTTGTGTTTTGTTCTGTAAATTTTGAATAAATTCAGATGGAAGAAGGTGATCTTTTGAAAAATATTTCAAGAAGAACTTACAAAAGAAGCAAAAAGGTGAATATTCTAAACAAATCAATAAGCAGAGAAGATACAGTGCACCTAGTGGTTCTAATCTCTTTAACCCATGTAAGTGTAAGACTAATAATTTTCTTACTCTACTTTAAGACCTGCGTTATTTATTAGAGAAAAATTATATTAATATAAATATAAAATCACTCAGGATAATAAAATTGCAAGTCGGTTATCAATGATAAATACCAATAGACGCAGACCTTGTACAAATTATGTTACCTGGCACAAACCTCAAGCTTTTCGTGTTAAGTGTTCAGTTCCCACAAGATCTATTAAATCTATTTCTGTTTGGAAAAAAACTTTTATGTATTTAACTTTAATAAAACCAAGCTGTTGTAATAATAAATGAAAAACGATTAAGTCTGGAGAAGGAAAAAAGGAACGTAGAGGACATAGAAGCAGTGAAAGTCAGTCCCAAAAAAATAATGCACAAGAACATTAACTGGTAATCTTAGAGATTCTGAGTGCCATTACAACAAACTTAAATTATATCTTGTTTATTTAATAGCAAGACATCAATTAGCAAATTTATGCAAAACATATAATAATTTGGTTAATGATGAACAGCAAAATTCTTCTAGTTCTATGTTATAATGAATATTCTGTAATGAATATAATATAGCATTAGTTGTCCAGCATCAAATGTTTCTAGTCTGTATGCATGCCTCACTCAGCATATAATGAAAACTGCATATTCTGATGAAAAAGTTAATTTCATCCTAGAAAAAATAATTGATAAAAAAAGTGCTTCTGCATTCTATGAATTACTTAACAACAAAAATTATTTAGAAACTGTAACGTTTTTTTTTATATGTCATAGGTACACCCTCTACCAAAATTTCCTATTATGTTACAAGTTGATGTTTACAATTTATGCGTAACTGACACAAAAGGAAAAGATACTTGTCTTTACATATTGTCTCAGGAATGGTTCTCAACTGAAGTATCATCTGCTTGGTTAGATTACATAACCAACTACATAAGAGACAAAAAAAACAACAGTGCCTTTTCTGTGATGGATGTTCTGTACAAAATAAAAATAATATTGTTTTTCATTCCTTGATGCAATTTATGACAAAATATGACACCATTGATGAGATAATATTACACTTTCCTGCACATGGCTGTAATTTTCTCCTAGTGGACTGAGTCTTTGGAAGACCTGAGAAAACTTTTGAGGAAAACTCCAACAATATTTCCCAAAGAGGAATACTGCAAAATGTTCAATGATTGGAAAGGTAAAGTGAGTGGGAGAGTAGATTCAAATTTACTTAGTATAAAATCTTTGTTATTGGTGCACAAAAATCTTGAAAACATTAGTAATCTAAAAAGAATAAATATTAAAAACGTTTAAATTACAACGAATATTTTGATCATTGTATGACTATTCTATTTTACAGAAATGAAGATGAACATGAACAATCATAACAGACCCTTTTGAAACACAGATGGACTGCGAAAAATGTGGTGATTTTAGTACTAGTTTTTTCATTGATAATATATGGATTTTAACATTATCAGTATAATGTTCCTTCATTACAAACTCAAGTTTAATATATATACTGGCATGTATTTAAATTCTATTGAATAAACCACCTAATACAGAATATTGAGATAAGACATATCTTACCTTAATTTTTATGAAAAAAACTTTAAACTTTCCCAGGATTATATATATATATATATTTTTTTTTCTAATTGTAGGATATCTATTATATGTAATTATTATTATTTCATTATACATACATTTTTTTATTATTTACTGTCTTTTATAAAAATAAGTAGCTGACTAAATTGAACAGTTTAGTTTATTATAACAATTTTTTGATAATTCGAAAGTCAAACATGTTCCAAATGCATTCAGGCAAAACCAAGCATGTCCACTCTTTCTTTCTTTCTTTCTTTATCCTGCTTAGCCTCTGATAATTTCCATTCAGATAATACTTCAGAGGATGAATGAATATGATATGTATAAGTGTGAATGAAGTGTAGTCTTGCACAGTCACAGTTCAACCACTCCTGAGTTGTGTGATTAATTGAAACCCAACCACCAAAGAACACAGGTATCCATGATCTAGTACTCAAATCTGTGCAAAAATAACTGACTTTACTAGGACTTGAACGCTGGAACTCTCAACTTCCATATCAACTGATTTGGGAAGATGCATTCACCACCACCAGACCAACCCGGTGGGTTAAGCATGTCCATTCTGCCCAAGCAAAATTGAACATGTACATAATTTATAATACAATATTTAATTAAAGAATGCTTTATGATTTAAAATATCGGTATCAGATGATCTTATTTATTTTGTATTTAATAGTCTCTCAACAAGTTCAAATTGTTAACATTCACAGTGAGTTTTTTTTTGTTTTCTGAAAAACTTGATTTGATGGATATGTTTGTTTTTGCTTGAATGCTCCGCATTTTGAGTTTTATACGATCCTGGTTAGGAAACAAAGAGCTGCTACAAGACTGAGTCCCAATAAAGAAGTGGCTATCAGCATTCCACCACAGATTGTGCAATGGGTCAGGAAGGCAGCAGCAGGCTCAATTCCCATCAGCACTCAACCAAAAAAGAAAAAATGGAATGGAAGAGGAAGGGTACAAACAACTGAGGGACTGCCTCTGTTAAGGGTAGATCAGGCTTGTTGACTGTCCTGTCTAGGGCCCAATGAGTAAGTAACAAAAGTCATTTATGTTGTAAACTAATTAAATAAAGGTAAAAAACAGATACATAAAACAAAAAAAAATACCTGAATTAAGCAGTTCAATTAGATCATCATGCACAAATTTTGAGCAATAATTCCACAATTACAGGTCATTATGGAAAAATGAATGACAAAGATTATTAAAATCAAAGTAAATCAACTAGAGATAAGAAAGAAACACTATTTTATTGGATAACACTGATATTCTGATATATTTCATAAAAAATACATCATGTACTGAAATAGACAGGGAGATTAATTTAAGGATTGATGCAATCTTTATATTCTTCATTATAATAATAATTTTTTTTATGGCCTCCACATTGCCCCTTACAGTCATCCCAACCTCCATGAAAATAACCTACCTAAGCAGGGAAGTTGAGCTATTCTAGATGTTGAAGCAACCGTAATAGAACAATAAAAGAAAAATCGTAGTGTACTATAAAGTTCACCTATTAGAGAATGGAATTTTACTTTTCATAAAAGGGGTAGTCAGCATCATGGAACTTAATAAGAGTAACTATAAACTAAATTAACCTTAATTTAAAATTTTTAACTTAAAAAATTTAACCACATAAGCCATAAATTAATTATCTATTTCATAAGAACATAGCCAATAATTTACCACTTAAAATTCACTACTGTTGAATTAAAGACATCAATATCGTTACTGTATACTTCATTAAATCGCCGGAGGCATCTCTTCGAGGGACACATTTCATCAGTACTCTTTGAGTTTAAAAATATTTTTCTTCCTGGTGTTCTCATTCAGAAATCAGATCATAATTTAAAAATGATCAGTATCAACATAACCATTGATTGCATTATAAAAAAGAGTACATCATTTACTACTCTCCTTTTCCTTAACATTGAAATGTTGAATTTTATGAATTCATCTTCTTATGATTAATCTCTCTCTACCAAACCTTGATAATGCGATGCATATAAAAATCTTCTTTGGACTGCTTCAATCTTGCTGTTCATCACCTCCCTCTGATAGTTCTAAATGACACAATAACATTCCAACATGGGCCTGACAATAACTTTATATAATCTTAAAATAGTGTTAGCCATGTGGAATCTTCTGCTGAACCACAGAAGTAATCTTGAGTTCCCTCTGGGCTTTAAAACAATTTTATCAAAAGGACCAGTAAATAATAATTTAGGATTGAACTGCACACCTGTCATGAACATTAGTCTCCCTATGAATTTTCACATTTGCAATATTTTTGTATATTTTACAGCCAAAGTTGTTCTGATGTAAGTCGTAACCATGTCTTATCGAGATTTAATGGCAGCCTGTAGATCTGATCAACATCATTCTGAAGAATGTTGTACTCATTGTAATTATTAACCCTATTGTATGTTTTAATATCATCAGCCAACAAAAGAACATTAGATTTGATTTTTCAGTTACATCATTGATAAACACAATAAAAAATAAAAGTCCTAGATAGGATTTTTCCTATCTAGGACTTTCCTTTCTTACAAAAAAGAAAGTAAAAAAGATAAAAATATAAAACTGTAGTAAAGGGAGACAACTCAGAACAAGACAGTCTATGCTTGGAACCAGAAGTAATGACGATAAGAATAATAATTACAATAACAATTACGCCCTTAGGTAGATAATCCCATATCCGGAACATAACACCCATGTTCCATGTCCAGGATAGTAACAGCTGGTAGTACAACATAAAAAACCTGACTAACGGGGCTCCGAATATTTCCTCAAACATGTGATCACTCTTAACAACAATGATCCTGACCTGATTATCATTTTCAGGTTATTGCATGATTGGACCTGCAGATCACCTGTATTACCTGCAGATCAAGTATATTAGAAAACGATTTTGGATTTGGACTTACAACATCTTTAGAGTTGGTGATTTTGCGGCCAGGGACGATTTGATAGCAGGTGTAACAGAAATTCTTCCGTTGTCCACATGTTCCCCGCGATGGCAAGCATGTAGTAAGGTACCCATGTTTTGGTGCATGGGAGTTCTGAAAGCTTTGGTTAGTAGGGGCCTGAAATCAATACAGAAACTGCGCATCTGCTCTACCAAAATATATGCCGACTCTTTCAAAGTACCGGTAGCTCTGAAGTTGGAGTGTTCCCTGCCGGCTAGCCTTGCTATAAAAGAGATTAATTTTTCTCACAAGTTGGAAAATCTATTGCAGCTGAAAATTTACACAAACACCCATATTTAAAATGAGCCATGTCGCCAGAAACAAATCTGAAGAAGAGTTTTGAATCTGTTTGGATTGGTAATGAGGTAAGACGTTTGTAGAGAACTATTAACAAGAACAGTTCACTCACACCTGTGTTATTTGAGATTACAAAAAAAGATGGTAATTTTGAGAAGATAAGCCCTTTTTTATTCTTCGTTAAGTAAGTAATTCTGCTGGGGCCCAGTAAAAGAAATAGCAAGATGTTCAATGATCTTTATGTCGGGACAACCAATGACATCCAGTCACAACACATTCTTGCCTTAAACAAAATAGGTGAGTATGCTATGTGCTGAGCCTCATGGCACTCTCAATCCATCAAAGGGTGTTGTCGTTTGTTGCAACTCATTTAATTATTCTGAGCATTAAATTGGCGAGGAGACAAAATAGTTGTTCAAGAAGTGAAAACCCCTTACAAAAGGTCAGCTATTTCGAAACTCAAAGAATTGTGTAAAGCCGTAAATCTAGAGCAACAACAAGAACATATGCTCAGGCAGTGGTCACTGCATCTACCACAAGTGTTGATGAAGATCAGTTCCTCAGCAACCTCATGCAAACTTTAGCTACCATGATAGAGTGAATACACGTAATCGACAACAAAATGAAATCTCTACCTCAAAAGGAACTTTAAACTCACCAAGTTACAGTCATCAGTAAATGTTTTGAATAAAAATAAAACCACATCTGAGCAGAATAAAAACCAAAACAAAATTGAGGTTCATATTCAGGTACGTAATCCACCAGAAGAAAATGTTAAAAAAAGTAAATGTTTCAGAGCCCCGAAGAGTCTTTGAAGCCATTTTCTTCTTAGGTGGTCTAGCTAATCAAATCACAGAGATCACCTAAAACAATACAAGGGGTGACTGTTTTTCCCCTTTCCGAGGAGCAACCCCTGTCGTGGGTCTCTCCTGTTCCTGCTTCTGAATTCGCACCAATTCAAAGTGCCAATACATGCTCATCCTTGTCCACAGCTTCCTTAGTCTCCAACTAGGAGGCTGGAAGCTACACAGGCAACGATATAATTTTATAACACAAGACAATTAGTTGGAAAAAGAAGAAAAAAGGACAGGCCAAAAGGCTGACTCAGAAATTAGCTCTATAATATAAACAAATTGATTTTGCAATGGAAAATTAATGAATGTTTGTCAGAGATCCTTGAGCTCCAACGTTTGGTATATGATGTGGACCTATTCATATGTCTGTAACACATATACATTTACATTTACCCCAAGATGTAAATTTCAGTTTAAGACAATACAATATTGGCGAGATCAACCGCCAAATATAAGAGTTAGAGGTGGTGTAGCCATATTAACATCAACTAGAGCTACCACCAAAGGGGTTTAAATAAATACAAATCTGCAAACAGTCGCAATCAGAATGAAGCATCTGCTGCAGATTACTACCTGCAGCATATACTTGCCAGATTTTGATTGAAAGGAGGAAGACATAATGTGATTAATTATCCAGCTTCCCCCAGCCATACTACTAATGGGTGACTTTAATGCACATACCCTATTTGGGGGTCGGATCGAATAGATCCCCAGGGAAAAGAGTTGAAAAAGTTCCTTTTAAATTCTGACTTTATTGTATTAAATAATTCTTAAGGAACATTTTTAATGCTAACGGCGGATCGACCTCCAATTTATATTTAATATTTATAAGTGTAGATAGCAACAAAATACACTTTTAAGGTTTTAGAAAACCTCCATGGAAGAGACCATTTTCTGATGTAAATTTAAACTGATGCTTCAATGAAAGTACATCCCATCCCAAAAAGATGGTTGCTTGATAAGGCAGATTGGATGAGCTTTACTGCTAATACAAAACTTCCTGAAACAACTGGAGTTACTGAAAACAATGTCGATGCTGTAACTGATGCTATATTTGACTCAGCATCAAGATATATTTTCCAAACATCCGGGACACCCAAGAAGCCACCTGTTCCATGGTAGAAGTAAAAGCACAGGGGGTATGCCATCTGTAACAAGCAAAGGGGTTACCCCCCTTAGTCCTGCCTGTGTTCTTTTGAGAACAAGAGCCGTAATCCGTGACTGCATGCT
The DNA here is from genome assembly GCF_047948215.1 of Lycorma delicatula. Lineage (NCBI taxonomy): Eukaryota > Metazoa > Arthropoda > Insecta > Hemiptera > Fulgoridae > Lycorma > Lycorma delicatula. The sequence continues at coordinate 39,981,599 of NC_134458.1, forward strand.
AATTTACGAACTTCACGTATTTGCCCCAGCAGCAGCGAAGAGGTGCAGTGAGTGGCAGGAGAATATAGAAGGTCTCCAGCTACCCATTGCTCACTGCAAGTTATCACATTTGTGGGCTTGCCCAAGAGTTTAAGTAGAAGGAAGGCAGTGAGCATTTTTATTTGTTTACAGGTCAGGGTATCTCTGGCCACGACAGATATTCAAGAAGTAGGCAGAAAGTCTGGCCGGAAGAGGGACCCAGAACCTGGCTTCCAATCTTGAGGAGGTCACAGTAGTCCAGAAGTCTGTCCCGATCTCAATACAACTGAAACGGTACGCTGAAGTGGTCAAGGGGAGGCGTGAGGCCAGCCAAGTTACTAAGATGCCCGAGGTTATTTTTGTTAATAAGGCGGAGGGATCGATTGTATCCAGTAGTCAGTTAAGGGAAGATCTTCAATTTGCCCTTCGCAACAGTTGAAAGGGGCTTAAAATAAAAAACATTAGAGAGACCAGCAAAGGATTAGTTGTAGTTGCAAACGACAAGGAGAAAGTCCGGCTGATAACGGAGTCTTCAGCCATTAAGCGATTGAATCTAAGGTTGACCCTAAAAGGATACGTAGGCCCTACATCATTGTCTATGATATTGCCTGCAGCCTTTCTGATGAGGGTGTTCTGTCCCTAATAAGGGAACAGAACACCGACTTGGATGAAGCCGCTTTTAGGCAGGAATATACGTTGGTCTTTAAAACAGGTAGGCATGATGCCCAACAATATCATGGAGGTTTTGAGGAAGGTGCTGGTCTCTTCCAGCAGTTTGTGTCTAAGGGGAGGTTGTTTGTTGACTTTGGGTCTTGTCGGGTCAAGGGGTACCTTGATGTTCAAAGAGGCTTGTTATAGGTATGGCCAAACAGCCAAATTTTGTAAATTTGCATTGGTCCGTGCGCATTGTGGCGATGAAGGTCACAGGTGCAATGATTGTCCACAGAAGCCAGACGCTCTGGACTGTATGAACTGTAAAAAGTTATGCAAGGATGATAGGCAGTCAGTTGCTAATAGAGAATGTGGTTGTTACATAAGGGCAGTTGGGCTGTACTTTAACTCTCTTGATGGTTAAGTTCAGTCAACTGAATGCCCAAGGTGCTTATGTAGTGAAAGTTGAGTTAGATGAAGTTGTTGAGCAATGGAGCCTCGATATTGTTTTCTTGCAGTACCCATATGTGATTAAGGGTGATCTGTCAGGTTTTTATGTCTGGAAAAAATTTTACGTAGGACATAATAGTACGTCTGCTACCCTGTGTAGGAGGTCGTTTGATAGTATCTTTGTGCGACACGTCTCTGACACACATCATGTAGTGGTCAGGCTTGTCATCAACAGTCAGAACCTGGTTGTTGTCAGCTCATATTTTCAGTATAGGGATCCCACTGAGGAACATCGAGAGTGATGGGGTAGGATCCTTAGATTGATAAGCAATTATCTAATCCTTATAGGTGCTGATGTTAATGCCAAGTCGCTTTTTTGGCACAGTGTGTAACTGATCCTGATGGCGAATTGGTTGAGGGTTTCATTGCGCAGCATAACTTTTTAATGTTGAGACCAGCATTAGATTTTTAATGTTGCAGACCAATTGGCTACCTACGTCGGCATGATCGAGGATGGAGAGCCTTTTGTGAAACCAATATTGACATTACCATTGGTAGGAATGTCCCTGGTAGGATCCTAGACTGGTCTGTGGTTGATGATTGCTCTAGCGATCATCGACTGATACTTTTTGAACCGGTGGAAGAGCTGCATGATGTCCATAAAAGGCATTTCCCTGTTCCGCAGGGGTGCTTCTTGCACAGGAGTGTGGATTGGCCTAGATTTTCTAATCTTCTTGCGTCTGAGCTTAGGATTTTTTCTCAGAGCCTGGACGAGCTTCCATTGGATGACCTGACAGAACGTTTTACTTCTGTGGTGATAGTAACTGCTGATAGTTCCAACCCCTCAGGGCACTGGCCAAGAACGAATTGCAGCTGGTGGACTCAGGGCTTGACTGCAATGAAGGGGCCTGTGCGTTGCCTCAGGAGGGCCGCACAATGTGAAGGTGATCCTGATCGGTGCGCGGCTCTAGCTGCAGATTATCACAGGAAGAGAGGCAGGTACTTTCATTATATTAGGTCCTCTAAGCGCAATTTCTGGCGTTCTTTTGTTCAGGGTGTTTGCCAAAAGACTTACAATAGATTCAAAAAAATTATCCTGGCAACAATATGTGTTATCTACAGCAGAAATACAACTGCACCAAACATTTGGAAGAAATTTAAGGCTATCTATGAGCGTAAAACTTTACCTCAATATCTTGCATTTAATCTGAAAACGATCTAATAGATTCACCAAACGAAATTGCTGAATTATTATCCAATCAATTCGAATGACCAGTAAAACAGTTAATTATTATGATTGTTTCAGGACTCAAAAAAGAGAATTAATTAAATTAAAAGAGAGTCAATTAAATTTTGGAACACATAATCTTTTTTTTTTCTCCACCCCCCTTTCTGGGACCGCTCATGGAGAGCATTGCATCTGAAAGATTTCAGACAGATTTCTTAGCAGCCTCTAAGGCTTGTATTCCAAATCTTAGCCTAGTGTCTATCCAGATGCCGAGGTGCTTAATTGACAGCCTTGATACTATTCTTCTATTTTCCAAGACTACCATCGGAGTTGGTCGCTTCTTCGCCGTGGAGATCGCTACCACCTCTGTCTTGTCTAGGGCAAGTATTAGTCCCACCCCAGTCATCCAATCTTTCATTGCGGTATATGCATCCATTATTTTGTCAGCGACATCTCGCCTTGTACTTGCCTCAACGACCAAGACGAGATCATCGGCTATCCCACAATCGTTACATCCTGTGGGAAGGCAACTTGGAAGTCTGCGTCCCATTAGGTAGGATCGAATTATTCTTCAGGCCTGCATTATGGCGACATGAGAAATGCAGTTAAATGCTTTTTTCACATCTAGAGTAACAAGGACAAAAATTGCCCGCCGACCACCTGTTGCAGCTCTCCCAGTCGCCTTGCACACTGCTACTACAGCATCAAGGGCAGACCTTCCTCTGCAGAATTCACACTGACTATCAGAAAGTCCATCCCCCTCCTCAACTGCCTCAGATATTCTGTTCTGAAGCATGTGCTCCTGTATCTTGGCAGTGCATCTACCATTGCCAGCCGTCAATAAGAAGAGGGGAGCACCAGATCCCTCCCTGGTTTTACCACAAGTACCAGCCGCTGGCGCTTCCAAATCTCTGGGAATACACCTTCCATAAGACAACTGTTGAACTCCTCAAGAAAAATCTTCCGGCTCGGCCCAGACTGCCAACTTGACCACTGAATTCAGCAACCAGTCTGGAACCGACGCCTTAGCCAGAGGTAAGCACGATGCTGGCTTCAATAGTTCATTTGAAGTAAAGGGGGTCAGGCTCTCCCCTTCACTTCTGGAACACATAAATCTAACGTACAATGTATCTTTTAAAATAGAAGAACTTGTGAAACATTTGGAGAAACCGGGCAACACAGCCCCTGGTGTAGACGATATACATTACCATCATGATCAGTCAGCTAAACATCGCTTTGAGACTTAGATTACTTGAACTGTACCATCACATTAAGTGGGATGGAATGCAACCCATAGCAGTAGAAGAAAGTAGACATTGTTATGATCCCAAAATATATATAAAAAACTGACAGATCCCAGTAGTTACCCAGTAGTTTATTGGAAAAATCTTTTAGAAAATTATAAATAATCGATTAGTTTGGATTTTAGAAAAAGAAGGTCTCACATCAAGCAGGATTTCTACAATACACTAAACTACTGATAAAATGACCAATTTAGAAAACATAATACATAACAATTTCATCGTGAAGAAACACTGTGTTACAGTCTCCATCGATCTGTAGAAGGCTTTTGATATGACTTGATGTCATGGAATATTGGTTGAACTACATGAATGGGGAATTTGCAACAATTTACCAGCATTGCTTAGTAACTACATGAACAATACTTTTCAAGTACAGGTTTATAATGAATACTCATTCGAAAAAGATTAGAAAACTGCATATCACAACTCTTGCCATTGAGTGGTATCTTGTTCAGGTTCGCCATAAACTGATAATTGCCATTCCAGGAGAAATCAGCAAAGTGTTTACATCGATGGTAATTGTATATGACAATTCAATTATGGTGATTATAAAATGTGAGTGATAAATGCCCTCAATGACGTTGTAAAGAATAATAATTTCAAATTTTCACCAGAAAAAACATGCTGGATACACTTCTGTAGGGAGAGAATTCCTCATCATAGTCCTGTTTTCACCAATGATAACCATTCAATTTAGGACAAAGATAATGTATGCTTTTTAGGTCTAATTTAAGTAAATTTCTTACATGGGGACTACTCATATAAAATTTTGTGTACTAGATGCAAAAAAGCCCTCAGTATTATTAAATGTTTATAAAATATCAATTGGGACTCAACTAAAGAGACATTACTGTGGTTATACGAGTATAAAGCATTGGTACAATCGAAACTTGATTACAGGTGTATTGTGAAACTGACTTGCCGGGAACAAGAGGTAACAACAAAACTTTGAGAATCAATTACACACAAATAACAAATTCATATATGTTTAACGGCAATGAAAGATCAATGTGCAGTATATGTGACAAACCGCTCACTGTTAACCATCTACTCGAAGAGTGTATAATGTATGAAAACCTCAGAGAGAGGTATGATTTAAGAATTAATATTGCTGGTGAATCAGAAAGTGGAAAAGAGGAAAACAGCAGTTTTATGGCTTACAATCATGCCAGCAGATTACTATCCGTTTGTTCAGTGAAAATACGAGTAAGTTCTGTGTTGCGTTTGCATGAGGATCCCCTATATGAAGGCCCTTTACATCTGAACATAGGGTTTCTTTATTTCTTTGGTATTGTCGAGTACTTGTGTATTTTTTTATGTTTTTCAAATTAAGTTTATTTTTGGGTTTTAATTAAATGTAAGAGCCCTATAAACCCTTACTTCTGATGAGCCTATCGGTAACATCTACTTAATTTTTAAACATTGTGATGAGGGCTTATGACCTTAGAAGTCGATACACATACATCTCAAAAGTAAAATAATAATAATTTTTTTTTAATTCTATAGATGGTGGAGCCCATCTATAAAATTAAAAAATTTTCTATAGATGGCCTCCACATCTCCCGTTACAGCCATCCCAACCTCCTTGAAAAAAGCCCTAACAGGTTAGCTGAGCAACCTACTCTAATGCGAAGAAAGTGCACAAAACAGTAAATAAAACCTTAGTGTATGCACTAGTCCTATCAGGGAACGTATAAAACAGGGGGACATCAAAACATTAAATTGAAAATAAATATGTGACAAAACTACAATAACATAAACTAAGAAATACTTGGTAATGCAGCAAACTAAAACACAAAAATACTAAAACAATCATGCAAGTAGCAAAAAATAACCAACTAAAAAATGTAACTAAAAATACAAAAAAACAATAGAATAACAAGGTGCCAATAAGAAAACCTATTCAAATAAACTCATTATATCGCAGTATCTAACAAGAAACATATCCACCACCCAACCACACTCATTTAGCTTGCTAACACACCTAGATGTCAACCTGCTATCATAATACCATTTAAACAGATATTGCCTACTACAGCAAATAAAAGGAGCAGGTATGGTTGTTTCACAAATTCCACTCAATAATCCCATTAATTGTTTTATGGGAAAACACAAGACTGCACCTTACAAAAACAGCACTCATCCTTGTAGTATTTAAAGAAAGAGATAATATAACTAAGAGACAGCATACAGTCAGTCGCTTTTGTACTGCTTCTATACTATTATAGGTATAGTTCCTATCACAATTCCAGATGACAGCACAAAATTCAAGAATAGGTCTAACCATAGTCTTTTATAGGTGCAGGTAGTATTTGCAAAGTGGAAATGATGACCAACTCAAAGAAGCAAACCAAGATTCCTTCTGGACTTGGAGACTATCCTACTTACATGCTCACTGAAAGTTAACTTTGAATCAAAGTAACCCCAATATCAGAAATACCTTCAACACATTGTATAGAGTACTGACTAATCCTGTAAGTACATTTTGTCACAAGGGTTTTCCTAGAATAAGTTACAAGAGTTGTTTTTCCAAAATTAAGCGGCATTATGTTATCAACTGACCACTTATGAATTATATCAATATTAGATTGCAAAACCTCAGGACCAGAATAGCTATTAACCCTAGCCATAATTTTAAGGTCATTAGCATACAATAATTCTTTAGAAGAAATAGCCAGTCCAATATCATCAATAAACAGAATAAATAACAAAGGGCCGAGGTTGGAACCTGAGCCATCCTTGAAACAGCATTGAACTCACCAGATCCTACTGAACACTTTCACGTGAAAAAGACTGTCAGTAATATAACTGCACAACTACGTCAAAATTGTTGCACTAACACCGAGGCAGCTACGCATCAACAGAAGTAGATCATGAGGCACAGTGTAGAATACCTTACGAACGTCAAAATAAACATCAACCTGTTTATGATATTCAACTTCTGGAGTAGTAAACAATAGCACGTCATTAAGATCAGTCGTAGTGGATTTACCTTCGTAGAAACTACGCTGATACGGGCAGACCATCTTTTCCAGTGTTGCATAAAGATGTCGGTAAACCGTACTCTCAAACACCTTGACAGCAACATTAATAACCGAAATTGGATGATAGTTATCGATGCAATAAAGATCACCTTTCTTTGGCACAAGTGAAACAAGTGCACACTTCCAACTGGACGGAAAAATTCTGAACTACAGACTGAAATTATAAATCCAGGTTAAAACTGGAGCAACAATATTAGAGATGCCTTTCGTGATAATAGGTGGCACTCCGTCAATATCAGCTGCAGACCGGGAACACACAGACTTATTGCAAAACTCTATCTCCTCAATAAGTATGCTTGATGTTCCATCAACCACAACATCACCAACAAGCATCCCAAAATCAATTTTCCAAATGACCTGTACACAAAGTTTATAAACAGAGTGAAAATGCCTACTGAATTCTTCACATCCGAAGCATCAATAATAATCCAGTTATCAACTTAAGTGGACGAACTCCACCAGAATATTTTAGTGTTGATTTTACATAATGAAATAAGTTCTCTGGCTTCTTCTTATGAAGAAGCCAGAGAACTTATTTCATTTTAGCCTTGCACTTTTTATTTTAGCCTTGCAATGAAATTCATAAAATTTCTGATAATAAATCTTAATACCAGTTTTATTATATTTTTTATGAAAATAACTGCTTTTGTTTAAGAAATCAGATCAGGCTAAATGAAAACCAACTAGGAAACTTTTTAGATCTTGGTCTACATAAAAGAATAGGCCTATGTACAGCTGAAGAAAGGATGTCATTAAAAAGAAAGACGGCCTGTCAAGATTAGGCGATGGATAAATATCTTTCTAGTCAATCCTATCTTTAGACTGATATAAAACAAGATTGTAATAAACATTTATAAACCTTTGAAGATTGATATAAAGATTGATACTGTAATTTAAGAATTCAGTACTAACATTACAGAACATTACATTACTGACAGGGACATTAATAGAAAGTTGTATCATGTGGCATGTTAGGAAGGACAAGAAGGTTAGTATCTAAATTAACATCAACAATAACACTAGAAAAAACAAGATTGTGAATGGATAGCCACTGACAGATAAGTTATAATTATACTGATATAAATTTAGGTTATCCATAAAATTAAATAAAATATCGGCCTTCTTCTTGGCATAATAGTGAGCATTACTACTAACAGTTCTGTTTTCCCACTCAACATTTTGGGCAATGATTTCTCCAATAATAACAACCATAATAAGCAATAATGTCAATTTTACTAGCCTTTTACTACCTTTGACATTCATCAAAGTTTTCTAAATGAGGACATCTGAAGGAAGCAAGAGAAGAGCAAATGGCAAGTATGGTTAATAATAATATGGACAAACCCAACCCTACATCCATGCAATAAAATCTACGCATATGCCTGGGGCAGGCAATGACATGGTACGTATGTTGGCTAACGGGGCAATGGTTTTGCTCAGGAGTACCCTGTGGAGTAAGGGATTGGTGGTCCTGAGCTGGTCGCAGTTGTGCTTCTCATTTTCACTGTTTTGTAGCAGGGGCGGGAGGCATGAAAATGACCTGTTTTTGCCAATGCTGGGCAGTGTGCGGATGGGGAGTGCTCATCCGTCTACCAGGTTACATAGCCAAGTTGAGGGCGGGCTGCTGTGAGCTTAGCTATGCCAAAGTCTTGTGCCAACAAGTACGAGTCAGTAACTTCAGCCTTTGGCAGGGACTGTCCCATGGGTAAGGGTATCAGAGGATAACCAAAGGTAACCAAACAAACCAAAGGACTTGATAACACAACTGGTGCCAACCTTAGCAAATTTAGTAGAACGGAATGATCAGAAGTTGAAAAATTAATCAACTACAGACTACAGACCAAGGATAAAAACAGACATGATTAAACAGAAGAGTTCTTCTTCACCAAGGAATGAGTTTTCAACCAGTTCCAAAGAGAAGGAAAATAAAGCCAAAGTTCAAAAGAAGCCTGAAGCAAAAGTTAAAATTGAAAACATTCCCTATTAGGTAACTGAGAAAAAAGAAATTAAAATTTTAGATAGTGAGTATGTAGGAAAACATATAATGGAGCCTCTGAAACTGTTCGGAGGCCTTTAACTGAGAAGGTGAGCATTTAGCCACCTCCACAAGCTATAGAGGAGAGTGCGTCAAGTCTCGACTTCAATACATTGCTGACCACACCATCTGAGCCAGTATCATCTGAAGCTGGTAGGATGACATCCTCTGTGATTTACTGTGGGGGATCAGAAAAATCATCTCTGAGGCATCAGAATCTTTTGAATTCAACATTGAGGCCTTAAAGAAAATGGAAAAAAAGAAGCAAGAAAAGATGGCCTATGGTTAAACCTAGGTGATAGAACTTAAGAAGTTAGTTCTAATGTGTTTTTGATATAATTATTGACTTAGTGTTTTAATTTATTTTGATAATTTTTGACATTTCATTAGAAGTGGTTTATGTATTTTAAGAGTTAACGTGTTTTGGAGGGTTTTTAATGTGTTAGTTTTAACTGTTTTTAAGTGGCAAAGGCCCTTTACACCCTTGTCATCGATCTTGTGTTTATTTGGGATTCCATAACCTTTGACAAGTCTGTTTATTTAGATTATCTATTTTGACAAGTGGCTATTGCTTTCATCAGGATGGGGAAAGAAATACTTTCTTTTCTGATGTGGAAAGAGGTTAATGACCACACAGTAGTCAATACTGCTAAAGAAAAAAAAAGATGTCTAAACAATTAAACATAGTATTTATTAAATAAAATTCCTACTTTTATGATTATGTTTCTTTTTTAATTTCAATTAATGTAGTTAAATATCTAAAAGTATTGTAAAAAAAAAAAAAAATAATAGAGACGAATCACAGTACTCTCTAACTGAGCATGCTGTCTAACATGTATTTATTTTAACTGAGTATAACAATTTGCATGAAAGTCCTACGACATAAATTAGTAGACTAGATTAAAAAGCTTGAAAAATGTTATTGTCATGCATAAAAAAATTATAAAACAGTAAAACCTCCTTAAATTAGGCAGTTCTCCATACTAGTTAGCCAAAAATGGCCATCATATTTCTATCATGTTAGTTTGAATTTTAGCTCTACAACTTAACCACTTGAATATCAGAGGCAGCTGATTTAAAACATGGGACTGAAAGCATTTGAATAGTTATTCTTAAGCACCAAGAACTAGCTAATTTGTGCTAATAAATAATTAGATTTTTTTAGTCCAGTGTTAAAAATAGTACTTTTTAGAAGGTCAGAATCATGTACCTTACTTACTGCCTCATGGATTCATCCATGTTTCTCAAACTTGAGTTTTTTAAGATCCTAATTCAAATACAATTTTAATATTTTTAATTTATTAATAATTACAAACAAATGGAACTCAAATTAATGAAATTACTTTCCCAAAGGCCTTTTGAAGTTAGCACCTTTGTCAGTGGAGTTTCCAATAGCACTTTTTAATATTTGTATGTAGTAGTATTAAACTGCGGTCCCCTATTTGAAAATTTGACTATGATGTAAATCTCAACCCTTGAACTATGATATCCAGTGGTTTTACTGAATTATATAATATACTGTATAAATAAAAAATAACAGATTTACTGTAAGCACAAACTGATACTTCATTCAAAAATAGTGTCAAATAAAAGACAAAGGAAATGTATAATAATAGGACAATAAATTAAAAAACCACTCAAACACAAGAAATAAAATAAAAAAGTTAATTTTAAAAAATCAACAAAACTGCCATGAGTGTGAAAATATCAATAATTTACGTGTTAAAATTTATAAAATGTTTTTTAATGCAAAGTTCATGATTGTCAGTAACACAATACCTATTAATTAATATATTATAAATGATGATCAAAAAAAAATTAATTTAAAACACAAAACTCAACTCTGCTGATAGTACAATACCTAATTCGTTCAAACTAGTTTATCACATTTTTATTAGTATTTTGAACCTCGAAACTGAAACAAAACAGAACGCAAATAATAAAATAGTATGAATAAGGTGGAAACAAGACTTGTGTATAAAACAAAAAAAAACAAAAATAAACATAACAAGCTAAACTTACTCAAAAGAGCAACTAAAATTATTAACAATACCAAGAAATGAAAATAAAATATTTAGTTAGTATTTATAACCCTAAACTATGTGATATAAATTTTTTTTTTCTATTTTTTAATGAAAGTTTTAGTATTTGAGAAAACATTATATAAACAAGTTAAATAACCACCACAACACTGTAATATTGTTATTATTTTTAAATAATTAGAATTAGAATAGGATTTTTTGTTAATTTTGTTTTTCAACATGAATTTCCAGCAAAGTATTCTTAACATTTCATCCACAGCATTTGAATAATATGGAAGATCCTGTTCACCAATAAAATTGACGATTCAGATTTGATATAAATTGAATAATTTTTAATAATTACATAAATTATTTTAAATATATTTTTGTTTTAAACCAATGAAATATTTTAATTTAGATCTAAGACTTAATGGAATTCAGTTTAAAAATACTGGTCCCTCTAAAAACATTTTCAGATACAACTTAGCATCCTTTAATTCTAATAACTAAGTCCATTATTCAATGAAACTTCTCTTAAGTGAAACAAACCATCCCTTTTACAGGAAAAACTGCTCATGAGGGGCTGTCAATGAAAAAACAAGTTTATCTAAACTAAATAAAAAAATAATAAATATTGTGAAGTACAAAACAATCAATCCCTAACTGAAAAAGTATATATGTTTACTAAATCTATCTTTTTACTTTGTTCTAAATTTCTACGCTAACCTGATTCCAGACTAATTAATATTTTATCTCTATTTTTTTTTTAGTTTCAGTTTCTGTAAATTCCACTAACATTTACACACATAACTAGGCTGAATTTGTTTTTACGGTTCTAATTAACACATTCTTTTATTATAATTTTTATAACTGCCCAGAAAATTAAGCAAGATCTAATTAGAAATATTGATTGAAAAACCTGCATAAGCTAAATTATTATTAATCTAACTTCCAATACTTATTAAGAACCACCCATATAACAAATACTATCACTGCCAGTCCATGTAGTAGGTTGCCAGCTTCTGGATCAGTAGTCTCAGGTTAAATTCCCAGCAAGGATCTGATATTTTTTCCTCCAATCATCAATCTTCATTTCATTTATCTGGCGTTTCATTTGTCTTCCTCATTAAAATGGAAATTTAGCTTGTGCAAGATTTTAATAATAAAAATAAAATAAACACTTTCATAACAGATTGATTGAATAACTGATATTAATTGATGCAGATGCTGCAATTAAATGCATCATTGCATGTTGAAGTAACAGCTCATTTTTAAATATTTCTTGTGATATAAAAAAAAATCTAGGCAGTGATATATATTCTCCCCCCAAAAAAAAATTATCTAACCAGTCACTCACTAATTGTGCTCCTCACTCTGGTAAACATGATTGACTTTGTGCCTCTCAAATTACTAATCATTATTGTGTACTCTCATAATGTTAAAAAGTGTAAGTTACAGCATAAGTAGATGCATGTTTGCTCTTAGCTGGTTTAACAATTTTTTGCTAAAATTCTGTGGTCTGTTTATTCATAATTATACTGTTTTTAAACTTTTTTTTTTTTTTTAACTTTTAAGACCATAACGGATCACTTTAGTTCATTTTTTTGGCAAGTTCTTTCTTTTCTTGCTCATTTGTTGTTTTTCAGCTTTTCTTTTTTGCCAGTAATTTCTAAGGGTTTCAGATCTTCTTGCCCTTTCTTGTTCAGAGTACACCCAGCTTATTGTTTTCTTGGGTTTTGATAGGAATCTAGTTTCTTTATTTTTTAATTTCTCATAGTTTCCGGTTTTCGTTTTAGGTTTTCATGGGTTATGTCTAATTCCTCCATGTCTTTCTGTACTTCGTATAACCAGTTTGGTCTGCTTTTCTTGTTCCAGAAAAGTTCGATTATCCATCTGATAAGTCTGGTCTCTTCCATTCTGAAAATATGTCCTAGAAAGGAAATTCTCTTCTAATATAAAGTTGACCTTTATATTAATATAAAAATATTTTTTATTTCCTGCTGTTAGACAGTAATTATTTCATTTTTAAAAACGATAAGTATGAGTTGTATGATATTTATCTTGTTATATCTTGTTTAACAGAACATAAGGATAGCAAGAGATATATCTCCCTATTAATTGCAGAACCTGGACAATAGTCCACTGCTGCTGGGTCTTCTTGTTATTGGGCAGGTATTATCATTTAGAATTTTAAAATGTTTATATATCTTTACAACCAGATGCTGATCCAACCTCTGCTACTTATAGATTTGAAAAGCAGTGATGGCAGTAGTACTAATAAAAGATATGTGGACTACTTTAAAATCATTTGTATCATTAAAATTTAAATAAATTGTATTTACTCATACGTCACTTATCAACTTACCTTCATTAATATGCACGATAAAATAAAATGTATGAATGCTCGTATAATAACTACTTAAACTGAAAGAAGACTACTGAAAAAAAGCATCATGCAAATGCTTTCTGAGCATAGCAATCTAAATAAACACAGCAAACATTTTCACCAATTTTCAGTATTGAAAATGTTAAGAATATTATTTCTTCTAACATTAATTTAATAAAAATAATAAAGATTTTCAGAATAAATAAAATATTGTATATAAAATGTTTTGATTGTAAGTAATATTCATGTTTTCATTTTCCTCTAAAAGTAATTTTGTCATTTTTAAAAAAATTAAGTTTCTCATAATAAAATTTTTAGTAACCGATAGTAACTTAGGAAGTCAATCAGTAAATGAGGAAAGACTTGCAATTCTTAGTCATTTTTTAATACTTTGTAAATAAGTTGAGTTAAATAAGTAAACTCTAAAAGATGATGTGTGAATTTAGACAAAATAAAAGATACATGGTATGCCAAAAGTTTACCCACTCCTCTTATTAAATTTGACAGTCATTAAAATTGAAGTGAGAATGCCACAAACCACTATTGAAAATGTTCACTGGGTCATCTAATATTAGTTGCAATTCATTAATGCATTAATGCACATACAGACCCACCTACTCGTACAAAATAAGTGCAGTTCATTATTGTGTCATAACACTGTATATCTCCAAAAAATGAATGACTGAATCAGTACATCTACTTGCAAAGACTATATCTGCTTTTTTAAAAATCTGACATTTACACATCCCTGCCAGTTTTCTTTAATCAACTTTAGTGATCAATTTATACACCTGCTTTAAAATATCAGGCTGAGTTGTATGAACAAGGCAATTGGAATATAGTATAAATTATACAATAAAATTCATGAATTCTACAAAATATGTCTTAATTTTTTTAATTTATTTAGAGGGAAATAAATCAGTTATGGCAGTACAGCAGACCTTTCTAAATGTAGAAAGAAAGCAAAGTATTTTTAACATCAAATTTTAAAAGTAAATTCTTTCGAAAGAAACATATGCTTCATAATGTACAATTAGTTTGTGATAGTATTTTAGTGCCAAAAATAAATTTTTCCTCTTTCCAAGTTTAGTTGGTAGTGCGCAAGTGAACATACGCACTTAATAACATCTTGCAAAACCTGTTAGCGAGCCCAGCACTGCCTTGGCGCCTGTAAATAGGGTTCCTCCACCTCTTTAACAAAAAAAGTATGGGCCTAAATACACTGAATTTTAAAAAACCTTCTGTTATTTATTATTTGTTTTGAATAATATATGTAGATATGTATGTTAGGTGCTATAATCAAGATGGCCTCATATGAAACATCACATCAACCAGCTCTGGTATTCCTAAAAGCTCATGCTTACAGATATAATATATCTCTGGTAGCTAGGAATATGAAAACCTTGAGCAAAATGTTCAAACATCTAGAAAAAGAGTCATGACTTAGGTCTGAAAATTAATGAAGAATAAAATATATGAAAATTTCATCCTCAGAAACAAGAAAAGCAATAGGTACAATCCAACAATTTTGAGTGTAAAAAACGTGACATATGTAGGGTCTCAAATTACACATGACAATATCATCACAAGCTAAATAAATACAGGAAATAGGACACATTACACTAACTTCAAGCTATTGAAATGTAACCTTATATCCAGAATCACTAAAATAGAAATTAATAGATCATTAATTAGTCTGGTGATGATTTATGGCTTTTGACAGCAGCAGAAATGAATGCTTTGAATTTTTGAACAGAAGATAATTAGAACCAGGACCTATCAATGAAGAAGGATGTGGAGAGTGAGGTATAATTACAAAATTGAAAATATATTATGAAACGATATTGCCAGATATTAGCCGATTTATTAAAAAATAAGAATTTATAGTAAAAGAAAAATTAACTGGTTTGGTCATGTGGAGAGGATGATTTATGAAAGGCTATAGAAATGGATCCTCAGTGGTGAGTTTTGGGGATGTAATGAAGAGTAAGACAAAAAACACCTGTACATTGTCTGCAGGTGATAGAGGTAAGAGATTAGAGAGAGGTAGTGAGAGAGAAAGAGAGAGGGGATGAGAGTGAGAGAGAGAAAGTTTGAGGTGCATTGCTGAAGAATGTCAACAGGTCCAAACTGGACTGCATGGATAAGAAAAAAAAAAGATTGAAACACGTCATTCCTAAACTAGCATAGACATTCTCAAAAGCATCCCATACAAGGCTTACTGAGAGAAGTGAAAAGTGAAATGGTTTACTATTCCCTCCTTTAGTGAGCCAAACATACTATTGCACATTGACATGCTAACCATACTGGAGTGCAGGACATGTTCAGCTCCTCAAGTAACCTCACTCTGTTCTCCACAGGGACTGGCTGTACTGAGAACATCATTACTTCAGAGAAAGCAATTCTGATTAGTAAATTTTATACATCAGGTGCTTTAGATACATTACAGCCATAAGAGCACCTAGGACAGATAGTGCAAAGCAGTAAATTAATGAAAAAATCTATTTTTTCTCAAGAAAAAATCTATTGCATACATTGTTCCTACTCAGTAGGAGATACAATGAGAATAGATATTCATCAGACAATTTGTTCCAAAAATACTTTATTTTTAGAGATATTTAACAATAAATAACTTATTAAATTTAAAGAGACGTTTCCTGAAATCACATCTTGTTTGTCAATCTGTAAAAAGTAAATTTTGAATTTGATGTTAATCAATAATTTTTATAGATTTATTTTATTGTAAATTAACTGACCATTTATCAAAAATAATTACTGACAGAAAAATGATTAGAGCTTATATATGGATATTAGTTCTTAGAAGTGCAAAAGTAGTAAAAATGAAATAATTTTTTTTCTCAATGGTAAGTGTTAGTTCAACAAAAAATAATGTAAAAAATGCATAAGAGTCAGTCAGTTTCTTCTTTTAATAAGTAATATTAGTTTAAAAACAAATAATGTTGGGTCACAGTTGGCCTAATGGCAACAAATATATTAATTTTTTACAGTCTTTTAATTAGATAGCAGAATTACAGAACAGGCAAATAAATTCTTACGAGTACACTGTTATTTTATGGTGCATATGGTAAACATTTGTCATAAGAATTTTTTAAGATTTGTTTGGGTACCAGACAATGAGTCAAGAAAGAAAGTGATGAGCGATATATGAGCACATGTCATACCATGCATTTCTAAGCACGCTGAATGAGAGTTCCTGAGTGATCAAAAGTGTTTAGAATTTCTATGAATCTAGGACAAAATGGAATTTTATTTTTAATTTTATGCCGGTATAGTAATGGTAACTGTGATTTCTATAAAAGGATATATCCAGAAAAACTTGGTAATATATACTAAGTGACATACGCTGTCCATTGCTAAAACTATATTGATCAGACTAAAACTCTTAAATAACATTTAAATTAATAAAAGTTCTATATGTTTTAAAATAATATATATAGCAATAGCCAACAGCAGTTCAATAAGAAAATCAAGCTGCTACAAAAAACTACTCACTATAGAAGTATACATACCATATGAACTACATCATATGTATCATTTGAGATAATTCTTAGTAAATCGTCATACTACTCCAAAAATCATTGTGATTAAAAAAAAAAATTTTAATTGTCATCTTTGAGCTGGTTTTTGAAAGCTAAAATGTTGAATTAATAACTTCTCTTATACTTTTTTGGTTACTTGAATATTTCTGATTTTTATTACAATAATTACAGGATGAAAATTTTGAAAAATATTTGCAATTCATGTCTTGCCTATCAGACTGAAATCACTTCTATTAATGAGAAGGAACATTATTAAAACCTTTTTAGTAGCAACATTTTTGAACCTAAATAACCCCTGGTAGCAGTATTTTTTTACATGAAATTTTGCATTACTTTATCTCTGATTGAACAAAGAAAACACAACTGTTAACAAGAAATTAAATTTATTTTTAACTTTGAAAAAGGCTTATAAAATTTTAACTGATATACATATTTTTATCATGTGTCAATGATTACATGTAACGTATCACTGTCTAAACTATCATTTTCTTGAACCGAACTTGCAACTGCTACGTCTCCTCATTACTTCATCCTCATTATTATCATGAAGTCCTAAGAACTGTTAAAAATCTAAATTATCAGTTCGAAAATTTTACTATTCAGAATTATCTTCAATGTTTACATAGTTTCTTACCTCTTCTACTTCAGAATCTGAATCATCTTCAGAATTGGAAAAACACTGTGTTATTATTTCATTTATTTGGTTGTCAGACAGTTTTTCTGACATTTTTATCAAGCAAATAACAATTAAAAATTAAAAGGAAATATCAAATAAAAACACATCACGAACAGAAACAAAAGTATTAGAGAAAAACACACACACGTGGTTAGAACTGAACTAAACAAGCAATGGTACAACAGCTGACTATATGTAAAATTCGCTATCTTGTTTTTTGAAAGGACTGAAGATACTTAAAATATTCATCAACAGATCGCAGCACATATTGAATAATACATTAATAAGAAAACCGTTTCAAAACGGTGATGCCACTCCACAGAAAGGTCGATGACATTTAAAAACAGCGATGCTCTGTCATTCGCTCCAAGCATTGATGTTCATGAACGTCAATGCTACTAGAAAGGTTAAACATATTCTTAACTTGCAATTCATCTATTCATTCTGAAGTAGTGTCTCAAATAGGCTGAACAACTCTAACTAAGATACAAAAACAAAACTATGATAAAGCAAGCATGCAAACCAAAAGAAAAGGAAATAATTTGGTGTACTACTTGGTAAAAAAAAAAAAAAAATTAAAAACTACAAAAAATCAAATAATTATAATAAAATTTAAAAAGACCCTAGATAAAAACCATCAAAATAATTTTAAATCCTGTAGGATATGATCCATGATGTACGTACTGGAATGGTTGCCTGCGTGGAGTTAATGGAGAGCCCTCACTTATTTGGCCAAATTGCATTGCACTTGATCCATTGATGACACAAGTATCTACCCTCTTTCTAGGAGGGTCACTGGATTCAGCTCTAACCCGTGCTACAACCTTAAGAAAAAAAAATTATAATACTATTCAATAAAATTAAAAAAATTAACATTTTATATCTATGTAATTATATGAACTTGGAGCAATACAAATTGAAATGAACACCCATTTTCTGAATTTTTGGAACTAAGTTTAATAGCCAATTAGTGGTTTTGTAAATGTTATTAAAAAGAACTTTAATGAAGCCATTAAGAAAAGCTCACAATATTTAATTTATCATTAGGCTATAAGGCTGCATTTACAGGTGACGAAGGGGACCACCCTGATTTATGCAAAATTAGAGTACATCTTCCTTGGTCATTAGTCTACACCTTGGTCATCAGTCAGCAAAGTTCATGATTTACATGGAAGTGATAAACTGTGGTAGAAGGTCTCCTTCTCAGCATTCCTCTGTCCATTTTCAGCACTAAAGGCAGACACAGCCAAGGGGCCTATCTGAGGGCAATGATCTCATGAAAGTGTTAGTATTATACAGATTGGTAATAGTGGCTTTTCATCAATACTTTTCTGTATTCTGTTCAGGGCACCTAGTCTTCTCAGATTTTGAAGGGAGATATAGATTAGGAGACAGTCAGTCTGAATAGATAACAGAGTGCTCATTATAACTATCATAGCACTGATGAGCTGAGTTACAAATTTTGAAATGTGAAGGATTTGGTATCAGACAGAATAATAATACTCTCTAGGGGCGTGCACAAGAGCATTTGCAAAAGCATATTGGCACAAGCATCTTACCTTGTATGAGCCAATTTACTGATTATGTTATTTCTAGTTTTCACCTTATGTCCTAATGTTTTGTAATTTATAGGTTTATTTTCAATATAAAACGTAAAGATAATAAAGTAACATAAACCAATTTAAAAACAGATTAAATCCAAGGAATGCTTATAAATATAATATCAGTAACCCTGATAAATATGTCAGTAATAAATTGAAGTTTTTTTTTAATTTTTGGGAATCATCTTCCTAAAAAAATACCTGTAAAATACATAAATAATCCTGTTACTATTGAAAAGTGGAAGATCCAAGGAAAGGGTCATTTCATCAATTCATTGATGAATCAGGTGTGGGATTCATGTTTTAGCATACAAAGAATAACATCAGAGACAAGTGAATGTGTATCTCACCACAAAAGCAATACATATAAAAATGTGTTCATCTGTGACAGTAGATGAAAGACATCAGAAAAACAAAGATATAGTAAGCAAAATTTACATGGAGGAGCTTTATTACTAAAAAATGTTTACAGAAAGCATTAGATCCCTCTTTATTTTATTCTTAAGAAATAGTTTTTAGTAAATGCGAGTTCTTAAAAAGAAGTTTATTTAATACGGGCTCTACAATAAGACATCATGTATATGTTTTTAAATTATTGTGGCCAAACTGAAGCACAACCCAAAATATCAACCTTGACATCTACCTGTACATTAACTTCCTACCTCAAAGAATAAAGCTAAATGTTTTTTTGCATAACACCTGTGCAATAGTTGATCACTCATTATTATGGCCTAAATTATTTTAGTATCAGGAGTTTCAATCATTTACATTCAAGAGAACCCTGCCATCCAAAATTGTATGTGGTTTCCATCTTATTTAATACTTTACAATTTATTTATCATTTCTGCATGTGTCATGACATAATTTAATAAAGATTGGCTGTAATGTAGTGTTTACTTTGGCAGAGTTTTAGTTAAATTTTAACTTCCTGCTTGATTCATGATATATGAAATAATTATTGTAAAAATTATTTAACAAAATATTTTGTTAAGTTTAAAACTGTTTTAGTAAGTAACATGTTACATTTAAATTTTAAGGAAAGTAGAGGCCTAGGTTTACTTGATAGGAACCTCAACCACTAGTTTGGCACTTTGTACAATCTCCATTTAGGAGAGCCTCCTATATTTCCACAAGCAGAGTCACTCTCCTATTGACCCTGATAAAGAAACAGCTTCTAGACTGTACCAAAATAGCACTCCATTGAAGTCAGGTGGGTGATTTACATGATACATATTTGAGGAAGAAAAGGAAGGAAAAGAAGGGTAGATAAAGGAGATGATTGACACTCAAAGAGACTCTGATTAGTCTTGAAATTATGTGTACTTTATTACAAACATCAGCTGTTTCTCAACCAATATCGGATGAGAATGACTTTCTCTAATGTTTAAAATGTTTATCTTAAATTTTCTGAATTAGGTAATTGAATACAAAGGATTTCATTCTCGTATATCTAAAAAGCCTTAAGCCCCAACACAAATGAATTCACTTTACTGTTATCTGTTTCACTGAATTAATCACTACATCTTTTATTCAACAAAGAATGTGTTTCTTAAATTAGAACCTAATAATGTAAAATGGAACATGCTGTCAATTTCAACTCCAGTCAACAAAACAGATCGTAGATGCATTAGTGTGGCCAGTTTGATCTGAGAGCTTTGGCCAATGAGTTGATGCACCGAGCAGAACATTGGTGTGGGGTGAGATGCAGTAATCTATCATAGCTAAGATCTTACAGCTGAAATGTTGTAACAAGAGAGACATTAGCTTCCTTAAACTAGGGGTCATGGGATAGCAAGTACAATTATATAAAAATCTTTACAAGTTCAAAATGATGAATTTGCATATGTTGTAAAAGTTGAGATTGTTCATATACTTAAATTAAAAAAAATGTATAATAATAGTTTTTTAAAACTAGTTTTACGACATCAGCAGTCATGTGCCCTTCCATTACACCTTATGTCACCATATCACAATTTATCTGCGGTTGGAAGATTGTACCAGCGTTTATTGTATATCAATTTACACATTTTATCAATTACCTTATATAAAAGCTAAAATATTCTCTTGAAATATACCTGTTCAGTTTCATCTTCTAAAGCTGGACGTCGCCTTTTCCTTTCCAACAATAGGAAATAAATTACTTTTTCTGTGTTATGACTGAAAAACAGAAAATAAGGAGTAAAAATATGATTAAATGTTTTTCAAAAATTAATTCGATGACCAAAACTTTATCAGAAATTATATTTGTGTCTGTCACAGATTTTAGGATTTCATTAAAACTCTTATGATGACATTTGTGAATATGTCTTCTGTTTAACCAGAGGTTATAGCATAATCACTCAAAACCTATAAATTTTAATTCTGGGAGACAAATAAAGTAATCAGGGCACTCTCCGGAATAATAATCTAATTTCAAATTTTTATATTTGAAAAATGGATGTAGTATGCAAATGCACATACGCGCGCGCGCGCACACACACACACACACACACACTTTTTTGAATAATTTTTCCTGAATCTTTGCTGAATTTTTCCTGATTTTTTTGTTACAAATAGCTATTGATAAATCAATAATTTCTGATTAGAAAAATTAAACTGGCAGAAACTTTAGATTTTGCAAAATTATTGATTAACAATATGTTTTAGTGTCTTACAATACACACTTAACATGTGTTTCTTGTATAGACTGTAAATTCTCAAATATTAAACAAGTGAAGTATTAGAATGATTACGTCTGTTACCACTGAAATAATACACCAACGTATTCCTGATGTGATCTATTCATTGTATAATTATTTATAATTGTGTACACTGTAAAATTATGTTCTGATCTTAAAATATTTCTTTAAAATGCTTAAAATATAATTTTTTCCCATTTCATTCATTTTTATTTATTTGTTTATTATTTTATTTATTTTTTTTATTTTTAAACTGAAAATCATGTTTTATAATAAAAGAAACAATTTAATAAACAATTATATCTCCACGGATGTTTCAAGTATTTAAATGAACAATTTTTATTTAAATCATAAAAACTTTGTTATATTTGTTACTTACCGAAGAATGATTTTTAATATTATTAAGGTTTTGTAAAATTGTTATATTTACTGAAATTGTCATATTAATCACAGAGTTTTTAACATGGTGATAATAAAAATTGTTTAAATATAAAAAACAAATAAATACTTATTTTAGAGAATTCATTTGTTTTTGATTGATTATCATTTTTACATTGTTCAATTGATTTATGCCATCCTTCACAGATGCTAAAAACCCCATATTTAAAAAATTAAAAAGTATGAAAAATATCCAAGACTAAGTAACAAGCTGAAAAATTATTAAAATCAAAATATCAAAAATACAATCTTTCTTACTTGGGATTGAGCAATTCCTGTATCAGTTTATCTTTCTCTTTAAAACATCCCAGGCATGTAATAGCTTGCAAAACATCAGTGTCTATTTCTTCAGTGGACGGAATAATATGAGTTTGAACAACTTCCATCATTGGTAATTCAAGTTCTAGTTCCCCCTTACCACCAGCAGTAACCCATGGATGTCGATTGATATCTGTCAGCTAAACAAATTAGATCCCCAAAAACTTAATTGGTCAGTGATGCTTAAAATCTAAAACACACAGATCTAATTCATACACAGATAAAGCAAGACAAACTTTATGATAATTATTTTTTATCATTAGTAATTTTGTAATTACTTTCATAATAAAATATCAACTGAAGTAAAAATCTGTGAGTACAATTATCAACAGATTAAAAAAAATTACAT
Source organism: Lycorma delicatula (assembly GCF_047948215.1). Taxonomy (NCBI): domain Eukaryota; kingdom Metazoa; phylum Arthropoda; class Insecta; order Hemiptera; family Fulgoridae; genus Lycorma; species Lycorma delicatula. Next base: position 40,004,356 of record NC_134458.1, read on the forward strand.
ACCTTGATGCAAAATTTCAGCTGAAGCTATTACTGCCTTGCTGGCTCTATATGTGCTAAAAATTACATAAACAGTGAATTCTGAGTAATGAGTATTTATCCACTTTTAATACAATAACTGAGTTCTTCATGTGATGACTTTCAGACCATCACTGCTCATGGAGAAAAGAAATAAGTAGATGGTGAAGAGCGTGACCTTCAAGTTTGCAGACTGAAGTTGCTTTGATCAGCATGAAAACCCTGGGACAGAGAAACCTGTACAGAATTGTACGTAACATTTGTCCAGGGGTCTGTCAATAAAATGAAACATATGATATGAATGCAGCTGCTGTATTCAACTTAATCATTTTTATATATATATATATATATATATATATATATATATTTAAAATCGATTCTTTTGATCATATTCCTCTGCACTATACAAATTGTATCAATCCAATCAACCCAAGCACAGAATTAATAAAATAAAATAAAATAGGATTATTCCATAACCCAAGCAAGTACGTTTTTGAGAGTACCTCACATCATCAGTTGTTCTACATAATTTTTCAAATCGTTCGTTGCAAATTACACATTAAAATTAAAATTAAAAACCCTATACTATACATGAAATTTAAATTTGTTAAAATATCCTTTTCTAGTTAAATAGAAAAGAAAAACTTTATTAGTTAATTTAATTTAATTTTATTAATGACATCATATTTTATATATATGCAATTTTTAATTTTAATTTACAATTTAAAATTTTTATATTTAAAAAAAAAAAAAAGTTTTATTTCTGTTTTGCTTTAATTGGAAAAGGATCGTTTAACAATTTTGATCTCATGTGTAATATAGAGTTTTTAATTTTAATTTTAATGTGTAATTTGCAATGAATGATTTGAAAAATTATATAGAGCAAATGATGATGTGATGCAAGGTACTCGCGAAAGCACTCTTGCGTGGATTGTGGAATAGGGTAAGTGTCCTATTTTATTTTATTTTGTTAATTCTGTACTTGGGTTGATCGAATTAATATATATATACATTAATACGAGGGCTGTCTAGAAAGTAACTTACATTTTGAAATAAAAACCAACCAAATAAAAAAAAGAAATTCTATTATTTACATTTGAAAGGGTCAATCTTAAACTATTTTTCTACACAGTCACTATTTAAACTGAGACACTTATCATAACGATGCAGAACTTTTTCAATTCCTTCTCTGTAGAAATCTGCCGCCTAGATTTTTGGTACCCATCTAGCACAAAACTTGTGATAACCAAGTTTCCCTGACACAATTTCATGCAGTAAACTTTGTGAAATTTGGAGGAAATGAAGCATGAGTTCCATAATTGTAATGCGCCGATTTTCATGAATTTTATCGTTGAGTTTCATCGTCAGTTCATCAGTCACAAGGCTAGGCCAACCACTGCAGTCCTCATCATGAGCACTGGTGTGGCCATTTTTAAACTGAATGCACCACTGCCTCACTCCATCTTCACTCATTATTCCATTTCCGTACACCTCACAAAGTTGCTGATGAATTTCAATTGGTTTGAGGGTTTTTGCCAGTAAAAACCTAATCACTGAATGCACCTTACAACTCACCAGATTTTCTATTGAAGTGTATGACAGCTTGATGCATACTGAGTGTAGAAACGTTTTGATGCCAAGATGGCAGCTCTATCCCCACCCATCTCCATGCTAGGCAAAAATGTAAGTTACTTTCTGGACCGCCCTCATATGAAATGTGTCCATTATTAGACTCATTCCCATAGACCATTTAATCTTCTAGGATAGATACATAATAATTGTCTCTAAAGTCTCTACTCAGTACCATTCTTGAGAATAGCTACAAAGTGATCAGCTACATTCAAATCAGGAAATCAACTAGCCATTCAAAATTTCTTAGGAAGTCATTTATAAGAAAGAAATACCACTGTTTCACAGCTATTACTGTGTTCCGTTTGGTTTGAAGCGAGGGAAGTCTTGGAAAAAAGAAACTCTTCATACAAATAGTTTTACTGGCAACTTATAAAAATGAAATTATTTTTTCTTGCAGAACAATGTTCCTAAAATTTGTCATAACTCATCCTCCTCTTTCATAGCTTACACCACTCTCTTCTCTGTAAAGCAAATGAATGCATACTCTGGTATAATTCAGCTTAGAAATTTCTTGGTACTGTTTATCATCTTAAATTTCCTTTAAAGTGAATGCCCAGATGCTCATTTTGCTACTTGGATTATCATACTGTAAACTCATCAAAGAATTCATCACTCTGTTTAAGATGTATGACACTTTTGTCCCAGTTTTGGAGGTGATTATAGTGATTATACTTGATATAGTATAATGCTGATTTCCTAAATTTAGAAATGTAAGGGTTAAGCCTTTCTGATCGCATCATCTGCTAAGCGTTTGATGACCAATGTACTTGCTAGTTACTGTAAAAAGTCCATGACAACATTCAAATTACTCTAAAGAAATTTTGCTCTGCTACTTTAAATATTTGCTCTCCTGTGAGAATTTTTCCAGGCAGTCTTCTCTGAATACATTCCTGCAATTTTCATAAACTATTTTCCAGTTTTTGATAACCCGCTAGTCATTTGGCTGCAGTCTTCAGTTGTCTCATGGAATACATTAGCTTATAATCTGTCAATGAATCACTCAGCCTTGCTGTCATTATTCAATACATATGAAATGGTTAAAGCAATAAAAAAAAAATCCACAGAAAAAAAATTACTCCAGAATAGTTTCAACTATATCACACATCCAACCTTTTTTCTACAGACTCCTGGATAAAATCATAAAAATTTATTGATTTAAACATAAATGCATAAATCAATGCATTATTAGTAATGCAGACTTCCAATAAGATTTGCTTTTCAATTTAAATGATAGTTTAAAACACTCTACATATCTGGTTCAGGGATAAAGGTAACACTAGTCAACAATGATTTTGTTACATGGTCAATATTTGCTAAATCTTAGGTATTTTTGGGAGCTGATTCCAAATATGAAATCAGAATTTACAGTCAGCCTAGATATTTTGTGTCTTTTTTCCTTTCCCATTTTCCAGCAAGTACAATATATTATTTATTTATTGCAGCAGTTAAGTTGCTAAATAAACTATAATTTAATTGAATTGACAAACATCCATGAAAAATAAGTATTATTATTATTATTTACACCGTAATTAAAATGATACACATATGATTCATGTCATATTTTTTTCTAAATGTAACCCATTAGTCACATATTGCGCAGAATATATGAATTTTATTTTGGTGACTCATTGCTTGATCTAATACTATAAAGAATAAACAATATATTACGCTGGCTAAGAAAAATCTTAACTACATCAGTCAAATGTGAGCTCTTGTGTGTGTAACATTTAATGGTGCAGCTACTTTTCCTAGCAATTTGTGATTTTATTTTTCCCTGTAAAGTCATTTTATTTACTCCATTAATGTGTGTATAAAGTGTTTAAAGTATTGTGATACATGTTTGTGCATGTATTGCAGTGAACTTTTTAATAAAATTGCCATGCTGTTGCATTAACCAACCAGACAGTTTCTGCTACATTTGCGATGAGCTAACATTAAAGTCTCAGAGGGGAAGTATAACTTGTTGAAAAAAAAATCATATGAACTATATTTTGGATGTAAAATAGGTGATCAGGACAGGTCCTGGGCCCTTCATATCTGTTGCAATTCATGTGTAATGCTGTTGACTGGTTCGTTAAATGGATCTCATCACATGGCATTTGTGATTCCATGGTTTGAAGAGAACCAAAGGATCATTTCAAGGACTGCAATTTTTTCATATCAAAAATATCAGGGATAATAGTTAAGACTAGACATACTGTTAATTAACCTGATATTGCTTCTGCTAAAAGACCAGTGCCTCACTGTCCAAAGTTCCCAACTCCAGTACCACCAAAACCATAGGAATTAGACGAAGATGAAGCTGTTGATGTTGAAGGTTGTACAGATTTATCAGGCGATGAACGAAGTAGAGAATCACACATTTTAGAAAATACAAATACTGAACCACACTTAATTAATCATTCAGAATTAAATGATCTCATTTGTGATCTAAACTTATCCAACAATCAAGCAGAAATTCTTGCATCACTATTGAAAGGATGGAATCTTTTACAACACAATATAAAATACATGCTTTCCGTGATATGCAGTGTGAATTTGAACCTTTTTTTCCAGTATGGTGACTAAGTTTACTGTGGTAATGTGGAATCTTCACTAGAAGCTTTGGGACATACGCACTATCCTGATGAATGGCATCTTTTTATAGGCTTCTCAAAGTGTAGTTTGAAAGTAGTCCTTCTTCATGTTGGAAACAATATCAATCCCTTTAGCTCATGCAGCTAATATGAAGGAGTCATATGAAAATATGAAATTTGTGTTATGATTCGTGATATGATTTGTGATATGATTCAGTATGAGAAACATTCGTGGAGACCTGAAAGTGATAGCAATGTTACTCGATTTACAACTTGGGTATACTAAATTTTTTTGCTGCTTTTGTGACTGGGACAGATAGGAAGCAGGAAGTATCATTATATTAAAAAAGAATGGCTAAAAAAAGAAAAACTGTCTGCAGGAGAGCAGAACATTGTGGGTCCAGCACTAGTAAAACCTGAAAAATGTCTAAAACCTTCTGCCACTACACAATAAGCTAGGTTTAATGAAAAATCTTGTTAAAGCAATGGATCATGATAGAAGTGAATTTCACTTTCTAAAAAACAAGTTCCCTAATATACATAAAGCTAGGATAAAGGAAGGTACATCTGTTAGACTGCAAATAAGAAAACTAATTACTGAATCTGAAGGTAGTTTGAATGACTGTGTGGCTGCTGCATGAAAACTTTTTAAAAAAGGTAGTAAGCAATTGGAAATCATATGACAGGTTACTACAAACAATTAATAACTGAATTTCTTAAAAACTATAAAGCACTTTGATGTAATATATTACTAAAGATCCATTTCTTAGATTCTCATCTGGATTTTTCCCAACTAATCTTGGAACTCTGAGTGATGAACATGGAGAACAATTTCACCAAGAAATATCCACCATAGAGCGCTACCAGGGAAAATGGAACCCAAGAATGTTGGCTGACTATACTGCTGGAATCTCAAGACTTATGTACCTACAGCAAACTACACCAGAAAATAAAAAGAAGCAGATTTAAGGCATGTAGAAATTGCATATATAGTATTTTTATACTACCATTATAACGCTTTTTTCTTACAAAAAAATAGTGATGGTAATTACAAAAAAACTATACCTGATAAAAAAAGAAACCACTTATATATATTTGAAATCATCATAAAAATTACTGTAAGATTCAGCTATTAAGATTCTTGTAACAAACAAAAAAGAAATCTTGTTGTCCAGTGTAATCAGACTTCCATAAGTCATAAGTAAAAATTTCTTAAAATAAAACTGTTTTAATAATTTGAATATTATTAACTCACCGTTAACCTCTTCTCTGGATTTACTTCAATCATGCCTCTAAGTAAGTTTTGACAGTCAGGTGGTACAAAATGTGGAATGTGAAATACTCCTCTTTTTACTTTTTCTAACAGCTGCCGAAGGTTGTCATCATCAAATGGTAAAGCACCAACCAATAAAGCATATAAAATAACACCACAGCTCCAAACATCAGCTCTCCTACCATCATATTTCTCTCCCTAAAGATAAAATAAAATAATCTGTTGGTACAGTAACAACTGACAAACATCTTTTAATATCCTATTAATTAAATACAACCAACTTACTAGGGTGACAGAATATACAACATTTTAATGAGTTAAAGTGAGTGGAAAGTAACTCATTACATAAACTATTTTGTACTTTATGTACAGTCAAGATTAAAATTATTGTTTCCAAAACACTGACCTTTCTTTAGCCTTATTAAGAAAAAAAAAATGCTACCTTCCAATTAAATCAGTAATGAGTTGTCCCATTTAGTAATTGCTTCGGAATGTAATTTTTAAACTTTATTAGCTAAGCAAATTAGTTTTTTTATTTTTATTTCTTTATTTTAAAATAATTTAATTTCTACATTTTCTTTATTACCCTTTGACATGTACTTTTGAAAAGTATCAATACTGTACTTCTTTTTAAAGATAATTTATTCACTTTCTTAACACATAGTAACCCATATTTGAATGAACTATTTTGTAAATAAATAGTTTATTAAAAAATTCATTAACGATTATTTTTTAAATTAACACAATATTATCTGATGTTTTATAATACAATTGAACTTTCATTTACCGCAATTTTTTTTTCTGGGTGAAAAACACTTCTGCACTACCATCACCCGTCAAAATCTATACTGCAGATTTTGCTTACACCTTCTATTGCAGTATCTGCAGTATTTGTTTAGTTATTTCACTCTTGGTTTCTATCATTTCATGTATCAGTTAATTATTGCTATGTATTTTCCATTATTATTTATAGCAATTAATTATGAACCTTTTTTAAGTCTATTTTATTGTATACAGTTTTTTTTAGATACTTGTGTTAATAAGACAAAGAGTTTAGATAATATTAAGCACTTTTATGAATTTTTTCTGTCAGTTTCTGTTCTCGGTCTTAATAAATAAATAATTAAAAGAAGAATTAAAACAAAAAAATTGCATAGTGCACTATAGAAATGCACTTTTTTAGTGAGAACTTTTTTTAAAATGATTCTTATGGTATTTTGGAAGTCTCCATATATCTAATGCAGCTTTCTTGACTTGGGGGTCTATAAGAAGGTGCATTCCTTATTTGTATAATTAGTATACTTGTAGTTTCTAACATCTATGAAGATCATGAAACCATTATGTGTTTTGTATTAGAACCCAAAAATATTCTATGCCTAGAGTGTACGCTATCTGAGTTTACCAGGGAATAACATACAGGAACTATTAACATTATATAAGTATTATAACTGGTTCTAGTAGGCCAAGAACTATCAATCTTCTGTTTGGTGAGGATAGCATTAATCATCTGTGCTAGTCTTGACACATGCATGTAAACTGTAAAATGATTCATAAACAGCCAACAGATCCAAATATACTATAATAACAGATATTATTATCAGAAAATTAAAAATAACAGATGATGCAATTACATATTTATTCTTAATGATTAATTTATTTATGATTAATTTTATTCTATAATGATATATCTATAAACTGACCCTGATTACTTCAGGACAAGCATAATGCGGTGAACCACAACTTGTTTCTAACATACTTCCACCTGGTTGTAATGATGCCATTCCAAAATCAGCAATTTTTATATTATTTTTTTCATCCAGGAGTAAATTTTCAGGCTTTAGGTCTCTATGGCTAAAAAAGATTAATAAATACATAAATAATCAAAATGGAAACAAAATATATCTTAAAATATTGAAAATGCATATGTAATAGAAACGCTAATCACTGCTTAACAATCTCGCTTTCTTATTTAAATTTGTGAATATATTCTTTTTTTCAATTATTACTTGTTTTTTTATACTAAAATTTATTTTTTGTTTTAAATGGTTGATTTCTCCAATCAATTTAGTCAGCTCTTTAAACATTTTTTCATGTCAAGAAGGAATGGTTGTTATTTTTCTCCACAGTGTACATTTCAATAAGTAATGGGTAAGAATTATAATATCTGACTGTTAAATACAACATTCCAACATTCAAAGTAGCTCTTATGGCTTCTTTTCAGGATTTTTCTATTCTTATTTTTAATATATGCCATACTGTTTACAAGTAAAGTATTAACATCATCAGCATGTGAAATAAACTCAGACTAAAATGAATCATTCTATTTTATTTTTCTGAAGTCATAACATATTCTTCATAATCTAATAACAGTAAATTGCCTCAATCAACCCCAATATGAGACACTCCCTCTATGGATTGTTCCCTTTCTCTTCCATCACATTTCCTTATTCATTATTTCTTCTTCCTCAGCAGAGAGCATGAGAGTGACATCAGCTGCAATGATTATATCTAAAACACCTTGTTGGCACCTTCTGGTAGCAGGCAGGTGCTTATTTATCGGAGCTTAGTGACCCTGTTACCTGTAGAATTATACAAGAATTCTGTTTCCTTTCTGATGGGCTGTACAGAAATCCAACAGGTCGAGATACTTCTTGGGCAAAGCCAGGTCTTCTATTCATGTTCTTATCAATAAAAAAAATATAATAATTAATCTTAAGTCTCTCAATATTAAATTTTAATTAACTTTCAAAATAGTGGTTTTTTCCTCTGTAGAACATTTTAGAACTATGTAACAGCCATCTTATAATGGTTAGAAGTATGTAATCAAATAATATATTTTACTTATAGGGTGTGTTCATTTAACATGCTTTTGTCAAATTTTGCAGATTTGTAAATTTTGTATAGCTCAGTGTGCTGTGAATTTAGTTTTTATGTGCAACATGTAAAATTTGCAAGTTGCAGTTAATGTCATTTTGTTCTATTTTTATATGATGATTTACAAAAAAAATAATTCTATTGTTTTGAGTAGTATCTGATTATGTTCCTTGAATCTGTGGGTGAATGTACAAGGAAATGGACTTTCCTTGATGATTATTCTAAATCGTTAAAATTTTAAGGTATACTTGTCTTTTTCTTTCCTTTTATGAATGATTAGTTATGAATTCTATGAAGTTATAAATGCTTAGAATGTAGAGATTGTTTCTTTTGAGGATTCCTGCTGTGTCTAACAATTAACCTGAAGAAGGTCAGTTAGTTTTACATAATTACTTTAATCAAATTTATTATTTGACTAAATGTTGCAAGATTATGACAATTCACTACCAAATTCATTGCCAAACAGGTGGTACTGAAAAATACGTTGGAAAACTGTTGAAAAATGATTATATTTTTTGTAATTTATAACTGTAAATAATAAATAAATATGAAGAACATAAAATAATGACATAAGACTGTAATTAATAGTTATAAATGTATTATAGCTTCGACAATGAGTTATATTCATATTTAATATACTAAAATGGTTGTGTAATATATTTCATCTGTGACCTATCAATGTAATGAGTTCATCTTGATATCAATATTATTCTCTCCCATCTATTTTGAATCCCCACATTGTTCAACAGCTCCTTTTTATAAAGAAACAATGGTAACCACATAAATCAGGTTATACAGTGAAACATTTTTAAACAAAATAATACCTATTACAAAGTTAATTCAAGAACTATTTCATTTTTTATTTTTATTATATGCCCCCTAGAAAATGATGAAACTAAAACTACTATAGGATTTATAAAATGTACACACCACTCTGGATTAAAATTATTACATTAATGATGTTCTTTTGATAATTGCCATCAAGATAATATTATCACATTCTCATATTTAACAAGATTAGGTAATTAAACCATACTTGATACACTATTTAAGGGGTTGTCCTCCTGATTGCACCCATAAAGCTTGTACATATATAAATACTACCTTTGGGATCATTCAGCCAGAATATAAGAGTATCTGATTTTCTCATATATAAATATTTTATCCCAAAATAGAAAAACTGTTTTTTAATATTTGTTTTCTATAACTTAGCATTCCTTGTATTCCCCTCAAACTTTTCACTACATTTCTGTAGCTCGAAATTTAGTAAAATCAGCTTTCCTTAAATCCAGGTTTTAAGACCTTACAGAAATATGGGCATAACCATACTCTTGTGTAGCTTTAACTGACTCCAGATGTAAAATCTATTCTTAAGGTTTCTCCTAAGTCTTGTGTACATCACCTTAAATTTACCTACTTTTCTCCTATTATAGAGGGAACAATGCAAATAATTTAAATGATTCACTAGTTGTATCGGTTATCTTTTAAAACAATGTTAAACTTCATGGATTCATAGGCTCAAAAAGTCTTCATTTCTATTTTTCCAGCATATGATTTGTGACCATAATCTTCTGCTAACAAGAAAAGTTTATGGATTTCAATTTGTCCTCTTCAATTATCTTCTGTCACTCAAAAAATAATAATACCATCTATAGAGAGAAGTATAAAATATTTATTAAAATTTGTTTCCTCATCAACTTGTACATAACTTGATACTTGATTAAGTACTTGATAAAGTTATTAGTACATAAATTAGATACTGATGTTGATGCACCCTCCCTTAAAATCTAAATTAATAGGAGCAAGGAAAACACATCTCCCCTATTATCATTTTTATAAAATAAGTTCCTCTATATATAATTTTAAATAACTAGATAATATTACAATGAAAATTACAGATAGGTTTATGAAACATAATGAATAAAAAAAATACTTTCCACTGATCTTTATTGTAACTTATATTTAAGAGACTGTAAATAACAGGAAACAGATTAACAAATTATATTTAAAATTTAACTTCATTCAGTACTGAAGCCGTAAAAACACTCGGTGTAAACAATGTACGAGAGAATGTGCATAATCTTTAAATCTTTACCCTCTATGCATGTTTACCCTCATACAACATACTATGTGTATTTATTTACTTCAGAATATAAACAACTTAATGGCAACTGTACTTTTCCCCTTATAAAATAAGCACTTAAAAAATTCAAATATATATATATATATATATATACATATTATTAATCAGCCAATCTCTAAAATAATACGATACATTCATAAATTGTATCATGCAATTTGCTATGATGCTCTGTAAAATTTTTTTATTAGAAATACGTAAATCAACATTTAATCAAATTTTGTAAGGCAACCATGTTTCTGTAACAATACAAGAATTTTTAAAGAACAATAGTACGATCTTTTAATATAAAAAATAATAAGAAAATATTAAACATGCTTAAGTAAAAAAAATGTAACATTATATATTTTTTAGAAAAACTATATACAATAAAACATCACTATTCAGATTCACTGAAAAAAAATGTTCAAATGAAATTATGTTATTTACTGGCAATTAATAAAAAATAAATCTTTAAAATTAACCCTGTAAAAAAAACAAAAATTCAGTGTTTAGATGCAGGTGCTCTCTGTATATATATGCAAATTCCTACATCTAATTCACAAAAATTGTTAAAGTTTTAAAATATTATATTTAACAAGAAGGAGAAAAAAAATTGATTAGAAAAAATATAAAACAAAGATTTAGCAATAAACTTAGATGTTCTTTATTTCCTTGTGGTAAAAATGAACGCTCTTTTTATGAATGTTGAAAAAGTAAAGGATGTTAGGTAAAATGCTGACTACCATGGAATATTTTTGAACATTTTCTAATCCGACTACCAATTTTTTTCATTTTTATCTTAAATATAAATCACTGATGCACTTTTGCCTTGCTTATTCTTATATGATACTTATATACTTTTTATGATCTTATATACCTTTATTATAAAAAAAATACTTTTTAATCTTTTATTTCAATAAAAGGATTAACATACCTCTATGTCACATGGCTTACAGGAATGGTTTTGTTGCTACAGGCAATATGACTCTGTTGTAGGTCACACATTAAGTTAAATGGTATTAAAAAAAAAAATTCTTAAAGGAAAATAAAAATTTAATTGATGCTAAAATATGAAAATAAAAATAGTTACATAACTTACATACTCATAATTAAAGACACTGATTTTTTCCATTAAATAAGTAATAAATTTTCTACTCATATCAGAATTTATGAAAGAAAATACTATATTTAATATATTCAGAATTTTAATGAGAATAATTGTTATTAGAATAAAGCATTATGAATAATAATAATGATAATAAATTATAGAAATATAACGCTAATAACACAAGTGTGACTCATAAGTGTATCCCATGGGAGTCAATATGTTAATATTTTTTAGCTACAGTGATAATTCACAAAAACTGCCAAAAAATTAAATGATCTTCCATTCATAACAAACATGTTTTTTATTTGATTATTAAATACAATATCCACAGTTAAGTGAATTTTTAAATTAATTTTTCTAACAAATTTTCCCTGGAATGCATTTTGCTTTATTATTACCAGTAAAAATTAATCTTTATAAAAATATAATTTTTAATTTATGTGAAATTTCATTTTAAATGGCATTGAAAACTCATTTAATTTGAAATATTATTGTTACAAATTAGGCTCACGTTTGTTCTGAAATAGAGAAATTAGAATGTATGTATAATTTGTACAGTATGAGACATAAAATATTGATTGAGTACTATCTACACTTAATATATCACAAAATCAAAATATATGAGACAATATCTAATTGCAATGTGTTATTTAGAGTACACAATAACAAGTGAATGACAGCCATTAGTAAACTTAACACATAATACTGTATAAGTGAGTAATTTTTTAAATGAAAATTTATTGATGTTTGGTCATTTGGCAACCAAAAAAAAATTTTCATATATTTTTGTATACATGTGCAATTCAAGCGTTGTGTGTGTGTGTGTGTGTGTGTGTGTGTGTGTGTGTGTGTGTGTGTGTGTGTGTGTGTGTGTGTGTGTGTGTGCTTGTACTTAAATATTAACATAAAATTATTGTACCATATTGAATGACTGTGGCAGAAGTCTAGTGCTGATATTATTTGTCTAAAAAATCTTCTAGCTTCTTTTGGTGTCAATCTACCTTTCTTAACAAGATAATCAAATAATTCTCCTCCAGATACGTGCTCAAGGACTAGGTACCTTAAAAAGAGAATAATTATCACTAATCGAAAACAATTTTTTTCTTTTAGTTATATAATAAGACATACAACTAAAATGAGTTCGTACAAAAGTAACAGTGATCTTATTACAGCATCTCGTAAAATAATTAAAAAATGTATAATTTATTCCCAAAATAATTAATAAAAAATCTGTTTTAAATAAAATAGTCACAAAAAAAATAGAGATAACATGGTAATTATAAAAAGTATGAACATTAAATTTACTTTTAAAAGTAGATACAGTAAACAAAAGTATGATTTAAATCCTGTCTTAAAAAAAAGCAAAACTACTACAGAAATAATCTAACAGAGAAAAAAAAATTAATCTGCAGCATTGGTTAAGTACCCCTGTAAGAAAAAAGGCTACAAACTCTTCAGAACATATCTTTCATTCTTTATCAGTATTATTATTATTTTTTAAGTTACCCCTGTAAGAAAAAAGGCTACAAACTCTTCAGAACATATCTTTCATTCTTTATCAGTATTATTATTATTTTTTATTTAATTGTGTAAATTTTAGGTAAGAAAAGAAAGGTAATACAGATATGACTGCAATTTGGCTATTGTGTAATCCTGTTATTTCTTAAAATGTACATCGAAGAAGTAATGAAGGGATTAAAAGGGAGTTTTGAAACCAAAGTTAAACTCAAAGGAAAAATCAAACATTTTATAATTTTCATGTTATTATTATTATTATTATTATTTAGCTAAAGTTAAAACTGAGTTAAAAAGTCATTTCTGTGAGAAAAGTTTAATTTGAAATTTTGATACAACAGGTCAATGGCATCCTCTTCTGATAGTATGGTTGCAAAATAGTTGGAACATCCAAGGGGTTAGTGTGTTATATAGGAAAGGAGTATGATACAGTTAAGAGTAATTGCCAGTGGTGTGACCAAATGTAGTAAATCTGTTCCTGTAAATTTATAAAGTTAAACTATACCAAGTCTGGTTCTGATTTCATTAGATAACTGAAAGCCATCAGGAGTCAGAAGCAGATGGACAATGGGGATTTGAAGAAAATAAATGTGTGCTATCAAACATAAAAATGGGAATAAAAGAAAATCTTTAAATACTGGTTTGAACTGGATTAATTTAAGATAAAATATGAAAAATAGAAAAGTAAAAAAAATACAGTAGTTTTAGAAACAAAGTATTATAGGAGAATGTTAAAAATTAGGTAGGGTTATAAATTTATATGAAACGATTTTAGCAAACTTTGCTAGCAAGTTAGCAAACTAAACGGAAAGAACTATCTGTACCACAATCTGCTATAAAGAATTGAAGTGGTAAGACATGTATTAACTGATCAAAGTCAGATAATTTGGTGATATAAGAAAATAAAGAGAGCCAAACATAAGGGGTGACAGACGTTAGGAAATATCTAAAGCAGGTAATGTCAACTTCTTCTTTTTCCTGTTTAGCCTCCGGTAACTACCGTTTAGATAATTCTTCAGAGGATGATGAGGATGATATATATATGAGTGTAAATGAAGTGTAGTCTTGTACAATCTCAGTTCGACCACTACTGAGATGTGTGGTTAATTGAAACCCAACCACCAAAGAACACCGGTATCCACGATCTAGTATTCAAATCCATGTAAAAATAACTGGCTTTACTAGGACTTGAACGCTGGAACTCTCGACTTCCAAATCAGCTGATTTGGGAAGACGCGTTAACCACTAGACCAACCCGGTGGGTTAGGTAATGTCAACTGCAATTGGGTTAAGGAATGATAAAATACAACAAACCAATCAAATAATCACTGTAAAGAAGTTTTATCTGATTTGGAATCAAATATGCTTTGAAATTAATTAAGAAATTTCTACAACTTTATAAGTCATCTGGTGTATAGATAGAAATTTATATTATTTATAAATTAGCTCTATCTCAAAAGGGATAATGTTAATATAAAAGCTGTTAGTAACAGTATATTACTGTCTATTTTAGTCGATTTATTTATTGCATGGACTAGTAACAACAATTAACCGTACTGTACTTCAGCTTAATGTTTTGTATAGCTCTTAGTCAGAGATGCTTTCTCTTATAGTAATGATGTTTACTATATGGTTAGTCCCTATGCAAACAGAATGAAGATGTTGCCAGTAGGGCTGATAATACCTACTTTCAGAAGGCTTTTTAATTCTTGCCCGCAATAGTATACAAGGTTCAGTGAAGAAGACAATGTGAAACAACTTCACTCTCATTTTGTTTAATAAGCTTGGCATGAAATTCTTATTATTCTTGGGAGTGACTATACTATTTTTGTAAGCAATATGTCAAGTCGCCTACAAACATTATGTTAAGGAACCTGGCTATATGTTCATGAAATTTAACATTTTTAATTCAACCAATCTGTATGGAATCTGTTCATTTGTTTATTTATATGGTTTAAAGAGTTTCCTGAATTCAATCGATTCATATGATGTTCTGAAAATTTAGATATCTATGGAGTTTTTTAATTTGTGGAACTGTAGACAGGTGTGTCCTAGGCCTCTCTTACTACACGTGCTTTATATTCATCACAAGTTTTAAAAAATGACTGAGGAAGATAATGCGTAGAGAAAAATTATTGTACCTCTTCTGTACAAGAAACAATAAATTATATACATTACTAATATTCTATCAGATACTATGATGGAATATAGAATGAAATTATAGTAAAGAAGACACCGGTAATGAGAACAGGTGATTATGAGAATATTAATAAAAGTTGAACGACTTTTGGCTCCATTATTAGGGAGCATTGTAAGGAAAGGCTGAAAGAAAGAAACAGCTGCAATAAAGAAAAGCACAGTGGAATAATAAAATATTCTGAGAGGTGTTCACTATAATTGGAACTTGTAGATGTTGACCGAACAAATTAGTGTATAATGTGGAAATTTTCAACCGTTTTTAATCAGGTAAAGACTTGCTGCAAGCTATCAAACTGTAAGCCTACTGTAAAAGCAACATTTCATTGAATGAAAAGGCACACAAAAGTTCTTCTCTAACACGATCACTGTGATTTTACTTTGAGCACTATGTCTATGATGTTGAGTACATGGTGAATTTGAGGTTTAATAACTCGCTTAATAATAATGATAAAAACCAGAGGGTGGTCTTATTTTACTCCTAAATAAATTTTCTTTTAACCTATGAAAATTAATTTCTTTACCGAAATTTGTCTTGAAATACCTGAAGAAAAACTTAGAAAAAGTAACCTTCTTAACATAAATCGACTTCAAACCGTAAGAAATGCGGAAAATAACATGTTAAACCAGTGGTAGCCAACCTGGTCCCTAGTGCCCACTATTGGGCGTTCAAGCTTTCATGGTGGGTGGCAGGGGCTTTGTCCAATACTATATCACTTCCCTTTTTTTTAATTTAATTGACTTTTTAAAAAAATTTCAGAGCATTATTTAAAAACATTTTCATTAGGTTTTCATAAAATTTCCCGTGACAATTAAAATTTCAGAAAATATACTATTTGTATTGTTCATACATAAGTTTAGTTCACATTACACAAGTGAAACTAAATGGCACTATACTGCAACCGCAAACAAAAGAGCCTCATCCCAGAATAGCTCGCGCATCTGGTCAGTATGCAGTTAGATTTGTGAGAGTGAGCACATGCCTACAGCTTCAAACAAAATATTATGAGTTGTGCTTGTGAATATATGCTTTAAATTGCTGTAACTTTGCTTTATAAAGTTACTTCCCTAATTTATAAATCACCATTACTGTGGAACCGGTGAGCGGTTAGAAAATTTTACTACTAACAGATACAAAAGTGAGCTGTAGGTACAAAAAGGTTAACTACCACTGCCTTAAGTTATCTCCTATTAACTTCCTAATAAATACCTTACCTTTTTTCATTGCTCTTAGCTAATGTCAATAATAAATTGGGATTGCAAATGGAACAGAAATCAAATCGGAATTAAATTAGCTATACCGCGAATATCTGTCTTTATTATGAAGCGAACTATTAAGCTTTCCACTAGTAAAAATATAAAGCGAGAAATAAAAGGCAAAATTTTCCATAAGTAGTGACATATATTGTCGCCTGTTAGCAACTCGACAAGGATATTGAGAGATAGAACACTACAAATTTCTTACAAATAAAATTTATTATTCTTAAGTACGAGTAACTTATTATGTACTCAATAGTAAATACAATTACAAATATCAAAAGACAATTCCGATTCACTAAAAACTTTATAATAACTAATAGAAACTAATATTTAATTAGTAAGATAAATCATTAATCAGTAATCATCATTATAAATCTAAGTACCATCATTATTTAATCAGTAAGATAACAATCGAAAGATCAACAATTCACTTTGTGCAAGTATGACTGCACTTTTACTAAGTAAACGTGAACCTTACACTTTTCTTTTATAAATGAATAGAATGATGTCGCTCCTGTTCACAAATAACTGTCACCGACAGCTTCTCGTTTTCAACTGTTCAAAATGGAATACTCGTGACGCACTCTTCACTCACTCGTTTGTTGCCAAACACTAACTCCGAATGCTCCCACATTGTGATCGCTTTTTTCGCACATTAAATACAACTGAAACATATCTCCCGCTGTTCCCCGGCAGTAATTTACATATCCTGACCTATAATACCAGTACCCGACAGTCCTTTTGATTGTTCAAATGTAATTATTTTCATTATCCGCTCCTTCTACACTTTCTACAAGTCTTTTTCTAGGAAGAATCCCTTTGTCTTTTCTTCTAGATTCTTCTTTCTCCATTTTCTCTCTCTCTTTCTTCTTTCTGGAAGTTTCTCTACCGGTTACTCTGCACCCTCCTTAAAGCTTTTCGTCCCGAACAACTTCCTGATAAGGCGCCAGGCGGTCCTTATGAACTAAGATCTTCTTCGTTCTTGGACTGCGCTGAATTCTGTAGACTACATCGTTGATTGTGATCAATACGTGTAATGTCCTTCCCAACTGGTCTGAAGTTTCGAGCATTTTCCGATTGTCTTCCTTGGATGGTACAGCCAAACTCGATTTCCTTTTTGAAACCCAAATGAATCTGTCTGAGGTCGTTTCTTGCTTTCATGTGGTCACTGGGCATTTTCAAATGTTGTCGGGCATAAGAATGGGCAATTAACCGATTCTGCTGTGTTCTGTATTGAAGATTGCTTTTTTACAAGCGGTGAACCGTACAGCAAATCCCATGGTAACAAAACTCTCTTCCAAAGATCATCTTGGCGATGGTTTCATGCACAGCTGCTCTGTAAGCCGTTAGAAAGAGAGGTAGTTTCTTGTCCCAGTCGCGCAGACTAACCTAGATAACCTGTTTAGATGCTACTCTGTAGTTTTGAAGTAGCGTTCTATCATGCTATCTGTCTGCGGATGAAGTGATGAAGTTCTTAATTTTCGTATACTAAAACGCTTGAAGAACTCTTGCAAAAGACGAGATTCAAAGTTTCGCCCTTGGTCACTGTGTACTTCTCTCGGTACCCCAAAATGGCAGAAGAATTCATTCACCAGAGCGCCTGCTACCTATGATGCTTCTTGGTTTGGTAAAGCTTAGACTTACGGCTATTTGGTGAAGTAATCCATAATTACGCCCAGTAATTATTTCCTCTGTCGATGACCGGAAAAGGTCCAACAATATTGCTGGCGTCACGCTCGAATGGTGCTCCACGTTGTACTGTTACACGTGGCCTCAGCTTCTCATTCTGGATTCTCGACTAGCCATACACGTGTCACATAGCTTGCAAAAACTCTCTATGTCATCTCGTAAATGGAGCCAGTAATAGTGTTGTCGCACCTTGTCCAAAGTTTTATTGATGCCCAAGTGATTTCCCGATGTTCTGATATGAATTTCTTCCAGAACCCTTCATATAACTGTTTGAGAGAACAAGTTGTAGTACGCATCGTTTTCCATCCGCGGGCTGCCATTCCCGGTAGAGAACGCCAAACTCTTCACTACCAAAGAATTCAATTGTGCCCAAACCTTTATACACCAGATCTTACCCCATTTTGATCTTTTTCCAGCCACTTTCTCAGTTAAAAGTGGGCCGATATTTGCATCCGCTAATTGCGTTTCTCTCATTTCTTCTTTCTGTCAGCCTGTTGCTGCTGTAGTTGTGATTCGCCGTAGATCAGAAACTACGGCTCGTTGTTTTACCTTACGGCAACGACTGCAGTCGACGTTACAGGTCGTCTGAAAAGAGCGTTCACATTTGAATGTTTTCTACCTGGCTGATTTTCTGCTTTGAAGTTATATTCTGAAAGGCGTTCTACTCAACTTGCTGTCTATTCCTCGGATTCTTAAAACTGAGCAGTCACGTGATTGCCGAATGATCAGTGCGAAGTGTAAAGTACCTTCCATATAGATATTTGCGGAAGTGTTCTCGTGTATTTACTACAGCAAGTAATTCTCGTCGAGTCACGCAGTCGTTTCTCTCCGGTTTCGATAGGTTTGTCGAAATAGCCGATTACTCGTTCTTTTCCATCTTGAATTTGCAAGAGTGCTCCATGGATTCCAATGTTGCTTGCATCTGTATCAACGACAAATCTATCATTTGACCGAGGATAACCGAGGATTGGAGCTGAATGTAATTTATTCTTCAATAGTTCAAATGATTCGGTTTCGTCTTGACCCCATCTGAATTTGTTATCTTCTGTTAGTCTGATCAGTGGCTTAGCGGCATCGAGAAACCTTCTATTAAACGACAGTAGGATGAGCATAGTTCATCTTACTTCGTGTTTGTTCTTCGGCTGCGGCCAATCGCGTTCAGTTTTTAATATTTCTGGGACCGTAGCCACTCCTTTCGTTGAGACGACATGACCTAAGCATTGGACTTCTTCATGACAGGAATTACATTTCTTCGAATTTAGCTTCATATCTGCAACTTGCAGCCTGTCGAGCGCATTTCGTAAGTTTTGAAGATGTTCTTCTACAGCACGACCGATGAGAATCACATTATCCAGATAGACTAGGCATTCGTAGATTAAACCACGCAAAACTGAGACTACATTAGTCGTTCGAATGTTGCTGGTGCGTTCCGTAGTCCGAAAGGCATCATTGTGAGTTGCCACAAACCTCCTCCAATAGCAAATGCAGTTTTCTCTTTATCACTGGATGCATGCAGCTTGCCAGCGTGTCTAGAATGTCAGCGATTCGTGGTAGAGGAAAGCGTCCTTCGTAATGTCGTTCAGTATCTTGTAATGCATGCAAAAACGCAGTCCACCATTCTTTTTGACTAGAACAACAGGAGAGGATCGAAGACGGTCCGAATCTTCAGTGACTCCTTTATCTTCTACATCCTTCACCATCTTGTCGTGCGTTGGTTTATGGGAGCGGTGTGCCGATCCTAACCACCGGTGAGAGAAATGGATTCGTATGGGTTGAGCTTACAGACGTTGTGGTCTTTTCTGTTTATATTTCGCCGAACTCTGGTCTGAATGATTATGAACAATGCTTGGAGTATCTAGTCGGTGTGATTCAAACTCTTCAAAATGATCAACCTCTTCAAAATGATGTAATCGTGGGTGATGATCTTAATGCAAAGAACGTGACGTGGAGAGGACATATCACGGACCATAGAGAGCGGATTCTGAAGGGAGTATATAGCCGAGTTGGGTTTGGTGGTACTCAATAATGGGACTGCGCCTACCCTGGTGAGGGTAAATGGATGCTCGTTTGTGGATGTCACGTTTGTCTCGCCAAGGTTGTCAGAGGGATCTTGGAGGTGGAGGGTGCTCACGGAAAAGTCGCTGAGCGACCATTTCTTTTTCTTTGGTTTGAGATTGGGGACGGTGGATCTTATAGCGTGGCGGTTGACAACAGGAGATCATGTTTAAAAGAGCGCCTAGCTAGGCTTAAGAAGTTAGTGAAAGAGAGCCTTGGTCATCTGAAAAACGTCGCCCCCACCTACCTGACGAAGGTAGTATCAAAGGCAACAGAAGAGTCGCTGGACCATAGAAGTTCGCAAAGAAAGAATGTATATTGGTGGACTTCTCGGGTGGCGGAGGCGAGAAGGTGTTGTATTAGGGCCAGGAGACAGATACGGCCGGCCAGGAGAAGGGGGTATCGTGAGGACATCCTCTCATGCAGAAAGAAGCTGGCCAAAAAAAGGAGCGCTTACAGGAGTGAAATATTAGATAGTAAGAAAAGAAATTGGAGAGAGCCCCTGGACAGGTTGGAGGATGACTCCTGACGCCTCCCAAATTATTACTGTTAGATTTGGTAGGGCGTTACCCCTTCTTACCGAGGAGGTTCTTAGGAACCAAATTGATGTTTTATTCCCTAGAAGTGACCGGCTCATCTATAGAGAGTTAGCTGGAGTGGATATCCCTGCATTCACAATGGGCAAGCTGCAACAGGCAGCAGGGAGGCTGAAACCTAAAAAGAGTCCAGGCCTCGACCGGGTTAGTAACAAAGTTGTGGCTGCACGGTGGAAGTTTCTGCGGACCAAGTGCCGGCGGTCTTCAACCGAATACTCCTGGATGGTTTTTTGCAACCAGAATGGAAGGAGGCCAGGGTGGTTTTATTGAGGAAAGGTGGAGGAGAGGTAGGAGGGCCAGTCGGATACCGACCTCTTTTGTCTGTTGAGTTGTCTAAGCAAACTCTTCGAAAAGCTCTTGGCAGAGCGTCTCCGAGATGAAGTAGAACGGAAAGGAGGCCTTAGTGAATGTCAATATGCATTCAGGGGAGAGCAGACAACGGAGGATGCCATAGTTAGGGCGATGAGGATTGTTGATGAGGCCACAACGGGTTCTTGGAGGACGAGGCGCATCCCGTGCTGATGTTGGATGTCAAGAATACATTCAACTCACTGCCGTTCGGGTGCATCATGGATGAGTTGATTCGGAGAGATATCAGCCCGTATTTTGTGCGAGTGCTTCAGGACTATTTTGTTTGCAGGATGATAATCGGTCATGCAGAGGGTAAGGAGGTTACGACCAGTTTGGAGCACGGTGTCTCGCAGGGTTTGGTAATTGGACCGATCCTGTGGAACCTGTGGTTGAGGTATCCTGAGGGAGTTTCGGTTACCGGTTTTGCCGATGACGTCTCCATGTATTAGTCGCCAGAACAGAAGAGAAGATAATCAAGAAAGGTGAACGGGCCATTCTATTGTTCGATAGATGGTTTGCGGGTCACGGCCTTAGCCTCGCTGCAGAGAAAACGAAGCTGCTGGTGATGGCTGGGAGAAGGCTACTCTCCCCCATCAGGCTACAGGTAAGGGGGGTCGTTATCGAGCCGGTCAGTAGAGCCAAATACCTGGGAATTTGGCTTGACAGCCGGAAAGCTTTACAAGATCATGTCAGGGAGGCAGTCGACAAGGTAGGTAGAACAGTGTCGGCTGTCTCAAGGCTCATGAGCAAGGTTGGCGAGCCAAGCTCATCAAAGAGGAGGATGCTGGCGGCGGTGGCTCGGTCCGTTGTCTTGTGTGCTGTGCCAGTGTGGAAGAGGGCGTTGTGTACGAAAGTGGCCATTCGGAAGCTTGCGGGGCTGCAGCGCCGACTGACAATCGGTGTTGCTAGGGATTACCGAACGGTCTCTGCAGAGGTAGTTCTGGTGATCGCCTCACTCCCCCTATGGAGCTCTTGGCTGAAGAACGGGTGCGAAAAAGAAAAGGGATGACAAAGAGCATGGTCAGGAAGGAGACGACAGATTGCTGGCAGGAGAGATGGACTGGATCAGAGGTGGGTCTCTGGACGAAGATGTTAATGCCAGATATCAGGCCTTGGTTCAAACGGTAGCACGGGTAACTCACGTTTGAGGTAACACAATTTTTATCGGGACACGGTAGCTTTAATAGCTATCTATGCGGCAGAAGGAAACGGTCGTCTGAAAGCTACCAGTATTGTGGAGAGCGGCATACCGCAGAACATACTGTCTTCCAGTGCCCAAGGTGGGAAGAAGACAGGATGATGATGCGGACACGGTTGGAAGAGGTTACCGCAGATAATATAGTGGAGGTAATGCTTCATGGTGAGCGGAACTGATCAATAATCAGTAAGGTAACAGGGAACATCATCCGACAGAAGACCCTGGAAGAAGTGGAAGATGGGTGAGGGGTGTTAGCGTTAGGGCAGGGAGGACAGCTCCGTTCAGGAGGGGTGGGATGCTCCGGCGTCCCACCTTCAATGACTGAACGGGGACTCCTGGGGTTCTTAGGGGGGTAAATTACTCCACAAGGTGAATCATCCTTTTTACCAGCAGCCTCTTTTCCTTCCCTCTGACCCTTTCTTCCCCATTATAGTTATAGGTCTATGAGTATTGACCTCACCTGCTGGTTTCTCCGCACCGAGGATGTCGGTACCTCAACGATAGAGCCAAGGTGCGTTCTTGATAATATGCGATGAAAGACTGCCTACAGAACCGTTAGAAGGCTATCAGTCTGAACGGTGAATTACACATCATGTAAATCAAGTTTCCTAATTAACCTAATTATAAGTCGGTTTTCTATTTATACTACTTACGATAGTATATGTATAATTTTTTAAGTACGATTTAACATACAATTTTTAAAATTCTCGTGCGATTTACAATTATTTTTTTAACCGATTATTTTACTTTAATCAAACAATAACTACTCATGCGGTATTAATTTTTCCTTTGTATCTTAAAGAAAGATTTTTGATTTAAGGAAAAACGTAAAAGTTTTCGTTTCTCCGTTGTACAAACAGTATGTTTCCGTTTTAGGGTCTTCACTTATTATTTTAAACGATTTAAACAATTCTGTCGTAGAAAGGCACCGGTAGAAAATAGCTCGACTGGAGAGAGTATCCGTAAGAAAAATAAAGTAATGTACACAGTAAATCAAGAGAATTAATAAAAAATTGAAAAGTACAATGGCAAGGCGAATGTTAATACGATAGTATTTTATGTGAAAAGTACGACTATGCGTATTGTATATTCTCAAAGTTTAATTATTATAACTTTCACAGTCCGGCTGAAAAACTTATAACATCGATAAGTATTTATCTAGTTTGGATAACGAACTTGTAAGGATTCCTCTATATTTGTGCGATTTAAATTCGATGGAATTAGCCGGTGCTAAAATTAAACAGGTTTTAAGAAAAACTGATCTGGGCGAATTAGATAGATTTTAACAGTTTGTTTAAAAAGACGGTACTGAAACGGTTACTGTGCTCATGTTCAAAAGGCTGGATGTGAATATCAGGACAAAGACGGAATCTTTGACGAGTTCGTTATATTCATCGGTGATGAAAACGATTCTTCTGATTCTGCAATCGACAACGAGGTAGACGGCGGTGAAGAACCGACCGCAGAACATTTAAAAAGGTAAATAAAATAAACATTCATTATTACTAAAATGCTGTTTAGTAAATCATCCTAATGAATAAATAAATCGATCGAGAAATAAATTAATAATTCCACAGATAATTAACTTAACTATCTTGCTACAGGAGAAGGTTGCTGCCGTTTTTCTGACGAATACTTTTTTCCTTTTTTCAAAAGATAGTAGTAATACGACGGCCCCGCATAACTCTCCGGTTGTCTGATCGGAGCTAAGCATTTCTGACAGACGCACAGTTACAAACGGTATAAAGCTGTTTGTCATATGTTACTCGTACCACTTGTACGTGACATTTCTCAGCACGATTTTATTGTAGACCGGTAGTAGAAAAAGAATTTCAGTCGATCCTGATAAAGTTTTCTCTAAATTAATCGCCGAAGAAAAAAGTGAACGTTTTTAATTACAGACCGAAATTCGATAAACGCGGTATATTCCAAACTAGAGAAAAAAATAAATTGAAGAAAATAAATTTAAAAAAAATCATATTATCGGAACAGTCTTTTGATTCACTTTGTCAATAATGTTTTTCCTGGACAAAGACGGAACTTTAACCGTCGAACGACCTTCCTAACGACCTACTACTAGACGATATCAACAGCACATACTATCTAGGTAAAGGACACTTATACCCGATAATGCAATTTTTCTTCGATCCCCGTATGTAAACTGGAGTTTACGCCCTTATTCGAATGAGTAATTAAAATCGAAACTCGTTAATAGGTCGCCAAATTTCAAAGGAAATATATTTTTTCACGTCAGAACTTATTAAAATTCTTATAAATTTTTCCAGAGGTTTTTAACAAATTTATCTTTAAATTCGTTTGTTTTAAGGTATTTTTATCGTAAAATACGGCTTACATTTAATCTCATGAGAAAACCGATGATTGACGATAATATATATTCTTTTTTTTTACTTTCTTTCATTATAAAAAATTTCAGTACTTAGATTAGAGCGATTGCGTCTGGCCGTTTAAATCCAACACCAAAGTATTCGGTTTAAATTAAACGGCTTATAAAAGTTTTTATTAAAATTAAATTTTCAACTTTCTTGAAAAGTCGAAGATAACGAAAAACGTTACGCAGGACGATTTACTTCCTTCTTTATTACGTGTATTTAAGGCAGAGATGTATAAACGGATCCGTTCATTTCTACGCAAGATAACAGAGGAAAACGATAATGAATTAAAATCGTTTTAATTCCGATCTACCTCTATACTCTGTTTTCTATAATTTATTCAATACACTAAATGTATACTACATTATAATACTCTATAATAACTTATACTTTTACTCTGTAAGAAGCTTATTAAAATACTCCACTTTAAGCGCGTGAAAATCTAAAACGAACGTACTTCAATTTTTGAGATTATAATAGAGATAATTAATGTTAATGCGGGGTGCACCTTGTTTAGGAAAGAATCGTTCGGTTTCGTGCAGATTCGTTTGTAAAAGTACGTGACTCGCACCCACCGGGTTAGTCTAGCGGTGAACGGGTCTTCGCAAATCAGCTGATTTCGAAGTCGAGAGTTCCAACGTTCAAAAAAAGGCAGTTACTTTTATGCGGATTTGAATACTAGATCGAGGATACCGGTGTTCTTTGGCGGTCGGGTTTCAATTAACCACACATCTTAGAAACGGTCGACCTGAAACTGTACAAGACGACAGTCCACCTTCACTCATACATATCATCCTTATTCATCCTCTGATGTAATACCTGACGGTAACTCCCGGAAGCTAAACAGGAAAAAAAGGTACACGACACGCGACACAGAGATCGGAATGCAAACAGCAACATATACGAGGCTGACGTGCGGCGTATCGGACCGACGATCGTCTTTAGATTAAAGCTCTTTCGAAACAACTGATAGTTAGCTGTTTTAAAGAAAGAAATTCAGGAGGTTTCGGCATTTAATCGACTTCCTTTGACGACTCCCGATAGCTGCAAGATAGAAAAACTGTTGAATCTAGCCATTTGCTTTTTTATAAAATTATGAAATTTACATCGAATAATCTTAGCAAACGTACAACTTTACGATTATGCTCGATGAACATTTAAACGTTTACTGTACGTAAATATTCGTTAAAGATTATATTTTTGATAATAAAGATCTTAAATTATAACATTAAAGTATAAATTTATCTTATATTATTATAAAATAATAAACGGCAAAACTTACAGGTATTTCTTATTTTCATAAACGTCAGAAAGTCCTAATACATGCGGATGATCGATTAACTTCATTATTGCAATTTCCCGTTCGACCTGTAAATAAAAAAAGGAAATAAATTTATTATGTACAAGTTTCAGTTAAATTTTAATGAAAAATAGCGATAAATCTAGGTTTTTATCAAGATTAAAACGATACGGCTAAAGAAATTAATTAATGGAATAAAGAATCCTTTCTGAGCTATCCTGAAGTTCTTTAGTTCTATATCGACTGCTACGAAACGTTGTCAAGTTTGAACCTTAAAAAGCGGGTGCGAAAAGGTTTTTTAAATGTCTCCCGTTTACCCTCCCGGTTGGTCTAGCGGTGAACGCGTCTTTCCAAATCAGCTGATTCAGAATTCCGGAGTTCCAGCGTTCAAGTCCTAGTAAAGGCAGTTACGTTTATGCGGATTTGAATACCAGATCGTGGTTACCGGTGTTCTTTGGTGGTTGGGATTCAGTTAACCACACATCTCAGGAACGGTCGAACTGAGACTGTACAAGACTACACTTGATTTACACTCATACATATCACCCTCTGAAGTAATACTCTGACTGTGATTCCCGGAGGCTAAACAGAAAGAAAAAAAAATGTATTCCATTAACTAATAATAACTATAATTCTTTAACTATTCTGTTAACGAATTCTTCTCATTGTTCTCGCTGAATTCGGCTTTCAAAAAATAATCATACAGCTATTTTAATAAACCGAATAAAAAATGTGTCAAATAATTTAAATTAACCATTATTACGGTAAGAACATGGTAAAAAAACGCTAAATAAATATCAACAAAATATAAAAATTTGTTTGCAAAACTGAGAATAAATTGTATAAATTGAATTTCCACTTATCAACAATTTTAAAAATATATATCCGAGTACTTTCGAATTCAAATGTATAATAATATTTATATTATTTAAATATGATTATACATTTGAATTTGAATTAGCATCTTATGGGAAATCCCTGATGACGGAGTAACGGCTCCGAAAGTACTCGGATATATACTTTTAAAATTGTCGGTAAGTGGAACTTTATACATTTGTATTAATGCCGACGGTGCCAAACGGTTAGTAAATTAAATCTGAGAATAAATTACCAGATCCGTATTTCCATTGTCAAATCGTCATCGGTAAATACAAAGGAAATAATAAAAAATATATACAAAACGCAAATCGTTATTGATGGTAACGCATTTTTAATAATATTTTAATATTTATACACTAATTACTTACAGAAGATTATTCGTTCACGGTCTTTGTTAAATACTAATAATATTAGCGACCAAAATTACTTCTGTGCAGAAGATGTGAAAATAATTTACTGATTTTCGAAAATTTTACAGTCGATTCGCTGCTGCGGTAACAAATACCGAAGAGAAACAGCTGTTCAAATTGTCTTGCTACTAAAATATACGAAGAGTTATCCGACTCGTAACGGCTAAATACTGGACGCATTCATTTTAAATTCATAATGCAAATCGATATATATCAGCTGTACATAATCGAAATTAAACATACCTTGTTTTGTTTTCCAAATCGCCAAGTTCAAATCCAAAGTCAAATCGCATTCCGTTATACATAATTCAAGCACACAAAATTCCAAATTTTAATTACGTTTGCGTTTGCTTACGATCGTAGAATCAGTAATTATCGTGGTCTCAAATTCTCCGGCGCCAGTTCTTTGCTTTGAGTCCCTTTTTTACAAACCCATCCGCTCAACCTTCTGGTAAGTTTTTGGAAATATCTAGCTTTATAGTGTTCTTAAAGCTATAAACGTGTCTGGTACCGTTTTTGGAGTTTCTAGGGTGCCTAGAAATCCCACAAGAATTTTTAAGAAATTACACGTGGTTTTTTAGTAAATAACCTCTGCAATAACTATTCTATGTTAAAAATAAAAATAAAAACAAATTAATAAACAGAAAATGAATACTTTTGGAGAGTTTTAAAAAGGTCTATAAGATATTTGAATTCTAATAAGCTTACTACACATCGACCCCATATCATTACTCAAAAATTATTAAATAAATATAATCACTTTAAAATGTCATTTGTAATAGTTTTTCTACCGCAAAAAACATTAAGATTTATCTCGTCTAAACTTTTTTAACGTAGAAGATATTTACGTAGATTATATAGGTCTTTGCTATCGGTAGTAACTGAGAAGATCCTTACTTTATTCTATTCTATAAAAGGATAATGGAACAGGCGAGGCAGCCGGTTCACGTGAAGAATTTAAGTTGTACTGATGATGTTGTAAAGCTAACCTTTTTCTTTCAATTCGGACTGTCCACGACTAAATTGTACTAAATTTATTTTTCAATTTTTTTTTAAATAATGGTTTATCTTCTTGCAATACTTCCTAGTATTTTGTTTAATAATTTTTTTTCTTTCGGTTTTGGTTTTCTATTCCTGTTTATGTATAAATTAACTTTACATCTTCTGATTATAACTGCTTTAACCGTTTTAAAAATGCTCATCTAGTTATAGATTTTTTTTTCATTAACGATTCTTCAGATTTCTCATACTATTTTATTACACGCTATAGTTTCGGTCTTTAGTATTTAATAATTTGTTTAAATTGATTTCTAAAAGATAAATAATATTTTTATTTTTATTATTTTTACGTATAAATAAACTTAGTAAAGTTTGTAAATACACTTAATAAACTTTGTCTAGTTGTTTATACGTATAAATTAACTTTGTAAATACGCGAGTAACGTTTTCATCTTCCTGATAAATTTTTTTCGATAGAGTTAAAACAAAAGTATTAATCATACATTTTTTCAGAATAATGTAATCGAAAAAGTAATAATATATATACAAAAGAATCACTGGTACGTGATAACAATTGAAATTATTACGTCCATTTAATCGATTTTTGCTTTAATAGGAAACAAAGCAACTTGCAATTTAATTTTTGTTAATGAAATTTTATTAAAATAATAAGCTTGGATCTGATAATTATTTATTAGTAAACTTTTTTTCAGTAAAATCAAATAGACCTAAAGGCTTTTGAAATGCTGTTGGTCTATACGGGTAGACTATCGTGGTTTGTAAATAGATTTCATTATAAACTTTCCGTTATATGACAGTTAAATCCAGTATTGCTTATCCAATTTAATTATCGTTCAACAATAAATATCGAAAAGACGATTATTAAATTGAATGAAGAGATCATTTTCCAATACGGCGGACAATCTGATTTCACTTTTCCCTCAACAAATATTCTCCTTTCAGTATTGAAGATCAACCCTGTTATGTTTCGTTAATTTGAAACACGGTCTTTGATTTGATCTAAATTTGAAGACAATTCAATCAGCCCTTAATTATTAAAAAAAATTATGATAAACAAACCTAAAAAAACGACTGGCATGACAACCGATCACTTGGTCAGATATCACAAAATAACATGTTCATAGCTATCAAAGTTTTTCATATTTTTCTGTGTTAAATAAAGAACGAATCCCGGAAAAGATCGGTTTTCACCAAAGGTATTGTAATTACACTTCACCTTTGCAGTTTTTGTAATATCTACTACATTTTTTTGCCGATTAACGATTACAATACAGCGCGTTCGGAAAGCTGCTATGCATGGAACAATGGAAGTAAAATGAAGAAACTTTCTTAATTTTACTTTGTATTTTTATTTCATTATTTTACAGAAACGGATATTACAATGGCGACGAAATAAAAGGCGCACAAGCCGCTCGGCCGTCCCTGAAATTAGTGACGTCCGATATACAGCCAATTCTTATGGTTGTCACACGTAGTCGAATATCATTCGAGTTTCGGTCGGCTCAATATGCCGATGTGCAATAGTACGTTCGACTCGGTCAAGAGGACATTGGGAGTAGTACAAAAATAAGAGTACTGTCGTCGGAAATAACGTCATCCAAGAATGGCGGCTGTCGGCAATTTTTGATGACGTTAATGATCCAAGATGGCGGTAGTCGGCCATCTTAGATGACGTTTTTTCATCTATCTTAGTCCTATCATTGTGCTGTGATGCAACACGTCACGACTGGTAGAATTAAATAAATAATATTTACAGTGAAAAAAATTGGTCTGGCTAGGTTTCAAACCGGCAACGGTTGGTCAACTGGGTGGATGACTAACGACTTAAACTAATCGGCTACAGCTGCTCGCCAATATACCGGGTGAAATTTGTTCTACATAAGAATTTAATTTTAGTACCTCCTAAAGCCGCCACCGCCATCATGAAACGTCACAATCGCACTCCGTCACCAATCCGCAGCCTAGCGTCCTTCTCGCAACTTAAGAAGAAAAAATGTCATAAGTACGACCGTCCCGTCAATTTTTCGCACCGGGAGGTGGTGTGTGTGTGTGTGTGTGTGTGTGTGTGTGTGTGTGTGTGTGAATAAAGATTTAGACGTACCTCGAGGATGATCCTGGTCGTTGTGACGTCGACACAAGAGGCGACTTCTATAAACGCTCGTCATCGCCGGCGCAGTGGGTGGAACACCAGGAGGTGGTGTCTGCGTGTGTGTTCGCGTGCGTGCGTCAACGGAGCAGCACAGAAATGATCACTGTGCGAGTTTTGGCGCGCGACTGAAGGAACCGCTGGCCGAAGTGACCCGAGGTCTACTATTTATACCCGCTCGAACAAGGAAAAATTTAATTACTTTTTATTTTTTCCTTGTAAAACAGGAAATGCCAATTAACCGCACCAACTAGTTATTATTATTATTATTATTTTTTTTTTTTTTTTGGTAATAACATAATCATTTTGTAACATTTTTATCGTCAACCTTTAACAAAAAAAAAAAATGTTACATTTCCGGCCTTCAACGTCCCGCCAGTTTTTCGCGTCTACAAGCAGATAAGCAGTTAAACTAAATAATATTAGTTATCAGTTCACCCACATACAAAAAATTGCACGTACGTGCGCGTGTGTACGGTTTCGTATCAGCACAACAAACTACGTTGACGGTGTGAGTGTTGACGCGTAACAGACGCGAATAGCTGATGAATGCGAACTAACCTTACATTGTCGTTCCAACCAATTTTTGTAATCGCAGCAGTCTGTTTTGCTACATTATATAAAGCATTCACAACATCGCATCATTTCTTCACCAACTTTTGAACAGTAAACACAGTGTTATCTTAAAGTTTTAAAAAAATTATAAAGTGCGATTTCATCATCTTAAAATTAAAAAAAAAAATATTAAGTGTAGTTTCATCATCTTATCATTTCTTCCCCAGTTTGTGAACAGTGAACACAGCGTTATCTTAAAGTTTCATCATCTTAAAAAACGAGGTAAGTTTAAAAAAAACGTTATTTAAAAATTACCTACCCTTAAATATATCTAAATTTGACTGTATGTAATGATTAAATGACTTTCAAACAAACAAAATTAAAAAAAAATAAAATAAGTTATTTTACATCATTGATATATCTTAAAACGGAATCATATTTTTATATTTTTAGAGATCATAAAAAAAATGGTATCACCGGTAGTTATTAGTGCAATAAATAGTAATGTTATTCATCTATGGGACCTATCTGACTTTGATGAAGTATATCTTCATTCAACCCTTCTGTGGTACCAGAAGAACATCCTGAACTGTTTGAAGGAAGAAGGCAGACATTTTGACGGCAACATAAAATGGTAACTATAAAAATGTTTTATTTTTTTAAGTTACTGTTCTTTGTATGTGGTGATATTTGATATTAACAATTTATTTTTCAGCTATAAAGAAAAAAAGTCAATATGTATTTGCAAATGAACTAACATTAGTCTTTGTTTCTATAGGTACGCTGCTGTAAACGCTGAACTTATGAAACAGACATGTCTCGAAGATGGAGTAGAAATGACACTAACGAACCTATATTTATATGGAAAAACTAGAACAGTTATAGATTTGGATGACAAAACCGACGTCGTCAAAGGGTTATGGATAGCATCTGTTGAAAAATCAGACACTGACAAAGTTCATTAATAATGGTAGCGGATGGGAAATGAACAAAATCATTTAAATTTATTTAAATATTGTTTATTATTGCCCTCTAAATGCTACCTGTAGTACATTCGTAGCAACACAAAAACACTTACAAAAAAAAGGCGATAATTAATATAAAGAATCCGCATGATCAAAAATGTTTCCTCTGTTCCGTGTTAGCATACCGCCAATATCAACCCGCACGTAACAAGCGTCAGGTTTGGTATGCAAAGTACGATCATGAAATTTACATGGCCGGGATATCACATCCAGTAAAGGTAAAAGATATTGATCACTTCGAAGTGTTAAATCCCACAATAAGCATCAATATCTACGGCTATGAGGAAGATAACGATCGTGTGTACCCGGTGCGTGTTACCGAAAACCTCGATCGTACCCATTGCGTACACCTATTGCTGCTTGTAAAGGAGACGAGAGATAAACTCCATTACTGCGTTACAAATACCAAAGACGGTAAAAACGGGCTATCTTATCTCCTTTCGGGTCTCGCAAAGGCTCATTGCTGCAGTCAAAAATATTGTCCGCAGTGCTTTCACCGCTTCAGTTCATCAGATCCATTTGTTCAAATTTGTAAAATTTGAACAAAAATCTGCTGGAATATAAGTGACACGGTGAACAACAGATACGGTTGCCCGATGCCAGTAAAGAAAAGGAATGTGGGATGAAGTTTAGGGACTTCATGGTATCTTATTTGAAAAATGTAAAGAGATGTCCGGTCAAAAAATTCTGACAACATTGTATGACAAAGATCGTTTCGTATTACACTATACGAAACTTAACTTGTGCACCCGATCGAGAGTAAAACACATTCACAGAGTTCTGGAATTCTTCCAGTCGCCTTGGCTAAAACAGTACATCAAATTCAATACTGAAAAACGTGCACAAGCACAAAACAGTTTTGAAAAGTATGATATTGCTCGGTCGAGAGCTGTGAAAAACACAGCTTACGGTGACGCCTGAATTGGAAGAAGCCTTTGAGGACGGACTCCACCATGTTGAACGCTTACGCCTGAGGCAGTTAAATCTGCATCATTCCCGGTGAGCCACCAGTGAAGCCATGAGCTTCACTGGAAGCTGCTTTGCAGGGGTTGGAATGGTGCATGGAGTACAGGGAGGAAATAAAATTGCTGGCTGAGCAATTCGACCGGGCAATCAAGACTGGCTGCGATAAGGTCCTACGGTGACCTCGGGCAACCCGGACGAACCCTTAAGCGGTGGACAGTCCACTGATCAGAGTGCCTGGAGCCGTCATGACCGCCGCTTCCGGGGAGCCGTCTGTTTGACGCAGGAGGAAGCCCGGGAAAAAGTGGTGATCCTCTGACCTTAGTGTGCTGAGCGCAAGAGTTAGGTCCGCTAGGAATATATGCCAGCGTCGCCCCCTAACGAGGATTATCGTCGACGACGTGCGTGCTGAGCGTCTGCGGATCTACCAGCGCGCCCGTAACGAGTTTGTTCTTGCCATCAAGGAAGCCAAACTCAAGTTAGGGCAAGACTGCATGCGCGAGTTGCCCTGGCAGCTCGCAAAGTCTTCTTACCAGCCAAAGCCATTGCACGTAATGTTCAGTGTTGGATGCGGGTTTGGTTGTCGAGACCACACTTTAATATCTGTGGCAACTTACCAGGCGTTCCTGGATAATCTGTTTCCAAATCCTCCGGAGGGTGAAGCAGAAGTCGGCGTCAGGGCGAGTGACACCATTCCCTGGCGTGTGGGCTGGCTGTTGATCCCGTAGATATAGACCGAGTGGGTTTCTCGAATGGCACTGAAAAAGACACCGGGGATTGACCAACTTGACCCGGATATATTTTACCGTCTGCTGCCTGTCATAAGAGAACCGCTTGGCAGGCTGTTCTCGGGGTGCCTTAGCTGGGGCTCCTTTCCGGCTTGCTAGAAGGTGGCTTTGGTGAGGGTGCTGTTAAAATCAGGAAAGAATCCTAGTGAGGTCAGTAGTTATCGACCCATCAGCCTCTTGCCGATTATCGGTTAGTTGCTGGAAAGGCTGGTTGTGGAACGGCTATGGGAAAACATCGATATGAACTGTTTTCTAAATTGAGGCCAATCCATTCATAAAAGGGGTTGGCACCGAGAATTGCATCTTAAATGCTCTTGCCGAGGTGGAAAGTGCCGACTGTAAATATGTTTTGGCAATCGTTATTGACATAGAGGCAGCATTTCTTTTCTTTTGTTGGAGTTCTGTCCTCTATGAGTTGGAAAGCCGCAATGTTTTCGTAGCCCTGCAGGCCGTAGTACGTTATTTGTCTAATCGTAAGGCTGTGTTTAAAGATGCGCACCTAGCTGTGGAAAAATCCGTCACCAGGGGAAGCCCGCAGGGTTCCGTTCTCGGTCCCCTGCTGTAGAACCTGGTGTTTGACGGGTTTCTGGGATTGACATTCTTAGAAGGGGTCACGGCCCAGTCTTTCGCCGATGACTGTCTCCTTTAATTTCGTGGTCACGACCACAGCTGGAAAATCGAGCGCAAGTGGCCTTGTCGACCGCGGAAGGCTGGATGGACATTCAAAATTTAAAGATTTCTGTGCCAAGACGAAGTTTATGCTTCTCAAGTGTGCAGACAAATTTTCATTCAGTCGAAATCCCATATTAAGTATAAAGGCTGTGTAATCAGCCGAGTTAGAGTTCTGTTTTATGAGAAGTTGCTGTTTAGCAACCACATTAAGCAAGTAGCTGCGGACGCCGTCTCAGTGATGCACAAATTTTGAAGGATTGCTCGGAAAGACTATGGGTTGTCGTGCCGTCAAATGAACACGGTGTACGGAGGTGTCTTTGAAACCATGACCCTTTACGCGGCGCCCGTTTGGGCAGCCATGTAAAAACTGCGAAGAGGTCGGAAGGCCGAGATATTTGGGATGCGGTTTCGAGCCGGGCCAGTACCGGAGCGGAACGGTGATCACAATGCACCGGATATAAATTTCGTTCAGTTGCCCATCTCCCGTCTGCGGAGAAGGCTGCAGAACCTCGTGATGGATGCATTGCAGCTGGAATGGCAAACCATGACTAAGGGAAGATCCTTGTATAAATTTATACAGGATCTGGGGGGATGGTATGCCTCGAGCTCGTTTTTAAGGGCAACGGGTGCCCAGGTGCTCGCCAACCATGTTAATTTAAACCAATATCTGTTTCGGTTCCGCCTGGCAGCTGATGAGCTGTGCGTCTGCGGGGAGGTCCAGTCAAATGAACACCTGATGTTTGACTGCTCTGCTCTTGGAGGGGGCCAGAGACCGAGCCACCCTGGAACTTTAGAGGTCAAGGGGAAAATTGGTCTCTCACAAGCGACGAGTCAATGTGGCGACAGCCGCATTGTAGGACCGTGTGGGAGTTCCTTGATGCGGTTGTTTTGTTCAACCGACATCAGTAGTTTACCTAAGGGAAAAGACTCCTACCGCATTGCTGTGGGAAGCTAATCTAGAGATATGAATGGCTGACCTCCAACTAATTAAGGCTCCAAGCGCTTTAATATGGTGGACAGGTACTTGCTGGCATTCAGCGACCTAGGCGTGGCAACGAATTTCTGTCTCGACGAAATAAATTTTAATTTATGAATGTCATATGTTTTTAGTAGTTGACGGGGCGCGCCTACCCATTTTAGCAAATATATGATAAATGAGCGGTTGGGACGCGTAAAGCGGTTGGTAGTGTATGGCACCGCACTTAGTCCACTCACGTTGTTCGGTAAGCTCTAGGAGGTATTTAGGATACTGGTCGTTAAACTGTTCGAGGCTCAGTAGCTGTTTGGGGCACAGAAATTTAGTCGTATGCTTTAGGGTGGCCGAATGTGGTGGTGGCGGGAGAATTTCAAGCAAACCAAATAACCTAATATGTTACGAACGGGATGCGCTTGATATTCTTTGAGAACGGCTGTCGTTTTCAGGAGTCGCTTTTAAATGTCATCGGGTCACCTACAGTCATTTGATTATACCTGATAGATGTTCTAAGTTACTGAAATTATCGCTCAACATCTAACAAAACTGCGACAGCATAGTTAAACTATTCAAAATATTACGTAGTATTAATCGCACTGTTTGTGAAATTATATACAAGTTTCTCGCTTTAGTCGAAAACATTTTGAAGTATTAAATTCAATTTAAAAGTTAACAGTAAATTTTAGTGTCAGTATCTATTCGATTCTCTTACATCTCGATTTTATTTTACCAAATCGTGCGACAAAGAAGTGAAGCATAAGTTAGAGTTTTTAAAAATATTTGTGACGAACGGATCAAAGAATAAATGAATATGCAGGCGAAGACATGTGGGAGCCTCTGGGCCAAACGGGCCTCTGCGTTTTTATCGTTAAAGTATATTGAGTGTACACGAATACGGAAAAATATGTTTTATAGAATAATTCAGATTCAACGAAATATTATCCTATTTTGAATAGAATATTTATAATATTATATTTTGAAAGTATACTACATACGTTAAAATTGTTATGAATATAATAATTATTTTTTATTTTCTGCTAAGAACACTGTGAGAGAACGCATCAGCAGTACGATACGTTTTGACAAGGTTATACCGAAATGCGTAAAAATATAATAAAAGAATGAAGCTAAGAAAGCTAAACAGTAATCACCATAGAAATAATACTAACGTATTTACTTCATATAGATCATAATAAAACGCAGAGCAGATTTAATATTAAAAACTTATATATTAAAATTCAAATGGATTTTTGTACATAGAATTTTGTGACATAGAAAATGTATTATGAAATTTTGTAATGACTTGTTTTTAAACTGTACATACATTATTTCTCGCTTATGTCGTACTTTATCGTTAACCTATCCGACCGAGCTTTAAACTCACCGAACCAAATCTTCTGAGCAAAGCTTAAGTAAAGGGAGAAGAGCGATTATCAGCGCGATAGGAGGGCGATTAGATGCGCGTGTGTATGTGTGAACAAGCGCGTATATGAGTTTTATTACGAGAGGTAAAAGGCGAACGACTGACACCGATGTTAGTATTACTGGAAAACAAAGCGGTGAGATCATATATTCTTTCCGTTAAATTAGTCGTAGAATATCGAATGTTTTTTCACATGTAAGTACGGAAGATATAGTAGAAAAAAGAAATAAAGATTTCATTCCTTTTTTTAATATATGTTAAAAGACTGCGTAGTTCTACGTACTACAAAATGTAGTAGTATCTTGTCTGTTAAGACAACAAAAAAACCTTTCATTCCTCTACTTACAGAAAATAAACGTCACGTTGACCCGTATCCGGTACAAATCGCTCGCGACAAGAAAGCATAATTTCACCGTGTTTAGACAGTTTGTACAGCTGAACTCGGGTTATTAAAACGAGCGCAGCTTGTTATTCTTTTACTTTATCGTTCCGTCGGAAATTAAGCACTATCGGCAACATAACACGGGACCAGAAAGTCTGTGACGGTGTTACAATTCTTGTTCTGACGTTGTTGTTTTTCATTTAAGGCTTTTTCATTTAATTCTATTTCTCTAAAAAATTTTTACTCGTTTCCATCCGAAGTATTAACATCATTCCCGTCGGAAAGCGAACGTTCGTTTTCCTCCTTCACAAACTATAGCTACATTATCAAAATATTTATCTCCGTTGCCTGAATATTCATAAGTAAAATTTTATATACGGTATTATATTGTTATAACCTTACATTAAAAAACCGTACTCCGAAATTGTCAAAGCGATGACACGTTACCGTCCGCCTTAAGATAGCGTGTAGTTATTAATGACCTTCTTGCGATATTTATATAATGCTACCACCACTGACGGTTTACTTTTTAATCGCCTACATTCGAATACATACGTTGTATGTAACGTATGCGATCGTACGTTCACATAGATTTAATCATATATGTTAGTCACTAATCGCGCTTGAGGTTATTACTCGACAAAAAAGTAATAAAGGATTTGAAACATAACTAGCGTGTATTAAATCTTCTTTTAAATCGGAGAAGAATTTGCCTGGTTATTAGAAGAAGTTATCAGGCTACAAGAAGGAATTTATTAGCAGTTGTTACAAACGGTTTACTTATTTGAGATCGAGCAGAAGACGAACAGTTGAAGAGGATGAAAAATTTGAACGGCTTTCTACCGTAAAACGTTTCGTCGACTTTCGGTGAATTGTTAGAATAAGCGGCACCTTTTAAGTTTGATGTCGCTCGATTTTGATTGAAAACTAAAGACTGTAACGTCATGACAAAATTTCTGCCACGGCTGAAAACAGGTCGTCGTCAGTTTCTTGGATCAATCATTTAAGACTGACAGAACGTCGTAACGGGGATGAGGAGACACATGAGTGTGAGTGTACGTACGGTAAGGATTCCAAAGTTCAATGATTGTCTTCGTGACCGTAAAAAGCACAACAAAGTTTCTGGAAGCGGGTGCCTGTATTAGAAATTCAACAAACAAGAAGGACATTGAACATATCAGAAGTTCGTATAAATACATCTGCGCCGGTTACAAGTAAACTAGAAACCAGATTAACGCAGTGTAATGTGAAATGATACATTATTATTTTTTTTTTTTTGAGGTTTTACGGGGCATCGACTACTTTGGTCATTAACCCCCTTCCACATCAAAAAAAAAGAAAAAGGTATTTCTTTCCCATCCAATAAAATCACTAGCGACGTAGTCAGAGGTGGTAAGGGTGTAAAGGGTCCTTGGTATCCGGAAGTGTCACAGGTTATATAAATATGTATATATAATATATATATATGTATGTATATATATAAAATTATATGTAGTAGTGGAGATTTGCCGGTTGAAGCACAAATTTTAATGAACTGTGAGCCTCTATCACTGTGTTACCTGAGTTTGAAGTGAATTCAAATCAATCGAATGAATAAAATTACAAAAATAATAGAATTAAATTTACGTTAAATAAAATAAAATAATATTAAATAAATTTGTTTTAAAAATCTGTGTTTGATAAGAATCTCTGTTTAATAATAATGGGCTTCCGTTGGGGACTGCATGTGAGGCTAGAGTGGTGAGGTGATACGAGCATCTCGTGCGAGGCTAGAACAATCATCACCATCAAATGGTAAGAAACGGGGTGCCTCTGGGACGCTGTTTTGGGAGGTAAAATGGGGTGCTCCTATAATATCTCTGTAAACAATCGTCCGATTTTCAAAATTCAAACGTGTTTGTTAGTAGGTTGAAGGCTAACTTTTGCACGCATCAACCGATCTAACTGATCACGGTTATTCCGAAATGTTGTTATATGTTCGCAACCGATCTTCCAGTTTTCAAAATCCAAGCTGGATATCTGCTAGTAAAATATAAAATCATACAAAATCACGATGGAACCAAACCAGAACAAAAAGAACAACTTTTTTTCGGCAGTCGTGTTTTTTAATTTTTAATATTTATCTCTTTTTTAGATTTCGTTCCTATCTTACGACTATAATCATGTGTCTTTTAAGAGACTCGCTTTAAAAATTATTATCGGACGTGAATAAATCATTTCTTCGGTCGCTAAAAAACACAAACGTTGTGAGACGAGAAATATTATTAGCGGTGCGATCAGAAAGTGCGACGGAGAAACTTTACGGAGTTGTTTGTTTTAACGCCAGCAAAAGCGACTGCAGTAAACCACTGTAGTATCTGAAACGTACACCTTTGTATATGTATTGATATAA
This sequence comes from Lycorma delicatula, assembly GCF_047948215.1. Lineage (NCBI taxonomy): Eukaryota > Metazoa > Arthropoda > Insecta > Hemiptera > Fulgoridae > Lycorma > Lycorma delicatula. The sequence goes on from NC_134458.1 coordinate 40,044,136, forward strand.
AGTTCTCTACTCCGAATAAAAAAACGATCCCGTATTAAAATCATTCCTGAAAGTAGTTTTACGATTAAAAATTATCGTTAGACATCAGAGAAATATAATTACCTATACACCCTATTTTAGAAAAGCAGCTATTCCCTATTTATTTTCGATTAGCAAATAAATTTAAAAAATGACACGGTGAAAAAATGTGTTTCTGTTAACAGTGCTGTTTACGTTGTTTCTTTTGTAGATGAAGTTGAAGGAAAACACGTTGCTTATATAGAATTATTTTCTAATTACCGACACTTTTTACTAACTTATATGCTGATAGAAACAAAATATTCTATTTGTGAACGGAATGCTGGAATTGAAAAATTCTTTCAAAAAAAATTAATCCGAACTTTCTGTTAAAATATTTCATCTACAGTTTGTAAGTAGAAATTACCAACGGCAAAGATTTTCTCGCGACCTTACTTTTTCAAGTCACCCCGAATATTAACCAGAATAATGGGAAACAATCGTGTATTGTTACTTCAAATGATAAATAAAAATTCATATTTATTAAGTTTGATTAAATTTATTGATTATAATTTTATCGGTTAGGAATTACCATAAAAAATTTCATCGCTTTCTTACGGTCGGTTTCGTAGCGATCACGGTTATAGAAAAATTGTTGGTTTATTCCAACAAAAAAAAAGTTCATCAATTTTCAAAAACTTTTTTAACAGTTGGATTACGACAAAACTAATCACTACTTTATATTAAATCGATGCGTTTTAAGATAACTTAAAAAATAAAATGCGTCACCTAAAACGGTAATATGAAAAGTCTTTAAGCATATCAGATTATTTGAGTCCCAAGAAATTCTTTCTTACCTTAAAGACTAATATCACCTATTTGATTCGTTAAAACGTTTTCTTATTTCTTTACAGATAGCCCGAGAATTGAATTTTGACATGTCAGCATCGACATGAAGCCTCTGCAGTCGATGTTTCTCAAAGTTAACCGATTTGTGTAGCGGTTATATTCGAAAAAAGTGATTTTTTCCGAGAATTTTATCGGAATTACGGTCCTTAGATGCTATATAAAAGACATTGAATATACTACTTGATAATAAACGTATTAATTTTTTTTTTTTTAATCGTACTAAGCGCTTCTAAAAAATTCAGCATTGAAATTTTTCGATACGGTCAACAGTAAGAACAAAAAGGTAAAGAAAGAGATCCTTTTAGTACGGTGTTACATGACTTTTAAGAGGCCTTAAGATGAATATAAGAAAAAAGGCAGGGGTAACGACTGTCTTCCCCGTACATATTTCTTGAAATAGGCCGATATAGGAAAGTCTAGGTGGTCAGATGTGTATTAAGAGATCCAGCGTTAGATAATAAGATAATAAAGAGATAAGTAGAAGGTAAAAACCGTAAAGAACGACAAATATTTAATTAAATATAACAGATAAGAGAAGATGAAGGCTGAAATAGATATGTTGAAGTTACAGAATTACCAACGAAGAAAAAGGAATAGAGATTAGTCAGCCGAGTGATTACCTTTAAAAAAATTTTAAATTTTATTGTTTCTCTAAAAATACGTTCTATCTTAACTGCGGATTTACATTATCGATTTTACTGATCTACTTACGATAAATTTCTTAAAAGCGATTTCAATAAATTACTGAAATTCGTTCGAGTAAGAGATCCGTAGTAAATACTATATTTTCCTTAACTATGTTTATTACAGATTTATTTGTAAAAAATCTGTAATTTACGACTGAATTTCTGACAATCCTAAGTTATGAAAATATAAATTTGACAGATAATTTGATATATAGATAATAACAGTTTGATAAGATGAAAGAATAAAAGTTTTTTCTCGGCCAAAATTTTTGGTTGTAGTATACGAGGTCATTATTCGACAGAAATAATCTTCTCACGTAAAAGAAGTTTGTCTTCTAACTACGTAGTAAAAACTCTTTTCGGTATTCTCAATAATGAACATTTTATCCATCTATTACACCGCTTTCACGTACCTTTTTTTAATCTCGGTAAGAATGTATTTGATGTATATATTTTTAAAGTTATGTAATTAGGAATGCTATTAAAATAAAGATTAAAAAACGTAACCCAGTAACGAACCCTGTACCACAAATAAGAGAAAAAATGTGAAAATTTACGATAAAGACTGATTTTTTCTTCTTTAACTAAATTAATAATACGTTGTCATAAGTTTTGTATTACATAATACTTTAATAAATACGAATCTATTTTTGCAGCTTTAATCCGCTGAAAGATCAACGGGTAAAACAAATAAAATTTAATTATCGATCGGCAAAGGAAAGAATAAGTCGCAATCGGAGCCGATATAATTTTTTAAAACACATCGGAAAAAATACAATAGATCTCAATTTACGCACTTCTGTTTAAATAGTTCCATTAACGACCGACTTAAAGTGACGAGAAACGTGTATTTTTGTATTTTAAAGTTGTGGAAAAATACGATTTTTGTCCAGTTATTTGGTAAATGCGACTTGCGAGCTCCATAAGTTCGAACAAAAAGCATTCAAAATATATCTATTAAATAGAAGAGTAAAAAATGTATTTTTATCTTAACCATTTTTTTAAATACCTAAAATCACCAAAATAATGGAAAAAGCAAATTAATTCAAATTAATGACAGAAATTCATAAATATAGTCCTCCTAAAAAATAGTCATATTTGTTTTTTAAAAAAATTAATAACCTTGTACAGATTCTAAAATTTATTTATACCATAGAGAGAGAGAGAGAGAGTGAAAGGGACAGCGAATATAAATGTATCAATACATTCACGACGAGGTAACGTAAGGCGGAATAAAATACGCGATTTTATAAGGTAAAAAAGACCCCTAAACCCATCGTAAAATAGGCTAGAAGATGTTTGAAAGCAACCCTAATATTTCTATAATTTGGCAACAAAATATTACCAAACACGGGACTACGCAGTGTTGCTAAATCCCACAGGCAACTCAACAGAATATTTTAAATGAATCTGTTTTTTCCTAAATCTTTCACACTTTTCAGACTGCCTGTTCAAAATAATACACAACAAAATTTTTAATTATTCTTGTAAACTTATTTACGATTGTTAAAAAAATTGGTTTTCGATGTGCAAGTAGGAATAGAGGTATGAATTTTCTCAAACCAAAGCAAGAATGGGGGACCAGAACTAAAATTTACGACGGTAAATGTAAAATATGATACTTTCATACACCTTTATATACAGTACAAATTTACTCGGTGACATGTTATCAAATGTTACGAAAAATTATCTTTTTTCGACTGCGACAAACTAATATTTCTTGGATTCATATTAGACTTATAACACCGAAATAGAATTATAAAAATTATTTTAATAATTCCGATGTAAAAACATTATCTCAGTGATAAAAGAAAGGAGGTGTACATACAAAAAATGAATATTTTGATCTTCACTGCGGACCGCGGCTGGAATGTGCTACCAAGGTTAATAATGTAACCGCAAAATCTTATTGGATCGCTCCATTTTTACAGATTCCGTCATTTTCTACCGGTTATGGTCTGCAGATGGCATATTTAGAAAAAAGACTTCATACAGATATAAGTAAAGGTTCAGTCGTTCGCGAATAAACATATTTCAATTTTTCAGATTTATCGCATCATTTTTATACGAGTAAAAAATCTTAGCTGGATATTCATCCGAAGATAAATCATTTTGATCCTGTCATCGATTGAGATATGTCATAAATATTATATCATCAAGGTCAAAATTACTACCTTATTGGTTTAACGCATAACATAGAATTCAAGACTTTTTATTGGTACACGAACAGCCTTGAAACAAAGGTTCACGTAAACGGTCGATCGACTCAGAAATCACCACATAGACTCAGAGATGTGATTATGGAACGTGAAATATTTACGAATATCACATTTGGAATTTATCTATGAAAAGAAAATTATTAAATCTTTTCCAATTAACTCTATTTCATCAGTTTTCAAAAAAAAAAAAAAATGAAATCGTTCGTATTTTACGCCGCTTAAAAAATGGAAAGAAATTTAGATCTAAATCCGACTCTTTTGATTCCGTCTCCGGCCGGCTGGCATATGTATTCTTATACAACGCCTGCATTTTGTCAGTTTCCGTCGTGTTCGATAGATTTTTTTTTTGCAAGAAAATGTTACTTCGTTTAATAATAGGGAGAAACAGAGACTTAGGTCTAAGCGGTTAGTCGCAGCTTAAGATCGATTAGTTATGCGTTTTATGGAAGTCTTGGATTATTATTGTAAAATTACACTCATTTATAGATTAAAAAAAAAATATTGAAGTGTTTCTAATATGTTAAATTATGCCATTTTTCGTACAAAAGAAATTACAATCTTACGATAGCATAATAAATTTAGAAGATAAATAAACACTCACAGACCGATTCTTATGATCCTGCACTGATCTATACTACATCACGGTCGAAAATACTTTCTTAAAATTTCGCTGATCCGCTGCATTTTAACGGCCTTCTCGAATTTAAAATGATTATTTCTATAAATATTTACAAAAAAAAAAAAAAAATACATTTTTGTCTGCATAATTCGTCGGCAATCCTTCCTAACTCGCGGATTCATTAGTATATTTGGAATTCTAGGTAATGCTAAGCTTAATTCTCTATAACATATTATTCCATTTTTCCTGTATTTATTTATTTAATCGATTCCAATACAAAAACAATATTCTATCTTAGCAAAACAAGTATCGGAGATAAATATAAATCCATAGATATCTTTTAATCCACCTACGCTGCTCTATAATCCCACACTACATCGATTACACTGTCTTAATTTAATTGGTTGGCTGCCTTTGATAAATACCGTACTTTTTAATAAAGCGGAATTAAACAAAATCCGTCACTAAGATATAGTAAAAACCAACTACAGGATTTTAATACCTTCTCTGAACGATGTGCAAACGGATAAAGATTATATTAAAACGTTTTTTCATTAATAACAAAGATTTCATTTCGTACTAAAGGTATTTTATAGAATAAGAGAAATAGAAACGAAATAGATATCCGGTCGAATTAGAATTACAATCTAGCGAAATAATCAGGTATCATCTATAGCCGTAAAAAAATTGATTTAAACGGAACTGTGTTATGCGTACAATGGAAATAAAAATAAGCTTTTTATCGGGAAACTTCAAGTTATGAAACGCAGCGTTTAGAACATTTTTAGGCACCCAGTGAGAAGTTAGATATATATACTATGTTGTCTGTTCTCACCATCGATTCCGTAGCGAACAAAGACTGGGGTTAAATGTCTTCCTTCTTTTGTTCCCCTGCTTACACATTTAAGTGTACAGTAATCGTCTGTTTATTATTGTCACTGCCCTTCCCGATTTTCGTTTTAGTGACTCTTCAGTCATCTTAGAATTCAACTTCTAACGGTACACCTCTATACTTGAATTTATGATTTAGTTCAGCAGTAGTCATTTATGGCTTCGAAAAAAAGGATTGTGGATGATCTTAACGCCAAAGTAAAAGCGACTCGTGCTAGCGAACGAGATGGTTTTTAATGAACATTTTAATGAATACAGTGACATAAACAATGAAACCACTGATGAATGAATCGGTAAACTACCTTCCGTAATCAAAGGATATGACCCTGAAACCTCAGCAAATCGCGATGAGACGGGACTATATTTCTGCGCGTATTCGAATAAATTATTGTGTTTGAAAGGTGAGAGATATTCGGGAGAAAGATTGTGCAAGGAAAGATACTGTTGTTTTATGTGGTTTATGTCAGGTGAAATGGAGAAACCCTTAGTAATCGGTCAGGCTGCTAAACCACGATGCTTCAAAGACATGGACATACGGAAGCTGCTCGCTGATTCACGCCATAAAAAAAAAAATGGCGTGAATGGCGTCACAATCATGGAAGAATGGTTAACGGCATTTAATGGCAGAATAAAGAGGCCAAACCAGCATGTTTTTTTTTTGGGGGGGGGAGGATAAGACAACATGTGTCAGCCCCACATCGAAATTTCCAGCGTCCGATTTTCTTGGTTCTCTCCAAAATTCACAAGTATTTCTCAACCGATACATCGGGGCATCATTCAGATTGTGAAAGTATGTTATCGTATATTGTTAATGCAATCTTTGCTAAATCATCCGCCTCCGAACTAGTTAAAACAATCTCGGTTCTAGATCGAGTAATTTTCATAAGCAAGTTGTAGCAATGTTGTTACCAAAAACAGTGACAAAGTGTTTCGAAAATTAGTATTTCCAACGAGTGAAGTTATTGTTAGTGAGGAAAATGAGGACAAACAGCAGCATTTACAAAATTACTTTCAATAATTGCAATGCCGAGGACTGCATCAGTATAGACCAAGATGTGCCAACCCAAACAAACACAACAGATGTAGTTGCCTTAATTGAAAATTTTACGGAAAATTAGAAAGGAGAAGAGGAGGTAGTGGTGGAGGAGGTAGAGGGAGAAGAAGAAGAAGAAGAAGAAGAAGAAGAAGAATATGACATTGAGTCGGAAGAAGAGTGAAGAAGACTTATGATGCTGTCAAAGTATAAAGGAACTGCAGCAATTTTCCCTACAGCGAAATGACTCCGATACGCTTAGTGTAATTTCTAAGGCTAAAGTACTTGTGGAAATTCGAGCAGCTAAGCACTAATGTGGGCAGAAAACCCTCCTTGACTATTGAAAAAGAATAAAGAAAATGTAAGTATTCTTTTCTGTTCGTTGTTAAGTAAAACGTGTATTAATTCGTAGCAGAAATAAATACAGTAATTGAATAAGGTATATACAGCATTTAATTTTATCTCAGTATGTCCATTATATGATGCATGTCCACGGTTTAAGTTTTTTAGCGCAGACCTACCTTTGTTACACGGGAACCTATCTTTAACGGAAATGTTTGCGAGTCCCATTCGGTTCCGCTAAAGACAGTTTTTACTGTATTACGTTTGTAATTAATCTGTAGTTATTTCTTTTGTTCAAATAAGTTAAGTCTCTGTTTTCCTTCTTTAATTCGTCAGTCTTTTTATTTTGCTAATCTAAAATCGATAAGACTTTTAATCGACTAATTTCCTTCTGAATCTCTTGCTCTATTGTTTTTATACTCTTTTTAGAGTTCAAACATTCTTTCCAGTATATTAATTTCCTTTGTCTATCTGAGAATAATAAATAAGTAAATAAAATTAATTAAATAACGAATAAGTTAAATTTATTAAATCAGAATATTATTTTAAATAAATAAAGTTTAATTATTCAGTCTGTATACAGTACGTAACATTATTAAGATATTTAGTTAACAAGGAAAGAGAACCACTATCACCCACTCTCCCTCTCACTCAAACGGTAGTCGATATCAATGACAAACGAACAATCGTTCAACCACTTAGGCTATGTCCATACAGGCAAGCGGCAGAGCGATGAGCGGTAAGCGGCTGAACTTCAAGAAAATATTTAAAATTGGTACATGCTTTCAGCGTTGGCCATACTGAACGTAAAAGGCAAAGCGTCAGACAGTCGCCGCTCAGACGCAGGTTCTATTTGATATTTTAGTTCGTTTGTGAGCGGCAAACAGTGAACATGTGCGACGAAAATTTGATTCCTGCGGTTAGAAAATAATAAAAACATTTAGTTATAAAAATATTTAGTTTAGTTCTGTGCCAAATTAATTTAGTTTTAGTCTAGAGTCGAACAGCGAACACGTGTGACAGAAAGTTATTCGTAGAAGACCTGATTTGTGCTGTTCAGTCACGACCAATTTTGTGGCGAAGTAATAGAAAAAAGTAGAAAAGCAAAAATGTGACTGACAAACTGTGGGATAAAGCGGGAAAAGACCCCGATCCGGGTTCTACAGGTGTGTTTATTTATCTTTTGTCTATGTTATTATATTTACTATACATCGTATCATTATTTCATCTATATTATTACTATCTGTATAAGTATGTACGAAACATAATGCGATATTGTATACAGTAGATATATTCTGTTACAAATGCTGTACTATAGGCTAAGGTTTTTGTCTAATTAATTACCGGGATCCCAAAAATACTTGGTAAATTCATATCTAATAGCTGACGCTGCTTGACTGTAGTTGTTAATTCTGTTTTCCCTTCGGCTGGTCGGTCGACTGCCTTCGCTATTCAGCATTCTTGTCACTTCAATGTAATCGAACTCTTTTTCACAGTCTCTCTCTCGCACAAAATTGTGCAGAATACATTGTACATTTAAAATAAAGGTTTGTTCTTTCAGGTTCACCTTTCTATTTGTTTCGCAAGGAAGCACCATTTACTGTATAAAATTCCGAATGCACATTCAATGTATTTCCTGGCAGAAGAAAATCGATCGTTGAATTTTTCTTCTGAGCAGTTAAACTTCTCCTTGGATATGGACGTATCAAATATGGCTTAAGCGTATACGCCTTATCACCTATTAAAAATATCGGGTAGGGCTACGAAAGCTCCAAAAATTTTACCCGGTAACATTTTTAGAGGAGAACATAGACTTTCTGCTTTCCAAAATCGAAAAAGAATCGATGCAATAAATGTACCCCTATCGATTTGCTTTCCCTTTCATCGACTTCTACAGCGAAAATTTCTAATCCGCATTTGCTACAGCTTGTACAATACTCGAATAATAACGTAACTAGTTGAAATATTTCGATCCGGTATTCGGTGGGCATTTGATTTGACAATGCTTGCCATCAATAATTCCAAAGCGATTTGGGAATTTACATCGCTTGTAGTAGCTGTTAATAATATTTCGGATGTGTTCTGCAGTCGGTTGAGGCGTGAATTCATCTCTTTATTTCATCCCAAATAGCAGTACATGTCTCCAGTACAATGTTACTTACTGTAGTTTTACCGACTCGAAAAAAAAAACTAGAAAAGAAAGGTATACCCGATCGCAAGATACCTGCAATAGAACAAACGAGAAATGGAATCGATAAATAAAATAAAAAATTAAATGATTTTATAAAAATATGTCAATTTTAAATAATAACTAAAATAGGTAATAAGAATAAATAGAATATAGTAGCCCGTATTAAACGATACTTAAACGGGGTTCTATTTATATTTGTTCCAGGGAAGTAAGTAAAAGAAAAATGGATAAATTTGAAAGATACCTACAGGAAAAACCACAGAAATTACCGATAACCAAAAGAGGCTGAGAAATTACAGTAAAATGGCCTTATTTTACAGTGACGTCATTTGTTCGGGACTATGTCGTTCCTGTCCGCGGTGAAGGAAATTTACAAGAACCGGAATTATCCGATGATCGTGACGTTTCATTATCTGATGAACATGAAGTTTCCGATTTTGCAGAAATAACGGATGAAGCTAAGGAAGGAAATAGTTCAGCCTTGATGTTTCCTCCTAGCCGTGATTCTAGTACATCCATTCCTACTCGACGTGGACAAAAAAGAATTAAAAACTCAAATACCGGGGAAACTGATATGAAAAGATTTTTATAACTTGAAGAAAAGCGATTAGCGTTATTACAGTATGATACCGAAAGAGAAGTTGAGAACCCCGACTTGCAGTTTTTTAAGGATTTACTTCCGTATATGAAGTCGTTTACAGAAACACAAAAAGTTGGAGTTACGAGCCGATATATCGTATTTAACATACCGTATTCGTACTTAACAAACTGAAACGTAAACAAATGCACTTGAACAGCACTAATGTCACTCAAATGAACGAAGAATAGAAATCATATTACGCAAATGAACCGACGAATTCATTTTTACGATTGTAAATGTTCAATTTATTTTCCAGTTATGTTTATGTTATTTTCATATTAAATTTATTACTCTATACTGTTGCTTACTTGTAATTAGATGTTTCGGATAAAGCGATTTTTCAGTTCTTTCAAAGCAACAACAAAAAATACATCCTTTAAAAATATTTCAAAAGTGTTTTTTATAAATTCCTTAACAGGCGAACCTATTAACGAATTACCTCATACCTTAACGTTATAACTTGTTCTTCAGGACAGATCGGTTCTTTCCAGTTCGTGTGCGGTTTCTCAATTTTTATTTTCACTTTTTCTAGCAGTGAATCGAAGCCTTCTGCCGACATACGTATGTACAGGGAAAATTCCTCCGGAAGATTACGAAGATTATATTACATATGGTGGTATTCTCCATGAATAGAGCGACTTACTTATGGGGAAAACTGCATGTCTTTTTTTATTTTCAGATTGTATTAACATAAAATATTTCAAAATATTTTCAAGTAGAAGCTCTCGTCTAACCGATCTAGCTAACGGCATGATGGCAACTGAACATCACCTTTAAGTCCACCGTAAATTTAAAAATTTTATGGAATCCTGTGGCGTTAATAATCATGCATAGAAGCAAAAAATATTTATCACAAAAACATCTACTGTTGCCTTTACCATTAAATTTATAAAACGGGAACCCAATTTAAAAATTGGCCGTTTTCCTCTAAGCAATCGCAGATCCGATAAAAAGATTTTTATAACACCTTCATTATTAGCGACCGGATATGTAACATCACCGGCATATAGGAAAAAATGCAAAGAAGTTCGATGTAGGAAAAATCACTTATAAATATAAGAAATATTAATATTTAACAAAAATATTTTAATATTTTATTAGAATATTAAATAGGGGATCAAGAATGGACTAGGAACTCCGCATGTAATTTTTAATACTGGATATAAATTTAGTGTTATTGAGGCTGTTATCGCCTCATATCGATATCAGTTGGCCGGGTTTTAAACAGATTTTAAAAGTTTCAACACTGTCTTCGATTTTCTATAGAATTTTCCAAGAAAAGAACGGTTAATTGAATCAGATGCCTTTCATAAATTGAAAACAGTTCTACCGCTTTATTTCCTTGACCAAGCCGTTGAAATACCTCATCGACGAATTCGTAATTATCTCGTCGGTAGATTTACGTTTTTTGAAACTCCAACCGATGAATGGATGGACAACGTATTATTTTTAGTAAAAAACTTACTACAAAATAATTAAAAAAATAATTCTGACGTAAAAATACATCAAAAACTACTTTTTGTAGAATATTTTCGTGGTTTACAAACGGGCATCGAGACCGAAATTTTCTACACAACCTTTCCTCCTTTTTTTTAAAAATTACTGTCTCTTTAGACATCTTAAAAACAGAAGGGTAAACGCCAGAGGGAAAGTAATTTAAAGAGATGTAGGGAAACGGAACTCATTCATGGGAAAAGCTCTTTAAATATAGCTTTTTAAATGAAGCTCTTTAACTATATTATAAGATCTTTTAATATAACGATGGGATATTTAAAAATTTACAAGATATTGTGTTATTCATCTCACCGACACGGATCGCCTGTTTTCACGATTTCATTTTCAAAAAAAATTAATTCTTATTTTAATTCGAAGTTAAATAAAGAACGTACAGGATTCGCCGAAGGCATGCCGGTATTTACTTGTTTCACTGCTTCAATAAAATAATTTTTGAGTTGCATGCGTATAATATTTTAGTATATAATATATGCATGTTTGAACATGCACATGATGTGTTTGAACATGTCGTGCTTTTAGCAGTATAAATAGGCGTAAGGGATTGCAGAACGTCAGTTTAGCTTCAAATGCGAAGCGTGCTTGTAGTGCCTTTATTTACGTTTTTGAAAACGTCGTTTCATAGAAAATAATAATTGAGGTTTCGGTTTTTTAGCGTGCAGTAAAACGGTATAACTGATTTCATTATTGTTTACGTGTTGTAGGCTTGTTTAAGTTGTAGGCTGATTTCGCAACATCCTTACACATCACCGCGTCCCACAGGTTGAGAAACGCTGGTCTACAACATCGGATAGAGATCCCGGACCTAAATCCTCCTGCTTAATAGAATCTCATCCCTCTCTCATCCTCAAAGAAGTAAGGCCCAATCATACCTCGCGTTGATACAGCACACCAAACTGTAACCTTTTGGCTGTGTAACGGTCGTTCGTGCGATTGACGAGGATTTTCAGCTACCCAATATCTACAATTCTGCTTATTTGGAAATGCTGATATGGAAATGAGCCTCATCCGACATAAAAAGGTTGTCGACAAAACTGGGTGTCATCATTAATCTTTTCAATCATTTTATTATAATAATATACAATAAGTATTGGGATGGTTGAGCCTGTTGATCGCTACACATTTTCTCAAATCGTGGAATTAAACTGAACACATCTTCATTTCCTTTTTCCGCATTGATTTTCGTGCGATACTTAGCTTTTATAGCAGCGACTGCCAAAAACCCAGTTTCGTACAAATAAGAAATCGTAAACGGAATCGAAATTCTCCTTTACAAATTAGGAGTAGATATTCATCTTTTACTGACATTCAAAATTTAATCAATTTTAGGCTGTAAATTTTATTTCTGACGTATTGTCACAACACAATCCGATTTTGTCAACCCAAAAGACGACTCGAGATTCTCTTATTTCGCGGCGGTAAATTTAGACGGAAAAGTGGCATTAAATGGATCTTGAATAAATGAAAATTTATCGATATTGTTTTGAAAATATCTTTCAACGCAGGATATCGTAAACTGTGATAATGTTCTTCAAAAATGAATTTTTTAATTTCATATCCAGAAAAAAATGACTCCATCGGAGATTTAAATTGTTGCAACAAGGAGAAACATTCCTTATCTCTGCCTTCGTTCATTTTTCTTTTCTCTATCTTTAGTTTTTTCATAAAAGATAAAATGTTCTCAATCGACTTTAAAGTGCACGTTGCTTCCCTGCAATGAGAGATTAAAAGAATTTAGCTTTTCAAAAATGTCACATAAATATGCTGGTTTTACCAAAATATCTTCATTCTAATCATATTCTATATACTTGTGTTCCTACTCTTAAAGAAAAATATAAATTTATTGTCGCAGTTCAAACATACGAGACGATACATTACCGTGAGAAAGCAGTCGAGAAGTGCGGAATTATAACAGACAAAAGTTTGAATCCCGTATCCTCACACAGGTTTTTTGGAAAATCTTCCCTTCAACGATTTACTAATAATAATAAAGTTTACTGTGTTCGGTACAAATTCTAAAACCTCGTTCGATTTAGGATTTAGATATTTTGATACGAGTGCTTCCTTATAATTAAGCAGCCAGTCCACAGCGCTTCAGGGACTTCGGTTCGAATAAAAGCCTGTAATCTTCCATAATAGCCGGACATAGAACGAGTACCGTCGATACAGACTCCGATGCATTTAGTTCACTCCAGACTGTTTCCGGATTTAAAAGTATCAAGGGTTTCTAAAAAAAATCTTGAATCATTGCATTAGCAGTAATACTTTTACAGAAGAGAAGATTTTCTTAAACGTCATCCCTATCTATAAAGCAAGCGATAATCATTATTATTATCTGTTACCTCATCCAGCATCAAGTAAAATTTCTTCCCTTTTAATTTTTCAATTGATTCATCATAATGGTCCTTGACTATGAGCTGTATTCTTGTGACTGATGGTATTATTGTGGACAAAAGCACTTTTGAAAGTAGCTTCCCAACAGACTCACAGATTATAATGTTCACCACATCTATATCATCCGACAGAATGAGTTTTGCGATCGTACAGACTCGTTACATTTTGCAATTTTATGTGCTACCGTGTAAGATGCCAGCAAAGCATTGCGTTTTATCGATGCCTGCTCGTAAAAACTACCCTTTTGTTGATTTAACTCTTTAAGCTTCCGGCTAAAGTCGTCTCAAAATTTTCTAACTACGCAGAGATGAGCGATCTGGCGTTTCAGCTTACTCGGTAGCACGCACTCCGTCCCAAAAAATACTGCGGCCTCTCTTCGCCGTCGACTTCTGTCGATTTAAAACCAAAGTCCAAATTGCTGTCATCATATTTTCGATTTTTATTCTTCTTCACACTCTTGCCGCTTAACTGACGATGTGCTTTCTTCTTTTTCTCTCAGAACGCTTACTACTAGTAGCGAAGACAAATGCATTTTAAAAAATTGTTACCAGAAAAAACTTCACTCGACTTGATCACAACAATATTCAGTCGATACAATCTCCGTCACTTTTCAACAATAAAACCGCGCAAAATCGACGTTTGTTTATATACGAATACAAAGTAATAGAAAATCCGAGAAACTCGTATCGCGTCATCTAGTAACCGTTGACAGAGGCTTCCGCGAACAATAACTAAGCGGTTTGCACCAGCTCCGCTAGATGTCGCTTCCTATGGCATTGAACTGAAAATGGAAATAGAACTGTGTAATATTTCGCGGGGTCCCTTAGAGGAAGTCGCAGTTCAATAAGGCGCCGAGGCGCACACTTTGGGAACCAATGGTATAAACCGTATAAATATATCATATCATCCACCTTTAGACAGATTATTTGCATCGTGTTCTTCTCCATTAACTTCTATTACAGGTTAAAATTTTGAGCTCTTGATAGTCCCGTTTCATTTCATCACCTATTATTTAACATTTCCCCGGCCTTCTTTTATTACTGCTTCTACTACTATTTCAATTTATCTTTCTCTTTTCATGACGTGCCCTATACCATTAGCTTTCCTGTTCTGAATTATTCTGATTAAGCTTCTATTCTCTTTAACTCTCCTCATTACTTCATTTTTTACCCTGTCTGTTCATTTAATCTTCACCGATCTCCCCGTTCCCATATTTCAATCGCCTCTAGCCTTTCTTTTCCTCTTTTTCTTAGCGCTCACGTTTCATATCCATACAGAAGTGCACTCCAAACGAAGCCCTTCACAAGTCGCCGCTTCAAGTCTTAACTCTATATTACTACTTAATAATCATTTCTTATTCCGTACAAACAAAAAATTTAAAGGGACAGTCTGCGTCCTTATTTCGCTACATTCTGTATCGAAATCGCCATTCTCTTTTAACACTCTTATATACACTATTTGTAAATAACTCTTCTTTCTCTAAATGTTAATCATACTTTTCTTAAAATCTTAATCGTTCTATTATTGACTTTTCTACTTCTTAATTATTTTATTTTATCTTTGCATATGTTTTTTTACAAAAAACTCGAATCGGTTCCATGATGGTGAATAACATTAAAACCTGAGAAAAGTTCAGACCGATTATGTAACCAGCTAAACTTCAAATACCTTTCATTAACGGTTTGAAATACAGCATCTTTAAACGGGGCGATATTTTTACACGAAATGTAATAAATATTCTTTTAAATCGGCTGAATACTAGAGTCACATTCAATCTCATTTAAATCTTTATGTTAATTTTTGAGATATTTCTGAAAGTCACTGATTCGATGTAATAAAATATTATTTCAATAGAAATAGACGATGTAATATTTAAATTATAAAATCGAGTTATTTGAAATCATTTTTGTTAAAAATCAACAGCGTGTAGGTCTTATCCCAAACTTCGTACGAGTGACTCGTCTTATTCAAAAAATCGAGTAAGTGACTAGCCGCAAAATTGATCTACAAAAAGAATCCGATCTAATATATATCGATAAATTAAACTATCGACTATTAATTTTGACAAAATATTCTCGTTTTAATTTCTCTTCGTAAATCTGATGTTTATAATTTGTCACTAGAAAGAAAATTCATCGTATAAAAAATAAAGTAAATTAAACCATTAAATGCACATTTTGGCAGTTTTTATTAACGCGATTAAAATTTATTTCAACATTATATATGGAATAAAAGAATTTCTAGATTTCAGTCGTCTAATTCTGGATCGGGTTAGTCGATTCGGCGACTGTCCAGAGAACGACTAGACTCGACCGACAAAGTAGCTCGCTTGCAAAGTTTTGCTACGGGGCCTTCATTATACTCGTCAGAATATTAACAGATACTGTGCCTTCCGGGGATGTCGTAGGCTAATTTTTTAATTTATTTTCTGTCTGGCACGATCGGTGACAAAACGGTTCTACCAATTTTTCGGCAACAATACCTCCTTACGGGTTAGAATTTGAATATATGTATTAGGACAAATGTAGAGGACTGTATGACGATGCTGAAAAACTTTTAAAACGATTTTTACAAACGTCTCGGATGTTTTCTCTTTTTCCCCTTTTCCCCTTTTCGCCTCAGCTTTTTACTCAGAAGTCTTTCATATACACTTTTTTCTCTTCACTTTTTTCTCAGAAGTACTTCATACACACGGTTATTATTTTTAATGTATTTTTTTGTCCAAGAATATATTAAATAGAAGTGGTAGTATCAAAAAATAGAAGGAATGTGTTTATTACTTACAAAATTTCAAATATATATTCTATATCGGTTACGGACACGAAACTTGGACCTTACAATTTCGAAATGATACCTGTTGAGAAGTACTTTGGGTTTATTTATCGGAGCGAGCCGTCACTCGCTTCGCTCGGTTACATAATAAAATATAGTTTATCAGTCGATCGCTATTAAATTTAAACAATACGGTATTAAAGCAACGATGTTATGTAATTTTATGTCTTACAGAGAAAAAGTAGTAAGTAGATTTATGTAACTAAAACGTTTGGAGAACTAAGATTTCTATCACCGTTTCCCTCTTTAAAATGCCTCTTTTTGCGTTTGTATTCGTCAGTTGACGATTGAGTTTCCGTTAAGTTGACTTTTCCTCGCGGTATAATATCGAAAAAACCGGTTAGCATTACACTTCACTACACGTGAAAAATTTATAGTTTTTTTACAAAACAGTATAGATCAATATACCTTTTGTATAGACATTTCTCCTCTAATTTCGTAACGAACATACTGGAAAATTTGTGAAAACCCCTCTTTTAGACATTAACAATTTACAATTTTTGGATATGAAGTGATCTACAAATTGTCTGTTTTAAGCCGGTTCAGACTTGTAAACAGTTTGGCAAAGTGTTTGTGTGCCTAGCGTAAAAACAGCATTTCACTGAACGGAACGGAGCCAGAAGCATACTTTTGCATTATGATCCACCATGATTTTACTTGGGGTGCTACAAGTACGGGGCTCAAAATTGAGCACACGGTGAATTTGAGGCTTAATAACTCGCTTAATAATAACGATAAAAATCCGAGGGTAGTCTCTTATTTTACTCCTAAATAACTTTCCTTTTAACTTATTAAAGTAAATTTCTTTACTAAAATTTGTCTTAAAATGCCCGAATAAAAACTTAAACAAAGCAACCTTTTTAACGTAAATCGACTTTGTTATTTTGCGTATGAAATGCGCAAAATAACACTTTAAACTACGCCCTATTAACTTTCCTAATAAATAACTAATCCTTTTTCATTGTTCTTAGCTAAATTTCAATAATGGATTGAGATTGCAAGTGTAACAGAAATCAACTCGGAATAAAATTATCCCGACCGCGCATATTTGTTTTTGTTATGAAGCGAACTATTAAGCTCTCCACTAGTAAAAATATAAAGCGAGAAATATAAGGCAATATTTTCCATAAGTAGTGATACATATTCGTATTGTACGTACACAGTGAAGTATTTCATCGAGACTATTCTTTAAATGTAGCTGAATATTCCAAAAGTAATCTAATTTTTGAATGCGTTCTTATCTCAAATTATCTTTGCGTTTCATACAAAACTGAAGCGATTTCAGTTTTTCAAATTTCAATTTCAGCCCGTCACTTCAGTTTGAGCTTGTTATCAAACAGCCCGTTATCTCGATTTATGTCTTTCTGTTTTCTTAGGATTACACGTGAAAGGAAAAAGGGTTTTTTCATGAAAATTTTTTAATTATAATTAGGAGTATTTTTTGAAACAGAGATTATTGAAAAACGTTACGTTCGTGAAAATGAACGCTCTGGAACGCTTCAATAATTTGATTGTGTCGCTAATATTTCGATATTAACAGGATTTATTTTATCGATTAGGAAGAAGGGCTTAATAAGGACGTATTTATATCATCTTCCAGTCATACCTTGCTTTGACAAACCGTTTCAAAATAATATCCAGAAAAAAATTTAAAGCTTCAATTTAAAAGTAAGAAAAATTTAATAAAGACATCCTGACTTTTCTTATCGTTCACTAAAATCGTGAAAAATTTACAAATATTTATTATTAATGCATTATTATTAGTTATTAAAATAGCACTCGGTTACATACAATAAACATCTGAGACTATTTACTTGTCCTATTCTTTCCGCCGTCAAACGACGTTATTCACTGCATACCTCCGACCGATAACTGATAACTGATCATCCGAAGAAATACTCATTTAAAGTGAAAAATCGGTAAACCGAAACCTTTAAAACATTAAAGGAGCTTTTTTGCCTGGACACTGCAGCCTACAATTGTTTGTTTTTTAATCTCATTATTGCAAGGAGTATCCGGTTTCCGCCAAGAAGGATGGTCATGCGATACCATTACTCATAGCAGTAGATATTATGTCCAGAAAAAAATTTTAAGACCAAGCATACAAGAAATGCAATTTTTATACGTTTAGTTACGCGCAGGATGAACCGTTTGGAAATAGTTTGACGAGGGCAAGGAGCCCTAGATATGATATTACCTTTACTGTGATTTTTATTATTTCTAAAAATAGAAGTGTTGGAAAAATTAAAACATCAAAAAAATTTTTTATTATCGTAATTTGAATGCAGGAAATAATTAATTCCAATTCTAATTAACGGAAGCCTTAGGTCTGCAAGGATGTTCTGACCTCTTTGACGTTACTGAGTTTTTATATATCCTTGAAAAACGATGCAGACTGAAAATATTTTTAATACCAGAATTGTGTCTTTTTTTTTTTTTGTTATTGAATGGGCCTAAAGACCTTAAAGCGTATCTGGACGGGCAACAACGCTAAAAAATTCGATGACACAAAGTTTCTACTGGCCCCCTATGATGAAAGTTTTAAAATGAAGGGATTTAATATACCAGGCTTTCAATTTTGAAGCTAAAGGGAGTTGGAGGGCTGAACTTCTTGGATATCTGATATTTTAATTTTTTTTTTCATAAAGTAAAAGAAATTCTTTAAAATAAAGTATTGTAATATTTAAATATCTCTCTCTTAAGGGGGAAATAAAATTTAAATTTCATCTCGGATTGGTTTTTTAATTACTTCTAAAGGTACTTTACACTTTAAAAAAAAACAGTTCGAATATCATTAATCTCAATATTTGTTGGCTGTACAGGGCAGGGCTAGGATCATGAGACAGTTTTGGGCAAATGAAGGCCTGTACCTCTTCTTTCGACACTTTGAAATGTTTTTTATTTTAGTTGAAATATAATTTGAAAGAAAACGGTTCGGATATCACCTTAATACTTCTTTTTAGGCAGACTTCATAAGAAAGCTACCTATTGTAATAGGTACCAGGATTCGACTTCCGGAAAATTTCGACGTATCTTCGCATTTCACATCCCCCAGACCCCAAAAACCAACGTCAGCTCAAAATTTTATATATATATATATATATATATATATACATTTCACTTTCTTGTGGACACGATAACTGCCGTAAATTTGCGCCAATCATTTACAAATTGTTTCTTAAAAATAACTCGTCCCAAAATCTCGGTCGAGTTTGTTAACGGGCAAAATCGGACCATGGGATTGGAAATGGGGGGGGGGCTTTTTCGAAAAAAACAAGATATCGCTATAACCTTCTTATTAAGTAAAATAACGAATTCTTTTAAAGTTCCTACTATTCTTTGGATAAGGGCATAAAACTTATATAAGTAAAGCTGTTTTATATCACCAACCACTGGCCCAGGGGAGTGAAAAAATGGGATTTTGAAGACAAAAAAATAATACCTCCCTTAATAGGCACAGTATCGAATCGGTTTAAAGTGGTCGTTAGTCCTCTAAACATTACCTAAACGTTTTGTCTGAAACAATTTTTGATATGACCAACCCTTACGGCAAGGGTTGACCAAAATGTTGCTGAATTGTAAGAAGATGGGGCTTGTCGTATGCTAAACATGTGAAACTTTTTTTCACATGCATCCATTGTCGTATTGAGTAAATTTGAAGTTTTTCTTAATTTTAAGGTGGAAATCTTTTTTATCCCCCTGCTTAGTACCGGTGAAATCTACTTCCACCTTCCGGCGTACCGAAAGGGATTTTTTTTAATTCAGGAATCTGGGATTACAGGCCCGTGTGAGCACAAGTGACCCTGAAACTCTTGTAAACCATTGTGTATTTTAATATTTTCCAGTAAAGCATATATCTTAAAGAAAAAATAATCGTTAGAATATCGCAATATTTTAAGTATTGTTATAATTGAGGTTGCCGGATAGCTAGAACTCACAAAGGGCGTGAAAGCTTTAACTTTATTTACATGTTTCTTTTCTGAAGTAAGAACATGTTTATAAAAGTGATAGTCTAAATACAATAGCATTTTTATGTCTTTTATTTGAAAAAGACTACGAGGCTAGTGTTGTGATTGCCCGGATAGTAATTGTTCGAAGATTAAAGATGGCTCGTTAAAAAGAAAGAATGAAGATAGAGCCGTTTAATATATAAGAAGCCAAAACCATCTAGACGCCGTTACTTTTTTAATTTTTTTTTGTAAGGTAAAACTCTTAAAGAAGAAAACAGGTTTTGATATAGCAATACCTAATTTTTTTTAATAAGGGACCAGGGTAGTAGCATTCTTGAGAGGCAGATAGACGTCATGTTTATTTTATTTTCAATTTTTTTCTGAATAAAACAATATTTGAAAGGAAAAAAACGGTTCTGATTTAAAAATCCCAATTTCTGTTACTGAACTGAGTTAGAGGGCGTGAGATCTTCGGGGGGTTGAGAATGCCGGCCAGTGGGCGGTTGAGAGCCGCGAGACGGAACACAGTTTGAAGCTTATTCTCTTATACGGTATTCTGTTTTTTTCTTAAGGTAGAACGAATTTTGGCAAAGAAATTTGTTGATATCGGATTGTTTAAAGCTTTTAATGGAGAAATTCGGGTTGAAGTGTACGGGTCCGAGGAGGTTAAAAAAGTTCAGAATCTTTTCAATCCTAATGAGTAGATGGTCTCTTAGATAGGATTCCACATTTTGCCAGTCGTGTGAGAAACGGTTTCGTCACATAAGGAGTACTCTTTATCTATATATTATTAATCGTATTACTGCAAAGGGTTACTAAAGGGCGTGAAATAGAGGAGTGTATGAGGGGTTATGTAATTATTACGGAAAGAATTTACTTTAAAAACGATGTCGCTTCCATTAAGAAGCGATATTAAAAATGTTTGTTTCGTTTTCTATGTAGATTACTCTACATAGAAAACGAAACTAAATAGAAAAACGAAATGAGTGTCCTTTTGTAATCGTATGGATTTTACGATAGATCAGTTTACGTAAAAAGTTTGTTTGTATAAAATCACTCGGGCCTGCAGTTAAAATTTATCTTAAATCCCGTGAGAAGTAAACTTTTTAGAGGATATTTTTGAAGTTTATGAAAAAATAAAGTTTTGGAAATGTGAATTTGAACTCCTTAATCGCAGAAGTTTTCAGCAGTTAAACTTTTAAATCCTTATACTCCGTTTTGGACTCTACGGAGCGAATAAGATTATTTGTAAAAAATGTTACGATACTTTTTTCAATAATAGTTTTAGTTAAATGTGTAATCCCGTATTTATTATCCTAACCAATAAATAAATCAATCTAGTAAAAATAAATAGCATTAAAAATATGTTACAAAACATTATGTTAAATAACAAAAGACAAAACTGGATTGCACAACTTTGCTTGTAAATGTCGCTTTGATCGATCCCTGAAATCCCAACTAAGGGTGGAAAATTTTCGAACGATGTTCTGCATCGTTTATCGTGTAATTTGTTTTCACTCAGGTACTGCAAGGTAAGACAGAACTCCCAAAATCATCGGTCGCACTGGTCGTCAAACTGTTTGACAAAGCGCAATTTTACAAGTTTGTACTCATTTTAAAACCCGCGAACAAAGTTCTGCAACATGGTGTTACAGAACTGTGTTCACTTGGACGTTGCACATCGCAACAGACTGTAATATAGATTCATTGAACTGTTTTGTTGCAATATGTTCGCGGCTTTATATTCTATATCACGGTTTCACGTAAATTTTCACCTATACGTGTACACCTACCTAAAAATATCACGATTACTTCACGTCGCGACGTGAAGTAACATACTTAACGACGCGTCGTTAGGTAATATACCCACCCGACAGCTTTGAATTGTTCCGATTCATCGTGTATTTTAAAGAAGAAAACTTATAGAATGAAAGCAATACTAGATCTATGAGTTCGAAGAAGAGTGAACTGTTGCGGTCTTTAAACCGATAGAAATATAAGCAAGAATGTAAGTAAACAAGGTTGAATAATAAATAACAGCGTGAAAAACAGATTAGTATTCTTGACGGTAATGTAAGTGACGTTGAAGAATCGTCTAGTGCTAAGCGGAAATTGATCGAGTTAACAATTAGCATTAAGAAAAGATTTACGGACGAGTGTGTTAATCGGCTACAGCAAGTATGTAGCTAAAATCTCAACATTAACTAGATTGGCAGTGAACCACTTTAACCGATTTCCAACTGGCGATTACAACAGCTAATACGTGCCAAAATAACCGACACGTTCGCCTTATTTTCAATACCACTGTTGTTGTTTGTCCTAATTTTTTTTTGTTTTAGTTAAAATTAAATAGAAAAAAAAAATATATGTATGTATAAGTTATAATAATTTGTTTACCTTCTCCATAATTCGTTAATAAAATTGTAGGACTATTTATACTCATTTTTTACAGATTAGTTTGGAGATAATCTGATAAAATTAATTTACTGAAAACAATGCTTACATAGTAATATCATTAATAATAATAATAATAATTTTTTTTTGAACTGTCATTAGCACTCGTATTGTATTCTATAAATAAAAAATACTAAAGAATTAAAAAATTCATTTCTGATAAAGACGTCCGATCATTATACTTATTCGGTGTCGATTTTCCCTGCTGCTTCGAATAAATTTATGTAACGTATTTTTTCACTACAGAAAGGGAAGTATTAATTCGTTGTTTTGACATTACCTGTCCTAGTCTTTCTTATGCCTGTGATAGTATGAAGCACCAAGAACGTACAAAAGAGGAACAGTCAGAGGAGCTTTCTCTAAGATTAATCATGTTTTGCTTTAAAGCTAATCCTTGTCGGGTGCAAAGTGACGGTGTCACTTGTAGCGCTGAATATCACATGCATTTTAGTCCGCTCGGCGTGCCGATATGCAGAAAAAATGTTATTTAAAATATAATTATCGATGAATGTGTGTTTTTCTTTTCTTTTTTTAGAATACTAAATTTACTACAGTCAACGTTACAGATTGCAATATGTAGAAAATGCTGAATTCTAATTCAAAGCAAACACCAGACGTCTACGTTGCGTAATACTAAATAAAAAATATTAATATCAGTTTTGAAAATTATTCAGACTCTACCTTAAAATATATTTTTGCTCTCCCTCGCCTATGCCACTGCTAATTTATAAAAGCAATGTTAACATCGACCGTGAAATCTGACTACCGAAAACATTATCGTTAGATTACATTTTCAGATACGTTCAGTAACAGTAAGTCGCAAAATAATCGTAACACTATAAACGCGTAATCGCGTATAGTATACAGTAAAACTAATATTATAATCGCGCGTTCTAAATACTTTCACTTACGCGTTTGGCGATTTCGCCGTTAGAGAGTAAGTTATCCGGCACTTGTGCCGCATCGCCTACCTCTAGAAAGTTTTACGCAAAAGATTCAATAACTACTAATCTCTGACAGAAACTAGTGCGTGCCGTTTGTGATGATTTTGCTGATAACATTTTAAACACGGATTTACGAAGATCCATTCGGCCAATTTTTGTGAACGAATTCATACTCGAATAGAATTATATAGAATTACGTATACGTAATCTTACCGTACTGCGATTAGACAATAAATTAATTTTTTGTAAAGACGGTTGTAATTTTTTGTAGCGGATTTACAAATACCGATCTCCGTACTTTGGTTTCCTGTTTTTCCAGCTAAAACTTTGTAAAATGTTTTTTTTTTAATAATGCGTTACCTAATTTTCTTAATAAGGGTATATAAATTATTTCAACTCTATTATTCCGTGATAAATGTAAGCGTTTGAAAATTTGTTTAATTAAAGGGCGGTATACTCGTCTGAAATTTTAATTTGTAAGCGTTTGATCGTTTTATTTCATAATGTGTATTTTAAATTCTAATATTTTGTAACCGTTTTTTAACTTATTAATTTTTTTTTCTAAGCACAATTATTTGACTCACTTTTACTAGTTTATACCGGACTCTGTAGCTAGGTTATCGGTCCACTTGTATTCTTTCTTTATTCATTTCTTTTAATTAAAGTTAGCCGAAGAGCAGTGCGCGCTTGTTATTCCTGTTTCACATTTGTCACAAAGCGAGAAAATTA
Organism: Lycorma delicatula; assembly: GCF_047948215.1. NCBI lineage: Eukaryota > Metazoa > Arthropoda > Insecta > Hemiptera > Fulgoridae > Lycorma > Lycorma delicatula. Next base: position 40,068,478 of record NC_134458.1, read on the forward strand.
ATCTTATTTTGTCTATTACCGTAAATTAATACGCCACAAACAAGTATTATTAAACAAATAAAGACTTTTATTTCCAAACCTATCTTCAAAATAAATTTACTGATGGCAATGGTAATTTATTTTCTGGAGGAAAGATGTTATACAAGAATTGTTCTATTTCTCATGTCTTTTCTGGTAATCCCGTATTAAACCCATTTTAATAAAATATGTTACATAAAACTACACTGTTATGTCATTAAAGCTGCAATATTTCTTCTGTGATACGAGTGTATATCACATATATATATATATATATATATATATATATATATATATATATAATTTTTTTCAATTTTAATATGTATAAAACCTTTTTACTAGATTACAAATACAAAAAACCTGTTTATAGTTCGTGAGAACTATAAACTTTTGTATAAGGTTTAGGAACATATTTTCTTGTATTAAAAAAATTATAATAAACGTGTCATAATCTGTACCTGCCAAGAAGGTAAATTGAATCCTTCGGACAGATAGGAAATCTGTCTGAAATTGATAAGTTTGTATGTACCAGCAGTCGCATACAACCGGGGATAATGAGAGATTAACCGTATTTTCACGATGTAAGCACCACCGAATAATTTATCCACGGGAACCCTCTTACAAAAATTCTATGTCCCTAATTCAGTAAACACAACTCGAAAAATGTTTTGTTATAATACGGTGGGTGAATCTGAAAAAACGTTCAAAATGTAAAAAAAACATATTTTAAAGAATATCTTATAGATTTTAAAAGAATTTTGGATTTGCCCTTGTAAAAACTGGCCTTTGATTTACTTAATGAATTAACCGAGTCTTTTTCAGAGAAAAATTGATATGCATAAAGTTGAAAAACAATTTCATTGGAAAAATTCAAGATTCCGGCAGAGCTCCCCTTTTTCTATCCATCATAAAAGTCTAAAACTTTTATTCGGCGGGTAGTATTTTACGAGGCGTATAAAAGCCGTTTGTGACAGGGGAAATGGTACCCGGTCGTGAACCCGACACGGTTGTTTGTAGAATATTATCCGAGCTATATTTACTCTGTGTGTTTTTTTTTTTTAGCATACTACGTTACTCTGTTTTGTTTATAACCGAGCTCGGAGAATATTCTTTTTTAAATGTGTAAACATCAATTACCGTAGCACTACTTACAATCAATATTTTTAATTCTTTCACATCGAATTTACAGAAAAGTTTTATATTTATTTTATTTGCCGTATTTCATATCCGCGGAAACTTCTAATCAAGGGGTAGCTCTCTACTTAAAATATAAATGAATCCGTGTTAGAAATCTAACACGGAAGTTATCGGTTATTGTTCCGTAAGCCGGCTACGTTCGCAATACGGCTAGCATTGCGTTATTCTTACCTCTCCGACGATATCAGCAGATAGTACGTGCGTATGCACAGTATCAGTTTAAAATAAAGAACTTAAAAATATCAAATTCTGTATTTTGCTTCAAAAATTGCCGTCAGATACGACTGTAACAAAAGAAGTAGTCTCTTCAGTTTTACATCGCTTGAAAAATTCACACGGTGAAACAGCGTTGGAAAAAACTAGTTAATGAAAAAGCGTCTGGTTAACGGGCTAGTGACAGAAGCGTTTTGTAAAGGTGGTGTTAGTATCGATGGTGTTTTTTACGGACGCTGAACGAATGAAGGAACATTAAATATGTTAGAAGTGATCCGTTAAGAAGAAATATAAGTCAAAAGTTGCTTTACGATATTCTCCGAAACGACCTGAAAACGTATCGTGTTTCGACTCGTTCTTCCTAAAATTTAGTCGCCTCGTCGATCTTATAATTTAAGAAGTTTCTCTTATAGTATAATGTAAAGTCTTTTGAACTTCCACCGTACCCTTCGCATGGGCATCAAGTCATTTTTATTTGTTTCGATTGAAGTCGACTCTGCCGATGACAACACCGCTACGCGGCCAAGAAGCCGAAGGAGGTTTTTAAGAACGGACTTCAGAGATGTTTCTATAAACTTATTGTAAGTAGAAAAGATGAACACTGAACGCTGCCGAAAGAAAGGTTTTAGTTACAGCGGTTTTGTAAAGTAAATTTAAGGAATTCTTTAACCTTTTTTTAATTAGCCTCTAATAATCGAAGCGTACATTTAAACGAAAAGTCACCTTTTCAAAAACTAGTGAAAAAATGTAATGTTTAATATTAACGCGTTTATAAACCAGAATAATCATTATTTAAGAAATAAATAAGTTGTCGATTATGTTTTAGTTACTTTCGCTAGTTTTCGGTTTTAGCTATTTACATCTTGCTTTTATATCTTCTATTTACTTTTCCTTTTGCGTCTACATATCTGGTTTTTCTAGAGTTAATGTTAATTTACAATTAATTTTATTAATTTATATATTTAATTTACAGCGATTAAGATCATCTTTTTTCCGAGTCTGAATCTTAGAAGCCGAGAGAGATCGACGGCGGTGCAAACAGTTGCTTTATTGAAGAACGCAGGAATTTTTAAACCGACCGTATCTAGAACGAGGTCAGACGTATACTGTTAGTAAAAAGCGCCAAGCTGAAAGGTGCGAAGAGGAGGAAAATAAAGTGATAAGGGCGTGTGTGAATGACGAACCGTAGTGGTGGCCTCTCGTAGGTCATACGACCAGACCGTTGACGGATAGAGATGGGATCCATCTACATAGATCGTCTACCGATACGTCTAATGGATATTGCTAAATGAGTTTTGTAAACTCGTTTAGAAATGCTGCATGAAGTTTCACCGCTATTATGGAATGGAATGCAAAGTTAGCGGGAGTTTATAGATTCTCCCTACGGATCGCAGAACCTGGACAGTGTCCCTTGCTGCTGGATGATTCTATCGGGCGTGTTTTTAAAGGTTTATTTTAGGTGACGGGTCTAATTTTTCAATTTTTGTCTTATTTAATATTTTGTGTTTTTAAGGACGGATTTAATTGCATTCCAATCTACATAGATCGTCTACCGATCCGTCTGATGGATATTGCTAAACGAATTTTGTAAACTCGTTTAGAAATGCTGCATGAAGTTTCACCGCTATTATTCGAGCCAGACAGCAATTGACACAGGGCTTGAATCCCATTGTTTTTACCACTTTTCTGACCACTTTTCCGTGCGCATGTATCTAGACTTCCGTTTATTAATGCAATTTATCTCGCATTAATTATATTCGCGTTTAATTTTATTTATTTAGTTTATTTCGCAATTTTTGCCTGGTTTATGTTTTAAATAGTAAAACCGTTAAATGTATTTACCGGTTAGCTTTATAATCGAATTACTTAGTTGTATAAATAAGTTCTTAAATAATTAAAATTTACAAATAACTTCACAAAATGTTTAATATAGTTTCATTGAATACAGATGAATAATCAATACTTATGTAGTTTTTCAGTACGCGCTTATTAAATATATATGAACATTTAATCTTTATTACCGCGAATGTAATTCTAATATTATTTGTTTTATTTTATACTTGAAACACGTCGCTGAATAAAATTAATTTTATACGTTTTTCGCGTAGCCCTGCGTTTTAAACAGAAGTAGTAATGCATTTTTCTTTAGGACTATAAACGACAAAGAGGAGATGCATTTTTAAACTCAAAAATTCCAGCGCGACGGCTACGCTACAATTTAGCGTCTGTACAACTATTTTACATTCATTTTATTATTTTTATAAAATACACGCTCGTCGGATAACTTATTATCTGGTTTTAATCGTTATCTCTTTTTAAATTCATTAATCGCTTCTATATATTTAAAATTAACAATGCCGTTTTTGGATTCGGTAATCCTCATAGTGATAGCGCATACGGCTTATCTTTAACGTGCAAGGAGGGTCCAATAAAACACAAACAATGCGGTTTATTCCATCGATTCGAAATGTCGGCTTGTCATCCTAAGTTTTCAAAGTACTTATATCTGAAATAGCTCATTCGAAAGTTACATTTTGAACTTTCACTCTCATTTCATGCAGCTTTAAAATTTACATTCTGATCAGCTTTTATAGGGTTACTGATGTTATTTTATTATTAAAAAAATTTATGACTCGTTTGAAATTTCCGTTTGGTGACATAATTTGGAAAACTATTCCCTTCACAGCGAATTCCTCGTGAAGTATTACATACTTATACATAAATTGATATTCCATTCCCTTCTTCTGCCTGTTACAATTATATGCTGCACGGGTAAGAGATGTGATAAGAACTTCCCAGCGAATGCTATCTAATCGATACGGATAAATTTCTATCGCGAGAAGTGCAGCGTTCACTCGTCCGTAAAAATATTATTCGGGCGATCTTTAGTTCTGTGTAATGTACAGCATGTGTCGTACGGCTAAGTTGATATAAGGAAGTGAGGGAAGCTCCACGCTGACAGATTGAGAAACTACTCGCTTCAACATTACAGCGGTCAATCCACCTGTAATCATCGATAATACTTTGGTCTCCTGACGTACGTCCAAAGTGCTGTGGCATCGAGTCTACTATCAGTGATTTTTGGGCTGTTGGTCGAGTGTGTACCTTCCAACAGTATCGAGAGTTCCTGGTTTTCAGACTGCGGCTACGGTTAGCACATTTTAATTTTAGATTTGTCATATACAGCTTTAGTGGAGTTATAAGGCATATTTTTATTCGACGCGTACCCACCTCATCGTGGCTGAAAGGTGGCAACAACTCCTGGTCGTAAGACCCCGTAACAAGCAAGAGAATACTCCCTAGTCCTGCTTGCGTTCTTTTCAGAACGAGGGCCGTAATCCGTGGTTGTTTTATAACCGATCCAGAGTGACAGGGGAATATAGCAGGTCCCCAGCTGCCCGTACTCGCTGCGGGCACGCAGCGAACCGTGGGTTCGCCCAACCAGAAAGTAGCAGGAAGACAGCGAGAGCTTGTTATTTCGTTAAAAAAAACAGGATAGGGTTTCTCCGGCCATGGAAGAAACCGGGTTCCAAGAGGTTAGGAAGTCTGGACGGAAGAGGAGACCGGAGTCTTTACCATCCACCTTCTCAACAGATGGCGACGTCTCCGAGATGGATGTAGGGACATCCACCCAAGTAATCATCCCCAAGGTAGAGACGTTTTTAAAAGAGACGGGCAGAGTTTGCAGTTCTGCACCGCTGGTCAAGGCAGCCCAGGACGACCTCGACTACCTTCTTCTACATTTTCCTAGTTTTCTTCTATTTTCCCAAAATTTTATCAAAATATGTCCTATCCATGATGGCTTCCTCTTCCTTATCGTTTTCAAAATCTTTCTTGCCTCACCTATCATTCTTAGTACACCTTCATTTCCCACCTTTTCCATCTATCTTATTTTCTCTGCTCCCCCTGATGAGTAAGCCAAGGTAAATATGCATTTTAGATACAAAAAGGAGAGTAAGGCCGATCCTGTGAATCGGCACGGATCGCTCTAATAAACACTATCACCAAGTTGTTTACATCTATTCTAACTACGAGTAACAGACTGGCGCAGCGAGCTGAATGTAAAGAAATTTCGCCGGAGGAGCAGAGTAGATTTACTTATGACAGAGGATGCTCTGATAATATTTTTGTACTAGACTCGCTGATTAATATTATTAACGTTACACGAAAGGCAGGAACGTTAGTCGCTGTATTTGTTGACTTTTAACGATCGTTTGATATCAAAAATCATAATAAATTATTATTTAAGAGATTATCCAGTGTAGGTGTAAGTTCAGAAATAGTTAATATTTTAAAAAGTGCTTATTCTAAATCAAAAATAACTATAAACGGTTGCAAGATTGAATTAACAAAAGGGTTTTTGCAGGGTGATTCTACTTCGTTCTTCTGTTCTCATTATTTAATACGGATTTAGCCCAATTTTTTTGAGCAGAATGATGCTAGAGCAGTAAGTACAAATTACGCAAAATTATACGCTAATAATCTGTCATCCTAACACATATGCAGATATTTAGCGGAGTCGGTAGCTAAAAAGCGGAGTACTGTGGTATTAACGATTTAGAAGTTAAAACTGAGAAGATTAATCCGATCGCTTTTTGACGCGAAAGGAACACCAAACGCATGAAGTATCTTACATATAAAAATTGAGAAACTGAAACGATTGACAAATAATTATTTGGGAGTTCATTTTGTGTTGTCAGGAATGTTTTTCATTAAAAAAGGCACGCTTACAGTGACGACTGTTACAGGTACATTGCTTAAAGCTAAATAAAATTCTTGTTAATGGAAAAAAGAATTTTTAATTCGATAGCGGAATCTGTTTTTCGTACGCATCCGAAATTTGGCTACCTTTATATTGTCAAAAATTGGAAAATGCAAAAGCAGATTGATTAAAGCTCTATTTCAGCGAATAGATCTACCCTCAATCGTTCTTTTAAAACGGAATCAGAAATATAACGTATAGAAAATGCAATATTTAAAAGAATATTGTCGCGGTAAATTAAAATAAATAAGTCAATTCTTAGATCGCTGTGGCAGATCGGTAATGCTGAATAATCAACGCGGTAATGCGATCCGCTACTATTGGTACAAAAACAAAAAGTTTGAGAAAGATTAATGAAACGGTAAACATGTGGCTTAGAGGTTTTAACACGCACTACTGGACCAGGAAGCAGTCCTTAAATGCACAATACACCTCACATTATAGAACAATCAGCACAAAAGTCCTGGGCGACCGTATTATTGTTTTGTAAATAATATTAAATATACGGGCGTTAATAGACTAGATTAAGATAGATAAGATAGATTAATATACCGGATTAATTACATCTTCCTGAAAACATGGTCCATTTTCAGTTAGAATGTACATTGTATCAACCGTATAGGAATAAATATTTATTACACAACAAAGATGAGAATAGATATAAGCACCAAAAATAATATAGTTCATACTTCACGGATAAAGAATGTAAATCATGCAAATAAATTGTATTATTCTACTATTTTGTTATTGAATAGTTGCCGACTCAATTGTTACATCTTATACCTTAAAGAACAAAAAAATGTTACGTTATGTTACATTCCTATAAGGAATCGTCCCAGAGTGTAGAATCCTGACAGTGCCGATCGGATAGAGGTATCTGCAATAATTTTACACGACGCGATGACTTTTCGGTGACACGGTGACATTCTTCTTCACAGGAGCTCCGTGTTTGAGAAGGGTCCTCGATATAGCGGTAGAAAAGTGTACTATAATTTATGAAAAGATTAAAACTGTAAATAAACTATAGTTTTTCAAGCATAATGATTAATTACTTAAAAAATAACATTTCAATGCAGGTAATGGATGTACAAATTTCATAATTTTTTTCCTTAAAGAAGCGAGTTCCTAAAAGAATTATCATGAAGCGAGTTATTAAGCTTTAAATTCATCGGAAAAATGTAATGCAAACAATATAGATGATGCATACCGGATTACTTATCAGCTTGTACGGTAGTGGATTAAAAGAATAATTTACAATTAATTTTTAAGTTAACATAAGTCGGTTGCACATCTATATAATATGGTAAATATATACGCCGATCAAAGTTATAAGTAAATAGCAAATAACTTTTCAGTAAATGACAGTAAAGACAGATTTAAAAACTGTATTCGTCACATAATAATTCATTTAATTACCGCCGAAGTGTGAACATAATAATCGCATTTTGGTAGCCACAGGCTGAAATAATCGTAACTGAGAATATCGTTAATAAAAAAATTAAAAAATCCAGGAACCAAGTTCACACTTTTTATATACAAAATTTTATTTTTTCTGCCGAAATATATTTCAATAGAGTTCAGCAATCTTTCTTCAATGTCGTTAAAAGAAAGTAGACTGATCTCAATAGTATTATTAACGTAATATTATTTTGCACATATTCATATATTGTAAACATGGAATAAAATTAATATAATTCATGTTTTTTTTACAGAAGAACTAATGAAAGAACACAATAAAAATTAAAACTAAAACCGGAATTACATTCTTAAAAATAAGAAATGATGATTTAAAATCTATCGATTATAATTTTTCTCGGTAAAAAGTAATACAGAATTAGAAATTACGAAAGATACAAAGACACTGTCGGTAAAAATTCAATTTAAAAATAAGAGTAAACCAGAAGTAATGAAACGCGATCGAAAGGTGTATAAAGACGAGTCGAAGATGTTTATTATTTAGGCAGTAAAATTACAAAATACAAAAATATAAAAGAGAGAGAAGCATTAACTAAGCAAAAAGCTTTCACGAGTAAAAAGATAAAATGATATAAAACGTAGCATTTATAACCGATAAAAAATCATTACAATATTTTTACGAAGTATAACGATTTATATCGGAAAAAAGCACGGACTATTTTAAAAGTATAAACACGAAACGCAAACAAAAAAAAACCAAGAAATACGGCTTTTGAAATGCGGTGTTGTAAGATAATGTTGAAAATGTAAGCAGATCAATAAATTAGAAGTAGCAAACGAACAGTTTTTTAAACGGATCCGAAAAGAAAGAAATTTACAGTAGAAATTATAAAACGAAGAACCATGCGCCATAATACAATTTCTAAGGTGACCAGGGTTTTTACTTTGTTACAAAGAAAGCTTAAGGAATATAAACCGCACGGGACGTCAAAGGTACATAAAGCAAATAACTGAAAATGTAATATACATACTTAAAGAAATTAGCGCATAACAGAAGGAAACAGAGCAAAATATTATAAATAGATTTTATTGTATTCTGATCGATGCATAATAATATATAGATCACGTCACGAAACGGGTGGGTGTGCTACTACATGGATAAAAAACTACCCCAACATTTGTCAGTAGGATCAAGGAAAAGCGGAGTAAAATATTGATCAGAGCGACATCACAAAATACACAATTAATTACAAAATTAAAATAGATAAGAGTCAAGTCTATATTAATTATATAATATATAAATAAATGAAATTATATTAAGGTAAACATACGAAGATACTAAATTAAAAAAATACCTGCAAAATGAGTCACACTCCAGAATGCATCAATGAAAATTATTTGAGCAGATATTTATGTATATGTTGAACGGGGTGCAGAAAATTAAGGGGGTTATTATTATATTATTTAAAAACTCATCGACAGAATATTGTTTTTTAAAAGAAAATCGTTTAATTTAACTTTAAATATATTGGTAAGAATATCTTTTAAACGGGTTCGGTAATTTATTAAAAATTTCAACAAAAGCGTCGTAATAATGCCTTTCAGATAAGCCGAAGTATTTTGTTGTTACATGAAAATAGTTCTATTTGCTGGCTTGATAGAAATATATGCTGCTATTTTTTTCTTTATTTATTTTTTTAATAATAAATGTTGATTTTTTTTCAGCTAAAATTGCACATTCATAAATATAAATGCACGGATACGTTAACATTTTAAATTTATCAAATATCCATCTAGACGAACAACGATCATATAATGGATGAACTCGCAGCCAAATTTTGCGTCTTGGTAACTCGTTCCGACGTTTTGAAGGAGTCCCAAAGGATGATATGCTTCAGACTTGAATATACGTAAGCGTAATAAATATCTAATAATGACAAAGGTTAGTATTTTATTAAGACGCTTTAAAGTAAAACACTACAGTTTGGTTTAGTCGAAAACGAAATCGATTTCATCATCTCGAGAGAATTCGTCATCCAATAAAACACTCAAATATTTCTCTTTATGGCCACAGAAATATTATAGTTATCGTTAAAGGGAATTTCCTCTACGCGATCAGCAATGTTACTCGTATATCAATCGATGCGACGATTTTATCTGTATTTAAATCTAAGATGGTTATAATCCATCCGTAAATAACCTTTGAACCGCTAACGGAGAATTTTCAATAACTTTTAAATAATTATCTTCGGATATAGATATAGTTGTTTCAACTGCAAAGAAGGTGACAATCTGATTTAACATTTTCAGAAAGATCAATAATAAACAAATAAGAAAAAAGGGATCGAGTATCCTTCCTGTGGCACTCCGAGGTCTGCATCTTGACGTGAGGACTTGTGAGATGTCAGTTGACGTGAGAAGTTTACATGTCTTTTTTTTTTTTTTTAAATATATAATTTCTGCTGTTTACAGTCGGCAAGAGTAATAATTTAGATTTGATATTTCAAAACTTAGTCCTTACTGAGATTAAAACAACTATTATTAGAAAATTCTTTTCTTTCTTTTTTTCAAATTTAACACAATTTTTAGTTTAATATGTTTTTTTGTGAATTTAATCCATTAAGTAGCTCCTTCGATTCATAATAACTAAATTTTTTCGTAAATAAAAAAATGTGGGACTAAATATTAACCGAGATGGCAAACAAAAACTGATATTTTCTAAAAAATGGGAAACGATTGTCAGTATAAATTTTTTCTAAAATCATATACTGAAAGTTTATCGATATGTCATGTGTTGTTCATTTCAGGAATAAATATATTTTTTATAACTTTCTCAAATGCTTCAGAACATACGGCAAATTACAAAATCGATAGATAATTTCGTAGATTAAGTGCAAAACCTTCTTAAGGAGGGGAATAACAACTAAAATCCCAAAGGCGGCTGGAAAATAATTCATCGTATAAAGATTCCTTAATTAATTTCAAGAAGGGCAATAATAGCATTTGCAGCTTCTTTTACTCTTAATATTTAAAATGAAATCTTTAACTTCCTGAATATTAACGGGAAATAAGAATTCCGATTTGTAAACAAAACCTTCAGGTTTTGTTTGCTTCCGTTCGACCCGAATACACATTATTATTATTATTTGAAATACCGAAAAAGACTTTATTAAATACCAGATTAAGAATAGCAGATGAAATGACAGAAGTTGAGTCTATTTGTATTTTTGGTGAAGTTATCCGACCTGTTTTATTTTCAAATCCTCTTTCGCATTTAATAACTCCCACAAAAAGCTTTAGATTTATTTTTCAGTTAAACATTAAATTATAATATAATTTTTAGCATTACGAATAACTTTCGTGTAAATCTGTTTGTATTTTTTCATATAATTTTTTAAAGTACAGACCGATCAAAATTAGGCACTTTATGGAATATCTAAACGTAGAGCTAAATTTTACAAATCCATGAGGTTTTCTTTTTATGTTTAACCGTTTCTTCTTTTTCAGTAAAAGCAAGCCAAAAAATTCCGTCTTTCAGCTTAGTTAATTTGGAAAACGTTAAGAAAATTTTTAAATTTCTCAGCAAAGTGAATTTTGTTATTACTTCCTTAATCTGTTTATTAAAATGAAGTTCTCACATATCTGACCGAATCCTTATCGATCACACATTTAAAAAAAATAAAAGTAAGCGTCGCACGTTTTCATTAATAGATTATATGCTACCAATTTGACACTTGAGATTTGAAAGATTGTAATCTGCTGTACCCTTGCGTGCTCCAACCTCCCGATCTTACCACAACACCGTGGACCCGAGCCGGCAGCCTATCTATGGCATTCGTATGCCACGATGACAACACGATCTCTCAGAGTAAAATTTTTAGATACAGTCTCTACCTCGTGAATCACAAACGGCTGAGAATCCCCGCGGCGGTTTTCTTCTGCGTCTTAAATCTTCGTTTACTTCGACTATCTTCGTTTACATTTAGTATACGCAAACAATACGGAATTGAAACAGCGGCCCGATACATCGTTGCACTCAATAAGATATCCGCTTATCGGAAATTTGGAACGCTTCTTAGTGGATTGAAGAGATCCACTAGTCGGTGGATTTCGCGATGAAACTACGAAACAACGTTTTCTTTCGTGGCAGGACTTTTTCTTCGATATGGCAGTCCAAACAGCAACAACAGAGAAAACGGAGAAGGATGCAGATCATTATGGATAACAGAAAAGAACGCGTACAGAGAGTAATAATTCGACAGTCAAGCAACGTCGGTACCTTTAACCGAAAGCCGATACTACCACAAAAATTAAGTGCATGCGTTGCGTGAAAAATTTAATTATCTAATTAGCGAGTGTAGATTTAAAATATGTAACTATTATTTTTTTCGAAAATAGGGCGCATCGCTAAGGTATGTCTTTCACGTTTTTGTGGCAAATCACCAAATTAAATATTTAGAAAGTTGTCATTTGTCGATCAAGGTACAAAAGATGAAAGACTAAGCGCACATTTTGTAAGCTCACCGTTATCGTTTTGTAAGTGTACAAAACTATGACGATTATGCGATATAAAAAAACCCATTTAATATGCGAGAAAAATATAGGATAAAAGTTAATCCGATAAAAATGAATACGAATGTAAAAATTAAATTATCATTACGTCGTGAATTAACTGTAAGTTCATACTAATTAGCGAATCGTTACAGTAGGGGAAATAAATATAGAAGTAACGCTTTAAAATTTAAAAAGAAAATTAGAATTAAATGTAATCAAAAAAAGGATATGTTTCTTTAGAATTTCAATAGCTGTGTACGATCAAACATAAAAGTTACTTTCTTATCGAGAATCCCTTATGAAATTTCATCTGTGCCGGTATTTTTCTAACAAATAATGAAACAAATTTTACTTAGACTTAAATTAATCATCATATTTATTTTCAATAGCTGAAAATATTGAACAGCATGAGCATACATTGCTTGAAGATTGTAACTGATTAAGGGAAAATTTTTTACAGTCCAGTAAGTAAATATTAATTCTTCTCTAAACTGTCAGAATACGTAAAATTTGTAATCGATAACGAAGACTTACATGCACACGATTTCAAAATCAAAGGAATATAACAAGCACGTGCAGCTAAGAATCTCAGAAGTTAAGGATTTATTTGTTACCGAATCGTTATGAAAAATTTGTGCAAATTTACCCAATATCACTCCCTTGAGTCACCTCAAGAAAGAAGAAAATTTTGATTTTTAATAATAAGTGTATCAAATCTTTTTAACAAGTTAAAAAATTGTTAACTTCATTAAAAGTATTAGCAAATTTTGATCTATATTTACCCAATAAACTGTCTCGTGATGCTAGTGCGGTCGGTGTACATTCTAATAGTTATAAAGATGCTACTGAAAGACCAATTGATTTTATTTCTCATTGCATTATTAAACACAGAAGAGACTTTTATTCCCAAATCGTTAAAGAAACATTAGCTTATGGTGTTAAAAACCTTTACAGTAGAAACTTTATTTTAGTCAGAAATCAAAGCCTTTGTTAAAAAAAGGGATTACCAGCCTTTGCAGCGAGTAGATTATAAAGATACGCTTCATTTTTGTCAGGTTATTATGAAATTTAAATTCAATACGTTACATCGGATCGAAACAGTAATGTAAATACTTTATCGTGCTTACAGTTAGCAGTTAAATATTCTGAATCGAGAGTAGCATTTCTCGGGTAAGAACCTATTTAAAATATATTCATAAACGTTCTATTTTGATGAAATCAAAAGTGAAACTCTGAAAGATCCATTATTACGGAAAATGTGACTATTAAATGTACGGATGGCCGACCATTTTAAGCTAAAAAATATAGTTAATTTATTACGATTAAACTAAAGTATAATTAACTACTAAACAAGGTATTATTATGCGGAGATATACCTCCACTTAGAATTAAAAAAAGATTTTATACGAGTTACATACTAGTTACAAAAAAATGTAGTGTTGTTAAACGTGGTATTCTGTGTAATTGAGCATATAGCTTTACCGTTTCATCAATTCGAACGTCTTCATATGTCTTTCAATAATAAAACCCTCAGTTGAAAAAACCTAAAAAATAAAGTTAATTTATTACGATTAAACTAAAGTATAATTAACTACTAAACAAGGTATTATTATGCGGAGATATACCTCCACTTAGAATTAAAAAAAGATTTTATACGAGTTACATACTAGTCATTTTGGTATTGTAAAACTTAAATCGGTTCCAAGATCGTATATTCAGAGACCGACTATCGAATCCGATATTGAAAAACCTTGAAATAATTGTTTATCTTGTCTTTCGGGAAAGCAAAATCTTGTGAATGTAACTACATTCACAAGATTTTGCTTTACATGTTTGGCAATATCCTACTACATCACATGCGGGACCTTTTATAATAAAATGTACTAGTTATCGGTGATCGTTCTAAACGGCTAAAAGTGTTTGAAATACGTTCACTGCTAATCAAGCTACTGATATCTTAACAGAATTTTTTGAACGCTATGTTTTACCTGAACAAGTCTATTCTGATAACGGATCTCATCTCCTGTCACTATATTAGAATTTTTAAAAATATGTGGTATAACGTAAAATTTTTAGCCGCTTACATACTTCACTGCGATGATTTAGCTGAAATCTTTATTAGGTTTCGAAAAACAAAATTAAATGTACTTTTAGAAAAGATGCGAACGTATGCATTCCTGGAAGCGAATACTGAGATTTTTCATGGCACTTTAACACTTCCGTGGAAATTCATGGACCACATAGTCCGATGGTTTAAGTTCCTATACAACTTGAATTTTGTAAGGGTGAAACTTAAAATCACCGTGGAGTATTGGGTGTACGGTTGTTTGGTTTAGGTTCAATGCTGCTGCATGTTTCCTTGTCGATCACCGTAAGCTCCTTCCAATTGAGGCCCGAACTGTTTCAATGCCTTCTGGGGTTCGTTGACCTCCTGGTGATTACTTTTTTAGAGCTGAACCCGTCTCTTCAAAATTCTCAACCCACGTCTTGACGGCGTGGCAAGATGGAGCGCGACCATGACGTCCTAAATTGTAGTGACGTCGGAATTCCCGTTGAACAGCAGTCACACTGTAACCATTCTTGTAAAATGCCTTCACGGAAAATGCACGTTGTATACCGACCTACTGGTTCATGATTGCTAAATGGTGAGAAGTTGTGCACAGAAGGATGCCACACCCACCTTTCTACCAGCTCCTCAGGGCTGCCACAACTACTTTCAAAATTATATATATATATATATATATCAATTCTGCTTCCAATAGTCCTTGACACCCCAGGTATAATACTGAGATCATCATTCTCAATTTCACGAATTCAATGATCTCATCAATCCCAATGAATTCTTCAATATTAATTAAGAAACTGCCCAAAAAAGAAAGAGATTGTTTACTTCACTGTATATAGTTACTTTTTTAGCTAATAATAATATCTACATTAACAAATAATTAACGAGAAATCATACAAATAAATCATGCTGTACGCAAAACAATCTGTTCAGAGAGTTAGGTTACAACCTAAGCCGGCCTCAACAAGTTTAAATTTAATGAAGTATAAACCGTAATTCATTTCGGAAAAGTTGCTTAACGTTTAAACGCGGTTTAAAGTAGGTTTAAACCAGTCCGACTTTTAACTATAGTTTAAACTGAAACGAAGGAAGCGACACTTAGGATTCTATAATTCTTGAATAATTTATTACTTTTCAGCTGTTGAAGTAAGTAATCGGCGTTGAGATAATCTGCGGGCAAGATTGAGGCTTTAAAAACCGGATTTTAAATGTTACAGCTTACAGAGTTATTAGAAAAAAAATGTAGTGTTGTTAAACGTGATATTCTGTGTAATTGAGCATATAGCTTTACCGTTTCATCAATTCGAACGTCTTCATATGTCTTTCAATAATAAAACCCTCAGTTGAAAAAACCTAAATTGGGCAAGGACAATAATTTAAAAAAATAGTTATTAGGCACTTAGTAACCAGGATTTATTGTAATCACTAAAAATTCATTATTGTTATTTCTCCAGACCTAAAGCAATCTTAGGTTATAAAATAATCAAAAAGAGAGCTTTTCTTCAGGTTTTGATGAAAAATGTCAGTAATCAGATGAAATCGTCTAGATTACCGAAAAGTGTTTCGAGAATAAAATAAGATCGCTCTCGATTTTTATGTTATAATAAAGCGAATTGTTGCGTTTCAGACGTACAAAATGATATAATGGACACTAGTATAGACAACCGCTCACCAATCACCAGTAGTTTTAATATACATAACAACATTAATCGATAGGGTGGAATAAAAACCGAATCGGATGGTAGAATAGAGAGTATAAACACGTGTCCGAAAACAGAAATACAGATATCTTTTCATACTATCGATTTGAAATGATTTTCTATATCTGATCCAAAACTTAAAAAAATATTTTAGACAACAAATATTCCTTACCTTCAATAAAACAGATTCACTTAGTTTTTCTCTGTTAATAATCTTAATGGCCACTTTCTTTCCAGAAACGCAGTGAACACCGAGTTTTACAAGACCTGAAACAAGTTGTTTTTAATTAAATAAATAAATTTAAAACTAAAATAATTATTTTTTTTTTAATGAAAAAGTTATTAAATGAATAAAAATCACATATCTGGAAAAAACCTCCAACAGCGAAGTTCATACAGATTGAATTATATGACATCGCATCACTGAACGAATTGAAAAGAAAACCACCGATTCAAAATTTTCAATTAAAGAGCACGGATTGAAATCCGTTCGAACAGTTCTTTGTTATTAGTATAACTGTTATCATTTAACAAACGCTAAAATGTATCGGAAACTTTACATTTTAAATTGTGTAACTTTCCTGATTTTGTTTTATACCTTTTTAAAGGTAAAAAGAGATTTTTTTTTTAATAATTTATTTCTTTTCTGATAAAGTATTTTGTTCACTTTATAAACTTAAGATGAAAGGATTTTTTTAGTATAGGTAGCAAAAATATGTATGCCGCAATAATAAGCTTAAATTATTTTATATCGGCAGTTATGTATACCTTATAGAATAGTTCTGCATCTAAGGTTAAAGATATCCGCCGTCGATCAATCAGAGAAGAGTATTTCGAATCAGGAGACTGTCTCCGACTAATCAAAACGCACCATTTTTAACCGGTCAGAATTTTGATTTTCTATTACGATGACCGATCAGTATCTAGGGCAGTATTATTACAATATTTTTAAATATATTAATTTATGCTAGGCGGTACTGTATTGCCGATTTAAAAATGGCGGGTAAGTCGGCGGCCCAACGCGATCTTTCCGAACGTATAGTTGTTATATTTAGGTACTAAGGTAACACCACAACGTACTAATACCACTCGATTAGAAGATAATTTTGGGCAAGTCAGCTCAACCTTGACCTTTGATACGCTGCCACATGACCATCATTAATACCACAAATAAATCGCATGTAAATCACGTGATCGTGGCAGTTTTTATATTGCACGCAAATCATACGATTCACAAAATCTTTTGCTCGTTACATTTTAAGGTCCTTTGTGCCAGTCCAAAGGTCAACGACTGACTGTTACAATCTTACACTTTTATATCCGGGATGTTACACTCTACCGACAGTTAAAATCGTACCTTTAGAACTTCTGACCTTACCAAAAAAGTTTAATCGTACAATTTATTCTTCTTGTCGTCCTAAACGCGAAACAGTTTTAATTTTAAAATCAGCCGCAGATTTACAAGACAGGCGATCACAAGCGTATTGTACTCTGTTACTTAATATCAATATTTTTAATAATTTTTTTACTTAAAAATGTTTTTAGACAAAATTAATCGGCAAACAAAGCAAATTATGCCTTTCCTTGTTGTTCCGCGGAATTCTGAGACCAGTCCCTGACAAATCCACATATATATATATATAATCTGTTAATATATAATCTGTTAATATATATATATATAATCTATTAACAGCCTTATAAGAAAAGAGCGCATGGTAGATAATTCTTCTTAATTTTAATGTAGACATTCATCCTCCACAGAAGCATCCCTCTCGTTCAATCCTCGAAAGCACAACCCTAACAGTAGTCTTCATTGAACAGCCTTGGACTTCGCATTTCCAAATTATCTTTTATAATTCGATGTAGCAGAGCAGTACTCAAGTATGATTTTAACGACGATTTCGCACAATCTTAATACGGGACAGTCTCAGAAGCACACTTAAATCTTTCCTGACTTTTGTGTCTGTGTTATCGACATGAGAATAAACAACAGTTTTAGAGTCGTTGTGAACCCCCGAATCACTGACATTATCTCTACGCCGAACATCTTACCGGATGTAATATTTGTATTTTGTTCGGTCTGAAAAAACTAATTAACATAATTTTGTAATATGACGCACTACTTATAATTATTCACACACTCGTAGTGTCATCAACGAACAACAAAATATTTGACCTGACTTAATAGAGATATCATTCGCAAAGAAAATGAATACTGAAATCGAATCGAAGGCAGTGCAACCTGCATATTCTTCTTTTTAAATTTCACAACCTACATTATTTCATAAATAAGGCTCTTACTTTTAAGTACTATTTGAAGTACGTTTAAGTACTATTATCCTGACGTAATGCCTGTAATCCTGTACCGGGATAACTTAAAATTAACGACTCCATTAACACTCCATTTAATAATTTATTATTTTGAATAAGAAAATTAAATCAGTTTTTATAAAACCTACTCCAATTATCTTCCGCTCTTATTTTAGTACATTTTTTAACATTTAATGTTATTATTTTAATAATTTATTACATAAATTATTTATTTTTTGAATATGAGTTTTTCTAAAAATTTAACTATAATTTTTTATAATTTCTAAATACTTTTCATTTACCTTCAGGACAAAAAGGAGATTACTTTTTGCGTCCTATAACATCATTCTTTTGCTTATTTTTATATGAAAGTAAAACACAACTGAATTTTTTTTTAATTTCCAAAAATCCGGCACCGGATTTTTATGGAATAACAATTTTATTTTATTTTTTTTAAATCCATAAGTGTTTAAGTGTTCTAATACATAAGTATTAGAACACTTAGGATAGCTTATATCATGACGATATTAATATAAGATACAAGATATCCATTTACACACCACGATTCATGGACTCAACTACTGAAGTTGAAGTTTAATATCGACCGACTATAGATGAATAATAGTTGTAATAGTTTCTTATTTCCGACTGCTTACGGTCAACTAGACTTCCAGACCGACTAAAAAATAGGAGGGACACGAAAGGTTTTAAAAAAATGTCGAAGAATAGTATAAATTCAATAAATATATATTAAGAAAAGGGAAAAAAATTATACTTTTTAAATTAAAAAAAAATCTATGATGCGAAGAGAGAGAGAGAGAGAGAAGGAAAAAGAGTTTATGGAGAAAAAGTTTAAAATGTTTTTTCTATTCGAGTCACTAAGACAGGCAGAAATTTACGTAGGAAATGGCTGCCGCTACCTAAAATATGAAACATAATAAAATGTGTAAAAATATATAAATCGTTTGGTAAAGAGTTTGACAATTAATTATAATGTCTTTAACTACAAGAATTACGTAATCCTACCAGAGAAAGTCGAAAATAAACAAGACCAGAAATTTTGAAAAAAGAAAAGAGTCGATTTGTTTTTCTTGATATTATAAATGAAAACAACGCTTAATTGAAAAGCGCTTCTTAAGATATTTAAATGTGGAAAAAAAGAGAAAATAGAAACTTGAAAATTAACCGAAGAACGTAATCAGTTAAAACAATTAAATCGACGATAAAATTTATCTGATTGAAATTTAGTCCTTTTGCTATAAACACGTGAATCGTCTTGTTATTCAAAATAAATCGTTATCGATAAATCGAGTCACCAGACACAAAAATCTGAAAAACTTAAAAAAATAATTTTTTCGGAAAAAAGACGTGGCATTCTACCAAATTTTACAAGGAACGGCGAATTCGAATCGTCTTAATCGATTAACTGACACTCGACCGTTAAAAGGTTTGGAAAATAAAAGTTTTATCGTCCTTTATATGATCGGCCTATTTTTTGCCGGAAAAGGATAAAAGTTATCTACCGATAAATTTGTTTACTAAAACTGTATATACGTACAGAGGAATAAATATACTATATCGAAATATTTGACCGGCAAAGAAAAATATAGGATTACAAAAAGAAGATCGGTTAAGAAAAGATTAGACGCAACAAGTTTTAGTGAAGAACGGTCAAAGAACGACATAAAATATTTAAAAAAATAAGTTTTTTAATTTTTTTTTAATTGTATCTTTTCAATTTAATTTGTTTCCCATAAAGTCGAAACAAATAAGACTTTTAATAGGCAGAAAAAATAACCAAGTTTAATAATTACGGTATTGTGAAAGTAAAAGAAGTCTGAAAACATCTTGAACAACGAACTTGTTAAGATATTTTTTCGAAGTTATCAGCAAGATGAAATCTTGCAGATAATATAACGACGTATGCTTCGCTTTAACCTTTTTTTATCCTCGCCCTTCAACCTTTATGTATAATACAGGAAATCTAATAAATGGAAAAGAAAAATAAATTTACAATTTTACATGTAGTAAAGATACTCTTATCGATTTAGTCAGGCGTAAAATATTTTCAGTTAACATCCTAATCGATTGCGAATTAATTTTTTTTTTACGTAAAATTTTCTATAATTTACAATAATATAATTTCTGTGTCGTATATTTTATGTTTTTCAGACGGTAATTCCTTATTGATTTTATGTTCAATTAAGTAAAATTTTAACGATAATCCATCTTTCTTTCACTCTTAATACACTCTTTGAAAGGCGACGTAAATATTTTACCTGAGTTTTATTAACACTTGTGTAACAAAATCATATATATAAAAATATATATATTAAATCTGTTTTAATACATAAAACTCTAAAAAAGATTTTAAGTGGACTTTGACAACGTCCACTTAAACTCGTTTGTTTTTAATTGAGCTCTTGAGCATTATGTATCGCTTCATTTTATACATCTCAGACATACAAAACAGTATAGACAAAAACTAATTTTATAAACGATACAGTATCTCCCGTCTCGTCCAAACAAAACGGATCTGCCCCTGATTCTTGTCGATATCGGTCAACCTTTTATATAATCGCACGAATAGTTCGGGAAAGATATAAATACTGTGAAAAACAACTAATACTCTGAAAACATACCGAGTATATAAGAAAAAAACTTAAGATTCATTAGAATGTGCGTTCCTTCAGCACAAATACTCGTACAAAATAGAAGAACAAAATACACGGTTGAAGCATTATTTCTTAACGAATAAATAAGTTACGACATATGTAATACGGTATAGCTACACAGTCGTATATACTGTTCCGTACGTTCTATTGTCATTTTTTTTTTTTTTTTTAATGATTAATCCGCACGATATTTATTTATATAGATATAGGACTTACTCCTTACCTTACAAAATCGACTGAATTTTATTTTTTTATTCTCAGAAGAAACAACACGACTCATCGAAACTCAAAATTCACAGAAAAATACTCTGTGCTTTATCGTAAACTTTACTTTTTCTCATGAATTTTAATTTTTTTAAGTTAAAAGTTCAGCGGAAACGTGATAAATAACCGGGTACAATATTTTATTTTTCACGGTATCTAAGTACATTTATTTACGAGGTGTATTTCCTGACAACGAAAAAAAAATTATATAACGATAACAAAATAAACTAATAAAGCGATCGGGCATTTGGAAATTAATAACAAAATACAATAAAAACATTATTTTAAATTTTACGTATATTATCGATTAATTAAATCACAATAAAATCATTAAATTCTTTAGAAATAAATATCCTTGTAATGCAGTTAAATCATTAAAATTTAATAGTATTTTACGCATAATTCAAGCGTACAGTTTTGAAGACTTCAGCGGAACTACTACTTTCATTCTTGATACTAGTTTTTCAAAATTATTTTGAGCATAGCATAAATTTTAATTACAAATGGACATCGCATACGGATTAAACGGCACGGTACAGGTTACTAATGGAATATTTAGTCGAACGGGATGTGTAAATTAAATTTTTGTCGAACAGTATGACGAAATGTAATATCTCTTTAAAATTATTAAAAGCGATAAACGAATCGCTTTCGATTCTATGGAACTATTCTTACGAGAGCCTTTCAGAGATAATTATCAGCATAGTCTTCAGCGACGTTACCGGTAGCAATGTCGTTAACGTCTATCTAATGCCGTCAACGTACTCTAGGCAAATCCGACACTGAGAAAAGAAAATAGATCGATTTCATTTTTAGTTCACTTATAAAAAAAGATTTTACATGTCTTTTTTGAAATCGGTGAAGAAACGAGTAATAAATTTAAAATGTTCAATTTATGAACTGTAAAATATAAGAATTAAATTTATAAAACTTACGGAAAATAGTGTATAAATTACAGAAATTTGTCGGTATAGGTTAAATGTCATCTCCTTTAGCTCAGGTGTTGTAATGGTTGTTACCTCCGGCTGCTTTCGTTATGTATACTCTGTACGCACGCATATTGATTATAAATTGCTGAAGTAATAACAGAATATAGTGATTATCCCATTTGTTTCGTATATAAAACCACCAAAAATAATTTCACGTGTGACGACGCCCTATTGTTTTGAAGATGAGTAAATGGATTGAGTAAACTGCAATAATTCGTAGAAAATTAAAGATCGATCACCATATATAAAAAAAAAACAGTTTTTTTATAGTGGAATTAAAATGTGAATTTCTGAAGCGCTATATATATATATATATATATATATATATATATATATATATATGTATGTATTTAATTGTTCACGTACACCTATATACGCTATATAGGCGCTACCTATATAGGCATATACGCATGTATGTGCTACCCAAGGTATAGAACGCTTACCCGTTCCCGATCGATTTGTATAATTACATATCGATCTGAAAAATAACATTTATTTATCGATTAACGATCACTCATTAGCTGAACGCTGGCTAGTAATATCTATATTTAATCGATGTATAATTTAGAAATCTATAATCCAGATAACGGAACTGAATTATATAATTAAATTTAATGTACGAATTATATAAAATGTAATACTGGTACGTGTAAACAAAACAAAACAAAAAAAAACTAAAGAACTGTTTCCAGTTTTTGCGGTTCCGTTTCAAGTAAAATCGTAACAAGAATAGTAATGTAACGCGAGAAAGACCAGACGTAATGCAAGAAAGCCCTTATAAATAACTCTATTATGTATTATGTCACTGTAAAAGTAGGTATCTCGATTAACGACAAGAAAATGTTTAAGTAATAGATACTTTTATGAATTTACAACCGTTTCCTATCCTCTGTAATAATGAGGCGTTTGTTTCTCAAAGAGATGAATACCGCCGTAAGAAATGAAATTTTTTTGAGTTATAAAGTTCAGCGACCGATTATCTTCCGATATATTATACAAAAATACATATAGTAAAATCTCATACGTATTCGCCTTCTGTCGGAGTAAGTGCGATATCATCCAAGTAAAACGGTCTATATCGAAAGTCGAGTAATTTAATATAACAGTTTCAAAGTAGATCTTGTAAGAGGAAAATTGTAGGACCGGTTCCGAAATATCGGCGTGAAAGCAAAAGACACAAAATTTTTTGGCCGATATCGCAACAGGTTACGCGACTTCTTATTAACGAGAAGAAAAAATATGAAAATATTATCGGAGGAATTCAGACTTTACGATTTACGTCATTATAATATTAATGTATTTTTATTCATCCGGTATTTTAAACTCCCGTCGAGTCACAGTGAAATCTTTACGCGCTTTTTTTTATTTCAAATACCGCTGTATTACTGTTATCGTGTATTTCAAACAGAATATTTCACGTTCTACTGACAGTAACGATTCTAATAGACTAAATAAGAACAAATGAGACAACTTGGTAACATTTGGTTTAATATCTTACTGCGAATAACAATCCTAAACTCGGTTTAGCAGAACAGGGTCGATAAATAATTTAATTTCCGATCATCTTGCGTAAACGTCTGTACTAAAAGTATCTAAAGTAAAAGTACTAAAAGTAAACGTCTTGCGTAAAGTATCTAATCGTGTTCGTTCCTAACTAGCACCGATTTAACGTTAAATTTATACAGTATGATAAAAGTGTCGAAGTATAGGTAATATATTTTTACAAGGTAGTAGCTTATGTTAATTAATTATTTTTAGAGGTCAGGATGTTATAATCAGTATATATTTTTAAAAAGATCCTATTTCCATTCCAAGAAAAAACCGGCAACACGGTCACAAAACTTTCCCGGCTACATTTAAAACCGGAATCGGTTATAGGAAGCTACCCCCCCCCCCATCTTCTTGCCCCTTTACGATGGAAATTTAATGGCATCAACTTCTCGTACGCACGATTCAAATACCGAATTTCACGACCGTATGCTCATCCGTTTCAACACACACATCCGTGCACACGTAGCAGATATTTTAAATGAAGACGTAAAAAAATAACCAAGATCATAAACAGAGTAAACATTAGTTCCTCTTTCGATTTCAATCGTTCATAAAAATTTGGTTGCAATTTTTATAACTTATAAAATTCATGGACGACCCTAACACGCGAGTCATTGTGAATTCTGGTTCACGTAAAAATTATTTTTATTCAGATTTCACGCGGCGTCCTAAAATATGAACATATAAATGTTCATCTGTTTCTGATAAAATCGTTCGGTCATTTCTTTAACGATTCAGATTTTCATAAATGTTTAATGGGATCGACGTCCGATCGATTTGTGTATCGATTCACACCAGTCGCCTACAAAATTTCAAGTTTATACATTCACCCGCTCCAAAGATACTAAGCGAATATGAATAAAATCTACCGATGATGCTTGAATCATCCCGCTGTTTGTAACGGAATGGATCGCTATTATATCACGGAGTGCGTTACCCCTAGAAATTGCAGAACCTGCACTTTTTCTCCTGCTGCTGAGCCGTTCTTGCGGTACGGCGTTCGTGTATTTTGTCGTGACAGATATTCACAATTTTTTGAATGACGGAAGATAGAATATCGTTTGATTCTTCTTTTGATGCTACATGTATTAGAAATGCAAGGAGGGAGGACTTCATCGAGAGAGTAGCGATAATTGCATAGCTTTCCCGGCGCAACTCTCTGTCTGTCCGTTCTCTGAAAGCCATTTCGGTACAAGGTTCTTATGCGGTCTGGCAGGAACGCATAGGGTGGGGTCTCAAAGCGGCGAGAGATGTATCGTATCTGACGCCTAACGATAGGTAGCCATCTGTCAGTCGTATCGTTTGGCAAGGTAGGAACCCGGGTCGGGTTCTTTTTGATCCTGTTTGGATTCGATTTAAAATTTAACTTTTACCGCAGTTATAAAGTTAAAAATAACGATAAAATTATTAGAGGCGATAGTTAAATATATTCAAACGTTTCGTTTTAAATACGCGTTCTACCTTCTGAAAAAAATTAAAACCGTTTAAGGGGTTCAGCGGTCATTGTCGCTCTCCAAGCGTCTAGCTCGTTTAAATTTAACGCTGAAAGCTTGAGGTACTCGATTAGTCCTTTTTTTCAAATCGTTGGAGGAGAATAAAACCTTTAGCGAAAATTTGAGCCGTACTTCTCAGTTGAATAGTTTTAATTTGCTTTAGCCCTTCGTTAACGAAAAACAGACATGTTGTAATATCAGAACTTATTTTCGACCTACAACGCTTTTTAAGTGAATATAAAAACCTCAATAAGGTAAGGCAAGAAATCCCTTCGCTGACCGAAGCCTTCAATAAACTAAAGTTGGGTTTAATTACTCTCGTCTTAAAATTATGAAAATAAAAATATTTCGACATTCTAACCGTCTTTTACGAAACTTCCTATTCTTTGAATCGGTCAAAACTCGATCGTACCGATCACGTTTGGCCCCTTCTTGCTACTTCCGGTTCGATTATGAGAATTTGATGGATCTCACGGTACGTATAAAATTAATATTTGATAAAACTAATTAATTTTCACTGAAACCTACTAGTATAAATTTAAACGATTAGATACTATTCCCATTAGTATGGTTTTTTCACGGCTTAATTTGAAAAAACGTCTGACTTGAAAAAGCTCTTAACTCCCATTCTCTACAATGACCATCGGTTAATATTTTTCTTTTCGCATTACACTACTCGTACTAATTAGATCCGAGCAGGATTTCGTTTTTAATCACAAACCAAGTCTAATACCGCCTCTTTTTTATTATGAAATATAAATGGGAGGGTATTTTCCTACAATTTTCACACGATCTCTCCTGCTCGCAATAAAAGTTTAAAAAAAATGTATTTTGTATACACTTGTTCTTTAAATTTGTTGTGGGGAACAATATCTAGATTCTATGAGCGATAATTAAATACGACCACCGCCCAGATTAAAGGCCGAGTAATCGGTTTTCGTGTACATGGGAACAAAAAAAACCTTTACAGACTTGCTCATCGCTAATTCTCCCTTTTCTCATATTTCCGGAATGCAGAAATTTGGCAGTTTTTTTTTAGGGAGTATAACGGTAAAATAAACAGAACTTAGCTTGATCAGTAAAACCAGAGTACCCGGTTTTATCCTCCGGGTGAAACCTGGTACTCTTGATTATTTTTAATAAAATATTGATTATTTAAAAAATTTAGCCCGAAGAAAAAAACTACCGCCGTAATTATAAGAATATAATACAACATTAGTTTTTACCTTCACATAATTCATCGCATAAGATGCAATTCTGTATAAAATTATTTTCATACTTCTTTCATAAAATCTGTTAAAAACTTCACTACTGTCACAACAGATAACAAACACTCCTTATCTGAAAGACTATTTTTAGACAAATCCGATGACGGAAATGTAATTGATTTAATATTATAGGTGATGAGGTGAAAACATCTACGAAAGCTTAATTGAAGGTAAATTTTCGAAATTTAAATTTATGTTGGTAATTGCTTTTATATTTTTATTTTTTTTACTTTTTCAGTACATTAACTTTACTCGTTTTAAAATATACCATATACGAGTATAAATATAGATTTACATTGTATATTATAACATATTTAGGAGTAATTAATGACTGAATGCCCTAAGTCTTTTGTCAGAAACAGACGACAAATTATTAACGTACGTGAAAAAAAAATACACTGTTTTGTGGTATTTCATTAGGCAAATAGACATTAATACTTTGTAACTTTAATCGATAAAATAAAAAAAAAAACATTGAACAATTTTTTAAATATTAATAGATATTAATATTTTAATATCCCGTATATTTTATTTATTGCTAAATCTATTGGACTTAAAACTTATTTCTGTTAATGAGATAAAACATTTTTTTTCGTTTACGTATTTTTTTTCTTGAATTTTTACGGGCATCGACTACTAAGGTCATTAGCCCTCGTCACGTTCTTAGAAAGAAATTAGTATCACCATCAGGATCGTCATATGTAAGGGTGTAAAGGGCCCTTAGATTTTATTTAAAAGCACAAACTTCTCAAAAACATTAAGACACAAACTAAAAAGACAAACACAACACTTACGGGGTAAAGGGCCCCGATATTAAAAATTGAGATAAAATTCTCAATGAACATGAAAATAAAAATATATATCTATACAATACCATTTCCTTCTTCTACCTGTCTCATTTATTAATTTGTTTAAGCACCCTCGGGGCGACCAGAACCGCCGTTAAGCAATATATTAGTCGCGCCAGGATACCGTGGCAGTTGACTCTCCATATAAACAGGCTACAGGCATGCATTGCGCCCACCCATAGCCTCGCGCCCTCAGTCCACCCTTGAGGGTCCCCCATGCCATCATTGGACACACCCCGACTCACTGCTCTTGAGTGCAGACGAGCCAGGGTGGCCTAGGCAAGAGGGCTACCTCCCGTCACTATACGTGCCACGCTTCGAGACTCCCATATATAAATGAAACTACCTCTTCGAGACTCTTTAACACAGCTTTAAAATTTTTCACTTTTACAGACTTCTAAGAAGTCCACTGGCGTGTAAATAAGCAACTATCTTTTCTTCATTTCCATTATCCAGATCAGCAGTAATGTCATTTCTTAGACGGAACCTCTTCCTGAGGTACTTATATATTGTACACTCTTCTATTAGATGCTTAATTGTAAGTGTTTTATTGCAAACACCGCACATTGGTCTCTCTTCGCCGGTTAACAAATATGAATTTGTCAATCGCGTGACCGATTCTAAGTCTGGTCACAGCTACTTGTTCACGGCGAGTCAACTTAAAGTCGCTTTTCCATTTATATGGAGAAGTTTTCACTGAGTTTAATTTTGTATTTAAACTTCACCAATCAGTACTCCATTTGTTTCTTACTATGTTAGATTGACAGTTTTTAACATCTGCCACTCTTACAGGAAATGCATCTAAATCATCGCAGACTGTTGCCTTTCTGGCAGCTTCGTCTGCACTTTCATTACCTGTAATACCAGCATGCCCTGTAGTCCATACAAATACGCATCGCTGTCCTCGTTGGTTTAGAACGTATAAAATGGACAGGATGTTTGCAATTAGGACATCCTTAATGTTCTTGTTCCGAATTGCAACAAGTGCACTTAAAGAATCGGAACATATTAGCACTCTCTCTTTGCAATAGTGTTCTGTGTAGCGAAGAGCTTGCTGTATGGCAGTAAGTTCTGCCGTGTAGACACTGGCCATATCTGGCGGTTTCCAAAAGTGGGCTTCTCCATTTACATATATAGAGCATTCAACACCATGTTCGGTTTTAGAGCCGTCAGTATAAATTCTAATATGTTCTTCATAGTTACTGACGGTGGCTAAAAATTCCTGTTGGATGATCACTGCTGGTTTCTTTTTTATTTCTTCCTGAGAGAGATCCAACGTTGTATTTACCGCTGGCAAAAGCCATGGCGGTATTTCTCTTGTGGAAATTGCTAGTGTCTCTGGAATAGCAATTTTGTGTTTTCTTCTTAATTCGTGGTACCTAATTCCGGCTGGTCTGGAATAGGTAGCACGACGTTCGTATAATGCAGCCATAGAATGATTCGTAAAAAGTTTGTGATTTATATGAGCAGGAAAAGCCCATACGTTTGCTGCATATCTTAGTAAAAGGAACTCTCTTCCATAATGAAGTGGCATTATTCCGGCTTCGAACATTAGACTAGTCGCCGGACTTGTGCGGAAAGCGCTTGTCGCATATCTTATTCCGCTATTATGAATTACGTCTAACTTTCTTAAATGCAACTTCCTAGAGGATGAATATACAATACATCCGTAGTCTAGTTTTGATTGAACCAATGCCTTATACAATCTCAATAAAATTTCTTTATCTGAGCCCCAATTTAAGCTCGATAAACATTTTATAATGTTTAGGGCTTTTTGCATCTATCACTCAAGTCCTGTATATGTAATACCCACGTAAGGGATTTATCCAATGCTAGTCCTAAAAATCTCACATTGTCTTTATATTGTATTGGATTATTGCCACTTCTCAACGTAGCACTTTGGTGAGGAATTCTCTTCCTACAGAAGTGTACACAGCATGTTTTTTCTGGTGAAAATTGGAATCCATTATTCCTTGCAACTTCATTTAGAGCGTTAATCGCTCGTTGCAATTTGTATTTCACCATAGCAGTCTTGTTGCTGGCATACACAATTGCCAAATCATCAACATAGACGCTTTTGCTGATTTCTACTGGAATGGCTAATATCAATTTATTAATGGCGATAGTAAACAAGGTACCGCTCAACGGCGAACCTTGTGGTATGCCATTTTCCAAGAATCTTACAGATGAATATTCATTATTGACGCGTACTTGGAAAGTACGGTCATTCATATAGTTGCTGAGCAATACTGGTAGATTGCCACGAATCCCCCATTCATGTATCTGGAGCATTACTCCATGTCGCCAGGTCATATCAAAAGCCTTCTGCAGATCGAAGAAGACTCCAACGCAATGCTTCCTTGTGATAAAGCTGTTATATATAATATTCTCTAAGTTGATCATTTGATCAGTGGTAGAATGGTATTGCCGAAAACCTGATTGATATGGTGATATCAGGTTTTCTTTTTCCAAAACCCAAACGAGTCGATTATTAATCATTTTTTCGAATATTTTTCCCATAGCGCACGTCAAGGAAATAGGACGATAGCTATTGGGATCTGTTAGATTTTTATTTTTCTTTGGTACTGGAACAACATGTGCTCTTTTCCACTGCTACGGGTACATTCCATCCCGCCATATTTGATTATACAGTTCTAATAATCTGCGTTTTGCAGTGGTATTCAGCTGACTGATCATATTATAATGGATTTCATCCGGCAGCAGCTGTGTTGCCTGCTTTCTCCAACGCTTTCACAAATTCTTCCATTTTAAATGGTACATTATATGAGTAATTATACTCAGTTCTAAAATTTAGTAGACCTTCAAGTTCTTCTTTTTTCGTCCGAAAATCATCTTCGTAGTTAGCCGTTTTGCTGGCCTTCTCGAAGTGATTGGATAATAACTCTGCGATTTCGTTTGGAGTGTCCTTAATTTCGTCTTCATCTTGAAGGCTAGTTATGGGTGCAAAATTTTTACGCCCACAAATCGCTTTCACTTTCCTCCAAACATCTGATGCAGTAGTGGTTCTGTCGATGGATGACACATATTGCTGCCAGGATCGTTTCTTCGAGTCTATCATGAGACGTTTTGCATACGCCCTGTATTTTTTAAAGGCAATAAGATTCTCTGTGGTAGGACGTTTCTTAAAGGCGTTATACGCCCTTTTATTATTATTATTATGCAGTCTCATCTACGAGACCGCAGTAGGCTGGCGTAGGACCGCGATCACGTCAGTAGTGGCGCAGGGATCGATCCTCGGCCCCTACCTTTGGAATACCACCTTCAACAGCCTGCTGATGCCAGAAAAGTACGGCCTTGGTTGGATACGCTCACGACGTTGCACTACTTGTTGCAGACCGCAATGTGAAGTGCGTCCAACTTAGGCTCAGCCGAAAAATGTGTGTGCGCAGAGAAATTCACATAAATGTTTTGATTTTACATGTAAAAAGAACAAAACCGACATTATAATCTGAATACATTAAACCTGTCAGTTACATTCAAAAAATAAAATATTGAATGTAGTAAATTTTATTTACAAATATTTCATTGTATATGAATGTACGCTATATATAAAAATTGTAAATACTTCACACCAATGTGAATCGGAGGTGGACTGAACATAGCTCTAATACAGCGATTAATCTTTTTACTAATATACAGCTTACAAAAGGCATTTAGCTCGATCACATCGTAATCAACCTGTTTTATTGTAGTTGAATAACTTGACGTATTTAAATCTTTATGAAAGGAACGATGTATCCACGGCATCGAATGGTCGAATAAATTTGTAAAGTGGATATACAAGATACAAAATTCTTGTTATAAACTACAAAATAAAATGATGACTGATCAAGAATGATTTGTAGAAACACACCATTGTGAATCTGTTTGCACAACGCCTGGCTGGACTACTGTGAGTTGTCTCTAGCCCTCAGCAAGACGGAGATAGTGGTTCTAGCGAAGAAATCACCCTTCTCTCCTTGCGGGTCGGTGATGAGGTTGTCGAGACCAAGCCGGCAACGAAGTACCTCGGTATGATGATTGACCGGAAACTCAACTTTTCTGAGCAGCTTTTAAGAGCGGCCGACAAAGCAGCGAGAGTCAAAACTGCTCTCAGCCGGCTTATGGTGAATGTCAGCGGACCGAAGGCCAGCAGACAGCGACTGTTGATGTCCGCGGTGCATTCTGTCCTGATATACAGGGGCGAAAGTGTAGACCCAGGCATTAGGATTTGAGAGAAACCGGGAGCGGTTCGAGCAGGTGCAACGCACTGCTGCCTTGCGAGTCACTTCCGCATATCGGACGGTTTTTGAGCCTACTGTTCTGGTGGTCGCCAGCGTTATAACCGTTGATCTTTTGGCAAGGGAGCGCCAGGCGGCCTACGGAAGGTAACGGGCAGGCAAAGACCGGGAGACCATCGCCGGGGAGAAACAGACTCGCACATTCCTCGCCTGATAAGAGACCTAGCACCGCGAGACCATAGGGCGATGGATCGCAAGGCTTATCCCTCTGGTCAGACCGTGAACACAGCGGCGGCATAGAGAGGTTGATACTTCGTGACTCAGTTTTTAACGAGTCACGGGTACTTCCGCGCTTATCTCCATGCCATAGGGAAAGCGTTGTCCCCCGACTGCCTCTATTGCCCCAGTGTACGGGACGACGCCGAGCACACCTTTTTCAAATTGACTCGGTGGGCGGAAGATCGAGGGACACTAGAGGCGGATCTCGGAACACTGAGTCCCCACAACGTAGTTGCGATGATACTACGTAATCTGAGCAGCTGGGAGAGTTCGTCGGGGTTATTCTCAAGGTCAAGAAGAGCGACCTGGATAGTCCTGAGTCAGGTAAAAACTAGGTAGAGGCCTTCTCAGGCTACGGTAGGAGGCCTAAAGAAATGTGTAAAACAGTTCCAGGTCGAGTCCTGTTAGAAAGGGGGGTTGGTTTTAGCCAGTAGTCTACTGATGGCGGTTTGATAAGATCACCAGTGGGAGTCCGGCACTCCGTACTCCGGCACTCCATAAATGCATTTCCACTTCTCTCCCAAAAAAAATTGTTATTATTATTACGCTATTTATTTATTTTTTTCTTTTACACTAAATAATAGTTCATTTTTGTTTTTTATACTGATTGTTTTATGTTATATCTCCATCTGAACTTAATTCAGGTCTTATTATCAACTAACAGTTATCGCTGTACATTTACTAAGATTAAGGATATTTTTTTTATGAATGCAGTGGTGTTAATTTATATTTATTATTAGTTTTTTTTTTTTATCATTTACGTTAGTGTTTTGTTATTTTAACAGCTTAATGTACATCTTGGTACTTTGCAAAATAATGTATTCCTAAAAGTTTGTATAAATCATGAAATTTCAGTTTAGAGTTGTAATTACAAAATTTTTTAAACATAAAACAATTTATTAATATAACTGTTTCAATTAATTAATTTTAGTTAATGAATCGACAACTGAAACCATATTGTTTATTTCACTATTAAAATTATATTTGTTTACTTGCAAATTTCAAGATATTTGACTGAGAACAACCTACTCCATGTATTTTCTTCTTTATTATATTTACTTGTAAAGTTTATAAAATTGGATTTATTTTCATTTATTACTAAATTACATTGAATTAGATGTAGAACAGCTAAATGTATAACTATGAGTGTATTTGTTTAAGAAGTATTTAATGTACGGGCATTACTATTTCACTCATAAGAATAAAACAAGTACTGTACGAAAGAGTACTTCAAATAGTTTTTCCACATATACTAGGCAGTTAGTAAACCATTTGTTCGCTAGGCGTCGACTGTAGAGAAAATGGCGTCCACGGGAAGTGAGAAGTCGTTTTGTGTGTTAGAATTTCACTCGTCAAAGTCAGTAATTTCTGTGCAACGTGCGTTTCGGTTGAAATTTCATAAGGAGCCACAAAGTGACAATTCAATTCGTGCATGGTATAAACAATTCAGTGAAACCGGTTGCTTGCGCAAGCGAAAATCAACTGGTCGTTCATCAACCTCAGAAGTCAATGTCGAACGTGTGCGTGCAAGTTTCATTCGCAGCCCGTCAAAATCGACTGCGGCTGCAAGAACAGAATTAGGAATTCCGAAAAAAAAAGTGTGGAGAGTTCTGCGTAAACGTTTATTATGCAAACCTAGCATCTTCAATTAATCCAGCGTCTTTCTGATGGAAATAAAACACGTAGGCTCGATTTTTGTTTACAATTACAGGAAAAGATACTGTTAGATGAAGGTTTTCTAAACAAGAAAATTTTCAGCGATGAAGCTACTTTCCATATTAGCGGCAAAGTAAATCGTCAAAACGTGCGAGTTTGGGGAACTGAAAACCCACACGTTTATGTGAAACACATTTGGGATTCTCCGAAAGTAAACGTTTTTTGTGCGATCTCTCGTGAGGCAGTGTATGGGCCGTTCTTTTTTATGGAAACGACAGTAACCGGCATGATATTCCTGGATATGTTACAATTATGGCTTATGCCTCAGCTACTCAACGACTTCATTTTCTAGCAAGATGGTTGTTCTGCCCGTTTTCATAACGAGGTTCGACAGTACCTTAACACAACATTACCTAGGCGCTGGATAGGACGTGCGTCTGAAGAAGACCAACACATTATGCTGTGGCTACCAAGATCACCAGATCTCACGCCATGTGATTTCTTTCTCTGGGGTTACGTGAAAGATACGGTGTTTATCCCACCAATGCCGCATGTTATCGCTGAGCTAAAGCATCGCATAATCAATGCAATCAACTCTATCGAAAATGACATGTTAGAACGAGTTTGGCAAGAGTTGATTGAGACTTTGGTGTTGATGGGTGCCGTGTCACCAGAGGAGCACATATTGAACATTTATAGATTTTATCAAAAACTGTTTGAGTCCCTGCATCACCTCGTACAACTTTCATTTAGGTAAGTGAAATACTTTTTTTGTACTGAATTTTTGTAACTCCTAAGAACATTATGAAACGCCCTGTATTAGTGCCGTCTCATCTGTTTAAAGTGTTACTCAAATAAAACAAAACCTTATGAAAAGTGCATTTCATTCCTTAGATCATCTTCAGTCTTGATTTACATTTGCAATTTATATTAAAAAATAACTAAATAGTTTGGATTTTTAATTACTATTGTTATTAATGCAATGTTAATAATATTTAATGTGAATTATAAATGAAGAAAAAGTTTATAGAAATGATCCATGCATATTGATATATTTTCCTTCTATTCATTTGTTTTTACTTTATTAGGGTTTTCTTTGCTTTACATATTATTAATACTGCATAAACAACAATAATAATTAAAAATAAAGAAAATTATTAAATCAGAATAGCGTCGAAACTAATTTTTAATAACTTAATAGATTTTAAGTAAAATATATTAGCTTTTTTCATTACTGCATGGTAATAATAATAAATACACTGAGAATTAATCTTGCATACTAAGTTAGAAAGGCTCATTTTGATGTAAGATCATATAAACTACAAAATAAAGCACATATAATTAAAATGATTTCTGAAAAACAGACTCATGAGCTTGAGTCCTTTTTCAGGAAAATAGCTTTTATAGAATTCGGCATGTTTTATTTGTGTATGCAAAGTTTAACACCACTGTTTTTAAAAATTCATGTCGATAGAACTGATTTATTGTAGAACATTTACTTTATATGGCAGTTTTCTTTTAGTTTAATTGAAAGAACTTTTATCAAAAAATGATAATTAGAAAAATGAAATAGCTAATTTCTAATATTGTATATTTCTTAAATTATTTAAATAAAATGTATTATTATAAAATATTTCTGATATACTTCTGTCTTAAAATGTGTAATGTTTTCTTCCATTGGAAATAAAGAAACTATATTCTCAAAAAGTAATAATACACTTTTAGCCTCTTCATTTAAACCTAGTTATTTAAATCTGGATTAAATTCTATAATTTTTCTGATATGTAATCAACTGAAATTAAAAAAAGAGAAAATATATGATACTTCTAAAAAAAGTTAATGTCTTCACCTAAAATTTAAAAAAAGTCACATGTAAAAGAAAGCTACAAAATTGCTTCCTGAAAACCATATTTTATATATAAGCCATATTTTGGTTAATACTCAATTATTGTTAAGCAAGTAATTATAGGTGGCCATGAATTGATAATATGCAACAGTATATAACTCTAAGAGAAAAAGAAATCAGAAAACCACTTTATTTCTTACTTCCTTATTAATCCTTGCATTTATCTTGAGAACAGCTATACCGATTCCAAGAGTGACTTGAATCTCATATCAGGTCACCTAAATTTTTGGTTACACCACTTAAAATATAAGTAAATGTGGTGGGAAAGATTTCATTGAAACTGCAGTTCTATAAAATAATAGTATCCTACAAGATGAACAATAAACAAATATGTAAAGATTTATCCATTAAATTTCAAAAACCATTAATATCAAAGAATTTTTCACTGTTCCAGACTCTAAAAATTCTTGAGCTGACATCATTTAGTTTAATATTATAAGATGTTCAACCTCCTCTATGAATCATGAGACCTTGCCGTTGGTGAAGGGGCTTGAGTGCTCAGGGATACAGAGTAGTTGGACTGAAGGTGCAACCATATCGGAGAGGTATCTGTTGAGAGCCAGACTAAGGAATGATTCCTGAAAGAGGGCAGCAGCTCTTTCAGTAGTTGTCAGGGGCGTGAGTCACAATGACTTAAACGACCATATCAACATTGCTCAGTCCTCTGAGTACTGCGCAGCTGAAAGCAATGGAAAACTACAGCTGTTTTTTTTTCCAAGAAAATGTGGCTCTCTGCATTTTCACATAACAATAATGGAGGCGCCTTCCTTGGTAAAATATTCCGGAGGTAAAATAGTCCCCCGTTTGGATTTCCGGGTGGGGACTACTAAGGAAGGGGTCACCAGAAGATTGAAAAATAACATTCTGCGAGTCGGAGCGTGGAATGTTAGAAGCTTAAAAAAGGTTGGTAGGCTAGAAAATTTAAAAAGGGAAATGGATGGGATGAATGTGGATATAGTAGGAATTAGTGAGGTTCGGTGGGAAGAGGAAGACGACTTTTGGTCAGGTGATTTTAGAGTAATTAATTCAGCGTCAAATAATGGGCAGGCAGGAGTAGGTTTCGTGATGAACAAGAAGATAGGGAGGAGAGTGGAGTATTTCAAGACGCATAGCGATAGAATCATTGTAATAAGGATAAAATCAAAACCTAAACCGACAACGATTGTTAACGTCTATATGCCTACAAGCGCCCATGATGATGATGAGGTAGAGTGTGTATACGAAGAGATTGATGAAGCAATTAAACATGTAAAAGGAGATGAAAATTTAATAATAGTTAGAGATTGGAATGCAAGCATTGGAAAAGGCAAGCAAGGAAATATAGTGGGTGAATACGGGCTGGGCAAAAGGAATGAAAGAGGGGACCGACTTATAGAGTTTTGCACGAAGTATAATTTAGTAATTGCCAACACCCAATTTAAAAATCATAATAGAAGAATATACACTTGGAAAAAGCCAGGCGATACTGCAAGGTATCAGATAGATTATATCATGGTTAAGCAAAGATTTCGAAATCAACTCGTTGACTGCAAAACTTACCCTGGAGCAGACATTGATAGCGACCATAATTTGGTGATAATGAAATGTAGATTGGGGTTTAAAACCTGAAGAAAAGGTGTCAGATGAATCGGTGGAATTTAGAGAAGCTTGAGGAAGAGGAGGTAAAGAAGATTTTTGAGGAGGACATCGCAAGAGGTCTGAATAAAAAAGATAAGGTAAAAATGTAGAAGAAGAATGGGAGAATGTTAAAAAGGAAATTCTTAAATCAGCAGAAGCAAACTTAGGCGGAATAAAGAGAACTGGTAGAAAACCTTGGGTTTCAGACGATATATTGCAGCTGATGGATGAACGTAGAAAATATAAGAATGCTAGTGATGAAGAAAGTAAAAGGAACTATCGGCAATTAAGAAATGCTATATACAGGAAGTGCAAACTGGATTAAGAAGAAGAAGAGTGGATTAAAGAAAAGTGTTCAGAAGTGGAAAGAGAAATGAACATTGGTAAAATAGACGGAACATACAGGAAAGTTAAGGAAAATTTTGGGGTACATAAATTAAAATCTAATAATGTGTTAAACAAAGATGGTACACCGATATATAATACGAAAGGTAAAGTCAATAGATGGGTGGAATATATTGAAGAGTTATACGGAGGAAATGAATTAGAAAATGGTGTTGTAGAGGAAGAAGAGGAAGTTCAGGAGGATGAAATGGGAGAAACAATACTGGGATCTGAATTTAATAGAGCATTAAAAGATTTAAATGGCAGAAAGGCTCCTGGAATAGACGGAATACCTGTAGAATTACTGCGCAGTGCAGGTGAGGAAGCGATTGATAGATTATACAAACTGGTGTGTAATATTTATGAAAAAGGGGAATTTCCGTCAGACTTCAAAAAAAGTGTTATAGTCATGATACCAAAGAAAGCAGGGGCAGATAAATGTGAAGAATACAGAACAATTAGTTTAACTAGTCACGCATCAAAAATCTTAACTAGAATTCTATACAGAAGAATTGAGAGGAGAGTGGAAGAAGTGTTAGGAGAAGACCAATTTGGTTTCAGGAAAAGTATAGTGACAAGGGAAGCAATTTTAGGCCTCAGATTAATAGTAGAAGGAAGATTAAAGAAAAACAAACCAACATACTTGTTTATAGACCTAGAAAAGGCATTCGATAACGTAGACTGGAATAAAATGTTCAGCATTTTAAAAAATTAGGGTTCAAATACAGAGATAGAAGAACAATTGCTAACATGTACAGGAACCAAACAGCAACAGTAACAATTGAAGAACATAAGAAAGAAGCCGTAATAAAAAAGGGAGTCCGACAAGGATGTTCCCTATCTCCGTTACTTTTTAATCTTTACATGGAACTAGCAGTTAATGATGTTAAAGAACAATTTAGATTCAGAGTAACACTACAAGGTGA
Source organism: Lycorma delicatula (assembly GCF_047948215.1). Classification (NCBI taxonomy): domain Eukaryota; kingdom Metazoa; phylum Arthropoda; class Insecta; order Hemiptera; family Fulgoridae; genus Lycorma; species Lycorma delicatula. Next base: position 40,106,810 of record NC_134458.1, read on the forward strand.
AAAGATAAAGATGCTACGATTTGCTGATGATATAGTAATTCTAGCCGAGAGTAAAAAGGATTTAGAAGAAACAATGAACGGCATAGATGAAGTCCTACGCAAGAACTATCGCATGAAAATAAACAAGAACAAAACAAAAGTAATGAAATGTAGTAGAAATAACAAAGATGGACCACTGAATGTGAAAATAGGAGGAGAAAAGATTATGGAGGTAGAAGAATTTTGTTATTGGGAAGTAGAATTACTAAAGATGGACGAAGCAGGAGCGATATAAAATGCCGAATAGCACAAGCTAAACGAGCCTTCAGTAAGAAATATAATTTGTTTACATCAAAAATTAATTTAAATGTCAGGAAAAGATTTTTGAAAGTGTATGTTTGGAGTGTCGCTTTATATGGAAGTGAAACTTGGACAATCGGAGTATCTGAGAAGAAAAGATCAGAAGCTTTTGAAATGTGGTGCTATAGGAGAATGTTAAAAATCAGATGGGTGGATAAAGTGACAAATGAAGAGGTATTGCGGCAAATAGATGAAGAAAGAAGCATTTGGAAAAATATAGTTAAAAGAAGAGACAGACTTATAGGCCACATACTAAGGCATCCTGGAATAGTCGCTTTAATATTGGAAGGACAGGTAGAAGGAAAAAATTGTGTTGGCAGGCCACTTTGGAATATGTAAAACAAATTGTTAGGGATGTAGGATGTAGAGGGTATACTGAAATGAAACGACTAGCACTAGATAGGGAATCTTGGAGAGCTGCATCAAACCAGTCAAATGACTGAAGACAAAAAAAAAAAAAGACGTTCAAAGATTACTATACTTACCATCTACACATCAGTAGTGTCCCATACATGAAGAATAATGAGAGAAACTTTAAATATTAATTTAACCAGTCTTCGTAATTGCAAATTCAGGAAATTCATTACTTCCAAGTGAAGATTACATTTGGGATTTAAATAATAATATCACATCATACAAAATGCCACTTCTCAAGGGTAATGTGAAACTTAAATGCAGTAAGGTTAAACGAGAGAGGATACAAGACAGTAAGCTGATATTTAATATTTGGGAAATGACAGATGTGGCAAGTTATTGCTTGCAGAACAGGTCCTTCCCTGATTGTTGGAGGGAGGCGCGCACTGTGTTCTTGCCCAAGAAGACTGCTGATGCAGAAGTGGTTGGTTACCGCCCGTTGAGCCTCATAAAAACAATATGGGGAAAGTGGCTGAGAGATTGATCGCAGAAAGGTTACTGCTTGAGTTAGAGACAGGCGGGGATATGCATAACAACCAGTATGGGTTCAGGCGAAGCAGATCGACGCTTCAGGCGATTGAAAAGATAACTAGCTGGGCTGTAACAGTCAAGGCTGGAACATGGCGCACCAGGAAGATTCCTTTACTGGTTATGCTCGACATTAGAAATGTTTTTGGGACCGTCCAGTGGGACTCCATCATGGCGGCTATAGTCAGAAGGCGAATAAGCCCTTACATTAGGAGACAGATCACCGAATACCTATCTGAAAGATGGACTACGGTTAGCACGCTTGATGGTGACATACGATACCAAGTTCATGGTGGTGTCCCCCAGGGGTCAGTACTGGGACCATTACTTTGGTTACTGGTCATTGATGATCTATTACGACTACAGCTACCTGAAGAGACGGAAATAGTGGCCTATGCTGATGATTTAGCGATACTTACCTCTGCGAGATCAGAAGATGTCCTCGAACAAAGGGGCAATGATACTCTAGAGATTGTAAATAACTGGCTAACCGAAAAAGGATTAACACTTTCAGTAGATAAAAGTCAATATATTATGTTGGCGAGAAGGAGACAGCTGCGAGATCTTGAACTTAAGATAGGGGAACATAGGCTTGAACGTGTCAATCAGGCTAAATATCTGGGAGTGATAATTGATAAAGCCTTGAGCTTTAGTGCTCATATAGTATATAGATGGGAGAGAGTCGAAGGATTACTACAAGCCCTCATAAGGCTATTAGCTGGCCGAGATGCCCCAAGATCGTCTAAACGCCGGGTTATTATTTCAGCTGTGACATCTGCTTTATTGTATGCTGCCTCGGTATGGAGTAGAGCACTAGGTACAATGAGAAATGTTAGACGACTTCAAAGCCTCCATAGGCGGGCTCTTCTGAGGGTAGCTTGTGGATATCGTACGGTTGCCTATGAAACTGTGTGCGTGGTTACATCAGTACCACCTATCGAGTTACAAGTTTTAGAACGGTTGTATAGGTTTCAAGGGATTGGCAAGCAAGAGGCTATTAATACCACAAGACAGAAGTGGCGTGAAAGATGGACACAGCTACAAGGATCTGTATGGACTAAAAAACTGATTACGAATTTGGATATGTGGCTTGATCGTGCTTATGGGGAGGTTGGATATTATACAACTCAAATGCTTACTGGGCACGGCTGTTTTGAGGAATATCTCTTCCGTTTTGGCCGGAGAAGATCCTTCATTTGTATGTATTGTCCGGCGGTTGATACGGCCGAGCACAACTTATTTTATTGCCCATATTGGACTGAACGCAGAAGAGCTGCTGATATTTGGGGCCTCAATGCCGATGTATTTCTGGGATTTTTGCTGACTTCGTCTGACAACTGGAGGAAATTTGAGGACTTCACACGTCTGGTCTTAAGAGAAAAATATGAGGAAGCCAGGCGAAGAGGCTATTAGGAGCCTTCTGTTTTTTCTTCTGGAGAGGTATTAGATGACTTTTATTGTTGGTTGAATTCAAATGAGTGAAGCGTCTTGTTGTTTCTGATTTAGTGTGTGGGGTAAATATCAAGACCGAGACCCGGCCTCGTGGTCGGGGGTCGTAACGGCATAGCCGGGGCGGTCTCCCCGGCTGCGCGGTTTGAGGCAGGGATACTAAAAGACCGAGACCCGGTCCCTGGGGCGGGGCTGGGGACAGCTTTGCTGGACCTGGCTACCTACCTGGGGATTGGAAGCAGGCAAGCAATAAAAGTAATGAAAGATCCGACCCGTGGGGGGGGGGGGGAATCATAGCCGGTGGGCGGGAAGGCCCCCTTAGAGTATAACGACACTCTCCCAGATCGAGTATACTTAAATGGATAACCGGTTTGGGGGAGAAGGGGGAAAAAAAAAAGCTGATATTTAAACAGTATTGTTTCTTTTTAGACAAATCACAGAAATGGAAGAATAGGCCAAAATAAATTTCATAAAAAAACTAAAAAGAAAGAAGTAAACTGAAAAATCTATATAAAAACAGAAAGGAAGGTTGTTACCTATCATTTATCAAATAGAATATTATATTATATATGCTCAGAAAATAACTTGCATTTCTTTTTCTATTCATTAATTTAAGTTTGTACAATTGGCTATGGTCACTTTTAACTGCTTCAAGTGTTAACAGCATCCCATCCAAAGAAAAACTATGCAAATTATTTTTTAATTTTATCAAAAATTTGTCCTGTAACCTGAGTTTTGCATTATTTTGATGGCTTTAGCTTAAGTATTTTATTTTCATTTCACACTGTTTTATTTTCCAAAATACTGATTTCTAAAGTTCTAAATGCTGTATTGTGTTGAAGTATCATTAAAAAATGATATTCTTATTTATATTAGAACTTTACATTCTACAGTATTGCGTAATCATATTTATTTATAATTCATAAAAAAATTATTTATAGGCTTGTCTAAGGATTCTGTTTTCTACCTCAGAATTATAGGCAAAGTTAATCTAGTGGCTGAAGTACTTTTTGGATGATACCTTCAAGTAGGATCCAATCTAACATAAAATTTAATTTGAAAAACCTTGAGATATTAACTTTTTTACTGATGAAGAATAACAAATGATAAAGAAGGAAATAAATACAAATACCTCACAGTTTCCACTTTATTCAGTTTTTTATTTTATTTTAATTGTACGACATCATCATCTAAGTGAGGAAACCCAGTTGTATTTGACATGTGTCAAATACACCTTCCCTCTTATGAATTTTATAAACAGTATAGGGATATAAAAAGAGATAAAATAGAATAACTAGTTCAATGTATAAATGTTAATATAGTTAAGAATGATTTTTTTCAAACATTAGATTAAATAATATAGTTTACTTAAAAACAATCTATTTCTAATATTCAACTCTGCAGGAAGTAAAATAACTGATTAAAAGTTTAATCGAAATTCTGTTTAAAAAAGTTAAAATACTACAAATGGTGTGAAGTACAATTGGTACTATCTTGATCTAGATTTAATATTTAACTTTAATGATAACTAAATTACACACTTTAAGTACAAAATGTCATTTGTTACTTGCAACAAAACATAAAAAATTATACAAAAAGATTTATTTCTGAAGATTTAATTTATTTTATCAGCAAGTACATTTTTTCAAAATGACATCAATAAACCGACAGGTTTTGATTTTCACAGCCTTAAGTTATTTTATATATATAAATAAGATAAAAGAATGCTCTATTCAGATCATAATATAATTTTATTCCATACATTACATTAATCATGTCATGAATGCTAGATTCACTATTCCACAGATAACAAAGAAGTTATAGTTCGACATCAAAAGTGTATCTAGAAGGACTTCCTGATAATTAAAACACAGTAAGTACAGTAGTCTTTTCAGCTAAAGTTTACTCGGTTTTATGATGTGGTGTAGTGAAATGCATTGCAGAGGCAAACAAATTTTGGTCTAACTTGGTAAAAAAGTCGTTCTTGTAGCGCTGAGCTCATATCTTTTTAACTCTGAGCTGGTATGGGAATGCTACTGAGGCATACTTACCCTGTCTACCTACCATAAAATAAGTTGCACCAGGTTTCTGGACAATGAAGTCTAGAAAACATTTAAAGAGAACTGATGTATTAGATGGAGTGTCACTTCTATTTATAGGTCCTGGGTGTGTTTTTGGTTTAAGTTCAACTGTAGTAATAACAGTAGTTTTTATAATGAGCTCACTAATAACCAATGAAAATATAATCAATGTAAATATTATGGGCAAGGTCTGGGACTGTCTCAAACTTCTAATCTCATGGAGTAGGGATAGCTTGAAAAATGTCTTGTTCTTTGTTAGTGGATGTAAACTACCCCAGAGGCAATTGTGGATTATGAGTGGACTCCAGGGAGTAGTCTATCATTAGTGTGTGGAGAAAAATGTAATGTTGTGCTAAATACATCATCCTAGAATGCGAGTCTTTTAAATAGAATTTTTCTAGATATATGTAGTCTTTTTTTTAAGGAGGTATGGATAGCTCTCTCCTGGTTAGAAAGTACTAGCATTCATTACAGATGAAGTCCTTGATAGACTAGGTTAGTTTCACTGATAGTGAGCAATAAGCCTAAAATGACTTCGAGGTTAGCTTTGCTCCCTTCCATGACAAATAATAATAATAAATTTACACCAAGAAGTAATTTGTATGGCAACTATAAAATAATAAAAATGGATAAGCTGTTTCAGATGTTTTAACAAAAAAGAATATTTAATTTTAGCACAAATAACAATCATAGTTGTACCCTAAAGCCAGCATGAAGTCTATAGAAGTGCAATTTTAACATAATTCACACATATTAACTTTGAAGTGATACCAAAAGAAAGTAGATAAAAAAAGTGAATAGTTATATATGCAAAATCATTCAATTAAAGAGACTATATAGGTATGGAAAATTCAGTAGAAAATTACAGCTTTAAATTTTGTTTTTTTGAAAGATAAATGAAGGTATATCCAAATACCCGGCTGAAAGGTTTGATCATACAGGCTCTTGAATGTGTGAATTTGTATAATGCTGTACAACATGGCTGAAGAAACAACAGTAAGATTAGACAAAGTGATTAATTTAAAAATAAACCAAACCAGAGTAAATTTAAAACACAATTTTTACTCGTGTAAAAATGTTTTTAGCTTCCCTCCCAATAATACCAAGAACATTTTGACAACAGAAAAAACATCTCAATTACGCTTTAAATTTGGTTTATTCTATATTGGAAAATATGTTTTTTTTGTCATTTTCATTTTAATTATCACAGACAACAGAATGCTTGAACAAGAAAATATTTTCTAGAAGATTAATCAGAAACTACACAAAATTAGTAACTTTTTTAACTTTGTAAGTTCTATACTTTTATACTTTCATAAGAATTTTTATACTTTATAACATTTTTCATAAGAATTATACAAAACTACCATTCTAAGTTTAGTTTTCAAGTTAATTAACAATAAATAAATAAATAAAACTTCCTCTACTGATAAATAAGTATGTAGCGCACTGTTTCAGAACAGAAAATGATTTTATTGCTTTACATTATCCACCCCAGACTTTCTTATGGCGGTTATGCACTTACAGCACCTTAGGTACAAGAGGCACCACTCAGAGTCACTTTCTTTGGTGGGACTGTATAATGATGTTCATTTTGTAGCCAGTCCCTAAGAACAGAATGAAGATGTCTGTTTTTTGGGGGGAGGGATTGGCACAATGATATGTAACCGTATTCACCTAGGTGAAGAATTCTCAATAGGAAATCATTTCACTCCTCACACTTCACGATTACCCTGCCATGGAATGTCTTTTCGTTTTTGCTGTTGTCTATACCAGTTTTATAATTGATTTGCTTCCGATCAGGTAGCCTGATTAAAATTCAGCTGATGGATCATGTCAGTCTCAAACAAACCTCTCAGAATAATTTTTCTCAGGCCATTGTGTTAAACACACTGTAATAGTAACATCAGTTAAATGTTTTACAGCCATATTTAAAAGAATATTTGAATCCTGGTTCTGTATCTGAAGATATAAGACATGTACAAATACATGTAATAAATATCTGACCTGATCTTATTCATTTATTATTTTTTTTGTAAAGTCATTCTAAAATAAAAATTCACTAAATAATCATTCAACACTTCTATATAGGACCATTAAACAATTTTTTTTTTATCATAAGACTGTTATTTTTTTACAGCCAAAGCTAAATTCATGATTCTAACTACAAAAACTATTGAATACCGATGGTGAAAGGAGATCTTATACCTTTCTTCTATCTACTGGAGAAGAAATTATTTAACAGATAATTTTTTTAAATAGAAACGAACTCTCATTGGCAAAATTAGGAAAAAAAAACTCGTTTACTTTCACCATCATGACATCATCAAAAGAACATATAAAAAGGCAATTTAAAGTACATTTATGTCGTCATTGTCTAACGTATATATCCCTTTACGTCAAAATATTTAACTAAGTAATTTTACATTTTTTTTTATTCTTAGTTTTCTGATGACTGTGCAAAAGGCGAAAACGTTTAACTTGTAGACATTTTTTGATTTATTATATTAAAATTTATATATTAATTCTACCCACTGATTACGGCTATTTTTAATTAAATATTCAATACTTTAATTCTAAGGAAGAAGTTTTTTTTTTAAATACGACGTATAAAACATTAACTTCGCGAAAAAGTTCTAATATAATAATTAACTTTATATAATTTTGAGCTGAGTGTGTAATCCAATACCCATTAACTTCTTTAGAATACGGAATGTGCTTCTAATCGCCATATGAAGAGATGTAAAGAGATACTCTTATATTAAACGCATTCTACGAAGTACAAACATTTTTGTTAAGTACTTACTTTATTAGATATTTTGAATATTCATTTTATAAAATCATTTCATGATAAAAATACCAGGAAACGTTATAATACGATCTGTAAATTATGATTCAAAGTGTTAATATTATTAAATCTAAAGAAGAGGAATTTTTTTTAAATAAGAATTATTTTCAAAAAATCTTTACAAAACAATTAATTAACGCCAATTAATTAACAAAAATCGGTTTAATTTTTTTTTTTAGTATTCTTTTACTCATTTTACTTAGATAATCTAAACGTAATAATGCGTTGCACAAACACAAATCGGAAACTGATGCAAGTTTATTAATGTTGGCTTTTTTTAGTATATTATGTCTTATAAAAGCGTAGTTTGATAGAAGTAGTATTTATTTCTATCGATATTATTAAAATTTCTCATTCAAATATTAACCCGTACACAAATTAAAAACCGAAAAATTTGTATAGTACTAATGGTATATAATAGATGATTTTTTTTTGTAATTTAAATTCTTGCTCAGTCTGTATTTATTCTTTTCTCTCTGGTAATTTTTGATTTTTTAATGCTTTAGATGATAAAACAACCTGAAATTTTTCAGATTTCGAAAATACTGCTTAGAGGAGAGCGCTTCTTTCATATTTCTACATTTCCCAAAAAAATATTAATAAATGTATTAAACGGAGTTTAAAAGATTTCATTAAAACTAAATTATTAATGAATATTTTCAAAAAAATGAAAGTTTTTTAAAAGGTTCCAAATTAGCGTAAATTTTGTTTAAAATCACAATATTTTGTTCCGTATACACTCCGAATAGTATACTCGGGTAATAATTTCAAATTCTTATCTTAGGGTGTATCGCAAAGTTCTCCCGACACTTTCATAACCTACTTCTACGCGTTAAAATAATATAGAAAAGTTGATATAAGCATATGTCCTACAATGCTTTGTTTTCGAGTTACGGCTAGTGAAAGATTTCGCTCGGATTTCAGCTACCCCGGTGAAATGAAGTCGTATTGAAATAGAACGTTAATTAGGGGGGTATAATTAGTGATTTCTTATGGTTTTTGAGCTGAAAAATTAAATTAAATAGATCCCAGAACCGTATATGCGTAGTTTTTGAGAAATCTGTGGTGAAAACCAATAAATTGGGTAAAAATCCTGTTTTTAATGTTTGACGTTCAATAACTTTGTTAAATAGGTAATAAGCTCATAAAACATTAAACCAGACTTGTAGAGAATCTAATTCCGAACAAAATGGTGAAGATAAGTTGAATAAAACAAAGTTAGAAAAATTCGAATTTTATTTAACACAGTACACTAGACCAAAGTGCTTTATACGTACCATTTATAATAAATGTTCAAAAATAAGCCCGCAATTTTCAGCACATTCCTTGGCACGCACTGTACTACTTTTGTTGCTCTTTTGTGTTCTTCAGGGTTGTTCTTAAGTTGCTCAGTCGCATGCATAATGTGGACAATTAATTTCTCACGAGAACGTATTTTGTTCTGTATACAATATTTTTCATCCATCCCCAGACGCAAAAAAAGATGTTAGATCAGGCGACCATGGTGATGATTTAAGTGAGTGGAAACAGCACAGGAGGCGCGCCATCGTGCTGGAAGTATACTTTGTGTCTCGACTCTAGAGGAACATCTTCAAGCAGCTGCGGTAATTTTTCTTGAAGAAAGTGCTAGTAGACTTCGGCATCTAAGCAGCCGGGTAGTATGAACGGTCCAAACAGCTGATTGTGAAAAACGCCGCGCCATACATTGACGCTAAATCGGGGTTAAATATTGCCTTCCACCGTTTTTTGGGGATTTACATCTTCCCATGTATGATCATCGCGTAAGTTTTTGACGCCAACTCGAGAGAAATTTGCCTCGTCGGTAAACAAAACATACTTTTAGAGTTGTAGATTTGTATTCCACCGGTTGCAGAATTCCAAGCGAATCGGAAACCGTTTCCTAGGTATCGATGTTGAACTGACTGTTTATGATACGTATAAAACTTGTTTTGTCTAAGTATCCTCCAAACTATCGAACGCGAAACTTCGATCCTCTTAGAAAGACGTCATATACTGACGCCTGGACTGTGCTGAACCGGATCGATAATAATTTCATCAATAACCGCGTCGTGTTGGACACATCGTTCGTAGCTAGTACGAATACTAGGTAGTGAACCTTTTTCCCGAAGATTGCGAAAAATCGTGCTCATTGTTTTGGGATCTAGAATCCTGCGATTCGGAAAACCTGTTTCATACTCTACTGCAGCAGCTGTAGGATTACCATTACACACACCTAAAATGAATACCATTTCAGCGTATTCCTCTGTTGTACACATAAATAAGTACGACGTTACTTCAATAGAATCCGCTCACGTTCAAGCTAAAATTCACAGAAAACCTTCACTAACGACAGCACAATTACAGTACCCGATATCTTTAATGTACCTTAGAGAATGATTTAAACACTAATACAGTACCACGCGTTGTTGATCAGTGTTGTTATTTTATTGCCAATTTTGAAATAATGATTTTTCAAATAATAATTTATTGTATTTCTGTTATTAAAAAAAAAGTTATTATCTCAGTAATTTTTATTTTACAATTTTTACGTATTTTGTTTTTATAAATTTTTCACATAATCAAAAAAGAACTTGGTTTTTGTTTACATTAAATAAGTACTTTTCTAAATAGAACATTTCTAATTTTATTCAACTTATCTTATACCGTTTTGTTCAGAAATAAATTTTCTACAAATTTTGACTAAATGTTTTGCGTGTTTATCACTCATTTAACAAATTTATTGTAAGTCAAAGATAAAAAAGGGTTTCTTTGCCCCAATGTATTAGTTTTCGCCTCAGATTTCTCAAAAACTATTGCAGATACGGTTCTGGGATCTATTTTATTCGATTTTTCAGGTCAAAAGGTCAAAAAGTTTTAATTCTGCCCCTTAATTAACGTCCTAAAAATTTCAATACGACTTTATTTCACCGGGGTAGCTGAAATCCGAGCGAAATCTTTTACCAGCCGTAACTCGCAAACGAAGAATTTTAGGACATATGTTCTCAATAACTTAACTTAACTTTTTCCATTATTTTCACGAGTAGAAGTAGGTTATTAAAGTCTCGAGAGAAGTTCGTGATACATACTGTATTCTGATTAGCGCCAAAACCTTTGTCCGAAATATTATAACTTCTGGTTGATCGAATGAATTTCAGCAAAACTTTCAAAGATGAAAAGTTATAAATGTATATATAACTAATAATTAAAAATATTCATAAATGTAGCACATTAAGTTACGACATATGTTTTATATATTTAGTGTATAAATATATACATAAATGTATTTATTTATGTTGAATAAATAAATATATCCGGTTAGAAAATAATTGTACAATACATAATCACATCAGAGAATTAGGTATGTTTCTCCACAAATAAAAAAGGCAATGCAAAATAAAAATTCAAGGAATAAAGTGAGAACTGTCCATATTAACGCATAAAAATGATAATAATATGAAATAACAATGGTGTAACTCTGCTCTGATTGCAACAAATAATTGGTATATAATAAAATAACTATTTTAACGGGGTTATTTGTTTACTGTATGAGTACGCGTATTTAAGTACATGTTCAATGAAAATATTTTTTAAAAATCAAGTCGGGTTTTCGTTGACTTATATACACACACATATATATATGTGTGTGTGTGTGTGTGTGTGTATATGTGTGTGTGTGTGTGTGTGTGTGTGTGTGTGTGTGTGTGTGTGTGTGTGTGCAGAGAGAGAGGGAGAGGGAGAGAGAGAGAAACTAATTTAATTTAAAATAAATTTGGGGAAAGATATTTTAAATGGATTGGCAATTTATGAAAAATGGCAACGGAAAAATAATAAAGCTGATGTATTTTACTTTGTTATAGTTGTAATAGAAAAAGTTCTGTTATCTGGTTTATAGAAGTGAATATAGTTCTTTTATTTTACTTATTATTAATCATATACAGAAACCTTCTTTTAGCAAAGGTTGTACATTCTAAAACATAAACATGAGGAAATTTTTAATTCACTAAACACCGGTATCTCTCTAGATGATTGATATGAACAGGAACCGACCGAAGACATTTTGTATTCTAAAAATTAGCTTTGTCTTTTTGAAGAAACCCGAAGTAAAATATTACATTTCAGATGGGAATATACGTATAGGTTATCGCCTGAAAGTGCTTCTGATCAGCTCCAAAACATCCTATGGAAGAAAAAATTCCGAGTAATTTGATAGCGAATCTTTTGTAATTTTTTTGGCAATAATGTCGAGCTTAGCATCCATTAAGACATTCAAAGCAAAACTATACGGATTGATCGCGTTGCAAACAAATCAGTTCAATCGTCCCACAAAAATGTACCGTATAATAAAGCGATTAAATTCTTTTTTTTAATCTTAAACGGAAATAATTTTTTAAAAAAATAGATATATAGATAGAATATGTTCTGCACTTCTAGCATTTTTAGACGGTAAATAAATAAAAAGATATTTATCCCGACCGGTTAATTTAGCACCACTAGAACATTCAAACGCGTCACTCTGCACGGTTAGAAAAAAGGTAACTGATAATGAACGCGATATCTGTCAACAAATACCAAAGAGAAACCGTGAAAATTGATCGGAATACTCTTCTTTTCTGGATTTTTCAAACGTTACGAAATAAGCGATAGTAAAATTTATAAATTTAAATTTCAATAATCTTAGTTTTATCAAGTATTAATTTTATGTTTATCGCAAGGCCACTACATTTTCATAATTGAAGAATACCGGGGTGGACCAGGAGGGCCCAAACGTGATCGGCGCAGTCGTGTTTCGATCGGTTCCAAAAACAAGAATTTTGTCAAAGAACTGTTGGAAAAACAGAATATATTTATTATCATAATTTTAAGGCGGTAAAAATTAATCTCGATTTTATTTAGTCGAAGCTTGAGTCGGCGAGAGGCGTCCTTTGTCTGCATCGGTGAGATTTTTTTACACTTCCTTGAAAAACGGTACAAGTCGAAAAAGTTCTGATATTCAAAATTTATTTTTCGTTAACGAAGGGATTAAAGAAAATTAAGAATATGCGAGTAGGCGATACGGCTCAAATTTTCTGGATCGTAAAGTTTATTCCCCCTAAAAACACGACGTTTTGAAAAAAAGGGGGTATCGATTATTCCGAGCTTTCAATTTTAAATTAAACGGAGCTAATGCACTCGAGCGACAACTGCCGAACTTCTTCAGAAGTTAGAATACGTTTTTAAAACGACTGCTCCGGAATATTAAAATTTTTTCTAGTTATTGATAAGGCGTGGATCTCTTTATATCCTACATGATTTCTACATATGTTTTATGTTTTTATTTTTTTTTTTTTTTGTTAGAACACACTTAGAAAAATAAAAATGTATATTTCGGTATTTTTTTTAAAGTTATTTCGGTAGAGATAAAGGCTCAAAGGACCCAAAGGAATCTAAAAGTCGGCTTCTACTATACGATATCTTTTTTTTTCTGAAGGTACAACAGTTTATAAAAGGAAATTTTCTATATCAAAGTACGTAGATTCATTACAGAAGTTTATAGCGAGAGACACCCGTGGCGGTCTACCGGAGTTAAATCTTTTGACGCTAATGATGGCACGATTTTTATTCTCGTAGATCGGATACCAAAGTTTGGCGGTTATGTAAAAACAGTTTTCTTACAATGACGCATTATTATTTTTTATCTATATATTATTAATCTTATTACCGTAAAGGGGAACTGAAGGGATCTAAATCGGTCAGGTTAAGCGGTGACCCTACAGTCTGCGATACTGTAGATGACTTAATCCATAATACTGTAGACTTAATCCATACTCGAGATGGATTAAACTTTAAAACGGTATGGGAATTTTTCAGTAGTTCTTGAGATCACCCTGAAAAAAGAAACTCTTTCCTTATAAAGCAGTATGGATCAGATGTATATATGTGTAATTGTTACTAGTTATACAAATAAATTCTGTATAAATATATATATATATTTCAGAGAGCTACGTTTGCAGCAAATCACAAATATACGAATTAATTTTTGAGGCAGACTTATATTAAGTTCAAATATGTAAGTTTTTAGATAGAATTAGCATATCTTTATTTTTATTTTTTTTACTTGATAAAACCAAAAATACTTCTTTTTTGTGAACGTATAATCATCTTTTTAAAAAATAAATTAATATCGTTACAATATTATTAATGTATTAATTTTACATTCCTTCGTTTTGAAAACCAGCGACCGTGACATCCAATTTGCGTCTCTACGAGTTTTATTTACTTTTAAGAAAACCGTTTTGAAAAATAAACACGAATAAGGATTTTAAATAATTCTGTTTTATACATTTTTCCTGAACTGTCCTGAGCTGTCCCCAAACAAAAACACATGAGTCTGTTACGATCAAATACGTCATTATAAGTACCTTCTTAAAACTTAAGACAAAATACTTTTACAAAACGTGTAGGCCGGACATCAATTTAAGAAATAGATAACGAATACGTATGAATATATAAAATTTTGATTTTTATATTTAACAAGAGGATATATAGATACAAAATAAATTAAAAATTAATATTTTTTACAAAATCCTAATTTTGACTTTGAAATTTTTCCAAAAGTATTTTTATCCTGCTCCAGATATTTTAAAATTTATAAATATGAGAATTTCAAGTCAACCTCTTATTTTAAAATGTAACTTCTACTTACGTAATATCTAACCCCTGACTTAATCAAACACCAAACTTATACAAGTTTTTCCGTTAAGAACACCGCTGCAATGGACGTTTCACTTAACTCTAAATGTAAACATTAAGATGATTTATTTGTAATTTATGAAAAAAGATTATATACCGATACAAAAATTGTTTTCTAAGTATTATAACTTCAAGAAAATATGCGATAAAACAAATATAAGAAACCGAAAAAATAATATTCTAAGTGAAATTTTTTTGCTTTCATCCGTATAATTATTTCTTAATTTCAGCGATGTAATTTGAAATCTTCTTACGTAAGAAGCTCTATATCATCATGCTCTATTCGTTTAGAAAAAAATTAGAAAAAATGTATAATTTTTTCCAAATCTATAAATAACAAAAAAAGATTCAAAAAACCATTATATTTTTAATTTTTCTTTAAATTTTGACCAGATAACAAAACACTATTATAGGCACCGTAGACCTTAATTTTTCGCTTACTTTAGATAGCTGATATTTAAAAAAGAATCGAAAATTATGTTTTGTAATTTTTAATGAGGTTTTTTAAATTGGTTTTATATTTTTACAAAACTTTTTTTATTTTTTATTGAATATATGGATATGACTGCAAAAGCAACGCCTACTAAAAAATATGATATTAAACAATTATGAAGCGCAAACAAATAAAAAATCATCAAATCGTCTATGCACACCAAATATCATTTTTCGTTTAAAAAAATTTGTCACTCAGGTAATTTGGAAAAAACTTCCTACGGAAATTTCTTATGTACGTTAAACAAAGAAAAAATTATTCCGTACATAAAAAACAATTCATAAGGTTCGAATTGAGAATCTATGGCTAGTTTTTAGGTTAAAATAAAACATAAACGTTTATATACGTGTATATATATATGTATGTATGTGTGTATATATATATATATATATATATATATATATAATAATATAAATGCCCAATAAACTATTTAAACTTAAAATAATATATGTAAATATATATGTATACATTTATATCCTTAAGAGGAAAAAAAGGGTGATTTTATTTTCACACTACTATGTTCTTAACATCAAACGGTTATATAATAGCAAACTACTATTTTAGCACGCTCCTACGTAAGATCTTTTTCAGTGTATATTAATTACAGTTATTGAATACATATTGTTGATCACACCGATATAATTACATATTAACTTTTAAAAAAATAAACACTACAATTTTAAATAAAAAAGTATTTTTAAGTGTTTTATCTGAATGTAAATAACATTTTATTTTTTTTAAATAAAATAAAATCGATTCATCGAAAAAGACTTAAAAAATTCTGTTAAAATAGAGTAAATAATACGTACGATTATACCAAAGAGTAGAATTAAAAATAAGCTAGAATCTGTTTTGACAAAGCTTAATTTTATCAAAATAATGTAAATAACCTAATTCATGTTACCTTAGATGGTAACTCATGTTACTTAGATTATTACTTAACGTAGTTTTTGACGGGCCATGGAGGGTTTAGGTCCTATCTGTTCAGGTTCTGCCTGGACCATTCCGATGAAGGTCCTGTCTGCCACGAGGAAGAAAACGCATACCATGTGTTTTTTAAGTGCGAAAGATACGATCGCGAGAGAAAATATCTATTAGATGTTTTACATAAAGAGGATATGTTCACACCAGAAGAAGTGCAAGATATATTATTGTACTCGGAGACGAACTGGAAGGCTGTCGCTGACTATACCAGGACAGTCCAGCGGGCCCTAATTACCTGGCAGAGACCCGCATAAGAGCTAGGCGTCAGAGGACACGTGGGCGGGCAGGCCCTAGGCCGAGCACCTAGGGGGCTCCCCGGGCGCGTGGGGGTCGTCTTGGCATGATAAAGCTGCGGGCACTTCGCACAGGTGTTGGATGGCAGCCTGGATGGCTAGGTATTTTAGGTAGGTACTGTATCTGTGAAATGAGTAACAGTTGTGTGCAGCTTCTGTGGGTTGCGCTTCTGGTGTGACATACTCTGTACTTTTGTTTTTATCTTCTAGTACTTACATAATGTTTAGTTTTAGGTATTACATTGTTTGCTGTATATGGTTAGCTGTATTTGTACATGCATAATGTATAATTTGTATTGTGTTTTGTAATGACTATTTAACGATCACATGTAAGAATCTATATTGTGTTTTTACTTAAGATCTGTACTTGTAGTATGATATGACTATGACTGTGTATGTGGGCAATCTCCTCCTACCTGATGGAATGCGTTATTAGCTATGCCAGGGAGGGTGGATAGCCAGGGGTGGAGGTTTAGTCGGTAGTGCGCAGGTCTTACATACGCTCTTTCTTAAACCTAGCGGGACCTGTTAGCGACCCGCTTCGACACTGCTTCGGCGTCTGTAAAATGGATTTCCCACCTCTAAAAAAAAAAAAAAATTCATGTTACCTCGATTCTTAAGCAATAATTTGATTATTTCTGGTACCGATAGTGATATGAAATGAAAACCGGGAATATAATTTTTGTACACTATCGACCGAGTCCCTCTCATTCCCCTTTTAGATATTTCCCTTTCAGTAAAAAAAGGGTGAAAAGGCTATTTTATCTCGGCATTCTTTCCTAAGGTAAAACAACTCAGAACTGAAAACGCACCAGGATTTAAGACAAACCGCTTTTAACAGACTTCAAAACAAGAGGAAAGTTTCGAATAGGATCTGTATGTATTCTTAAGTTACATATATGCAACGCTAAACTAGGGTAGAAGTGAGATAGGAAAGAAAAATTGAGATAAACGGTGATAATGATATAATGTATTATTCAGAAAATAGAAAGTTATAGGAATCATTCATAACAAAGAAATAACAAAACATAAACAAAGGATGTCTTTACTGACAATAGACTAAGTTCTGTCAGGGGAGAAATTAACCCAAAAGATTTACTTTTATTACAAGCATACATGCTGACCAATCGATATGAATATGGTGTGATTGAAGTAACATATTAACAAATAAAGAAAATTAGGGAAGAAGATAAAGATTGCTGTATTATAATAATAATAATGGAAGATCGAAAAGCTGGTACGAGAAGAACAAAAGTTGTGGTGATGAACAAGTAGAGAGAATGTATAGGGAACAATAAGGTAGAAAAACTTATTGAGTTTTACAAGGAAAATGTTCTCGACAAATACTCGGTTTAAAAACCATAAAAAAAACGACTGTACACATGAAAGATAACTAGGAGGTGTAAAAGGATGTAAAATGGACTATATCGTTGCAGAAGAAAGATTCTGAAACGCAAGAAAAAGACTCACAGGTAGCTAGGAGCCGAAAGTAATAGTAATCAGATACTTTGGGTGGCAGAAATAAAAGTAATCTTGAAGAGAGTAAAAAGGGCAAAGAAAGTAACTAAAATGAATCTGGAAAAAGTAACGTTAGAAAGAAGCTGGTAGCAGAGAAGTCAGCTCGAGCATTGAAGAGAAGAAATGCAGAAGGCGACATCTCAATTCCTCCCCAAGGGAGAAGAACACCTGCCTTGTGACATGTCTGGTCGCCACACCACCCCCTCGATTCCTAGCCATGAGTGGCTTAATCAGAGGACATCTTCTTGCCCTCAAACTGATCACATTCCACAGTCATCAGTCGGCCTTGTGAGATGCCACTGATGCAAATGCCTCAAAAGATATTCACATCAGTAAATTCCGCTCTATTCAAGTTTTGCCTTCAAGGAAGACATCAGACACGTAACTCTACCATGTAGTCCTCAGGAACTGCTAAACTAACAGCCTTCCCGTGGAAGATCAAAGACCCCACACACCTAACTCTATACATTCTATCACACCTAAACTGTATGTACCCACTTTACAATACGATCATTTCAGTAATTTATGCCACAACAACATATTAATAAATTCACTCAACCATGCCACGACAGAATTAATAATTTAGTGTGCAGAAGGCAACAGTACAAATGAATTTTGGTTGAATATGATAGATGCCATAAAAATAATGGTAGAAGAAACAGTTAAGAGAAGAAAAATAAAAAAGAAGCCATCAGTTATCAGAGAGATGATTGAAATATGGAAGACCGAAGAAAATTCAGAAACAGGAAGGATGAAGAATGTTAACAGGCACTGCAAAAAATTGAACTATGAATTAAGAAATCACAAAAACCAAAGGAGAAACGACTCGAAGATGAAATCAGATGTACAAGATTTAGAAAGAAAAGGACAATGTATAAACTAACATGTAAATAAGTAAAAACAGTAATAGGGGGTAAGTGAAGGAAGATTAAAGGTACTAAAGAAATTTTCAATAGAATCAACAAAGCCCTACACAATAAGGAAGATAAGCTTAAGAATTGGAAGGAATACATGGAGCAACTACAACGATCTAACAGAAAGCCAAATGATCTCATGGAAGAACAGACTGAAATGAAAGAGGATGAAGTATGAGCAGCAAACCTAAAATTGGAAGTTATACAACCGATAAACGATAAGAAGTTATTATAGAAGCGTAGAAAAGCTGTAGGAATAGAAGAGAGCTGTCAGTAGAAGTGATCTGATGTCTTAATGAAACAGGATTACAAAAGATGGTGAAAGAAGGTAATAGAATTTACAATAATAGGATGTGGCCAAAAGACTATCTTAAAACAACCAAGATTCTGACAATAAAAAAACATGAAGCGTATGTTTACAGAAGTAAAATATGCATTCAGGAAAGAAAGAGTTACAAGAAATATGCTAACAAGAACTATCGATGAGAAGTATATAGAAAGAAGTAAAGGAATCAGCACATATTTTATAGATTTGGAAAAAATATTGGATCACGTCAAATAGAATAATCTAATTGAAATATTAAAAGGCCAAAGAGTAGATTAAAAGGTAGAAGATTAATTAAAGAGTTGTTCTAGAAACGTAAAACGGCTATAAATGATAAAGTATACTGAAGCCGAACGGTGTAACTTAGGAAGAGAACTAAGGTGAGGGTGCTAAGGATGCTATCTATCACCGATCTTGTTTAACATGTATGCTGAAGATATGTCAAAAGTTCTCTATAAGATGAAAGAATCATTGTAGGAGGAAGGATAATAAATTATGTAAGGTTCACAGATGACTGGTTTTTTAGGATATGAAGCGCAGGATATTCAACTGATGACTTCAAAATTAAAAGACACTATTTCAGAGAATACGGAATGAAATTGAATGTTAGAAAAACTAAAGTACTGAGGGTAGGAGGCGATAAGCTGATCACCTTCACACAAGAAGAAATATTTGAACTAGTGTACCCATTCAGATATCTATATACCATGTTAACCAAAAATATAGCAGTAGCTAAAAAAAGCACTTAACAGAAAGAAACAGTTATTATGGAATAAGATGGAATTAAGAGTTAAAGAAACATCTTGTGAAGTGTTATGTTTGGATTGAACTTCTGTATATATGTGAAACATGGACCCTAAGAAAAAGAGAAAAATAGAGACAGAAAGTATTTTAAATGAGGATACGGAGGAGATTGAAGAAGGTTAAACGAATAGACAAAACTGAAAAATGAAATTATGAAAAGATTTAACAAGACATTCCAGAATAGGATCGATTTAGAGTAAAATATCTAATTACTTGTAGCATAATGAGAGGAGAAGATGATTAAATCAGTATTAGAAGGAGTAGTGGAAAATAATAAAAATTAAAGACAATCAAAAGGTAATGGTTCAAGATCTTAAAAGTTAGTTCAGAATAGAGAATAGGTATGGACATGGTGCATGGGACCTGCCTTAGGGTAGACAACCATATGATGCATGTTCAAGACTTATTCATGACTAAACCCTCCGATTTCGACTTTATTTTTTACTTTGTCAAGTAAATCCACTAATAGTCCTCTAGTAAGTTTTCACGGTTACATTAGTGATCTTTTAAGAAAGCTATAGATAAAAAATAATATATTCTCAAACTGTAGAATAAGCCCTTATTATACGCTCTGTAGTAGCTTTTTAACATAATTTCTTTGCATTACTTTCCCTATCTATATCAAGACACAGATTTCTCGCCGATTGCGTTTCTTACAACTTCTTTCATCAAACGGGGGCGTATTCTCGTTTGTTTTTTTTTTTTAGTTCTATTCATACTTAAAAAAATAAATAAAATAATTTTAAAACAATATAAGTTTTAAAGAGTAAACAAAACCTACTTTTAAAAACGCATTAAAATAAAAAGTAATACTTTTAAATGTTTATTATTTTGTGTAGACCCCTAATATTCCCGTCGACTTCTGTCTAACTTTCATCGATCAGTCTATTCGGATCGTTTTTTATACGTCACCCTCGCGTCAATCTCCTATCTATCGTAATCTCCCTTTAAGGTGTTCTCCGACTACGTTTTGTTTGACTCCAACGTCTCTCCCTAGACACTACAACTGAAGCCTATTTTTTTTTTTTTTCTATACTCGATACCACTTATTCAGGTTTCTTTATTTTCTCTATCGGATAATTTTTCCCTGTCTCGTAATAAATTTTATAGGCCTTTCATTCCTTCAGCTAATTTTTTAATTATTATTACGGTCAACAGACACTTTTCAGTCCATGTCAGCGGCTCTAATCTCTACCAAAATAAATCAAGTGCGACTGAATATTTTACACTTTTTTCCCCTACAATTGAAATTTATTTATATTTATCTAGAATTCTTCAGAGAAGATCGGGCTCGTGGTGAATTTATATTCTGTCTAATCGGTAAACTGAACAATTCTGGGGTAGAGGGAGGCTTTTCTTTCGAGAAGCCCGACTCTGAGGAACTCCTGTGATCGGATCTCGGTGACTATCTTTTCCGGACGCTCTCGATATTTAAAGGGAAAGCGATTTGTGGTAGCTTTACGCCAGCGATTACCCCTTTAAGCCGCTCGACGCAAAATTATTAATCGCCAACGTCCTGCTCAAATTCTGAGTAAAATTATGCCGATCTCCAAGAAATTGAGAGCGAGATTGGCGTCCGCTACCTGAAGGGTCTTAAATCACCGACGGTTGTTCGTTTCGTGAATAAATAATTTTTCTTGACCCGAAATTTATCCCTTTATCCTGAATATTTCAGACGGATTCTCACCGGATCAGTTCTGAAGCGAGGATTGTGAGGATGAGTAATTTGTTGTGCTGCTCATTGAGGATGAATCCGCTAACGGACCCTTCCAAGGATACTGTTTCCTATCAAGTAGTTTTACAAAACATCTGACCCGTGGCCGAGGTGCTTATCACCTGTCATAAAGCCCGAACTCCTAATACGTACCGGTTCACTCTTAACCTATTTCATTCCATGTCTCGGAAGGGATTTACGAGTAATCCCCGGCAATTTTATTTTCTTATTTATTTGCCAGCCTTACACTCAAAACGAATATCGTTTAAACAGAAGCGTCGGGAAAGATCTTGAAAAATGGTAGCTATAAGAATGTTGTTCTACATCATTATTCTAGTTTATTTTAAAATCCTTTAAACTTTATACCGTTAGGTGTCGAATTCCTTTAGTCGCTTTTTGTGTCCGGTTTCTATCTCTTTCTTATATTAAAATAGCTGACGATTTCTTATCTCTTGTTCTTTAAGTCTTACCTTTTCAAAGAAACAATTTCATTTATTTCTTTCTTTAATTTTATTCGACTCATTTTGTCCAGACTTTTTTTACTCATATAGTCATAAAAGTCTCTCCTGTTCCTTTATACGATTTGCTTTAAACTACTCCCAGTGAATTCTAAAATAAACGCATATTTTCGTTTTACCCGTAAGGAACTTAAACGACGAATCTTGGTTTCACACTCGGTAAAATCAATGAAACACGTTTTGAATAGAAGTAAATATTTTCAAACATTTTTCGGCTTCAAGGCTTCCCGAAATTTCACTTTTAAAAACGGATGAAAAAAATAATCCTAAACTTAGACGTAGATAAAATTCCAAACGGTACATCTTTTCAATAATTATTCACGAGTCTTTACAATAAAAATAATAAATTTATAAAATATTAACTTAGTTCATAGATTCCGTAACGATCAGTAGTGTTTTACTGCTGTAACAAAAGAAGCCAAATAAAAAAAAAAACGTTATCCCAGGAGATTATGTTTTAGGATGAGGTTCGAGCGATATGCAATTAAGCAAACAAAAAAATCGTAAGGGATTTTGTCGAGAAATTTGTTTTCTTTAAAGAAACTATCTAAAATACAACTATATATTATTTTAATGTCAGACTCGCTGAAGGGAAGCTCTGAAAATTTAGATTCAACTATTTAAGTTTATTTTTTGTTTAAGGTGAAGACAAGCGGTATAGTAATCTAATCGAAATAATTTACATTTACCTTTGCGGTTAAAGGTGACGTGCGGGGTCATCCTAATTCGACTACCTGTTCCACGTCATTCAGGCAAGAGTGTATGTAACAGATGTATAATGTTATAGAGATCAGAAGGATCGCTTATTCTTGTATGCACCATTACGAATAATAAAACAGCTTCTTCTAGTTATCTAAGGTCACTTTTCATAACACTTCATAATCGGTAACATAAAAATTACATTCCTACTTACCAGATGTATAACATCCTATAGCCTGCATCTTATAATCTACATTAATAACGTTAAATCTAATAGTATAACGATCCCACCAGACTTGAATTTATTTTTTTAGATTTATATTGTCAGTATTAATACACTAGCGCTAATTTTAAAATTATTAATAAATTAGAAAATGAATCTCGGTTTATAATTAATTTCAGTAACTTATGAATAATACAGGCCATTCGAGGCCGTTTTTTCTTTTCTTTTTTTTTGCCTTTCGTTATAATGTAATAATAACAATTTGTTCTTAATTTTAATTTATGATTTTTATCACGACTTCTCTTATTATATGTAATTTTTACAATATAATTGTTTATGATACTGACATGAAACGATTACGGATGTAACAGATTTAAACGTGCTTACGGTCTGCTAAAATTAAGTTAGCGATTAACAGTTTAACGCTTGCTAGCCGAAAGCGCCTCCAGGAGCTAATCTCATCGGTCAGAAAGGGTTCAAGGTAAATCCCCCTAACTTGCAATAAATGTATATCGCTACATATACATAATGGCATCAACTATACTTTACGTTCCAATTATATTTCTTACAATTATAGGATGTATTTAATATTCTTTAAATTCTAGAATGCATTTTAGTAAAGTAACCGATTATAATTCGGTTACTTTAATATAGACTAATACGTTTAATACATACATTTACTATATATATAATAAAATTACGATTCCTAAATCGAATTTCGATTTTTTTTTAGTTTAATAAATTATGTAAAATTTGTGAAAATAATTCGTACTTCCCTTTTTATTGAAAAGAGGATTTCAACTTAATAAAATAATGAGTGAATCATCAGCTTATAAAGTCGGCCGTAAAGCAAAGATTACAATGATTCTGAATTCCGAAAATTGTTATAAAATAGATATCATTAGCGACATAAGTCATTATGATTTTTATATTTTGGAAAGTTGAAAGAAAAGAAAAAATTTACTAATTAAAAGTTGCTACATGACTTCTGAAGCCTTATTAACATGTAACTTAATAATATAATCACTAATTTTAAAATTAAAAAAAATAATCCTATATCGATCCTATATCGAATATTTATTTTATATAATATTTAAGAAAATTATCGGTTCGTTAATTTTTCAAGACTGTAACAACCTCCAATCGAAATGATTTTTATAATGTTACAGTAAACCTTTTGGTGATTTTAATCACAATCTAAAGAATTTCATCAGATAAACAAGAATCTTTTCTTCTTTTTAATTAGAGTAGCATAAAATTTATATGTTAAAAGTTACTAACTTTCTGATAGAAAGGTAGCGGGTTCAATTATTTTTCGAGCGGACGATTAGAACAATCGATCAAATATAAACGATCAAATTACCCTACTCTACCGTCTACCAGGGAATCCGTTTAAAAATTCTTTTTTGTCTTTATTAGTTTGTCGATTAATACTCTGGTGTAAAATAACTTACTGGTAACTTTATTTATTTATGAAGTTTGAAATTTCAGTTCTATTTGTTGGTAAGAGTAGTAAATGATCGTAACACTGTATTAAACCCCGAAGCATGCGGTGTTTATAAACAAACTTAAATAAAATATATTATTGAATCCGTCCATCATTTTATAAAAATAATTTTAATTTATGACAATTTTTAATCTAAATTTTTAAAGCCACAATCGATTTCAGCCGTTTAAAGTCAGCTAGTTGGAATGATGTACCGTGTGATTATGTTTCAAAGATATGCCTGCAACGGCATTTAAAGTGACAACCGTTTTGAAAAAGTAGACGTAATTTTCAATCGAATATTTTTTAAACGATCCTATCATATTCGGTAATATCATGGTAGCAGGAAACGATAACCAAGATGCAGTAAAACCATAATAAAACTTTCAATAATTTAAAAATCGGGTTCATTTTGAGAAAAGTACAGCCCTTTTTAAGATAACGTTTTGTAATATTTAACCATCATCCTCCTCTAAATAACGGCAAGCGTGCGTAAAAAATTTAGCATTGTTCCGGCTTCTGGTTCCACAATTAATTTTAATAGAACCGAATGTTTAAGTCACAAAAATTATAATTTTTATAGAGAATATTTTTTATTGAGAATTTAGTCCGATTTCTTTTTCATTTGCAAAAATATTTCCTGAAACGAGCGATTTGCCTGATATTATCATCGTAGAAACCTGTTTTAACGCGCCGTTTTTCCAATACAGTGGCTGAAAAATAAAATTCGCTCAGAGTGATACCATATCTACTTCATTTATCGATAAAAGTATATTATTTTCAACTAAGTTTCAGAAATATATGATTTTTTTATATGATTAAAAAGCATATATTTTCACAGAGCGAATTTTACCCTCGAATAATTAAGCGGTTCTTGTCTCCTACAATCTCTAGAATTTGTTTTTAATAGAGATATTTCAACTCGATTAAGTAATACATATTTAATATTTACATGAATTCCGTAGATTTGTTTATTTCCACTTAAAAATATAAATTACCGGAAATCGTGAATAAATCCCAACATTCTTTTGTAAAAATATCGACCAATTTATTTTTAAAAAATTGCAGTATCAGAATTTCACATTTTATCGTGTAAATTTATTTTTAAATATTGAATATTTTGTTTAAAAAAGAGAAGGAAAAGTCACGTCCTTATATTTTTTATAAATTAATTTAAGTACTTTTTAGAATAGCAATTACTGAACACGGTAAAAGGTATACTCTCTCTCTAATACTCTTGTCTTTTTCTTCGCTATATAAACATTGTCTGCAATTTTAATGATAACGCTAATACAACTGAACAGGTTCAATGCGATTATTTAACATTTAAGGACCCAAACTTCTACCGACTGGGTATTAAATGCTTACACCACTTAAAAATATATATAACTTCGGAAAGCGGCTGGGGACATTAAAGTAAGAAACATTTCATATGCATGAAATGGACACTAGTCCTTTTCCGTCCGCCTCCTTTTATAATTTTAAACAGAAGTTCGTATCATTTAACAGAGGATCCAAGTACACTAATAAATTTATGTATTCGGTGTAATGGATGTTTTCTATCAAAACAGTAAATTTCGTGCGCAAGGTTTTAAAACGACAGCGATTCCAATTTTTGAATCTTTAATAACTCGGTAGTTATTAGTTCGGTTAAATTATGTTCGATTCGATAAAGTCTTCACAGTTTGAACTGTAAAAATGCTACGTGACTTATCCGAATACTATTTTAAAAGACCGAGTCATAACGGAAATCGTTACAGCATGACGATGCTTCGATATCAAAACGGGATAAATGTCAGACTGAATTTTGAGGCGGTTTTATTTCTTCCACTTAACAAACTATAATTTATTAATAAACGAGTTTGGTGTGCTTATTGCAGTGAAAAAATGAATTTTTATTACGAGCGAAATAGAAAAATAAATTGCAATAAGAGTGAAGAAATATTTTACGTTAAACCAATAAAACAAAGTTAAGAAATAAAGAGCTTCAGATTGTACTTAATACAAACATCGTTTTAATAAACTTGTATTTACAAATATAATAACGAACGAAAAATTAAAACGGTCGTCATTCTGAAATTTTTAAAACGAAGAAACCTACGTTTTATTTCATTCCCTTCTAGAGACACGAATTTCGGTTTAAAAGCAGGCAGACGAAAACTGTTGAAGTGTTTTCGGATATGCGTCTTTATGAATTTTTAAATACTTTAATGCTCGAATATCGTCTCAAGTTATGTCGGTCGTTTAATTGCAATCTATACGTCTTATAAGCTTTCAAGTTTGTACGTGATCGGTTGGGTGTACATATTTGCAGGTGTTTTTAAAAAAAACTAAATTTCTAGATAAAAACCTAGAAACGTATTTTTATAAGGATTTTGTAAAAACTGCTCTTTATTACAGAAAAATATAATAACGGATTAATGTATAAATATATATTTTTCATTAAAAATATTAATCGGAATAATCAACTCGTTATTTTGATTACACCAAAAAAAAATAAATGTAGAAAAACCCGCAAAAAGTAAATAATATCCATGTCTCTGGCCTCAGTGAATAAACAAACGTACTATGTGTAAATAAATATGGAAGAGAAAAAGAAACCGGTTTAGAGCGACTAAAAACAGTAAATCTTTCTACCGGATTCCTTTCTTTAGTTTTCTTCCCCTTGAATTGTGTGCAACAATTCTGCTATAAACATCTGCGAACTGAAGATAATAACGTTATATTTTTACGGATGATTTTGATTCTTACCTCAGATACCGTATTAATTACCTCAGAGTGACGGGGAAATTCAGTACTTTATCCCCGATCGCTTTTTCTATCGACCGACGCAATTTCATTTCACCGCTGAAATTTACTATCTAAAATAAAACTAACAAAGTCTTTTTCACTATATTTTTAACCGTACTTGTTACGATTGTTATGAGATACACAAAAAGAACAATAAAAATATGCCGCGACAAGTAGTGTTGTTCTCTCATCGTCTTCGCCGTTTTCCAAGAATTATTCACTATTTCGATAGAGGGAATAGTTACATTTAGAATAAAACAAATGGAATATTGTCGTCTTAAGCTACATAATAAAATTTGTATACCGATTAAAGGTAACCGTTTTACGAAGGGGAGGAAGCAGTATTTAAAAAAAAAATTCTTTTACAGTAACTGCTGAATTAACGGTGCAGAAAGGAAAGAGTATTGCATGACGTAAGCGTTTCATAATGTATTGCCTCTCTCTCTTTTTCTATTTAGCCTCCGGAACTACCGTACGGTAATATTTCAGAGGATGAATCAGGATATGTATGACTGTAAATTAAGTGTAGTCTTGTACAGTCTCAGGACGACCGTTCCTGAGACGTGTATTCAAATCGGTATAAAAGTAACTGTTTTTACTAGGATTTGAACCTTAGAACTCTCGACTTCGAAATCAGCTGATTTGTGGCGACGAGCAAGCCGCTGGGCTATAATGTACTATAATGTATAGAAAATTCCCTGGCTAATCGTTTTCAAGTGAAGTGAATTGTGATCAATCGCATATGGGAAATTATAAACAAAGTTTTTATTTACAGACATCAATTCATCCACGACATAAGTCACTGTTTTTCTCCATTACTGTATATATTTTCTTATTTGGTAAATCTAAAGAACGTTTCGTTTTTTTTTTAATTTTCAAAATGAAACAGTTTCTGAGCTATTACTCGGAAAACTTTCGATCGAAAAAACGCCCAAATTAGGTGAAGATAATGACAAAAGATTATTTTTCGGACTGTTAATAGATCATATATTTAGATTTTTTTGCATATTTCACATAATTTGGGCAAAAAATTGAAAAATGATTGAAGAAATGGAACTTTTCTTTATCTCTTATAAGTTTTTTTTAAATAAAAATTTCAGTAATGAATTCTGGTCACATCCGTATACCAACAGAAAATCGATCGGTAAACAAAATAAGCCTATCCAGGATATTTACTCTTATTACGAAGCAAATTATTATTAGGCTTTAAACGCATATTCAAAGATACAGTGCGAATACTGATACGGGGTTTTACTCGTACACAAAACAGAAGTACATGTGCCTTTTGTCATGAAATTATCCTTTATTTTTATTTCTATTCGTGTGCTCTTTTATTTGCCTATTCGAATACCATCCGATAAGGACTAAACCTATATTTAAGATACTTGTCGGATGAACTTAGCTTAAAATTTTACAATGCGGCTAGCCTTATATTATTTTCTATTCTTTCTGTTTATTCCCTGAAGATAAACAGAACCGAATAACAAATATTTTGGATGAAAAGTTCTGAAATATATAGATACTTTGCCACACGAATAACTTCATGTGAAAAAAATTCCAAAATTAAAATAGCAACAGTTTTTGTAAAAAAAAAAACCATTTATTTAATGATACAATCCGGAGCTCCAATGGTATTTCTGTCGGAAACAGTTTTTTGTGATTTATCATTGGAATTTTTTTTTTTTTTAATTTTTAGGAGAAAAAATTAAATCAATAAAATCTTAAACTGCTTTTATAGCAAAGCGGTTTTGGAATATTGACCGAGGTTTCCTTTCTAGATCAAAGCGTGTGCTCGCCGAAACATAAACAAAACAAACTTTTTCCGCTGAAAATATGAAACCTCTTCGTATATCCTTGTCGATGGCAACGAGAACTTGCTGCATTCGGAATTTAAACCCTATCAGAAGAAGTGAACTTTCTCGGTTCGATATATAAATAAACCGCCGACAGGACAGCTACGTGACTGTAAGTTAGCGGTTAAAAGCATCAGGACGTTGAACATTATCGAACACATTTTAAAGAAAAAACAAACTATCAGTTCGAAAAAAATAATTTCGTACACGTTATCAGTGTAATCTAGAACTGATTACAGCTGTGTCGTATTCTCTTCAGCCCGTAAGAGTTACTGGAAAAAAACTAGATGTAAGACACTAGACTAGGCGCATCACGCCGGAATAAGGTTCACTACCGGCGCCTTTCGTACGACTCCGATCGGCGTGTTACTCACCCGACGCGTTAGACAGTGAGTATACCTTTTTCCCACGAAAAGGAGTACATACACTACCTGTATCTGTCTCGGAATGAAATTTTCGCTTGCGGGGCTCAGTATCATCGAATTCCGGAGAGTTTGGCATTCTGGCGGAATGTAGAAGTAAATTCGATTGTGTAAGGAATGCCACGGCAAACCATTACCATCCTCGATCGCCTAAGAAACCTTGTACAGATTACCGTTGAGAACGGCTATGCCGTTTTTTGAAGAAGAACTAAGTCTGGAGACCGGTCGCATACGCCTAATAACTTAGATCGTAGTACCTCATATACTTTCGATAGAACGTGCTACTACGAATCACTTCGTTGCAGCGTGTTCTACCTAGAGCGTGCCCCCTACGCAAAAAGCTACGGTTTGTGATCTAAAGCGAGAACAACACGGTCGATGTCGAATCAGTCCCCCACAGTTTTTAGTACGCTAATTTCGTTGGCATCTCCTTCGATAATCGATCTAGAGATCGGTCAGCATTTTGGCTAAAAAGATATAGGCTATCACATGACCTGTGTCATTTCACTAAAACGTTTTATGTGTTTATTACCCATTTAACAAATTCATTATACGTCAAACATAAAAGGCAGGTTCTTACCCCAATTTATTGGTTTTCACCCCAGATTTCTCAAAAACTACTGCAGAAACGCTTCTGGAACCTATTTTATTTAATTTTTCTAGCTCACAAACGAAGAATTTTAGGACATATGTTTATGTAAATATTTTCCATTAGTTACACGAGTAGAATAGGTTATGAAATTTCCCGGAAGAACTTCGTGATACATCTGTATATACCGCGTGGTGTAAAAATGATGATATTCGTTGTTTGCATAATAGCTGTAAAAAAAAAAAAAAAAAAAAAAAAAAAAAAAAATGTTTTTATTAGAGCAATTATTAATAACAAACAAATTACTGTTCAATAACTTTAAAACAATTTTACTTATTACTATACTTTTATTCTGGTCGAAATCGTTCACAATTATGAATATAAGCGTTTATTCACGTCGACAATTATGATGATATTAAACTACAGATTTTTAGACCAACCACAAGTATACGAAGACACTGTATGAGTAAAGTTTATAACTATTAATAAAGTAAAGAGTTGTTACATCATAAAGGTTAATCCGATCTCCTTGAATTTTACATGGTCCTCACATATATATCAAATTAACACTGAATCGTTACAAAAAATTTTTTTTTAACATCTTTATAAAATTAACTTTATGAAACAATTATTGGAAGATGATATTGTAAATTATAGTAATTTTTCAATTTCACGGTCGTCAAAAAAATTCTTTACTATTTCAACTGCAACAAAAATAAATAATTTTTGTAAGGACTAAATACATTAGTTATCAACGAATCCATGGAATCGTTATTACGCCTGTTTTTTTTTTTTTTTTTTTTTTTGTTTTGAAAGATTATCTTTACTTTTTATTTTTTAAAAGACTGCCCAAAAAGGAGTGTAATGTTTTTATGGTGTATGTTTGTATGTATGTTCCAGGGTAACAGCTCAACGACCGAACTGATTTAGATGTATGACCCCGCGTTGGAATCCTTACGTTTCCGGGAGTGTCATGGGCTATGAAAATATGTATATATATTATATATATGTATCTATATACGTAGCAGTGGAGATTTTCCGGTTGAAGCGTAAACTTTAATGAACTGTGAACTATCAGCCTCTATCACTGTGCTACCTGGGTTTGAAGTGAATGATTCAAATCAATCGAATGAATAAAATTACAAAAATAATAGAATTAAATTTACGTTAAATAAAATAAAATAATATTAAATAAATTTGTTTTAAAAATCTGTGTTTAATAAGAATCTCTGTTTAATAATAATGGGCTTCCGTTGGGGACTGCATGTGAGGCTAGAGTGGTGAGGTGATACGAGCATCTCGTGCGAGGCTAGAACAATCATCACCATCAAATGATAAGAAACGGGGTGCCTCTGGGGCGCTGTTTTGGGAGGTAAAATGGGGTGCTCCTATAATCTCTGAAAACAATCGTCCTTTTTTTCATTTTTCAAACGTGTTTGTTAGTACGTTGAAGACTAACTTTTGCACGCATCAGGTAACCGATCTAACTGATCACGGTTATTCCGAAATGTTGTTATATGTTCGCAACCGATCTTCCAGTTTTCAAAATCCAAACTGGATATCTGCTAGTAAGATATAAAATCATACAAAATCACGATGGAACCAAACCAGAACAAAAAGAACAACTTTTTTTCGGCAGTCGTGTTTTTTAATTTTTAATATTTATCTCTTTTTTAGATTTCGTTCCTATCTTACGACTATAATCATGTGTCTTTTAAGAGACTCGCTTTAAAAATTATTATCGGACGTGAATAAATCATTTCTTCGGTCGCTAAAAAATACAAACGTTCTGAGACGACAAACATTATTAGCGGTGCGGTCAGAAAGTGCGACGGAGAAACTTTACGGAGTTTTTTTTTGTTATATTGTCGGCAAAAGCGACTGAAAAATAATAAATCACTGTATTATGTGAAACGTAGGCATTTTTAATAATCAGTATTGAAATAAAGATCTCTACTCCGAATAAAAAAACGATCCCGTATTAAAATCATTCCTGAAAGTAGTTTTACGATTAAAAATTATCGTTAGACATCAGAGAAATATAATTACCTATACACCCTATTTTAGAAAAGCAGCTATTCCCTATTTAGTTTCGGTTAGCAAATAAATTTAAAAAATGACCCGGTGAAAAAATGTGTTTCTGTTAACCGTGCTGTTTACGTTGTTTCTTTCGTTACTTTTGTAGATGAAGTTGAAGGAAAACACGTCGCTTATATAGAATTATTTTCTAATTACCGACACTTTTTACTAACTTATATGCTGATAGAAACAAAATATTCTATATGTGAACGGAATGCTGGAATTGAAAAATTCTTTCAAAAAAAATAATAAATCCGAACTTTCTGTTAAAATATTTCAGCTACAGTTTGTAAGTAGAGATTACTAACAGCTAAAAGTTTCTCGCGACCTTACTTTTTCAAGTCACCCCGATTACTAACCAGAATACTGGGAAACAATCGTCTATTGTTACCCAAATGAAAAATAAAAATTCATATTTCGTAATTTTGATTAAATTTATTGATTACAATTTTATCGGTTAGGAATTACCATAAAAATTTTCATCGCTTTCTTACAAACGGTTTCGTACCGATCACGGTTAAAAAAAATTGTTGGTTTTCTCTAAAATAAAATAAAATGTTTAAAAATTTGAAAAAAAACATTTTAAACAATTGGATTACGATAAAACTAATCCGGAAAAAAGACGCTCGATACTATTTTATATTAAATCGATGCGTTTCAAGATAACTTAAAAATAAAATTTGCCACCTAAACCGGTAATATGAAAAAGAATATAAGGTTATTTGGTTCCCTAGAAATTCTTTCTTTCCTTAACAATAATTATCACCTAGTTGATTCGTTAAAACATTTTCTTATTTCTTTACAGATAGCACGAGAACCGTTGAAACGATCGGATTAAAAAAGTCGAACCTACCTTCAAATACGAGAGAAAATCTTGTAGCCCAATTTTGTTTAGTCGCTTGTCATTATCAAATCCGTGTACTAGATAACAATTTTTCAGTTAGATGACACTCACGGTAATAAACTTAAATTCTTTATAATAAAATAAATCAAACACCCAAAATTTTGTATTCCAAAACATAAGTTTTAGTAAATAATAAAGATTACACTCCAAGTGGCACGATCCAAGTAAAAAACAAACAAAATACGTAAACCGATAATATAAATTTAACCAACTATCAGTATAACTCTATTATATTTTACGAAAAGTAATTTAATTTTAATCAATATTCTTTATTAAAAAAAAAAATGTTAAACTAAAACTAAAAACTAATTCCATAATGGTACAAACAGAGCCTACACACAATTAAAATCAGTTTAAGCAAAACAGTTTTAAAAATATTGAAGGCCAGGATGATGGGTGCCTGCAGGAGGGCGCAAAGAGCCAGAAGGAGGTATGCTGAGGAAGCTGGACAGCTAATGCAGGAGTTCCAGGTGATGAGGAAAGAACTCCAGAAGACGATCAGGAAGGAAAAGAGACGTTCTTCAAGTATTGTGCGAAGACCTCGAAAGGAACCCGTGGGGCAGAGCCTATCAAGTGGTACTGGAAGAGTTTGGTAAGAGGTTGCCGGTTCTAACAAGGGAACAACCGGAGAGTACGGTTAGGACATTGTTTCCGGTCAGGCAGACGTTGGAGGAAGATGAGGAGGTCCCTACTTGGAGGAGGTTCACCATTGATGAACTCCTGGCGGCAACCAGGCGCCTCAATGTTAAGAAAAGCCCGGGACCCGATGGAATCCCGGGGGCGGTGGCGAAGGCGCTCGTTGAATTCTCTCCGTAGATAATGGCTGATATAATGAATGGGGAGCTACAGCATGGAAGATCCCCAGTGGCATGGAGGAACGCCAGGCTGGTCTTGCTAGGGAAGCCTAGCAATCGCCCTGGGGAGCCAGAAGGATATCCCTCCATCTGCCTGCTGAATACAATCGGTAAGATGTACAAACGAATGATAGGTTACAGATTAGAGGAGGAGGTAAAACGCTCCGGTGGCCTCTCTGAGGACCAGCATGGATTTATTAAAGGAACGATCCACGACGCCCTGGAAAAGCGTGAAGTGGGACTGTCCTTAAATGAGCTTAGAAGACGGAATATGAATCCCAGTATAGTATCTGTGATAACGGACTACCTAAGTCACAGAAACACCAAGGTCGAGGAGGAGGATGATACGTTTGAGTTCAACATGACGGATGGGGTCCCCAAGAGGTCTGTGCTGGGGCCGCAGTTATGAAATATTGTGTTTGATGGGGTACTGCGGCTCAGATACTCGGAAGGGGTGCGCCCCTTGACGGACGATCTCGCGTTGCTGATCTCGGGAAGAGACAAAGAGGAGATAAAATAAAGATCGCGAGATCCTTCCATTTGGTTGAAGGATGGGTGAAAGACGGGAGACTACACGTGGCGGCGGAAAAAGCAAAGCTCCTGCTAATGGTCGGGACGAGAAGGCTTCGAGAATATTTTTGGAAACGCTGATAACACGTTTGGTCATAAAGAGAGCAATAGCGACCGTAACTAACTGCTGACCGACTCCCGCTCCGACTCTGGCGCCAGAAGTAAAACGAAGCTATAAATAACAGATAGGGCATAAAGAAATGAAGATCTTACTTTTTCGACTGCTCGATTTGTTAACAGATTTCTTTGGTACGAAATTAACAGCGGTGCGTGAAAGCAAACGTTATCCTAACTATACAGTTTTCGCGTATTACGTCCTCCACCGACCGGCCAAATTATCCCTTCTGTAAAAATGATAAAATAACATTTACAAAAAGTTAATATTCCGTCGAGATATAAAACCCTCTCGATGTATCCCCACTCATCATCCGTTTCGTTTAAAAACCCACACATGGTGACTACTAAGCTAAATTTTGTAATTCAAGTTAAACCGTCTCTAAGACGTAAAGAAAGTTATCGCTAACGCATAGATAAACACACACAAAAACACTTCAGAATTTTGCTCCCGATTTTTATATTTGTGTAATCTAAGGAATTAAAAACGTTGACGACCATTTTTTTTGATCGATGGTTGTAATTTCTTTATGATACATACCGTAACCCCAAGGTAATAAACACTGTAGCTGAGAAACTAGGAAAAAGTAAGTCATTTTTCAAGTTTTCCGATGGGAATGTCGCTTGTGGCATTCGTATCCATGGCATCCTGGCTGCTGAGGCTTGACTGAAAGATGTCATTGCCGAGATACTGAAGATGACCTCCGGTAAAAACCATCCATAAGAACTAATTACGGGGGAGGAGGGTGGCGCGACGACCGAAACCGTCACATGGAGGGTGTCTTCCCCTTTGGGATCAGGATGTTTCCCAAAAAAAAAGAAATTTTCGAACGCTGTGTAACGTATACTTACTTCTACAATTAATAATTTCTTTACTTCTAGAAATTTTCCACAAAACAATACGTAATTTAGGTTTAATTTTTTCATGACAGACCTAAGAATTCGGAACGTAAATGAGATAACGCTGTAAAGAAATTTTCGGGACGATTTTTGTAATTCTTTATTGAGTACATTGAAAACTTCATTAACGTTTCGATTTCGTTAAAGAAGTCAGAAATGTATGTTAAGGGCAACTATTCTCATAGAAGCTTATAAAATTATGAATTTAATTTACTTTTATTAAAGTTAACGCTTAAGTAGTCTACTACGTATTTGAATCGCTAGTTTGAGAATCTGTAAAATGAGTTTTGTTATAAATTTGTTAAAAAAAAAAAAAGTTATATTTATATCGTTTCTTTAAAAAAAAGTCTCCTGATGTTTATTTAAACATGGGTTTTTACAGAACTTTTACAGATAAATTGACCTTCTTACTGTAAAGTTTTAATATAAATATAGCGCTCATACCGAATCAATACCTGCCGGATGCGAGTAAAATAAGTTTTGCAAGAAATTATCATCGGTGCCGGATACAATCAGTACTCTTAAATCATTTAAATAATGTTTATGTGTGTATGTGCGCGCGCGCGCGCATTTCCCCCTATAATTCTAAATTTGTAGCAACTGTTAGGTAAGGGAAAGTTAGTATTTGATAAATAACATGATACGAACCACCGATGAGCTCAACGTTTTATACTCGACGAGCTCAAGTTTTATACTCTGAAACGTTTAAAGAAATTTAATTTACTTAGACCGAAACCGAGTGGATATAAATTGTTTCACAAATTACTAATTAAGGTAGATTAATTAGTTGCTTGTGAAACGACTTATATCTCTAGAATATCTTTATTAAAATGCCTGTGCCGTCAAGTTGACTTGTTATTTTTAATTTCATAGTATCACTGTAAATAGTTATTACTATAACATAATAACAGCGTACGTTACGTATATGAAAAAAAGATTTTAAAATGTTGTTTTAATAAAGCGTCTACATTAAAATGAGTAAATCAAATTAATATAATTAATACTTACCGTTTTCTTAAATGAGCAATAAATATTACAAAATAAGTAAATAAAAAAATTATGAAATAGTAACGGAAGAAACCAGACACAAAAGATCTGTAGCATTTTATTAATCGTGAGGTAACAGCGGAGATAAACAGATTTAAATTACCGAACCGCCGGTATGCTATTAGACACTCGCCATCAAACACTAAACGAACACAGTACGTAAACGCGATGCTGTTAACTGATGTCTTCGTTTCTGTACAAAAAAAGTTGGTCTACAACGAAACAGCAGTCAACCGTTTGCAGCGCCAGCTGTTTGCAACGGTAACATCGACGGATATTAATACTAATGTAGCTACCCCAACAAAACAGCCTATTTCATACAGTATACGTTTTAATTACTGATTCCTAACTAGTACAGTATTTTATTATTTACCTAATACTACGTACACAATTAACGTAAGTTACTGGATTTAACAACATTAAAAATACATATTTTATGCATATATATATATATATATATATATATATATATATATATATATAGAGTGATTCAGGAGGATAGGACAATACTTTGACAACTCATTCTAGATGCTAAAAATAAGAAAAAAGTTCATATAAACATAGGCCCGAAAACGCTTCGTTAGAGAGTTATACAGAGTGAAAGATTTCGCCCGAGTTTCAGTTCCTCCGGGTAAATTAAGGCTTTCTGAAATTCTGGAAAGGTCAATTAAGGGGCAAATTCAATTATTTCTTATGGTTTTTGTGCTGGGAAATCGAAAAAATAGGTCCCAGAACTGTATCTCTCTTAATTTCTAAGATATCCCATGCAAAACGCCAAAAATAGGGTCAAAAAACACATTTTTTTTACGTTTGACGTACAATAACGTTGTTAAATTGGCAATAAATCGTACATTTTTTAAACATAAATTGTAGAGAATTTAATTATAAGAAGATTGATGTAAATAATGTCAACAGAAAACAAATAAAATTTTAAACGTGTCGAGAATTTGCCGGATACTTTCCTGAATCGCTGTAATAAATATGTACTTTATTTAAATAATATTTATGTACTTTATTGAAATAATACCGGTTCTGATAACATCCGATCCCGGTTTCGGCATACCGGACGCGATACGTAATTACCTTCCTCCTTTTCAGTTTACTGTAAATATATTCTTTAAAGTTCATTTCGGGCAAATATTTACCGTAAAAAAGGAATAAATAAAATGGAAAAACTGTAGTCGATCGGTTTTTTAATTATACAGAGAAGAGAGTTTATAGAGCATCAGGGAATTAGGATTAAATAAGAGAGCGTCAAAAATATGATCGCTCGATGAGGGATTAAGTTGGGAGAGGACTGAGCGGTGTACTACTTTCTGTGCTTTCCTTTAATAACTTTAGCGATACCCAGCGTATTCCCTATCCGATGACTCGACCGATCTTCGGATTCACACCTCTACAGATTATTATATTTTTATTATTCGGATCGAAAACATTGAAAAAAATGGAATCACTACACCGTTCTCTGGCATCTTCATTACCTGCGTGTTCTCTTCGTTCGAATAACTGTACTGTCGTTACTCGCTCGTTCCGAAGTCACACTTTCGTTATTTTTACAATCGGCTTCGGCTAATATGCGACTCCGAACTATTGTCCCTACTGTATTTGATCACCTGCGACCTTTAGTTAAGAAAAAAGGCGCTAGATTCGATCGCAGAAGAAAAAGAAGTAATTCGTCACAAAAACCTTGTTCTCAGGACTTTTGTAGCGAAACGGATAGTTAAGGAGTTACAGAGACAAGAAACCAAAATTAACAAGAAAACTTTATCGCCCGACCCATTATTCACTGGAGAGGTGGAATGCAGAAACATTTAAAAAATATTTCTAATTTTAACGGTTGTGAAGACAGCAGAAACTATGTGCATTCGATGAATACGCTGTATTATATAGAACGCAGTAACTAAAAATATTTTTAATCGTCATCATTTCTTCTTCCAAACCGGCTGTATAAAATAAAAGCCGCTCTCGATAATTTTTATATACAAAACCATAGTTAAATTGACTGGAGGTTTTATATTTCAAAACCTTATTTAATGTTAAGCGAATGACAAAATTAAATTTTACAAACCTCCCTCCTCTCCAAATTAAAAATTAAAACTTTACGATATTCCATCTTTTCTTATTTTTCAAAATATGTACTGCCGTAAGAAAAAATTAAAATAAGTAATGGTTTCCTATAATTTTAGGGTCACCTTCCCCTCAAAGGCGTCTAACCCGAAAAATAAACAAAAAATGAGTAATACTGATATTCACCCCGTTCTTTTTAGAACGTTCTACCGTCAGAAAAAATTTCAAATAAATAGAAGAAGAGACTTCTTGCCCTTAGACCTTCTTGCCCCTTAAAGTGTACTCGTGAGCCCGCGTCCTTTCGATCAAAAAGTTAAATACGATTTTTTCAATTTTTTTTTCAAAATATGTTATACCGTAAGAAAAACATAAAAATACATAATTGCGCCCAAAAAAAGACAAGTTCCCTTGCTCCCGCGGGCTTCTACCCTACCGGTCCCTAAATTAACAAAACTGAAAAATCTCATTATTCAGATTCTTCTTTCAAAAATATGTTCTTCCTTAAAAAAACACTGTAATAAAACATGAAAACAAGCGGTTAAAACGTTTTTTTTCCTTCCGAAAAATACATACTCCCTCGCCCGACGCGATTAACAAGGATTCAAACATTACTAAATCTGAACTGTTCTTTTTTAAAATGTGTTTTACTGTATGAAAAAATTAAAAATCATGTCGACCAAAAGGTCGACTTCTTCTACCCCACCGAGAGGTGGGGTAGAAGATAAATTATAATTTAAATATTTTTAAATATAATCGTTTACGAATAAGTAAATAATTTATCAAATCAAACGTTTGGCGGTATCGTTGAACCGATCTGATGGACCTTATAATTACCATAAAATTAATATTTGAGAATGTTAATAATTATTATTGAAATCGAAACATATATAAAAATAAAATATTTGCGTACATACTTTCACCGAATCGGTCTTTTTGTGTTAAAAAAAACTTACAAGATTAAGCCCGTTAGTAATATTTTCCAATTTAATACTGTCACCTCATTTTTATTATTTTTAACGATAAATCTTTTTTTAATCAGATTAACAGCAGCAACATCTTGAATCAAATTTGCATGGAAAGTTCGACACAGACCGCGATAGAATAACGAGAAATATTTATCGAAGGCATTCCTAAACTAAGAATTTTCTAACGATTCTTCCTGCGTATAATAAAAGTTAGAAAATTATATTTTGTATCTGTTCAGTTTTATTAGAATGTTTTCTGAACACAATATTTAACAATTCTATGAGTAACGATGGTATATAACCACCGTCGAGTTAAATCAAATACTCCTGCTTTTATATGTACAGTATATAAGCTCACAATCGCATAATCTATGTGACTGTTTAATTTCTGATTTTACCTATATATATATTTAATATATATATATATATATATATATATATATATATATATATATATATATATTTATGAAATATATATATATATTTCGCATATATATATTTATTTAAAATAAAGCTAGACCTGCTATAGAACACAAAATTATTTATCGTTTTCATTTATAAATACTCAACTTAAACCGTTTCTCTATTTTATTATTAGTTTTATATTTCTAGTGATACTGTCATGATCATGATTTTTCCCACCGTTTTCCTTGTTCTTTTCAGACAACTACAGGGACACTTTCTTTTTTTTATCCGGTAAGTAGTATACCTACTCGGTTCCTGACGCGCGATCTATATATAATGAATAATAATGCATCGATCGGAATAGAATATTTATTTATTGACAAGTCAGTGAAGAGCATTTTTATTCGGACATAACATAATTGTCTCGAAAAAGTGGCATAAACGTACGTAATCTTATCATGAACGATAAAAGGCTTCTAACAGAATGTTTTTAAGATAAAAGATTAATAGTTTTCTTCTTTTATTTAATAATAATACACAAATATTTTCAGATTAGGTTAAATATCTAGACTTTTTTTTATGTTTAAATGCGGTATGAAATATATATATATATATATATATATATACATACAGAAAAATGGCTAACTATATTCTTTTTTGATTGAATTTATTAAAATTTAAAAAAATCTATTTCCTATTTTTTACAGCAAACGTGGTTGTTAACGCCAATTTTCGTACTATCGTTATTAATAATAATATAATGAAGAGAAGAGGTTTGTTTTTTCTGCTTTTTTAATGTATGCACACTAATGTCAGAAATTACCTCATTAGTTTATAAATTTCTTTTACCGAGAAATAAATTGTACCTTCATAGTGACAGGACATCCGAAACAGCAAAAGGCGATTAAACAGTGGACAAAATTATAAAGAAAACCGATAAAAGAAACAATCTAAAATGCATGAAATCGTTGACGCGTAAACTCCATCAGATGACATATCGATTGTTATCTACTTCTACAAATAATATAATATGTATTGTATTGAATTCACTATACAATACAGACTGATTTAAACAGTGCTACAGGGATAGAAATAATATAATATATTATATATAAAACGGAAAGGAGCACAATAATATAATACTACGAATAATTATA
Source organism: Lycorma delicatula (assembly GCF_047948215.1). Classification (NCBI taxonomy): domain Eukaryota; kingdom Metazoa; phylum Arthropoda; class Insecta; order Hemiptera; family Fulgoridae; genus Lycorma; species Lycorma delicatula. Next base: position 40,147,885 of record NC_134458.1, read on the forward strand.
TTATTAAAATTACCATTAATTAGTAGTAATACACACTGTGTATATTATTTTACGGAATAACAATAGAAAAAGTTACGAAAAACGTAATTGCTTAAAAACACTGTTTCAAGAAATTGTGTTTTTATTTTTAAAAATGTAAAGATGTATTCCAAACTTTAAAAAATTTACTTTTCCGTGTCATTTTTATGCTGCGTAACATACTCATTTACTGCGACGATTTTTTTGACGTAGGATTTCATTTTTCTTCCATTCCATTATAGTACTAAGTTATAAAAATGAAACCTGCACCTAAATAAAGAACACGAAATTATTACATTTAAAGATAGTTTTTTTTTTTGACAGGTATCTAATGTTAAATAATTTTTTCATAGTCTGATTTTCTTTACTGTTACACTACTCTTAAAGTATAATGTCGACGAACGGACGGTGACAATGTGAAGCGCAGCAAACGGTATAGCGGAATATGAGGTTAATTTAAATCCAAGTAATGAAAAGTAACCAAAAAATATTTTTAAATAAACTTAAAACGTCAAAATGTCCAAACAAATCGGTAGAAAATACTCGGTGGGCAGTCGCAAACAAAGAAAAGCATCTACAGGACGGAATGATTAGTAGCTAAGTCAAAAATGACTAACGTATCGGTCATGCGCCTACAGTTTTTTAACAGAAAGATAATCTTTCTGTTACGCTCAACACATTTATAGTGTTTGTTTTAATGAACGCCCTAGTTAGTAATTAATTTATCTGAGAATAAAAAGAAAGAAAGAAAAAAGAAAGATAATCAATAAATAAAAAAAACTTAATCGAATAGGGTAAAAAGAAAACAAATAAAGTATTCTGTAAATATAAAAATAGTTAATGAAATAATACAGTAGAGCACTGTTGAAAGAATTTAATTCGTTAAAAATAAATAAAAAATGTATTATTTTTTAATTTAATTTTTCTGCATTTATGAATATAAAATATAATATATGAATACATAATACAATCTTGTCTTGTTCTAATAGGCTTAGTACTAGAAAATGTACTTCAATTCCTAGCACTCAAGCGACAATATACGCAGACAAGAATATTCATTGAAACTTCGTTTCAAATATTACGTTACAAATATTATTAATTTTTTCTTAATCGAAACAAAATATAACCACAACAACAACATAACTTAAAAAAATAACATTTAATACGATAAAAAAAATTTCAAAAAAAGATATTTTAATAGTATTAATTCTACAGTAGAAAATCCGTCTTAAACAAAAATAAAATAAACTAAAAAGAATACTGTAAAAATAAAGAATGACCGCAACGGGTATTGCAATATACATAATTGAAAGACGTTCACAGTTCATTTATTCGATCTATTAATAAATATGAATAGATATTTAGAATACACTTAGTGCTATTTTATATTCATCTAAAATTGTATGTATCTACGATAAATCATATTTTCGTAACTCTCAAACATTAAAATTCTTGGTAATTCAAAGTTGTAAAATCTTACAGCTTTAATCTACCGAAACATTTTGTGGAAAGTAGTTGTAAAATATATAGTATCTATAAAATATAAATTTGTTTTAATTATTTTACGTTTTATGATTATTTTCATTCAAAGTTTAAAGTTTTAAAGGGTATTTACTTCAAAGTTGTTCTGAAGATGATTACTGTTGTTTGCAATTTAAATAGCAGTATTTCGATGACCTGAAACTAACAGTAAGTATCTCCCTTTCTGATTTCTGTAAACGTTGTTTTTTTTAATTAAGCTTAAAGTATTGATAATTTTAAATTAAAATTTATAATTTTCGATAGAAAACAGATCATAACACACAAGAGTAGATGCATCAGCCTATATAAACAGCTACATAAAACACATCTACGTATTTTAAAGCGAATTATTTTTGGACGGATGACAACACAACATCGGTAAGAACGGATGATCAATCGATCGGTATTAGCAAGGCAGTAGATATTTCTAATCTCATTTTATCTTAAATTATGATTATTTTTTGGAAAAACGGTTAGAGAAACGGATTATAATATCGATTATTCAAATATATCCGATAATTTCACGATCGCTTCTAAAATATCTTTTTATAAAAAACTCTTAAAACTTATTATATATTTACGGTTTTACTTTTTATCGTTGTTACGTTAATTTATAACGTGTTTTTTTTCATTTTATAGTAAATTTTCCATCGTTTAAGTACACATTTTAAGCGTATTAGAATTTTTGTAAATGAGGATAGAGGACTAAATTATTTAAAAATAATTTCATCTTTTAAGGTTGAATTATATCCTGAAAATTTATAATTTAGGTGATGCAGCTGTCCAATTCTGCCACACATTAGGATTTTTAAGAGTGGTTAGGATCGTGAAATAATTACCGATGTATTAAATGATAATAAGATTTACATATTCCTAATCTACTTTATAAAATAATAAATTAGTTTTAAAGTAACGGTCACGATTTTTTTCCAAAATCGGTCACTAGAATAATATACGTTAAAACCCAAGAACTTTATTGTATTTAAGTTTCTTCTATAAATATTTGTTTAACCTAACTGAATATTATTTAATTAAGCGAAGCTTTCTAGATATGTAAACCACTTAAAATAATTTTTTTTCTTTATTAGCAACTATTTTTTTCTATAAATTAATTCGTTTAGTTATAAATCAGTACCGGAAACTATATTTACAATAGAATTTGGTTTGGTAAACGTTTGGGATGGTTCTTCTAAAATATCGATTCAACGCTCCTCCAGAAAAGAATACAGCCTATATTACGCTTAAACAAAGGATTTTAACCGTAAAAGAAGACTTTCTTTTTAATAAATTTTATCCAACATATAAACGGTTTTTGAATAGCAAATGTAAAAACTGACAATAAAGTTGTAATACTTTCCTGACATTTTTTGTTCTTATATAAAGGGAAAAATAATGTATATGAAAAAATTTCCTACGATTTCTTTCTTTTTTGGAATGGGGCAATTTATGATGAAATTTTATTAAAAAATTATCGTTATTTCTTTAAATAAACCTAAAATGTTTAAAAATAAAAAATAATCGGTATTTTTTAAATATTTTTGTTACCCCACCTCCAAAATCACCTTCCTAGAAACTTTTTTGGTTTTTCTACGTTTACTATGTTAAATGGAAAAAACTAAAAAAAATTCCACTAAAAGTTTGCAACCGATAAAAAGTTACCTAAGATTAATGTTTTGTGGGGGTGATAAATTATAATGAAATTTTATCGTAATAACATTACTTTTAGTAAGTTTTAATATTATTAAATTTTAAATAAATCAAAAACATTTTTTTTAAATTCAGAAAATTTATATCTTTAAACGTTCATCGGTTCTCCCGCCGCAATATTACCCCCAAAGTATTTTTTTGGGTCATTTGCACTACTACTGTACCTAAGAAGTAAAAAAAAAAATCGGTTAAATAAATGCAATAAAAAAGTTAACTTTTTTCGATATTTGGAAAAGGGGTAATTTTAGGTCAATTTTTTTAAACGGTAACATAAGCATGCACGCATGAACCGATCTTAATATAGAGTGAGGTTATGTTGGCAAAACTTTGAGAAAATTGACCCCAAAATATTATCTAACTCTCCCTGAAGATATTGCCACCAAAATTTTACCAAAAAATTGCTTCATATACACGAGTATCGGTACAAAATTTCATTAAAATCGGTTCATCAAAAGTTAGTAAGCTTCAAACACGTCAACACACGTACGTACGAACATTACCCCTCACCATTATTTTTTTTTTGGGGTACCTGGGTCATGAAATGTCGAGAAATTAAAAGAAAAAAGCCATATCCATTTTTTGACCGCTTGCCATACTTTCCTTCTTTATAAATATTAACAAAACCTATGTAACAGAGTAACCAAAATCAGTAGGTATACGCGCTGCAAAAATGCTAAAAATATTCAGAAATTTCTGTTTACATTAAAAAAAAAATCGATTCACTTACAAAGGTAAATCGAGAAATTTAGTACAAAAATTTCTTGGACATTAAGAATTATTTAGAATAAATTGTTTTGAAATATTATTCCTCACGAATCGCTGAAATAAAATAAAACAAAACAATTTACAATGTTATAATAATGAATATTAAAATGAGATAATTTAAAAATGTATGGTGGTGTTTCGTCTTTTTCTTTTTTAAAATACAAAATAAATAACAATCTATCTCAAAAATGTGTGTTAGTTTAGTAAATACAAAACCTTTATTTATTTTAGTTTACACTTATAATTTTACTAATCGTTTTAAAAATGAATCATATGTAATTTAAACAACGCTTAATTTGATATTAATCAGAAAAAGTTACGAAATTTATTAATGTACGTTAACTCTCTCTCTCTCACACACACACACACACACAAACTTTTTCTGTCCTTACTTCTCTTTCTCTCCAGTATAATTCTATCAGATGTATTCTGTCTGTTAGTTTTGTTAAAATACCTTTTATTCGTCAAGCAGCACGACGATACTTTTATTTTTAATATTATCAACGTAGGTAAACCGTTCGTTAATCCTGTTCGTTGTCGATAACGTTGATTTACGGCTTTATCCGGAAATAATGTTAAAAATCAAAATTATTAAAAATTATGAACCTTTTCCAATACCGTTGAATCTATTTTTCAAAGGACCTTCGGAGTTAATTATCAATGTATCTTTCGATATAATTTCAGGTAGAGCTGTCATTAACGGCTCCATTTTGAAAAATTTTGAATACCTCTAAGTATGTAATCGATACAGACCGGATTATATGCGACATAAAAAGTCTGAAATACGCATGAAAGTGCCAAAATATGCAACTTTAAATAATAAAAAAATAGTAATTTTTAGTTTTTCTATTTCAAAATCAGCATACAATTAGGAAGTAGCTGAATAATCGTGAAAAAAGGTAACCTGGAGGTAGGATCTTACAAGGGCAGCTCTGTTCAAGAGAGGGTGGTTCGCTGAGATGGACCACTCTTCACAACTGACCGGGGACCCCCTCGAGTTCGTGGGTAATAAAAAAAAGACCGAAACCCGGCTGGATCCCTCCCTAGGGAGGGTGTGCGGTTAGAGGCAGGCATATAAAAGACTCTGTCCCGGCCTACTGGGTGAACAACCCCCGCGGGGAACGACATAGCCGGGTCCCGCGGGGTCTTGGTAGGTTAGAGGCAAAGGCAGCCTCTGAGGGTGTGCAATGCATTAGCTGGTCCACCCTCCTAGGTATGGGAGAAAAAAAAGAAAAAATTAGTTGAATACCGTATCGATAAATTCGATAATTAACGATTATTTAACTTTTGTAAACGTAAACAACCAGGTACTGTCCCAAATGTTCGGTAGTAAGATTGTGTCTTCGATCACTCAAAATATTTTTCTAAGTGGAAAAGGATCGTTTCACATCCACTGAGGTAACTAGGTAGTATTTGAATTTGGGTGTTATGCACTTATGTGCACTTATTGTTTGTGACAAAAGTTCACCCGTCCCGTTAATAAAACTATCAATTTGACACAAAGGTTCAAAGCCTGAGTTATCGTTCAAAATGTTTTCAAATTTTTCTTTAAGTTTACACGGGAATACTTCTGGCAATACGGAGTTCATTTGGCGGATTTTATTCATTAACTGAATAGATTCAGTCAACGCAAACCTTGAGTTTCAAGCTTTTTAATACTGGCAGGTATGTGGGAAAAATGAGTGCTAATCACAGCTATGTTTTTTTTTTTATACTAGAACCCTTAAATGCTTCCTTGGACTGACAAACTGCCATAGCCTCTGCACTATCGAAGTCGTTTACTACACTTTTGATGGCCTCGAAATGTTCATTGTAAAACAGTACAGCTTCAATCCACGTTCCCCATCGAGTTACCACTGGTTCGGGAGGTAAAGGCACATTTGGCGGTTTTCCTTTATAGGCCTTATTGCGAACAGGTATCTTAAGAAACACTTTCTTTATAGATTAAATCATTTTATTTACATTCCCAAACGTGGATCGTACTTCTTCAGCGATTCGATGTATTCCGTGAGCAAGGCAACGTCACATAAATCAAACTGGGATGAAATACTTGGAGGGCTTTGGCTGCGTTGATCATGTAGGGAGCAGCATCTGAGATAAACACTCTTTCATCTACAGAAGATTCAGGAAATATTTTTCTAATACCCTCATTTATAAATGTAGCGATTGTAGAACTGTTTATATTTTCAGGGTCTTTGCATGCCACCAAATAGGAAGAAGGCTCTAGTTTTTATGCACCGACATTTAAATTCGCAACGTAATGGCCACAACTGTCGGTAGTTTCGTCAGCCGAAATCCAAACAATGCTATCGTTGAGTTCAATGCGTATTTCTTCCAGAACATGTAGGTAGATTGTCGGTATGTAATTTTTACGCAATGTTGATTCATCTGGTATATTTTGATTCAAGAAATATTTTCGCAGAAAATCTTTGAAGTAGGATTTGTAAGTTTGTGAAGAGAAATATTAGTTGTAAGCAGCTTCACATAATTCCATGTGCTAAAGTGGTTTTTTTGTTTACCTTTGGAAGTGAATTCACTGCTACTTGCCGCTATAATAAGTTGTTGTCGTGGGCCTTTCTTTTGCAATCCTGCGATATGAAGACTTGTCTTGGCATGCTGATCTATTTGAAACTTTTTTGTGCACGAAATATTTTTCTCGCGAACTCGACAATATAAATCATTTCCGTCGTATGTAAATGTTTCAGGATAGTCAGCTATCCACGAAGAGTCACTTTTTTTAGGAGGCATGGTACACATTAAACTTTGCACAAATAAATAAAAAACTTAACTGATGCATTGAGCGCATCAACAATGACATGCGTAAATTGCCTAGTGGAAGTGCTGCAGTGGCGTGCGCGACACAAGAACGGTATCGTCCGTCCTTGTCTCGCGTGAGTGTGTGTTTTACTTGGACTCATAATAATATTATCCTACTAAAACAATAGACGCGCGGCTGCTAAGTGCGTTCTAAGAGCCGTGCAGCTAATAAGTTTGGCCGACTACAACGTAAGATTTCATTTATTAAGTAGGTACCCTACCGAAAAATATTGTAAATGTAGCGAAAATATGCATCACTAGTTTTTAAGGAAAATATGCGATAACCGGTACGAATGGGCTTAATGTGCAAGTGCATATGTAAATATGCAAAAGCATATAATCCGGTCTCTAGTAATCGAATACTATATTCGATTTATGTCGTGTTTGTTCGTTTTATGTAAAATATAATGTAATCTATCGTTTTACGTTAATCTATCGATTAAGTGTATCGAGAACATCTAGGTTTTAGTAATGCGTACAAAATTAGCAAGTTACTAATGTAATTACGTACAATATGTGATTACGATATTACTACCGGGTGATGGAAACCTATTCAGTTTAGAACTTTATTTTCGACCAAGATTTAGGGAATAGTAGAGGATCGAGTGTAAAGTGACAAATAATGACCGTTAAAGTATCCACGCTGCCGATCGACAACTATTAATCAACTATTTATCCACTACCATAGTAAGTATTGAAGGCTTACAGAAGTATCCTCATCCGAGATATTTTGAATAGCAACGGGTTCCTCCTTTTTCCCTCAAAAGAATAACTTGCTGACCTAAGAGCCGTTAATCACCAAAGGAAGTAGAAGTCTGTTATTCACGAAATTAATTACTGACGGTTCACATTCTGACAAAGAACGTACGCATATTACTTGTGTATATAAATATATAAATGTATTTTGTAATTCTACAAGGCATCACGAAAACAAGCGTTTGTTATACCTAGCGATTTAAAAATTCAGCTGAAATAGTAGAAAAATAAATTTTATGATGCGTGGTGTATTAGACGCTATCTTTGTGTAAGGATTAAGAACTGTTTCCATCGTCTAATTTGTATTAAATATATTTCAGTTTTACAAAAAAATTAAAACTTTTGAAACGTTTAAAAAATTTTTGATTTTAGATCGGGTTGTGTTTTAGTAATACAAAAATTCAGTGGTAATCCCAATGGTATTATTTTTTTTTTATAAACAAAACACTCTCACCGTAAAATTTTCCTAACCCTTCGACATTATTTTCGATATCTTCCATTCTTTCATTTCATAATCATAGGTTAAATAGTTCCTGCGAAGAAAATAAACGCCTACACATTTTTACAGAATAATAAAAAAGTTTGTAACCGAAAGCTTTATTTTTTTATCGTACTAGACCTTTTCCTACCGAAATACGAGTAGTTCAAGGCCTTCTCACTCCAGACGAAGCGAGGAAGAAATCCTCTCTACGACTATAGTTTGTAATTTTATTTCTTAAATGAGAAGATTCCTCCGCTTCCGATTACTTTATTTTCTGCTTTAATATTTGTATCGTAATCTACCTTTCTTCTGTATTTCACTATCTTTGTAAACTCTAACTTATTTTTAAAATAAATGTTTCATCCGGCTTAGATTCCGTACCGTAATCACGCCTTTCGATTAATTTTTATAGTCGAATAAATATATCGATAGGCCTGTATCGCAACGTTAAATGAGCGACTGTATGCGATCCTCTTTTATTTCAAATTATAAACTATATTTCTGAAGACTAAGGAATGAAATTAAGTTCAACATCTGTAAAATACAGTCGAGTTTCTAAACGATTGTTTTTGATGAAGGTATAATTCAGACATTTAGATTAACAGTGAAGTCTATTTTTATAACGATAACTAATCGATAATGCTCGCTGACATCGAACTGACAGCACGAGGAAAACTATATTAAAATTTATATGTCGGCTAAAATTTTATAAATACTCGTTGCATTATTCATAAAACTAATTATACAGTACAATATCTGTTGGACCCATCCTTTAAACCACCTCGTCGATCAAAAAAGTTTATTTTTAAATTTTTTATACGACTTCCGAATACTTAAATTACAATAAAAAATTTGTTATAAACATTTCTTAACATATAGCTTGCTACCGGTCCAAACAATTATTATTTTTCTTAAAAGCAAAATCGATTTCAAATCCAGTACAAAAATGTAATCGAACTGGAAAATCTAAGAATCCCTTGGATATTTATTATACTTCTGAATTCGGCAAAAAAATAATCACAAACGCTTTACGTATAACGACTAATTTTTATCAAAAATACTAACAATAGTGAAAATAAATCTCTTACCAAGAAATAACTAAGTACAAATCGAGCTATTACATCGTCATTGGGAGATATAAAAATCAATTGAAAATACCTTATTTTGCCGTACGCCGGCGTTTTATTGACATATTTAACGTAAATCTGAATTTTTAAATCGCGTAATTATAGTGTAAAAGCCAAAAATGGTTGTTATTATTTAGATTTCTGTCTGTAAGATATACGACTTCATTTGACATTTTAATATTAATGGTGCTGACACTGGTCTACAAGAGTTTTGCTTCAAAAATAATTTTGGCTTATTCTTATGTATTTTTTGACGGGGAAGTTAAATATGACCTCAAATTCTTTCTAAGGGGTTCACGTTTTTTTAAATTGTCACTCACAAAAAATGAAAATTATTAAAAATATTTTTTGTATTAAAACTAAACACGTAAAGATTTCTTGTGAGTCAATGTTTATATTAATAATGAAATACGAATGTTTAAAGATATTTATAAATGAAACGCATTTATGAACGGTTCAGAGTGGAATAATTTAGAGGAGTGACCGGTGTGACTAATACGGTATTTCATCGTAGAATGACTCGATACTATTTATTATGGTTCATTTCTTCTACGAAAAATAAATTTATCGCGGTAATATGACCTAATTAATTGCCTTTATTAACACCATCGTAACTAATAATCATTTCAATCACTATTTTTACTGTGGATAACCCAGACCAGAAAATCAGTTTCGTTCTGGCTTTCGTGCGATTATCATCACGTATTTGGTCTTTTGTTTTATTCCTAATTTTTCTGATATAAGTGTGTATTTTTTTGTGTTTCATAAAGATTGTGTTTTTATGTATTATTAGTATTTATGTAAAAATTTCTCGTAATTGTATAAATCGTCCTAATAATTTTTGTTTGTGTGTGGTGAATTAAGTTTTAAATCTCAAAGAAGAAATATTACTCCTTGGATTAAAAATCAAATAAGATCTATTTTGGGTGTAAAATAGATAAGGACATGACTTTGGCCGCTCATATCCGCCATAATTCTTGTGTAACTTTTATAAGCAGCGGATTACGTGGAAAACAGCGACATATGCATTTTGCTATAGACTGTTATTTTTGTATCGCAAAATTCAAAGGCATCACAAATTAATTCAATAAATTTGTTGCACATTCTAGTCTTCCTTCAGCCATAAAATCTATTCCACACAGTAAAGAGAAACCGTTCCAGTTCCCCCAGAGACATGGAGTTTAGAAGACAATGTTAACAATGAAGAAGGCCGTGGTGATTTAGAAAGTAATGAAGAAGAAGAGGATCCCGATTTCCAAGGTGAGAGCGCCGAACCCCACAAAGTTATTCGAACAGAACTTAATAATACGGTTCGTGAATTTAATTTGTTTAAAATGCATATTACTGGCTTCAAGATTATAAGGCTGGAACTCCTCGAAAGCGGCATAAAAATATGCTTTTTCTTTGTTAGTCAGGAGGAATTTTGCATCTGTACAAAATAACATAATGTACTGCCACGATGTAAATTGTTTACTGGATTTACTAGGACGGTATCACAATTCTATATCGTTTATAGATTCTTCTAAAACGAGTTTGAAAGCCGTTCTCCTTCACAATGGAAATGAGAAACCATTAATTCCTTTTTTTTTACGCACCACAAATGAAGGAGACGTATGATAATATGAAATTTTTACTAATAATGAATCAGAATTAAAAGTATTCTTGCCGTATAATAATGCGGATACCTAAATACGATGACCATTTTATTAGGATTGTTGCTCGGTTATACTAAGTACTGTTGTTTCTTGTGCGAGCGGGACAGTAGAGGCAGGAAAAACATTTTATTAAAACAGACCGGCCGAAGAGAAAAGCACTCACAGCCGGCCAGAAAAATGTTATTGTCAAGCTCTTGGAAATCCGAAGATCACGTATTTCCCACCGTTGCATATAACTTGATTTGATGAAACCCTTTGTCAAGGCAACGGATCGTAAAGAAGGTTACGAATATCTTTAGGGATTAGAAACTAAAGTTTTCAAAGCGAAGGTTTCTTATACCTTAAAGGCAAGTCTCCTAGGATCAGCGAGGCAAAAATCGAAGAAGAAATATTTGTTTGATTACAGATACCGAAGCTAAATAAACATTCGAACTTCGAGAGGAGTTTGAATGAATCCGAGGAAGCAGAACGGGTATCATTTCAAATATTGTTAAATCAATCCTGCGCAAAAGAAAGATTGAAAACTATCTAGAATTGTTACGTGAAATTCTTGAAAACTATTAAAAAAAAATGGGATGCAATACGTTTCTAAAAATACACAGGTTGCGTTTACATTTGGACGTTTTTCCACCTAATCTTCACAATGTGAATGATGAGCACGGTGAACGCTTTCACCAGGATATATCAATGTTGGAAACACGCTACCACGGAAAATAAAGCTCGAGTATGCTTGCCGATTACTACTGGAAACTAAAATGGGACACTCCAGAGGCTGAATTCAGGAGAAAATTAATGAAAAGCAGATATTATGTAAGATAATATTAACTATAGGCTACATAATTCTTTAGAAAATCGGTTTTTTAAACCTACGTTATTAAAAAACCTTGCCCTCCATTCAGTTTTGGTTTGAAGATTTGAAATCAACGAAAAAAGTACAATAAGACACATCTTACTGAACGCATGTAACAGAAAGAAATTTTTTTTATTTTTTTTTTTTTTTAGACCAGTGTGATCTCTGTATCTGATAAAATACTGACTGTATCGTTGTACAACCTTTGCTAAAAAAAAAGAAGAAAAAAGTCATGTATTCTTAAAAACTAGCAGTATTCACTATTATCAAACTAAATGAACGACTAGTTTCGCATATCACAATATTTCGGCCTACAACAAATGGCTGTTATTTTTAATAAATTACCGATCGATTTGAAAGATCTCTCTCCAATTTATTTGAAAAAAATTGTACGAATTTTTTTACAGAAACAATTATACCCCGAGAACTTTTTAAATATTATCAACAAAAAAAGAAACAGTTTTTGCTATAATTTCGTTTAACATAAACAAATAATAATAATAGCAGTAATTATTTCCATCGGTGACATAATTTTTTTCGCATTAAGTTTGTGTACTTATCGTCGCAAACCTACTTTAAATATTTCACAAATTTATTATTTTTAATTATCACTAAACCAATTTTTATTTTATAATTAATTATGTAATTTATATTCTTGTCCTGACAAAGATATTTTTTTGATCCGTCTAAGCCACAATGTTTGAGACATATTAGTCCTCCTTTTTTATCCGTGAAGCGTTTACTATAACTATTTACCTCCCCTGAAGTGATATGTATTAATGTATTATTACGTACGTTCGAAATAAGATATCTATTTATTTATACGCTGAATTCAAAATCATATAAAATAAATGTTTAGACTTCTATTACGAAATTTTTTATTCATAATCTGGAGGCTTCATGAAGATCAATCTTTTTTTAATAATCATACATGTGGATCGAATTTAGAACCTCTTTTCTCTTTTTAATCGGATTAAAAAAAGGTTATACGCGTAACTTTGTAAATTTCTTCTCCGTCGTCGTTTAGTAAAGTATATAAGGTTTTTTATCAATTTTGCCTATTTTTTATTAACGAATTTATTCTAAAGTTAGTTTAACATATTTTACTACATATTACGATGATTTATAACGACAATGAGAAACATAAGAGGTGACCAAAAACCTTAAGCGGTCGGAAGAAAAACCGGTAGAATAAATTTTTTTTAAATACAATTTACTTAACTTTTTACCTAGTATTTTTTTTTCAATCGATCCTGAGCGAGTAAATCAAAGAATATAATAGTTTAACCGTGGAAAAAGTGGAGTCCCCGAAAACATTTATAGGATTTAGTTCTTATAAGTGGTTTCGGGAGCGATATATGACTCGAGTCAGGTCATCTAAAACCGATCCGTTTCGGTACTTTACTGTGAAAAAATTGTAAGATCAACCGTTGAATTTCATTAAAAACGGTTCGGGACTACCGTCTCTGTGTTCGATAAAGAATAAGAGTCGGCTAACTTTCTTCACTTAATGAACTATCTAAATAAGATGAAAAGAAGTCCGGCTCTCTATTATTTTTAACATGTGTTAACGACATACCAAAAATTAAATTACAAGGGAAACTATATTTATTTGCTTACGAAACAGCGATACGGTTATCGCCCTATCACGGCACCCGATAAAATCTTATTAAAATCGAAAAATTATTTCATCAAAACACAATAAACCGAGGTAAAACAAAATATACGCCTCTTTCAACCGGAAAGGTAAGTAAAGGTGACGCTAAACGTTAGCGCATGAAAGAGCATCGCAGTAACGGTGCGCTAAATAAGAGGTGAAAGTGTGAGGAAATCGAAACGGTAGATGTTTACAAACAAGCATTTAGGATCGATCGATGATAGCAGATTAACTCGGGCTTCACGTTACTGAACGTTATTAAGAAATCGCGGAAGCGGCACCGTATACTTAGGTTAAATTATTTTTTACGTTTCACGGATTGAGATCGCTGTACTTCGCAAACTGCGCAAATCAATTCATTAATAACGGCAGGACTGCTGGTTTACGGAGACGCATTATATAACTACTTTAGAATCCCTTGTCATCGCCCGTAAATCTATAACAGAAAGAGCTCTGAACAAAGCAGATTGTATCCCGCCGATTAAATATTCGATGAATTTAGATTAGTTCGGGGTAAACAGTTGTTTTTAAACTTCCCCCTTCTATTTACCGATAAAAATTACCGGGAAGAATATCAAGTTTACAGCACCCACAATGCTATTGATACACGAGGTATAGACTAATAAATCATTTATGTCTACAAATTCGTGTAAGATTTATAAAAATGTTCTAATGATATTAAAAACGTTTAAAAATGTACCCCTATTGTCGTATAAACAGCGAATAATGAAATAGCTCTGAGATAAAACGACATTAAACCGAATTATTCGATCCATCTGGGGTAAATTGCACCAATAAATTGGTGCTGGGGTAAATTCACAACAAATATTTCGTTTTTAGGTTGTACATAGGAACTAAATAAAAACATTAATGGCAGTCAATATAATAATATTAATTTATTAAAGAGCTGTTTTAATTCAATTTTCATTTTATTCGCATCGAAATCATTATTTCTGTTACCCATCAAAGTTTACAAAATGTAATTGCATAGATAAGCAGTAGTTCTACACGGGATGTCTGAAACAGTGTGTAAGCATTGTTAATAGTACAGTAGAGTGATCGGCGTAACGCGGCAGGGCATCGTAAATAACAAGAAGCCCGGTCTCAATCCGTTCCCACCTGCGCGTTAACTGATCGTTCTAAACTCTGACGAGTAATACTCTTCTTATTTTAATCGCTTCATCGATTCCATTTGAGATCGATAATTGTTAACGTTTCTTTACCGCGATTAAACTTATAAACTGTTATTTTAATTTTTTTTATTTCAAATTATTATAATTTATTCTGACTCCTGCCTACTCGTAGGTATTCCTTTACCGGCAGACTTTCTATAGAAAAGAACGGTCTTAGAACCGTAGAATGGTACAGAACGGTATAGAATGGTCTTTTCTATAGTAAAGATCGGTCAAATAAGTGATACTTATTTGTAACGATCCATTTACGAATAAGTATTAATTGCATTCGATCGCTTTGTTTCTTACGATTACAACTACACAAGTAGATTTGTTCTGCCATCTATTATATTGTTTTTTCAAGTGAAAAATGGAAATAAATAAATAAATTTAATCGTAAATCCTAATCACAATTTTTATCTTACCTATGTCTTCGTATAAAATAATTTATTTTGTTTCGGGCCCGCTCTTGGGAATAACCGGTTGTTTTTTTTTTTTTTACGATTTACCGATCGATGATGCGGTTTAGCTAAAATCGGACGGCTTAGAATATAAAACAGATATACAGTTACGTATGTAACCGATTACTGTAGTCGGTGCAGATTATATGAAATTATAAACTTCTTTAACGACAAACCGAGTAGGATTTAAAAATAAATAAGCATCTTGTTTTATCACAAAATTATTCTAAAATATACTCATCGCGTCAAAACGGTCGGTGTTTACTACATAGATAACAAAAAATAATTACCGCTCAATGTGCCAGGAAGAATCAAGGGAAACGTTGGAATAACCTTGATCGGAGCAGAACTACCGAGTTCAAGATTAATCGATAAAAAATGGTTTTAATCCATATTAATATAACTCTATGTAATTATTATACAAATTATGATAAAACTAAGTAAAGATAATAAATAAATAAAGCGGGTACTGAGTAAATTTCAATTTTGAGGGCATTAAATATTTTATTATGTATTTAAGTAAACGCTTAATGTGTACGCAAAATATTCAACTTTATTTATTTGGTATCATTTAAAAGTTCGTCGACGGAGTGATATTGTTCTGTAAAAGGGGATTTTTTAATTAATCGGTCATAAGATCTTTTAGATGCTTAGGAATTTATTTAAAATATAAAATTAAAAAAGGGCCTTTCTTGTCGGCCAAAGTATTATATCGTGTAAATAAAAAATAGCTCTTTTATCCGGTTTCATAAAATTTATTTGTATAATAGATGCGATTTCAAACAAGATATATATTTGTAAATTTCTAAGTATATATTAGAGGAAGTGTTAGACATTTTAATTTACTAAAAAATCGATCCACGTTTCCCATATTTACCGGCACCAAACAGTGATCTAACAGTTATTGACATTTTGTAACCTGAAAACTCGTTCTGTCTTTTTAAAGCCACTCTGTAATGTAACGTTGCATTTTAGATAAATGTGTACCAAGGCGAAGTAATTATTTAATGAAAAGGTTTGTGATCGATCAAGACCCTTCAAAGCTAAATAGTAAGTAAGATCTTGCTACAAAGGAAATCGATTTGGTAGTTTTAATTTCGGTACTGTAACGCACTGTGTTTTAAAAATTAGAAAATTAAAACTTCAATAACAATACACCTTTTAAAGAGAAAATATTGTAAAAAAAAATTAATTATGTGTAAAATTGGCCTAATATTAACTTTAGCGCTTCCATTTAAGCTTCTTCAAAAAATTCTATTGAAATTGCTGGATGTTACGGTCTCTTCGAATGAGGCACTGGTTTTCGGATCGAGGTTTGAAAGATGTTTCTCGATGATGATGCGTTCGAGGAGCGGGTGATTTAAAAACCTCACACCGACCGAAGAAAACTGACCGAAAAAACTTCTTCAAGGAATAAAAAAAAAACATTAACTTCTTATTCCCACGGCCGTAAAACATTAGCCCAGACAAATTAAAAAACTAAAGAAAACCTACTACAACTGAAACGCTTCTACAAGACTCCTCTTATCATCCCGAACAACATAAACTTTCAGAACCGTTCTAAAAAGTAAACAACATTCTATTAACGTAAAGATTACCGGGATGAACTACAAGTAGTAAGTAAAATATTTTGCTGAACCGCACGGATAGATTAGAACACTTGTAGACAAATTTCCACATAAATTTCGGAATAAAAACAAGAAAAAGATCAATAATAACAAATTTATTACATTTTTTTTATTAATAACACAAGAATGCCCAGAAATTAAAAAAAAAAAACAGGCTAAATGATCGCGTACAGAACCGCAAATAAAAATGGACATTACCACAAAAACAAACCCCATAAGCAATTCAACAAATTTGTTTAACCGGGGATGTACGAACTCGACCGCTAGACTCCATTAGATTCTACAAAACGAACAGGATGCTGTTTTCAGCACCGATATATAAAACACATGAAACACACGTCTCTTCACTAATATATATCCTCAAATCGGCTCATCGAAACAAGCCGCACATGCATAAACATCAACAAGAAAATCAGACATATAAACAGATCATCCGATAACCCATTGAGCGACTCAACGTATAGAAACACGTTAAAGCAACATTATAAAAAAAAGCAATTTAGATAACACAGGATCTTTGAACTCATCATAATACCTTTCAAAATCCGATTCGTACACCGGTACCACCGTCGGGAGAGTTTGATATTATGGTATCTTTAAACACCCGACCGCAATTTATAAAAACGCTTAAAATAGACTGAAAGTTACTCGGATAAAGATTAAGTTGTTTTTTAACTTATCCTGTTTAAATACAACTACAGCGGATGTTTAAAATGTTTTCAGATTGACCATCCCACAAAAATATATTACTTTAGTAGACCCTTAAAAATCTAACATTACATTTAACAAAATTTTTTACTTATATAAGAGTAATTTCAGTTGTTCACGCAGTATTCCTCATTGACATTAATGCTGCTGTTTTTTACTGTATTGTAACATTGTGTACTCAATTCTTTTTTACCCTCCAAACAGCAACCCCCTAATATCATTTAGGGAAAACATAAGTGCTATTTGAATATATATATATATATATTCATTTACTTATTTATTTATTTATTTATTTATTTATATATCCATTTATAAACCAGCTTACACATTTTAATAGTTTTGTAAAAAAAAAAAAATTTTAAACAGCATTCATTGAAAATCTTTTTGAAATTTCAGATGTAATGCCATCCAGAATCTGGGAAAGTTGTACGATTTAATCGATGGGAATGTATTTTTTACAAGTTTCAGTGGAAAAGTTTTAAAAAAATATACAAGTTGACTTAATTTTCTCATGAAGAGTATTTCAGAACTACAATAGAAATGTTCCTTTTTGAGTAATGCAGAAAAACAAATAACAAAACGCCCCGGGTAATTCTGTCAGAAAATAATAAATTGATTTTTTTTATGAATAAATTGAAATAGTTATTAAATAAATAATACAAATTTTTGTTAAGAATATTTATTTATACAATAATCTAATTTAATAGAGTGTGGGGGGAGGAGATGTGTTTTTTTTAATATTTTCAGTTATTAGAAAAAAATGTTTCATGGAATTGAATTTAAAATGGGAAACGACAAAATTTAGCGATTAAGAAGCCCTACATATGGTGCTGAAGAATGAAAGAGAATATCATTTAGTAGGGAATCATAACACCGTTGACGAAAAATAAATAATTGAAAGCAAAACTTAAAAATATATTATCAGTTTACGGTAGCTGTTTCGTACTCTACGAGTAGGTACCCTAACTGTAGTAGTTACAAAAATATGAAGTTCAACGTTTAATCAAATCTCCCCTTGCACGATTTGGCATCGTCTAATCCGCTTGCTTTCATAAGATTCTTATCTCGACTGCTACCTACGGTTTCAACATTCTTTTAAAACCGTTTCATTAATATTTGTGAGCGAATAAAAAATGAAAAAAAATATTATGGTAATCCTGATAATCAGACGTTCTGATTCGTCTGACATTTTGGTGAGAGATTCTACTCTTATTAAAATGTATGAAGCATACGTCTGTCACAACGACGGCATTCCTAGAAAAAATATTTATTTATTCATTTTTAGTACTTACAATTCACCGACGATCGACAGGACTCGATTCGTACAGATTATAGCAGCAGAAAACGTTTACACAAATAACTTCGATGAAAGTACAAATTACGATATGGATTATAACAAAGGCGTTTCAAAAGAAACAAGAAACGGTTCTTAAAACGGGGTAATGATCTAGTCCGTAGGTTTAAGTATGGAATACTTCCATCCGTTTCTCAGAAATAATCGAAAAAGATCGGCCACGAATCTTTTCTCTACGGATCGCAGGAAATATTTCATCGGTCAAAGAAAAAGAGGATTATCAAGACACTTACGTAAACTTACAAGATCCCCGATTTTAACGCAGGAGAATCACAAAGACGATGCCAGTCACACCATTTTAATTTATCAGCAGATGATAGATTCGCTGAGATTACGTTTGAAAATAACCACAGCAGAACGAATGCTGCAGAGATGACGTTCAATAGTCGGAAACTCTTCAAAATTTTGCGTGGTTTTAAAAATCAAGAGCGGAAGCTCCCCCGTTATTTGCAGGTAAATAACTGAAACCGACTTTATCGCAGAATTTTTTTCAGTTCTACGATAAGTAAGAGTATTTAATTAGAATTGGAAAAAAGAATTTCATTTATTCCTAATGTAATCAGCACCATACTATTTTTTTTATATACATATATTTTACTTATACGATGTATAATTTTTTTTTAATAACATAATATTTTTCAAAATAATTAAGAAAATCCGCAATTTAAAACAATAAAATCGTATCTAACATACCTTATTTTTCATTATTTTACAATTCCTTACGCGATAATTATTCCGCTTTATCAGTAAACTAATCGACGTCCTCACGGTCCCATTAAGGTCAGCTGACTTCTGTTATAAAAGAACCGTCAGTTTCGCGCCTCATAAATAAAGATCGTCCGCTACTGTTGTCAATATCGTTTCAGATGAAAATTCGGAACTTTTTTTACGTTACAAAAATGTCAAAAACTAAATTCTTCATAAAAAAACACCTTTCCGTTTCATTCCTGACATATGAAATGACAAAAATAAAGTTAACCTAATTTTTTCGTTACAGAAATATTTTTTGTCAAAATCATTAAGTTTGTGAATCCGAATACGTTAAGGAAATTTTGTAGCTTGTTAAAAATGCCATTCTGTCTGAAACTCAATAGCGAAATCTTTTGCATCCTCTGGAATTTCTGGTCAGATAGAATGCGAGTGTGAAAAGGAACGGGAAAATATGATGTAAAGAATAAATCGATTTCTGCATTTTAATTTGAATTAAATAAGAATAAAAATACAAAATTACGCGACAGAATCAAAAAGAAAAGTAATCGTGCGACTGGGAAAACATATTTTTACTAAGTCGAATAGGATCAGCAATATTCGAACTAAAGGAACTAAAGGAACTTTTAAAGTAAGTTCGCAAGTCGTATTCGTAATTATTTTCCTTCGTATTCTAATTATTTATGACCCTGTGTTCATTCTGGCGATTTTATCTCGATTTTGTCTGTTCTATCGTCTATTTTGTCTGTGGAGTTCTATCGTACCGGTCGTTTAATTTTTCCCCGTTTCCACAAACGAGTTATTCTAATACGTTTTAAGAAATGAAAAAAATACGTGTGGAATCGTAAAAATTACAAACTTGAAAAATAACGTATTATATAATTATAAGAGACCCAAAGAATTCACTCGAAATTAATTACCTCTGTGAATTTCCTTTATGCTTTTTAACTAAGTATTTCTGTAGTCATCGGCCTCGAAACAGGACGCTAAAATTCCTTAAAAAATTTTGTTATTAACATTTTACTTAAAATATTATGCGTATTTTCCATATCGATATTCTATGAGAACTGTTTACAATCGACGTACAGGTTAAGTCGCAGTCGGATCAAAGTAATGCATAAAAGACAAATTAATCGATTCGATATTAAATAATGAAGTAAAGCACACTTTACATACAAGTGATAAAGTAGCCTTTTTGAGCGGTATCGAAGCACAGAACAGCGGTCAACAATAAATACTCATCGAACATGTTCAACGATGGGCACGCTAATCTCGCGATATTGATATTTGTTGTGACAACGCAGTGATTGCGACAGAACGGTAACGTATAAATGTTCCTTTTAACTATTTGATAGTTTAAATCTTAAAATATTCATCTCTATTTCGTTAAAGATTTACGCTACATTAGCTGTAGCCAAACACACAACTGTACGCAGAACGTAGAATTGCTCAGTATTTGATCAGTTAGATAATGTTAAAATTCTTAAAGGTTACATATATATTTTTAAAATATAATAAGCGTAGTATTTCAAAAGTAATTTGATGGAAGACGAGAAAACAAATTAAAAGTCCTATCAAGTAGATTAGTATTCCTTCTAAAAAAAATCTCTTCTTCAGGAAAAATATGTTTTTATTGATTAACAATTAAGTGAATTTAATAATTATATTATTTAAATTATACTAGATCTTCGCCGGGCGAAATCCTCAATGAAAATGTATTCTCTTCGATATATTACAGGAATTTTCACCCTCTTCTTTCCGCGTAAATCTTTTCCAAGCAAACGAACATTTTACGTTTACGGTGACTAACGACGTATTCTTACAGTTTACGTGTCTGCGGTATTTTGCAGGTTCATCTTTCCTCCTTGATTAAATTATCCTTTTGTCTCCATTCGGTTTTTCTAGATGACTTTAGACCCTGTGTTCATTCTGGCGATTTTATCTCGATTTTGTCTGTTCTATCGTCTATTTTGTCTGTGGCATTCTATCGTACCGGTCGTTTAATTTTCCCCGTTTCCACAAACGAGTTATTCTATTACGTTTTAAGATTAATAATTTTATACTTCCACGCTCCGAGATATAGTGTAATCCTAAAGGTTTTTGTTATTTGTCAAATTTTAGAAAGTCCGGTCAGCGCACACTGCGGGAATGGATTCTCGACCGTAGACCGGCTTCTCGTTACCTACGACGTGTACTGTCTCGGTATACTATCCCCTTCACCGTACCGACACTACTTCAGACATCCCTGGTAGAACTATTCCCCGTCTATAAGTTTACGCTAACTAAACTTCGATAAGTAACATTCTAATTAAATGTACAAGTATCCGTAAACGCAACTTTAGGAGAAACCGGACGTAGGATTTTCGTTTAGACCTCTATGGTTCTTCATTAAAGTTTTTTTTTCCTTCCAGACGTTACCCCTTTTATTTTGATTATGAACTTCATCTCTACCTAGAAGTATGTCTTCAACATAAGGAATCAATTTATTTTATAATTTTATTTATAAGGATTGTAATTTACGTATCGGTTATGTAATTATACGATTACGTATGAATAATTTTTTTCTCGGTAAAAGTAAGTTGTTAAAAATTATTAAGTTTTATTTATTGATAAAAAAACCATACTTTTAACATTTTTGAACTTCCTTCCGATAATAATATTTTCTTGATTTTTTTTGATTTTTCAATATTAGTAATTTCCACTAACAAATTGCGAATCGCAAACGTTGTACATTTATTTTACCATCTCTACAAAATTTACTTCCGTCACTGTATACGTTCTAAAAACAAAATCAATAGTTTGGATGATCGATAACCTACCTCTACTTCGATTTTTTTTTGTTATTATTTCATGTCATTTGAGTAGGTTTCAAGACAATTTTGACTTATCGCTTTTTCGGAAAACAAGAAATGCTTGGAAACCGTTTAAAAACGTTTACCTAAAATCTAAAACGATATTTATATAGGAGAATAAATAAATGAAAATTGAAGAAATAATCATAACTATAATTTTATGTATTAATAAGCAAAACTTACGGAACGTAGAACAGGTATTACAGGAATACAGAACAAGTATTTCTAACCGCTATTTTTATATCGAGAGTAACGAATACAAATAACTATTTTCATTTCAGGCAATCGCAATAGAAAAAGTAAATTTAGTTTGTCAACGTCTTAACTACTGAAACCTCCTCACCAGACTGTACTTTACCAGGTACTTATGTAGGTCGGCTAGATAACACCTATCTCAAGAAAGATAAATATGGCGTAAACCTTAAACGAATCAAAGATATATCTCCGCTCGTGAGCAAAATTTAAGGGAGAGATAACCATTTAATGCTCTTATGACGACTGAAAACTTACATGAAGGATTAAAAATTCTAAAATGCTTAAAAAGGATGCGTGCTTCATCGCTTGTTAACACGCTGGAAATTAACTCATCGTTAATCCTTGTTATAATGAAAGTCGGTGACAAATAATCGTCCGGTTTACTTCATTAGCAGCTTTTAATGTGAACTTGAATTTAATATACGGATCTGTCTGCAAATCCTTATAAAGAATCCTTAGAAAACGGTGTTTGACGAGCGGAATGAAACCGCACAACAGACAGAATTTTTAGGGTTACATATTAGCACAGCAATTCTTGTAGAATCAGTGATTTTAGGTGTAAATGCAGTTTACGCTTTATTTAGTAAAATTTTCTGCGCAGAATGAGTCACTTCAAAAGTGTGCAGCCAGTTTTAACGGCAAGATACAAAAGTACCTCATGGTCGAGACGGATACTGAAGAAACGTCGGAACAACCGTAAAGCGACCGGAAAACATTTTCCCGTTTTGCGTTAACGTCATAACAATAAACACACGTTGTTCATCTGTTTAGTGATCCTACATAATTAAACGGTACAGAAGGAAGCGCACTCGTTCGCTACCGATTCGTAACCTCATATACAAGGAATAACCGATGTATAAAATCGCTCTTTTTATACGAGTAACTTTTTATTTTTTTATTTACTAACGCACAATAAAAGCTACTAAATTAAAATAGTTACTTCTTGACTTTGTCTGAAAAAGTTTTAACACTTTCGAAAATTTGTATACGCGATATTGAAAATATAATTATTAGATCGACAAAATAAAAAATACACTTGAACTCAACCGGTAAATTTAGTCGTTGTATCGACTATGTACCAAATAGTAAACAATCTTTTTTTAATCCGTCTAGTTCTTGTCGTCAAACGGTAAAAATGAAACTGAGTTCAAGATATACCTTTATTCTTGATGAAATTAAATTGCAATTTAGTAATTAAATGACCTATTATTCTTATTTCTTACATATTATTCTTTTAAGAATCAGTTCAACCTATTAATCGGTTTTTAGTTTTTTGGGGGAAGGGGGATCTGAATATAAACTTTTTGTATGCTATACAATCCTATATTTACAAGATGGATCCAAAAATCCTTAATGCTCTCGTACCTGGATTTTCTTGGATAAAAAAGTTTATTTGGTCGGTTAATTTATCAAATTATTTAAACTATTTAATAAATTTTTCCTCCTTCCTCCAGCCTGAAAAATGGCACTATTTGAAATCAAATTGATTCGATTAAGCGCAGAAATTATTCGATTCTGCCTCATTCTCAAAACATATTTAGTATATAGTAAAAAGAAAATAATTAAACGCAAAAAAAGTTAGTATTCTAGGTTGTAATCCCTACTGTTCTACAGAGATGTAATAAAAAAAGACAATACAGATCCGGACGCAATGTGTCCATAAAAACAGCCCGACCTTTTAAATGTCAGTTCATTATGCACTTCTTTTTTACTTTACAAATTCTTCGCCTAATTACTTTAAATTAAAGCTTGCTTATACTCGCAAACAAAATGTGAACTTCTTATAAGACGAAAAAAGTTTTTAATATTTGATTTTCAAGAAAAATTTCAATTTTGAATCCCCATCGGAACATAATATATATTTGTCCATCTAATTTAGAAGATACTATTTCTGCCGAATCAGATCTTTTCATTCCTTTCTATTACTTTGATATCTGTTGAAGCTACTACTGACAAATATAATTTTACCGTACGGGGATATGCGGCCTCATTTTTTTTATATATCTAGAAGTGTTGAAGGAGCCGACCGGGGTCCTGTATGCTCTGACCGGCATATTACAACCGACCGTTGAAGAAATATGTTCCGACAAGAAAGGGCAAGTCATCTACTAATAAATTCCTTGCTTGTTTTTTTTATAATTTTATTTAGGTTTTTAAGAAGAAAAGATCTTGAAAAATATACAAGAAAACAGGGAAGTAAAATTCGCATGACTGTTTCTCAAAAATCTAGAGAGAGAATATTAAGTGATGATCCACAGATGTGTCAGATTTTTGGTGGATATTTTCGTTCTCTTTATCGGTGTGATAGTGAAAGAGATAAATGAAAACTTGTTACAATTGAAATTGATGATAATGTAGTGGATGTATCCGCTATAACAGCTAATGATATTATGTTTGCTAGTACTCTTAAAGCACAGAAAATCTACAGATTAGGATGACACCGCCCCAATTATCATCAGAATTAAATACACTTCTTGAGACGTTTTATATCGCTTTTAATAAAAACCTCAGTACTGGAAGATTCCCGAAGATATGGAAAAATACGGATTTTTCTCCAGGAGAAAAAATTAGCCTTACATGAGATAACCGATTATAGATCTATCTGCGCCATTAGTATTACCCCAAGAACTGTGAGAAAATCGTCCGCAGATATTCATCTGATTATCTGAAGGAACAGATTACACCACATCTACACTGATTTGTGAAACGTAAATCATCGATCTTATTAAAAGGCTCGATTATATTGTACCAGACGTGGATGGAAGAGATCAAGTAGATTCCGTTTACTTTGAATTTAGGAAGGTATTCGACACGGTTCCACGTACGGTTTTCCTAGACAAACTAAGCTCATTATGTGTTACAGGTTTCAAGTTGCTGTGGATCGGAGTATTAATTACCTAAAATAATATTTAGTTAAGGTAGCTGGAAAGTTATACGTGCAATATCCGCGTGGTTATACATACGGTATAGTATAGGGCATTAGATCTGAAGCATGTAATCCAGCAGTTAATATATTGTATATCAACGATTCTACACGCATTTCTCGTACCGGTGTTTCGTGATTCGATGTCAATAGTTTTACAATTTACGTTAAACGTAAGTAAATCTTATTTAACAAATAAATTGTTATCCCAAATCGATGTTAAGTATAATTTAGTAATTTATTTTACAATATTAGTTACGATTAAAATAAAATTAACTTGAATTATTTCAATTGTACTTATCGTTTGAAAATGTTATAGGTATTTATAAATCTAAATTATGATAATTTATGGTCCAGCGATTAAAAATGACAAACGATCCACATGTTGACAAAACCGATAAATGTAAAGTCAACACTTCATTTTAAATGAAACAATTTTGTAACTATGAGTTATTGTAATAAATGAATCGTTTTGATTAGCTGACTAACGACTAAAGACATACATCGATGGCAAGCATCATATACAAAATAAAAACAAGTATTATATTTATTCCATTTATAGAATACATAAGTTGAAAGCTTTGCGTAATAATAATGTTCAGTCGTTTTTGTACATCTGCTTAGTGCGTTTATCCAATGCCGCATTTTATTTTTCTTGATTTACAGTAGTGTAGCGTAGATTAAATATTTATTTGATCGTAGTTGCGAGAAAGATGAATGAACTTAAATCCCCTGTGACTCGTAAAAAATTAAGTCGGCAAGCTCGGGAGTTAATCGATAACGTGTCCGAATTCATGAAAGAAGAAGCAAGTAAATTTAGAAAGTCGGGAAATGACGACAAGCGTATTATTCCGATTCAGATGTGTGAAGAAAGAACAGCAGCCGCGTATAAAATATCACGATCGCAAGTTCAAAGAGTAAGGAAACAGAAAAAAGTTATTAAAAAATTACAATAAAACCCATCAGAAGCTTAGACTTCTTCAGTACACCAAAAATATATGAAATTCGCGACAAACCGGTAACAGGCCACGATGATTTCGACATGAGCGTAGTGCGAAGGACAGTAAACGGGTTTCATTTCAAAGAAAAACAGTTGCCCATCGTCCCAAAATCGCTGATACGTCTGAAAGATTCAATAGTATTCTCAGGAAGTAAAAGAAGCCTAAGAAGAATAAAACGACAATCGGGTTTTAAACGGGAGGAAACTGAAAATAACAGGAAACTTGTTATTGAAGATCATGACTTAAGGATTAAACGAATACAGTACGTAAACGCGATCAAAAAATTCAGAACCGAAAACAGGCCGATGGTATAACCTGACGAAAGGGTAAAGATGAGAAATTTTGTCATGTCATACTTCAACGAAATCATGGAGGAATACTTCAGGGGGAGGACTTCTAACTCCAATTTCTAAAAACAGTAGATTGATTATTGCTGGTGGAATGGGATTTATTCCGGACCCGTTATTAACCTGGAAAGGAAATGCAACAACTGACGACTACCACGACTCTATGAATGCAAATAATTACTTAAAATGGGCTGAAGGAAAATTAATGAAAAACCTTCCCGAAAATTCCGTAATATTTTTAGACAACGCATCTTATCACAGAACATCGCAAGAAAAATAACTCGCATCCAGTAAAAGAAAACAAGAAATGCAGGACCGGTTATGTTATTATTGTATTCCATTCATATCTACTGTAAACTCAACTGTACGAGATAATTAAAAGAAACAAAGAAAAATACGAAGCGTTTATGTTTGATGAACGCTAAGAAAAACGGACATGAATGTTACGACTAACCCGGACCACCCAGACTTAAACCTTATTAAAATGGTTGGTTTAGTCTGAAGTAAAACCATACGTTGGAAGCCATAATGTCATTTTTGACTTTAATGACGTTCAACGGACTGCTTAAGGTAAATTTTCTGATATGGACGCATCGCATTGGAAACCTTATTGCGACAAAAATACAAAAAAATTAAGATGAACACATTAGACAAGTGCACATAATTGACCACTACAGAATCTTTTCAAATTTCTACTGAAGATTACAGTGGTAGTGAAAGTGACGACACGGAAAATTCAGAATTTAACGATTTGTATGATGACATTCAACCGCTTTAGTTTCTAAAGTGTTGAATTTATTTTTATTTTTGTAAAGTTTGTGTATTATTTGAATTTCTATAAAACGTTCAGTAGCTTAGCGTTTTATTTTTCGAAGATGTACAATACAATTTATATAACTTCAGTTAATTACACTTCATTTAATTCATCAATGAACCGGCATAATATTAATTGAAAAACCAGAAGATTTTTTCATAAGATATATAACTACATTATCGATTAAAAATTAATTAATATTAATTACATAATAATAATAATATTTAATATTAATTCTTGACATGATTAATATTAGTACGAATAAAATAATAATTATGATAATAATAATAATATTATTAGTAGTGCCAATTTTGCATAGTGTACAGACGGTTCCGCAACGAACCTTATGTTACGCTAAAGGGTAATAGAATGTCAGCTGGAGCAGGTTCAGTTAACAAAGTGGTAAGCTTCCAGATTCATGCCCTTTACTATAGTGTTAAAAACACTGGGTTGAGAGTAGCGAGTGAAAACTTAATCGCTGCAAGTGATTTTTAATATCACATTATTTAACTCCGATGTTTCTTGAAATCAAAATCATAAGACCTTTCTGTGAGCGATTTATTTTGATAAATGAACTTAAGGAAAATATTTATTAAGGAATTGAAACAATTTCCGTCTAGATATTGAAGAAAAGAACGGAGAACCTTTTTCGTGAATACAGGAATCTTACGTAAAATTTTTTCAAATGTTACTCTGCGCAGAGAAGATGCGCTATGCCAGTATGAATGAAACATCACTAGTAGAAAAGAGGGAAAACCTTTTAAAAGGACGTTTACTCATTATGTTATAATCTTTCATTTTTATGATTTACGGCCGATTCGGTCCCTAAAAGTCTCTGCTCAAAATTTAAAAAGAAAATTTTAGACCGGGCTGTTTTAAATTTTATAGTCGTCTTTTTCTCTAAAATTCCTCCCTAAGGTTCATTTTGAGGGAAAAATGTCAGAACCTCCATTACAACCGAGAAGAATATGACCTTCCGCATTTCACCTTTCCACTTAGTAAACAGACAGAGAAGTATTAAATATGTGGTATAGCTTAGTTTTAAAATTAGCTTAAAATAGACTTAAACTTGAAATCGATTTGCCGTTTCTGAATTGGGCCAGAAGAACATACAGACGAGCAAATTTAAAAAAAAAAGTTTTTTTGACTATATACGCTACAAACTAAACCATTCACTGTTCTTTTCGGATCAAAAAATCATTTTAGCTCCTCTCGGAGCTAAAAATCCATTTTTATTTATTAAATTGTAAAGGTTTTTTTTAAATAACTCCTAAAATTTATAATTCTTCAAGGGATAGATAAATATTAATACATGTAATTATCACCTATAGGTCGATGGGTAAATATTCTTAGTTCGAATGTAATAAACGGCTATATATGTTACGTACGGTTAAAATAAGTCCTTTCGACGAGTGTTGTTAAACCAGGCCGTGCGAACATAAAAACAGACGCTAATCGAAATTAAAACTGAAGTAACGGTTTGTGTCATTTCGGTTTGTATCAAATCCAAAGATAACGTGAAAATAAATTACAGTGTACGGACTTACAGACGAAACTTTAAGTGTATACTTGGAATTTCTTAATCCAGTCCCGGGTTCGAATCCCGATCAGGCATGGCATTTTCACACACGCTACAAATCATTCAACTCATCCTCTGAAGTAATGCTTAACTGTGGACTCGGAGGTTGAACAAAAAAAAAAAAAAAAAAAAAATTCCAGTAAAATTTGTAGGTTTTGAATTCAGATTTGCGTTACATCTTCCGCTACTTATGATAATTTAGAAACCTTGACATTTTCTTTTAAATATCTGCTATCTGGAGAACAAACAATTAACCCGTTTACATGAATAGATAAAAAATAAAATGCAGCTTATTTTCTAAACTCGATCGGCGGAAATCATATTGCGAGTAAATGAATCAAAATATCATTTATTACGTGAAAAATGATATAAAATACGATACGGGTTAAGTTTAAGTCGTATTTCTCCCCCGATAATGGAGTTAACGGAATAAATTTACACGTAAAATGTATATTTTAAAGTTCAATAAATACAGATAAAAGCATCATTCGGATCGACTCAGCGAATCTTGAGTTCTAAACGAATATCGGTATAAAGAAACGCACGAACACATTCTGATCTATATTTGAGGATATACATATCGAATCGGTAAAAATATGAACCTTCAAATTTCAATTGTTCTCGACCTTTTAAAGTCCCTGATCCAAAAATATTAAAATATTGTTTAGAGAACGCACGAGTGAACATACACGTGTCGGCGGCCAGTTTTTCTATATCTCAGGACCGGTTAAACTCAGGCTTTAAACCGATTAATAGCTATCACGTTAAGGGAAAAGTTTCAATTTAACCTGTTTTTGAATCCGATTAAGAAAGTGGTATATAGTGGAAATTTATATCATCAAAAGAGCCGAATTTAATAAAAGTTTATTCGTATGTGTTTTTTTCTCTGTAAAAAATAATACCGTTACTAGCATCGGAAATATGCGGTTAAAACCTGAAGATAAATTAGTTTTGATAAATGCCTCGTAAAAATATAAATTTGAATATTTTTATTATTGTAGCATGAAAATTTCAACTTATCGAATTTAATCTTTCGTAGTTTTTCTATCCGAGAAATAATCGCAGGGAGCGAACAGTTTTCAACTCTTATCAAAGAGTTAAAGGTCAAAACACCTCCCACCGCTACACAGAGAAATTCTATAATTTTTACCGTTCGACGTATCGACTTGATAGTTTATTTTTTTTAAAACGAGGTGTTACCTCCGAGGGTGAAAATACTTTTAAATTTTGTTCAGAAGTACAAAATACTTAATTTTGTACTTAATTAATTTTTAAGTACAAAATTATTATTATTTTTTTTTTTTAATTATTATTTGTTCGAATAATCCTAATTATTGTTTTAGGAAATATTTTAGCTAAGATTTACATTACTCTCGGACAGAATACCAGAGTTAAATTTGTTTAACTAGGTCGACAGATTTTTCTAGAACGGTTTTCTATTTTTTTTAATAAAAAAAATAATAATACTTTTCTACTCAATAGAAAAGCAAAATTCCTGAAAATTTTTACGATTTTATTGCCAGATATTTAGCGAGTGAGGTTATAATACGCATAAGAATATGTACGTAACCAATTTTTCGTGAATAGTTATTCATCTTGTTATGAATACCGATCGCGGGGTATATTTATAACAAACCCCGTAAGTGAATAACTATAATATTCACAAAATAAAAAATGTTTAATTTGAACCCGTTAATTAAGATGCGTTTTTCTAGAAATATAAGGGTCCATACCGACCTAAATTATACACGCTCTATCTTGGATGTCTATCGGTTAACTTTTTATAAATGGAATACGTTCTTCTAATAGATTTCTTACTGCATCTACTGACTAACTTAAACATCGATGTAGCAACCGGTAGCTATATCGTACTCTGTGCGGTTAAGACGTGAATTGTATTCATCGACAATGAAATATTTTGAAAAGACAGTAAATTAAATACTTGATGTGACAGGTTTTGTAAATTTCATTATTTTACAATTACATAAAATATAGAAATTAACGATGTACAGTTTGACTCTAGAAGGAAACCGACGAAAAACCTGGTTCATAAAATATATATATATATATATTTATCATATATGTGCGTATACGCACATATATGATAAAAGCAGATTTTTTTTTATTATAAAAAGTTATTAAATTATCTTTTTTTTTAAATAATAATTAGCTGGAATACTTTCAAGCTTATACCATTTAAGAATAAACTGTAATTTTTCTATCGAACATTTGTTCTCGACTTTGGTTCTAGCTTATCGGTAACCGTTATCGCGGTCAAATCATTTTCGACATATATACTTTAGGTTGGCTAACACGGATCATTAATAGGCAACGGAAAGAAACCGACCGCTCACTTCGTAACTCTAAACGTTGTTCAATTTCCCTGCGACTTCCAGATATTGCATAAAAATTTATCGCTAGTTTCATTTTACAGACTTTCGGGGTGTAAACTTAAACATGTAGATAATTAGGTAGATTTCATAAGAAAGTTACTTATTGTAATGGGTATAATGATTCGACTTCCGGAAAATTTCGACATATCTTCGCGTTTCACATCCCCAGACCCCAAAACCACCGTCAATTTCAAAGTTTATATATATATTTCACTTTCTTGTGAACACGATAACTGCCGTAATTTTGCGCCAATCACTTTCAAATTGATACATAAAATATAACGACCCAAAATCTCGGTCGAGTTTGTTAATGGTCAAAATCGGACCATGGAGGTGAAAATGGGGGGGGGGGGCTTTTTCGAAAAAATATATCGCTATAACTTTCCTATCAAGTAAAATAACGAATTCGTTTAAAGTTCTTACTATTCTTTGGTAAAGGGGCCTAAAACTTGTTTAAGTAAAGTTTTTTGATATCACCAACAGTTGACCTAGGGGACCCCCAAAAATGGGTTTTTTTTTTCAAAAAAACAAAAAAATCATACCTCCCTTAACAGGCACAGTATCAAATCGGTTTAAAGTGGTCGTTAGTCCTCTAAACATTACCTAAAACTTTTGTCCGAAACAAATTTTGATATGACCAACTCTTACGGCAAGGAATGATCAAGATGTTGCTGGAATTGTAAGAAGATGAGGCTTGTCGTATGCTAAACATGTGAAACTTTTTTCACGTGCAATCAAAACGGTATGTATTAACCGATTTAATTAATACGATTCCACCACTTAAAGAACATGTTTATTTCATAAATTTATATATTAGGTCTGGTTCTATACCGTTATCATCAAAATTCTGAACGGTAATGATTAAAAGAATTATACGACCGATTTCTTCCCTACCTAATATATAAATTACTATTAGATGATTATCAAGCGCCATAAAATTACTTAATACCGACATTAAACAACAGTTCATTTATAATCGGAAATCTACCCGTAGTAAGCCAACATTAACAATGAGAAGACAAAGACTTGTACAGAACGGAGATATCTCGGGGCGGAAAAACACTACTACGATGCTAATAACATTAATGAAACTCGCTCCTTTTAAAATAAGCTATTAAACGGAGTAAACATTTACACTGAAACATAAAACACACGCGCGGGCAAGATATATTTTAAAATGAATAACAGTAGACGTTAATATCGAATTTATGCGAAGTTTCTCCTTTGAATGATAACAGAAATTAAACAAATAATTTTAAAAATATATTATCGTATACATATAACAATCTAACAAACAGTATTATATTTTCCGATTTGTTAAAAAATATTAATAACAAATTTTGCATTTTTTTTAACTAAACATATAATTAAAGTGTTATAACTCATAAAAGTACGATTAATTTAGTATAATCGATTATTAAATCGTTAAATAAAATTTAAAATAAAATAATTCATAGATTCTTATACCGTTTCCTTTTTTTAAATCTACTTCATAAAATATTTTCCTTTCTTTCGTTTCAACAAAGATTGTTATAAATATGATCAGCATTTTAAGTTATCAGTATTTTTTGACGAACACCACCTCGTCTTTTGTAAAAATTATAACAGCATTGTAATATTATTATAATAATTGTAATAGTTTTTAATTTAATCAAACCAAATTATGTCGAATTAAAACCTTAAAATGATCGATACAGAATTAATAATATTTTTTAGTCGATTTACAGTTAATTAAAAGAAATTATATTTTCCGAAAATGAATAAAAATATTTTGTAAGTATATGGTAAAATATTCAAAAATTACCTGTTTGGCCTTTTCCTAAAGTTTTTTCCAGCCTATAGGGACCGACAAATTGCTGTTGGTCATTGTTACTGGTATTATTTTCCTTTTGCATTTTGGGCGTGAAAAATGCACCGTCCAAAATTGTTGTTGTAGATCACACAAATAGGTAATCAAAAATTAATATACGGTAGCATTTAATCGATATAATTTGAAACATAGTTAAATTAGATCGCAACGACCTCGATTTCAAGATTTTCATTTTGTCGTAATTATTATTATCGCCTTAAATATAATAATGTCACGAATATTTCAACGATACGAAAAATACAAGCATTTTACTTTATTTCATTTTCGCGTTTTTTTAACGTTTTAATAAACACCGATAAACTACCGTCAGTTAATAATACAACACTTAAATAATTTTCTCATAACAAAAGCACCCACAAGTACTTATAATACTCCTAGTTGAAGAGAATTTCGTTCCGTCGGAAAAGTCAATAATAATCCAGCTCGACTGCCATTTTGGAGCATCCCTCCGACCAACGCGTGCGCATTCACTGTATGCAGTGCAGTATCGGACAGGCGTTGATACCGCTAACGAACGAATCAAAAATTTCCCTTCGTCACAAAAATAATCCCTTTTTTTATAGTTTAATAACATTAAGTATTAAATAAAATTCTTACATATATATATGTGCCGCTGTTTTAAAATATTCTCGACTGCTGGGTTTTATATTGTAAACTTTAATAATAAAATTACTGTATTAAGAATTTTATACGTAAAAATTTTTTATAGATAAAAATATTCTGTAATTTATATAACGGGTTAAAAACTTTAATTTCAATCGTTTTACTTACCGATTTTAGCGACTACTAAAATAATAGACAACCGTTCTGATTTCTAAGCATAAAAAAAAATCATAATTATATATAAATAAAAACTCTTTTCCTACATCATTAATTATATTTTTGCAATAAAAAATTTTCAATAATCTTCCGATTACAGTACTATTCTGAAAGAGAAAATCGGAGCAAATGTTTTTCTTCCTATCTTCTCCGTCCCCTTCTTAACAAAAATTAGAATTCCGGCCGTTACTAAATAAGGCCTTTGCAAAATTCAAAATTATTCAAATACTTATTTCTTACCGGAACGATTTTAATATTCATTAAAGGTAAATTTCTGATTACCGTTTAATTACTACTGGTTTGAAGATAAATAATTAATAAACATGGTACGATCACTTCTTGCATTTAAATAAGTATCGACCTGAAAAATAACAAACAAAATTCCGGATCTGAGAAATAATGTAAAGTTTCAAAACGTATCTGCTGGAAGAGCCTCGATCACGTTCAATTATTGAAAAAACAAAAAACCATTTAGGCTTAAATGATAAAACCGACGGAGATTTAAAATAATAGCGTAATCATAAAGACTTTTATTTGTTTAGTCGTATCAGAAAAACGTTTAAGTCACTTGACCGAGACCCTCTAAACATCGATTGCGTATTTTATCAGTATTAAGTAAAAAATTATAATTTTTCCCTCGTTTTTGCAATATATATTTAAATCGAAAAATAATCTTCAATAATTCATTCTGTTATACCAATGCAGATACGTTTGTCTTCGGTATCGTACGTTTTTCATTTTCATAACATTTACGTGTAGGCCGTCAAAAGTTTTCCTATAAAGATCTCGGTATTCATGAGGAATATATATGTCGTTTTCTAATATGTATTTTAGCCTGTTAAAGATGTCTGAATAAGCTATTTCGTCTAAAAACTCTGGTTGAGATCTTACAAGCTATCTAAGCGTAAATATATGGTAGATCAACCGTCAAATTAAAATGCAAAGGACTGTGCTCATGATATATATATATATATATATATATATAAAGATTCAGGTTAATATACTAATACAGAATTGGGTCCGTATCAAGAATAAGAAAATAACAACAGAAAACAGAAATCTCATCTCATCATTTAACTACGTGTACAATAATTAGTGGCTAAAAATGTCTCACTCGATGTCTGAAGACCCCTTTAGATTATAACTTTCTATTTAATATCTAAAGAATTTTTTTTACGGTAAATGCATATGGAAACCAATATCTTGAATCGTAGAACTTTAAAACCAACCTGTGAAGCGTACTAGCAATTTTTAAAACGATTTTGCATTTTTCAAAACTATAAAGGTCCTTTTAGCACTAATCTATTCAATTTCCTATGAGTATTTAATTTAAATTCTTAAACTATACCATCCGAAGTTCCTATAGTTATCAGCTCCTACCTACAACTGGAAACTGATAAAATTTTTGACAAATATTCCTCCTAAAGAAATTAATAAAAACTATAATAAGTTTAATCTTATTCCTTAAGTTTGTTTTCATTCATTCTCTTTGAGTTTATTACACAAAATTACTATTTTCTAAGAAGGAAGTGAGGTCCCGCTTGAAATTAAAAAAAAAAATAGGTTTTTAAAAAGGTTTTGTAATTTTAATTTGTTTTTTAAATACATCCCGATCGAGGAACCGAATGAGTCTTATGTCTACGGTGTACGGTACAACCTTTGTGTAGTAGATGACTAGTGTATAACTTAGCGACGGAAAAACCAGGATTTTTTGTTAAATAGAACTCGAAAAAAAGGCCGGGAGTCGGAACCGTAAATATATTAGTGTTCGATACGAATATACCTCGACATTCCGTATTATGCACTTTTGTCGGATTACATTAAGGGTTTACATAAATTCAAAATGCGAGTTTTGTTGAAAGCTATTCGATGCTTTTTGTGCGATGAGTGGGTAAACACGAAAAAGTCAGTTTTTAAATCGACTTCAGACGCTGTAATTTAAGCCGAAAGATAATTAATTTGTCTGAGACCAAGCTCTCTAAGTTAAGTTTCTTCTGAGACTACCGCCGAGAGTGTTGAATGTTATCGTGCCGTCGGTGTTAAGCGCATTTGTTGTTCATTATGTGTAAAAGTGTGTTGGTAGAGTGTGTACGGATTTAATCGTATTTGTCCGTTTAGAAAGTAGTTTATATGAGTTTTTTTCTAATTCTATATTTCAAGTCGCTCGAGCGCATCTAATTTTTGTTTTGTAGTGTTTTCGTATGAGATTTTTACGTTGATGTTTCTACACGTGTGGCTGGATTCACTGAGGTTGTTTGCAAAAGCGAATTCGACATCTCAATTCCCCCCCCCCCCACCCCCGAGGGAGAAGTCGCCTCGTAGCGTGTCTGATCGCCACACCACCCCCTCCGTTCATAGCTATGAGTGGTTTAACCGGAGGACGTCTTCTTGCTCTCAAACCGATCGCATTCCACAATCATCAGTCCGGCCTCGTGAGATGCCACCGATGCAGATGCCTCGAGAGACATCCGCATCGGTAAATTCCGCCGTAGTCAAGTTTGCCTTCAAAGAAAACATCAGACGCCTAACTCTACCACATAGCCCTCAAAAACTGCTATACTAACAGCCTACCAGCGGAAGATCAAAGACTCCGCGCCAAACGAATTCGACATCCCAACCCCGTAGGGGAAGACATCGCCTTGTGACGTTTCCGGTCGCCACCCCCCGGGGGGGGCCCCCGTTTCTAGCCCTGATGGGCTTTAACGGGAGAAGCGACAACGGAATAAAGCGCTTCCGTGTTTTTCATACTGTCTTGAATCGCCGCATCCCGTTTGCCCGGGTCGAACTCAGTACAGTTAAAGTCATTAAGCGCATGGATCCGGGTAAATGTTTATTGAATTTATTTGTGTTGACACCTTTATTTGAACTAGACGACTTAGGTGAATGCTTATAGTTCAGAAGAGACGTAGTCTAAATTTCAGAATGAAAAAACCCGATTTAAATCACGTTCGCTTCGAAAGCATCACGAATAAGACTAACGTAAAAGCTTTCCAGTGATCTTCGATCGTGTCCAAGGATATGAAGAAGCGCGTGAATAATGAAATTTAAAAAGTTATCCGTCTTGGATTAGGGATTGATATTTCCGGATGTTTCATGAGAAGTTCTCAATAAAGTCCTGGATAAAGCTACGCTTTAGATCAGAACAAGATCTGAGCGCGTTAAGAACTGCGCATATTTATGAAAACCGCAAAGAATTACGAACGGTGACCGCGTTACTTTTTACGCTCTATACAGAAGAAGATAATGACACTTGATTGGATTGTTACTGGCGTTGAAACGAGAGTGTCTTGTAACACTCCTGCTGACTGACTTCACCCCACATAAAACGACGATCATCGATGCCTATGAAACCCTCAGTAATTCCGTTATATTCGAATCCAGCGACAGGGACGGCTGATGAAGAACGTTGTGTTGTGGCAAAATAAAGAACACCTACCTACATTATGCACGCAGTCAGCTGAAAATATTCGAATAAGACTTCAGTCGCTCACCAAACAGTTCGGATTAGTTCTCAGTTTGTTAAAAAAAAATTTCGGATTTTTCTGCATCGAATCAAGCGATACACGAGCAATGAAGGACTGAAAGCAGCTGTTACGCAGATTAAATGGACAAATGGCAAAGGAGTGTAACGAGGATATTTTGAAGCTTGTGGATCACTACAACAACCTCAGTAAGCGTCGTGGAAATAATGAACAGAAACTGGCTGAGGTATGTAGTTTTAGAAATAAATATGTTTAGTTGTAATATTTTCAGATTAAAAATAATGCAATAAGAATATTTTAATTTTCAATTCCAGATAGCCCTCGTACATATTTATACATTAATTTTATTTTTTAATTATTCACGATCATTAAATTCAAATGACATAAAAATTATTAATAACATAACGCTGTTTAGTTGTAATAAAAGTGTAATTATTTACGTAATTACTTTATTTTTTATTTTTTTATAAATATTTCTTAAATAAAAATAATAGTATTAATATTGTGTCTATCAAAATAAATATTATATGGCAACCAGCTTCACATCCACTTTACTACCATCTGAAGTTTTAAACAAATCTGCATTTGAATTACATTTATCGACTTATAATTTGTACTTATTTAAGTTTTTTTTTTTTATTTTACTTATTTTGCCCTCTGATTTTTCAACACAAAATCATTTGGAAAAGGGAAGAAATAAAGAATATAGCAAAAGGTACATCAGATGAGACTATTGATTTCAGAAAAAAACATGGAACCAAGATCATTCTAGACCTCAGATTAATCTTAGAAGAAAAGCTTAAAAAAATAAAACCACTTGCATGACATTTTTAGATCTGCAAAAGACATTAAATAATAAATTATTAATATTTTAAAGAAAATTAGACTGGATTAGTGAAAAGAAGAGTTTTATCTGTACAACAATTAAATAGCAGTGATTAGAACAGAAGATAAAGAAAGGTAAGCGCTGTCCAGAAATGAATAAAACAAAATTTTTATAGCCTGTCTATAGTTACTTTCAACCATATATATAGAAGAAGGAATAAAAAAATTGGAAGACAAATCTAAAAGGAGACTGACTATCCATGGAAAAAATATAAAAATGTTGAGATTACCTGATGACACTGTTCTTTTGGCAGGATCATAAAATGAATTAGAAGAAATACTAAATGGCATGAATTTTTGCTAGAAATTCAGTTTGAAAATAAATAATAGTAAAATAAATATAATAAAATATGAGATAAAGAAAAATGATTAAAACATCAGAATTTACAGAATTCTTCTTTATAGGGAGTAAAATTACGAAGGATGCACAAAGAAATGCAGATATATAATGCAGACTGACACAAGCCAGAAGCTTTAAAATAGCTTTCATGAAAAAATATATCTGCTATTATTAAATATAGCTATCAATTAGAAAGAAATTCTTAAAAATATGTGTGTGGATCGTATCACTTTATGGTAGTAATGTAGATGATAAAAAAAGAAAGGAAAAGAATGCCTGCCTTTGAAATACGGTACAAAAAGATATTTGGAAATTAGACGGCCAACAAAATCCAAAATGTTGAGGTTAAGATGAATGAAAGAGGAGAGAAGTTTGCAGCTGAATCCTGTAAAGAAATGAAATGGGTTGGTGGATCATTTTGTTAATTTAGTCATAGAGAGATATGTAGAAGGTAAAACAATGTAGAGAGTGAAAAAGATAAAAATTGGTAAAACAAATAACTGAGGACATTCAATGTACTAATTATATTGGGGGTTAAAAGATCAGCACAAAACAGAAAGAATGGAGATAGCATCAAATCAGTCAAATCACTGATGAATAAAAGAAAAATTGAAACAATAATGATGCTTATACATGAAAATAATAAAATAAATATATATCTTAATATAATAATAATAAATAAATCTATCTATATATTTTTTTTCTTTGTTAAATAATTATATGTGATATACATATGGTGGAAAAACATTTATTTTAATATTACTTCTTGTTATTCATGGTTGCTAGACTAATCATGATGTAATGGTTTTTTTTTGTTGTTAGAATACAAATATAATGTATGTATTAACACTTAATATTCACACAAAAAAACAACTACATCATGATGAGGCTAGCAACCGCGAATAACAAGAAGTAATATTAAAACAGATGTTTCTATTTATTTATTTGTTTGCTAGACAACTTACATTATTTATTTTACTGATTTGACAGTGGCGATATCTCCAACATGCCTACTACCAAAAAATACATCTTTATATTTTTTTGTTATGCTAAAGTAATATTAACATTGTTCGTTAAGATAACAAGATATCCAAAAAAAAATTATAAGATTAGAACAATACAATAAACTGATTGACAAAGATAAAGTACATAATAGTATATGTCACTGACAATGACAACATGGTTCAAGTCACAATAATAAACAGTTGTTAGTTCATAAAGATTTATTCAAGATGGTAGGTCTTCAGGCAGTGGCAATTTAGACAACTTGGCAATTGGTCTTTTAAAGGTTCTTTGATTGTTGTGTAATGTCACTACCCGCACAAGATTGTCAGATCCAGCATGCATTTGTCCCACAATACCCAGCCTCTAACACAGGGGTGGCATATTATGTTCTTTTATTAGAACTATGGCACCAATGTTAAGATTGGTTTCTTCAGTTGTCCATTTTTGGCGCTGCTGTAGATAGCAGAGATAATCGGCTGACCATTTTTGCCAGACATGTTGAGCCCATTTTTTGAATTCTCTGCCAGCAATTTAACTTGTGAACAGCTAAGTCAGTTAGGTCACGATCAGTGATAATGGTTAAAAGTTCACCAATTAAGAAATGTCTAGGAGTAAGATAAGGTGTTTCTAATGGATTGTCTGAGAGTTTAGATAACGGTCTAGAATTTAAGCATGCTTCTATTTGAGTGAGAAAAGTAGAGATTTCCTCAAATGTTAAAATGTTACTTCCCGCCACTCGTTTGAGGTAGTACTACATGCAATAAAAATACATGCAATTGTAAGTTATAACATTTGTCATCTGCCAAGACCATAGATTTTGATTTTGTTCACGGAGGATAGATGCTGATAAATATTTTTCCATGATTGCTCTAATTATTCAGGCAAGGGATTACCTGATATTCCAAGGTTTTCTTTCCAAATCCGTTGCTAAGTATTTTACAAATTATAACAACTGTAGCTAACAGTCCCAGAGGGTCAAAAATTGATGCAATAATAGCTAAAACGTTTCTTTTACTGGGTCTCGCTTGAAAATATTTGTCTTTAGTGCCAACTCCACAGACAATTTGAAGTTGATCACCAGTTGGTAGCCACCAACACAAATAATCCACAGAAATCCAAGTGTTTTAACTGTATCACTGCCATCAATGTTTAGTAAATGCAGCGTTTCTCTCAGTTCCATTGTGATTGCCTCTAAGAATTCCTTATTATTTGTTGACCAGTTACGAAGTGGGAATCCACCAGTACTTAAGAGTTCCTGGAGATTACGTTGCAGCCTTATGGCTTGATTTACAGCTTCCGTGCCAGAAATACAGTCATTGACGTAAACATCACGTACAAGGACTTCAGCTGCATCTGGGTGCCAATGGGATTCCTCAATTGCAAGTTGCAGTAAGCAACTTGTTACTAGAAATGGTACCGATGAATGTGACTGTGGTTAGTTGGTATTCACAAACTAACTCATCACTATTTTCTCTCCACAGTATGAAAATTGTGATCCTCAGGATCACAATAATAAATAATAATAAAGGCAATTTTATGTGTTCAAAATCGAAGCATAATTGAGCACATATCTTGTTGTACTCTGGGGCTGACTCAAAGAATATCATTTAATTGTATGTTACTGCTTGACAAAAGTCAAGCAGCAGTCAAGAAGTATCAAAGGCAGCACGTGTCTTTGTTGAAGTGCTAACTTTCTTAAATACTGCATGATGAGGTAAGTAAAATATGGTCTGATTTTCCTTAGCTGGTTCAGTGAGTTGCATGTGACCTAGAGTTTTGTATTCCTTCAGGAATTGATAGTAATCTTGTTTTAGCTCAGCGTTGCAATTCAGTTTCCTTTCAAGAAATTGTAACCTGGATATCGCCATTGATTTAGATTCACCTAAAGAAAATGGATCTTAATGAAAGAGTAGTCTTACAATAAAACATCCGTTTATATCCCGCGTTGTATTTTCATTAAAATGTGATTCGCAAAGTTTTTCTTTCTGCGACCACAGAAGTGAGGTGATTTCTTTGATTT
Organism: Lycorma delicatula; assembly: GCF_047948215.1. NCBI lineage: Eukaryota > Metazoa > Arthropoda > Insecta > Hemiptera > Fulgoridae > Lycorma > Lycorma delicatula. The sequence goes on from NC_134458.1 coordinate 40,189,855, forward strand.
GCCAGAATTTTTGGACTTCTTCATCCAATGAAGTGTCATGATGAATTAATAAACTGTGATTATAAGGCTTATAGGATGAGTTTGTATTATATTCACCATTTATTATTATCCACCCAAATTCAATGTTTTATAAAACTGGATAAATTCCTTCGTAATGTAAAAATTTCCATGTGTAAAATTTTCAAGAATACCTGAGCCCCTAATAACAGATCAATCCATTGTGGGACTTTAAATGTAGGATCAGCAAGTTTAATGTTAGTAGGAACGTTCCAATGTTTAAAACCTATTTGAACTAATGGTAAATCTATTGCAATTTTTGGTTGTACGTTACAATTAATATTCATGGAGAAATTAGACTGAGTGGATGCAAATTCTATAGAGACGCTATGTTTAGAGTTTGATATCAAACTGTTAAAAGATTCAATAAGAACTGGGTTTTAAAAGCGTCTCAGTTTCAAAGTACAAAGTCTTCAGTAGAAAAATTTACCTACGAGTCATTATCTAAGATTGCTCGACATATCTGAAAATTACTAAAACTGCCCCACACTTTTACAAATTTGCTAGCAATATTTCGGGCTGCCTCCGTTTGTTAGCGTAACAACTCGTTTTGCCTTGGTAATGGTTTGATTGCTTGTTGTCACCATTTGGTTGTGAATCTGAATTACATTCAACATAGCTTTGTTAAAATGAAGATTTGTGTGATGCTGTGCATCACATTTAAAACAAGCGATAAACAGTTAGTGCACAAATTGTTACATTTAGCTACGTCATATCGTTCGTTTGGTTTTAAAGACAGGTATTTTGAACATTTATAAATGGCATGAGGCCCCTTGCAAACTACACAATTATGATTAGTTGTCATGTACAGTAACTTAAAAAATTTAGACCGAGACTTGTTTTTGTTAACCTTACATGATAATACGCATGAATAGTGTTTTTCATCGCTACTGTTTGCAATAATTTGGTCTGTCTGATATTTCTTTTCTAAAAATTTAATTAATCTATTTAAATTAGGAATTTCTTGATCATTGCAAGAAGATTCATATTCAATCTTCAATATAGTTCAAATAGGTAAATCGATCCTATCAAGAGCAATCTGAGCCAAGAGTAGGTCTTCTAATGGAACCTATATCTAACGCTCTTGTAGCCTCACAATTGCTTTTTAACTCATTGATTAAGTGCCTTAATTCAACTGATGAAGCCTTATAAGCTGATGGCAAAGTCAAAAGAGCTTTGACATGCCTAGAGACAATTAGTTTTTTGTTGTTATAACGACCACATAATAATTTGTATGCATTATTAAAGTTAGCGTCCATTATTGGAATATTTTGAATAAATTGTTTTGCTTCTCCTTAGAGTGAAGCGAGAAGCTAGTGAAATTTCTGGATGTTCGATAAAGACTTTATATTCAATATTAAACTTTTGAATGTATCTTTAAAATGGTTTCACTGAGAATAATTGTCACTAAAACACAGTAACTTTATTGTTTGTAAGTGATTAGGTAAGTGCTCTTTAATGGTTACCGAATCTGATACACTAAATGATTGATTAGGCTCTTGTTTGATTTGTTCTATTCCTAATACTCTTTTTAACTTAAATGCTACATTATCATAAAGCTCTTCAAACTGTGCCCTCTAGTTTGAGTGTTCATCCTCATCGTCATTCAATTCTAAATAGTTCTGTATGGAGTCAAATTCCTGTTGAATGTTAGGTAATCTACGATATTTAGTGTACAATAATTGAGTGTTTGAGTGATTTTGCCAATCGTTTACAAAAGGTACTTATTCTTGTTAGAGTAGCCTTTATCATACCTCTGTAATGAGGTTTTTAACTCCATCTTTGTCCATGATTGAAACAAGATTCTACAATCTATTAAATTTAAAGAAATTAATACGTTTAAATTCTAAAAGTAATTAAGAATAACTTAGCTGATCACAATTAGTTAATGATATTGTTGTTGATACATTACTGGCAAGCACTGAAAAGATGGCGGTTCGATGGGTAGTTGATTAGTTACGCATGGTACAGCTATTTGCAGAAATATAATTGATATATTTCAACTTGAAACACAAAATAGCCTTTCACGATGTGCATAAGAAGTTATCCGATGCACAATGTTTGCAATTTTCTGATGTATCAAAATCACGAGAACCAGAAGATTTACAAGACCGGCCTAGGAGGACAAAAAAATGTGAATAACAAGAAGTAATATTAAAACAGATGTTTCTATTTATTTATTTGGTTGCTAGGCAGCTTATATTATTTATTTTACTGATTTGACAGTGGCACTATCTCCAACAACATACAAAAGATGCAAGACATCGATTAAGTATGGATAGTTATATGATATTATATAATATTACATACTGTATATAAAATGTAATATTTATTATAATAATTAAAAAAATGGTATATGTATACCATATTTCTTTACTAACCTAGTAAAGAAAATTGTATTCTTTGGTAAAGAATACAATAGCAATTTTATAGATGATATTTGAAAATATTTGAAATGCACAATAAGCCAGTTGCAAAAACTCAAGGTTTGCTGACCGACTGGCCACCCAATAGATGTAAAGATTTTTAAACAGGTCAGTACATTACAATAATAACAAATATAACGGGGTTCTTTTTTCATAGGCAAAGGATTTTACTTTAACAGAAAAATATTGTTATGTTATCAGATTTGTTGTAAATAGATATTATTTTGAAATAAATAAAATTTTACATATATAGAAAATATTGAAAATAAATGCAGGAAATGTTAGAATCTTAAATTTGCAAAGTATCTTTGTAAATAATTCACATTTAATGGCACCATATGATAATCTTGTACTCCATTGGTTGCTAGAAATTCACCATGGCTCTTATAAGGAATCCCAAGATATAATATATTTCTGAAAGGAATTTATGTCAGTATAATAAATGTTTAATAATGATCACAATTTTGGCACTTTAAGATGCATCAAAGTAAAACCGTATGTTTTTGGTATTTTACAGATTATCCAACAAGAAATTCTCATCTATCAAGGGCCCATTTGGACTCTACATTGAAAAAAAAATATGACTTAATATTAATGGGACTACTTGTGCAATTATCAATGGTACATCTACCTGAGAAATACACTATGAAGATACACTGCATCATGATGATATTTCACATCGATTTTTTTCCATTCAATTTTGTCTCTTATTATTGCCTCTATTTTGTGGAAATACCTATTTTTTTATTATATATCTATTATCTTGATGAACTACTATAATCTCCATTATCTCTAATCCCCTAAATTACCAAATCTGCTCGATTTCATCTTTAATCTCACCTCTATGATTGTGAAATAAGGATTATATTCCTGTAAATAAACCGTGTAGTTTCATTTCAATGAAAAGTTAAAATATTGGCAATTCCTACATTACCAAAGATAACAACAGATAATTATTTGATATCTGAGTGTCATTCAATAGGTAAAGAAACAAACACTTGCAGTAAAAAAAAATTAAATAAGAAGTATGATAATTTCAAAATGATTATTAGCACCCCTGTCATAAATTTGAAACAACTAACAACTGTTTAATTCACGCAACAATAATTGTTGATTCAAGAATAACAAAACCAACAAAAAAAGAACTTTTGAAGAACATTCAATGACAGAATTTCTGTTTTCAGAAGATGTAAAACCATTTAAAATTTGTTTCAGAATGTTCAAGCACATAATAATAGTCGATCAATTATTATGATCCAAAATCCAAGCGACAAAACATAGAAAGAAATCATTCCAGATATTCAATCAGGAATAATTCAAGATCCCATTAATACCTGGCAGAGTGATGCTAACTTAATGGGAAACACATGGGGGCCAAAGGCTACGAAAAGAAGACTGATCCTCACAGCAGTTATGTCCATCATATCATATGCCACTCAGGCTTGGATTTTGGCTTTTAACATTAAGAACAAAATCAGACTAAACTCCCTACAACGAAGAATGAATTTGAAGATTTCATCATCTTATAGAACTGTTTCAGCCACTGCAGGGGTACTGGCAAGGGTACCACCCATTCACGTCCGGGCCTGGAGAAGAAAGCGAGTCTACGAAGGCATGAACAAGGAAGACTAGACGCGAAAGTTAATCCCTAGATTGAGACCATGGCTGGTGAGGAACATGGGGAGGTGGGATACTACATGTCTCAGTTCCTCTCCAGTCATGGGTAATTCAGTGACTACCTGAATAGATTTAGAAAGAGAGAATTCGCTAACTGTGTCTATTGCGGAAATAAGACTCCCCACAACACATGATATTTGGATGTGTCTAATGGGAAGAACACAGAGAGAGAGCTCTAGTCTTGGATGTCACTCCAGATACAATAGTAGCACTTATGCTTAAAGGTCAACAAGAATGGAGGATAGTTGAGAACCTAGTCACCAAGATCCGAAAAACTAAAAAGACAGATTGTAAGTTATGGATCAGGGACTTCAATGTCAAGATAAAAAAAAACCCGAGACCTGGCCGCTGTGCGGAACCCGGGAATGACATAGTCGGCCCAGTTCCTCCCGCCTAGCGGTTTGAGGCAGGCATAGAGGTAAATTATGAACATTAAGTGTACGGACTGAGTCCCAGTCACTGGGGAGGGACCCAGGAACAACACAGCTTGTGCCAGTTCACACCTCTTCGATTGTTTGAGGCAGGCAAATCGAAAAATCAAAAGATCCAGTCCGGCGAGCCGACCTGCCGTGCTGTAAATATTGCCGGTAGGTGGAAAAGCTCATTCGAGTTAAAGGACACTCTCCTGGTGTCCTGGGTTGAGCTAAACTTGATTGCAGATCTAGCCCAGGAGAGCGAGGAAGAAAAAAAACAATATCTTGTTAAAGGTTAACCCACCGGGTTGGTCTAGTGGTGAACGCGTCTTCACAAATCAGTTGATTTCAAAGTCGAGAGTTCCAGCATTCAATCCTAGTAAAGGCAGTTACTTTTATATGGATTTGAATACTAGATTACGGTGTTCTTTGGCGGTTGGGTTTCAATTAACCACACATGTTAGAAATGGTCGACCTGAGACTGTACAAAAGTACACTTCACTTACACTCATACATATCATCCTCTGAAGTAATACCTGATGGTGATTCCCTGAGGCTAAACAAGAAAAAGTTCTAAAAGGGAGAAGTAGAGTGAGCTATGTCGTGACCTGGACAATGACCCGTGGGGTCGAGCTATAAAATAGCAGTGAAGCGTTTTGGCAGGTGCTTGCCCGTCCTCACAGAGGAGCAGGTGGCTCAACAGATTGGCATACTTTTCCCACGCCTGGAGCAGGAAGTCACCAAAGAGGTAGAGTGTGAGACGAGAAGATACTCCCTGTATGAAGTATCAGCAGCCGTTTTTAAGCTGAAGGACAAGAAAAGCCCCGGACCAAACGGTATTCCCGCTGCTATTTTCAAGGGTTTAATGATCACTGTACCATGACAGATGGTAAATGTAGCCAATTATGGTATGGAGACAAACACCTTTCCACAGTGACGGAAAGACTCACGCTGGTATTTCTTCCAAAGACAAAGAAAGGCGTTTTTAAACTTTTGAAACTTTTTTTAAAAGCGTTCTAAACTACTAAGTAGATATTGGTATATCTATATTGATATTCGGCTTGTACAAGCCGAATTGGCAGATCTAATCTAAGCCATGGTTGCCTAGCTAGCGCAGGGCTATAATATGCCACTCGTGGAAGGCAGTATACATACGATAATATAAATTTTACGGTATGTATATATATATACACACATACACAGTAATTTTTTTTATTTTATAGTAATTTTTTTATACTAATGTTTATTCCAATCGATAAACAAATTCACATCATAAATTTTTAAATTACCATTAGTCTTATATTTATATAAAAAATAAATAAATTCCTAACCGAATAAAACAATACACAAATATTTAGCTGACTTATTTTTACTACTCGCTCTTGGACTACGTATGTGAGATTCACGGTACGGAACCTTTCAGTCGAATTTTGAAGCATTTCCGCTTATCCATTTGCTCTGAAATTTTGAACACAGGTTTTCTCCTGATGACAACACATTTTAACAATATTATCAAGTCGCTAAGATGTCCCTAAGTTGCTAAATAAAAAAAAATCTTCCTTGAACTTACGCAACCTCGTTTACATGAATATTAGTAGAAGAAATTTTAAGTGGCATATATACATATTAGGGTATACAATTGCTACTAGAAATTCTGAACAATAGCGACCGAAGTTTTGGAAAATTTAGTACTTTTTAACCGGATCCGAATTTTTGGACGAAAATCGCAAATATCTCGAAAACGTCGGTCCTAGCGCTCTGAAAAATGTTTTCGACCCCCACGACCGTACACCATCCGCTCCCAGTGGTACCCGTCAGATGATAATACTTTCAAGCGCCCCCGGGGCGCCTTTCGGAAATCGGGGAGGGGTGCTTTGGGTGCCACCGTAATATCTCGGCAACCGCTCGTCCGATTTTCACGATTCAAACGGCGTATGTATTGACAGGTCGAGTGCTAACTGTTTAACACATCGAGTACACTCTTGATCAACCGGATCTTGGTTATCCGAAAATTAAATCGTTTAGCCCTGTGTTTTGATTGCACTCGCCCACCGTAAAAATACCGATCCGATCTTTCGCTAATTACGCTCAAACCTGTGCGCTAGCGCAGTTGTAAATTGCGCTAGCGCATAAACTTATGAAGTTTACGCTTCATATACTTATGAAGAAAAAATCTTCTACTGAAAAGTAGAAAATAAAAAATATATTAAATAGACTTTTTAAAAACCACTCTTATATTAAATGCACTAAAAAGTAGAAAATAAAAAATATATCAAAATAAACATTTTTAAACACCACTCTTAAATTAAACGATCTAAAAAGTAAAAGATAATTTTAGGATGGTATCTCAGAATAGATTTGACAACAAGCTTTGATGGTGATATGTAAGATTATGCGGGTCATAGCTTCAAATTGAAACTTGATGTTTTTGCCGATTTTTTCATATACATGATGAATGGCCTAAAGAATGGGGTGCAAACATTCCTTTGTGAGGAGAAATGAATTTTTTTCCGAAGCTATTTCAACAGTAATTCGTTAAACTGTTCTTTTTGAGACTCCTGTGGCATACACAACACGTTCTACAGCGTTTTTGGGGGTCACTAACAAACATTCCAACTGCAGCTTCTCCCGCTGCACTACCAGCCCCCTCCGGCTCGCCGAGCTTCAATCGCCCTGGTCGGCGGACTCAGCAGCAGGAGCCGGCCCAGCGTGGGATCGCTCGGGGAGAACCGCGCCGGCGAAAGACGATCGACACTGCGGAGGCTCTGGGGGACACCACTGCCACGCTGTAGTGGAGACCCAACTGCCGCTGAGGGGAAGCCCGGTCTGGTTTCAATGGACGGGCCGCAACTACTCGACTGCAGCCAAGTCGACTTTGCCGGATACCAGCTTCCGGACCCAACTGCTCTTCTCAGAGCTAACGCAAAAGATGGCCCTTTTCAGGGCTACCACACGGTTATGAAGTGCCACGTGCCGTGGAAGCCACTCGGCGACAATATATACCACAACACTACTCCAAAATAATTCTTTATGATAGTCAGTAAGTACATATCTTGGAACAGGAACAAAGTCTTTGATGAAATGAAGTTTTTTAGTAAAATTTTATGCGGTTAACATCTTAAAGGTTCATATAAAATATCAAATGATATGAAATTACTAATCATCGGTTTTTAACATTTTTTCATCAAATCTTCTGTGATGAGGTTAAAACTAAATAAGACTAAATTCTAAAAAAAATTAACTTGAACCTGAGGAATAACCGCAAATGCTGGCAAAACATTTTAATAAATGCTGGCTATTACATTGTTCATCGTGCACATTTTTTTAAGTTTTGTTGAAAATCGTAACCCAGTTTTTGCGGTGATCATGTACATAGCTAAACTAATAAAATATTTCTCAAGGCCGAATATTTATCACGAACAAAATTAGCTATAGATCACAAATTTTGGTTAGTAAGCTGTATGACTGGCTTAAACATAATTAACTCGGTACAAAAATTGCAAAGGTACAGAATGGCACCGATGGGATCTCAGAACACTACCATATAACTTCACTTCAAACAGTTACAGCCTGCCCAGGACTTATGCTCTTGTCTAGTCTCTAAGGAATCAGAATTATGTCATGCAGAAGAATTTGATAATAGTCCCAAGTTTCTACTTCATTTCTATCAGTCGTTTAAGGATAAAATAGAAAATGTTTGCATAATGATTATTTTTATAATCAAACAGAAATTAAAAAAGAAATTCTTCTCATCGTTTCAAATATGTTATTAAGTCTTCAAATGAAAGTTTATATTTTAATAATTAGTATGCAATATTTGTTTACATACATGAATATATTGTAAGTATTTAAGTGTTTATTAATTTACTATATTGTTGTTTTTAAGGATATTTAATGGTTTTATTAAATTATTTCATTTGATTCCAACCAATAACTTTAGAAAGATAGATTAAATAATATACAGAGATTTTTTTTTAAAGAATATATGAGATATTACTTAAAAAAAAATGAAAGTCACTTTATTATTATTATTATTTTCCATTCTTGGCCTCATACCCAGAAAGTATCCATCACAACAGGACTAGCTAAGTCACAACTGGTTCACTGATTGTTTAAAAATTGTCTGGCTATTCAGCGTGTTTTTAACACTGTGGCTTTCTGGATTGTAGTATGAATGTTTTCTAGAATGTTCAGTCTATTTAAGTGGCCTTTAAAGTTTATTATGGTGATTTTTTATGTTGATTTAAAGTTTCTTATAGTGACTTCCTACAGTTTGATTATAGTCCCATTCCTATAGTGACTTGATTTTGTTTCCAGAGTTCCTTTATTTCTTTCTTTAATCTTATATATTTTGAAATTTTCTCACTTTTTTTGCTGTAAGTTGGAGTCATTGGGTGTGAATATTTTATTGAAATAGGTTTTTTTTTCTTGTCTATTTAAGTAATGTCTGGTCTATTGCCAGTAGCAGTTTTGTCAGTGAGTGCCCTGTCCCAGTATAGTTTCGCTGTTTCATTCTCTAGGATTGATTCTGGGGTGTATTTATAGTACAGTTTCTGTTGTAAGTATGCTGTAGTTTGTGGGGTTTTCTAGTGAATAATTTTTGCAGCTATGTCCTTTCTGTGTAGTGTGTGCCTGCCAGAATTTACATCCTCAGGTAATATGATCTATTGTTTAATTGCTATGTGACACTCTGCATTTGTTGGTCTGGACTGTGAAGTCCTTCAGAATGTGTTTCTGGTAATTTCTTGTGGAGATGACTTAGTCCTGAATCGCTAGTAGAGATCCTTCTGTTTCAGGGAAGAGTTCTTTTTGCAGTCATCTGTAAGATAGATCTGTGTTTATGTGGGGTTGTTGGATGATGTTCCTGTGTATATCATGTAGTACTGTTTCTGACCATCTCTGTAGTTTTTCTGCACGGGTGGTTGGTCTAGTAATTCCTCTATTTTCGCAGTCTGCATTGGCCAGATTAAGCGGAATGAGATCTTTATCTGTTTGGGCTTTTGCTTGATAAAATGTAATAGTTTTATTTAAAAAATATCCTCTGAGCCTATTTATCTGGTTGTTGTACAGAGTATGAAGATCAGTGAGCCCTCTCCTGCCATCTTTCCTGTTTAAAGTTATTCTTGCTATGCAAGACTTTGGATGAAGGAGTGTCTCGTCAACTCAGTCCGACTCAACCTGTTGAGATCCTCAAAATCTCTCACATTCCATCTGATGAATCCAAAAGAATACGTTATTAGCAGTTACAGTGTAGATGTTAACTGCCTTGAATAGGTTTCTTGAGTGTAGCTTTGATTTCAATACACAGACTAGACGGTGCTTATATTTTTCTTTTAGTTGACTTTTGACCCAGCTGTAATCGATTTTTGCGTTTTGGTGGATACATATATATTGTAAGCCTTGTGTGCCTGTAGGTTCTCCGTGCTTCATCATCAAGAGTCTCCCTGTTGATTTCTTCTTTCCATTGAACTCTCTCAACGTGCAGCATTTTTCATTTACTAATATCGAATTCCATCTTCATATCTGTGGTTATTTCTTCAGTTATGCACAGAAGACTTCTCATTCGTGTTTGTGTGGCTACATACAGTTTTATAGAGTCCATGTATAGCAAGTGATTTATTTTGACATTGTTATGTTCTTTATTTTTTAAAGTCTAACCGCACTGTGTCTCATTTACTAGTGATGATAGTGGAATGAGACATAGATAGAACCACAAAGCACTTAGCGAATCACCCTGGAAAATCCCTCTTTTTATACAATCTTTCTTGTCATATTTCTGTAGTTGCAGTTGACAGGTAGGTCAACTGGTAGTGGTAAACCAGTTCTTCTTGACTACTGAGAGAAAATGTTGTAGATATGGATAACTAACAGAAATTATAAATTTCCAAGACTCTTTGAAGCCAGTTGTGAGGGACAGAGTCAGTCAACAGCCTTCTTTTAATCTATGTAGCATGTCTGTAAATATTATTGTGGCTTTTTTCAGAATTTGTTTACTTTACACATACTAGGTCTTTCCAGTTGTGTTCTTTTTATCATATCACTCAGTTTTTCCAGAGTTATTTCATATTGTTCTTGATATGGTAGGTTAGATTATTTTAATTCTTCTTTTTTTATCCATGAAACACTACTAATGTGTTGGAGTGGGTTCAACCATAGATTTCTCCAGTAATTTTCTATTGCTTGTTTGGTTTGAGGCACTATGTTGATTATTTTTTCATTTTATTTAGGTTGTTATAGAAAAGTTTTTCATTTCTGTAAAAGAGATTATTTTGAATTTACCTATCACTGGACTCTTTATATCTTCAAAGCCTTGCAGCACAGACAGACAACTTTTGTTTCAGCATTTACAAAGCTTCTGCAGGCATTTCTGTTTTGTTGCATATGAGGTAACTTAAAGCTTTGCATACTTTTGCCAGTTTATTTCCTTGAACATATTGTGTTAGTTTTCCAATGTCTCTTCGTAGTTTCGCTATTTTATTTTCCAGTCTTATCTCCCATCTGGATTTGTGCATAGCTTCATTGTTTCTTTTGCAATTCAAGTTGGATGACTTCTGGTTATTTTTTTACAACTGCTGAAGCGGCACAATGTATAACAGTGTGGATGTCTGTTACTCAACTTCTTTTGTCAATATATTTGACAAATAGGACTTTGTTCACTGTTTCGATGAGTAGCTGAGTTGGTCTATTGAAAATGAGTTTTGGTAATTGTGGTTTATTTAAAGGGTTGTTGCTGGCCCATTTGGCAATGTTTTCCGCTAGATTGCTTGTTAGACAAGTTTCTATGGTATTCTGCATTTGATTTCCTATTGCAGCTGTTTGTATTTCTGCTGCAGGTTCATTTGTTTGGGTGTCTACTGGTATTCCTGCATTCACTTCTTGATTCTCACTATAATTTTGGTCATTTCCTTCTGGTCTTTCTGTTAGTTATCTGACTATTTCCTTCCTTAAGTCTTTGGAGTTCATGATTTGTGACCCTATTGTTCCTGACTGTGACCCTTTTATGATCTATTAATCTTTGTTCTTCAGCTATTTGTGCTAAATGTGAATATTTTTGGATGAAAAGTTGACATAATTGGGCCCTATAACCTGTGGATACTGTCTCCAGTTGTGTTGCTATGTGGTAACAATGCATAACATGGCGATTCATTTCATCTGTCCATTGCACATGCTCTCTTGGTCGTTCAGCTCTGGTGTCTGCCAGTATTCCTGACAAAACACCAACAGATGGGTTGTAGTCCACCAGCAGAACATCCTCATCACTCCAAATCTGGTCAACCTGTTTTGTGGTGCCACACACAAAACACAGACTGGTGCCACCTGCTCCACCATCATCTACGGCAGCCTGTGAATGGTGCTCCGAACAGGGCCAGGCTGAGATCCTGTAATATATTAGTCATTTATTATAGTCCTCCTTGTCTCCATTGCATTATTAGAATGGGTTTGTAGGATTGGAATAGGGTTGTAAACTCCTGTAAGCAAGCCTCCAACAGCTGGTTTTCAGCCACCCCTAACACGGAGTACAGACACTGACTAAACGTCGCCCAATCCAGGAACAGACACACTTGGATTTCTGCTCTTCCCCCTCTTTGTTGTTGGAAAGTCTCCCTCTTCTGTCACTGAGTATGTTGGCTAGTTTTCACCTGTTGGTTCAGAGGAGCTATTCATTGTTCACACTCCGCTAACACTATTAGCACATTCCCGCATGTCTTGTGCGACTTGTAGTTTATTTTCCATCTCTTCATGAGTGAGAACTTTAGGGCAAATTTTTCTGCTACATACTGCACTTGGAGATCTTCAGTTAAATAAATCACAATGACCCAAATGAAATTTCAGCTTCATATTCAAGCTCTCTAACTGTTATTCAACAATCATTCATCACAATCTATTTAGTTTGCTTGATTTTTCAGGATTTTTGCTGGTGGAAGATCTGCCAAAGCAATCATCACTTTCAACAGATGTTTAACCTTCTTGGAAATCGTGATACAATTCTTTAATTTTTGTAACACCCATAAGTTAATCACCAAAAACTGTTTAAATCTTCCTTACTGTCTCAACTTGTGTCACTAAGTTTCTGAAAAAATTTAAAGCAGAGACTCTGCTCAACCCATTCAGTCATTTTGAACAGCAATGAAAACATGACCAGCCTACTCGCATGTTTTAATTCAAAACTGCTAAGCAGTAATTGGCTGCAATGGGAGCAAAACAGTAAATCATTCACAACCAGTATGAGTCAAGGTCACATTACACAATGAACCCACCCCACGCTATAACTGGTTACAGCAATAAAAAATAAGGTATATATCCCATTTATCAACTATTATGCAATTTCATATCATGAGTTTCAGCACTTCCTACCCACAATTTACATTACACATTCCTGCAGAAGAACAACAGCCTCCTCCATCATTGGAAGCTCCAATAAATTCATACCTCACCTGATGACAAAAACTTCAATAACTGAATTCAGGTACATGAATGAAATGAAATACAAGTAACTAACTTAAAAAAAGAATTTGTTACCTACCTCATTTCATTTACAAAAACAGAAACAAACAGTGCAGATAAGAAATGAAATAATTAATTTTCAGAAATAGTGATAAGAAATTAATAAGCAACTATCAAAAAATGAACACACCAAACCAATTCCAGGTGAGAAATTAAATAATTCATAAACATAATGAAAAATGGACTGATGTCAGATTTATAAACAAATATTGTTTTTACACACATGTTGTGTGTGAACGTAAATGTAGTTGTGACCATTATGATCCAGTTCCATCTGAAAACAGTTATAATAAATCAAATTATAAAATATAAAATAAATTATTTTTGTTTAGTTTTTTTTTTTTTTTTTTACTTAACTGCAGCTCTAGATTTGTGCTGCAAAAAAGAAATATGGAAACCAGTCAAAAAATGCAGTATGGGTTTTTTCATTTCTTGAAATTTCATGGCCCAAGGAACCCAAAAAACAAAAAAAAGTGGGGGGATTAATGTTCATATACATCTGTACATGTGTTGCCAAGTTTGAAGCTTAATAACTTTTGACTGGATACACGAATTTTGATGAAATTTGGTACATAGACTCGTGTGTATGAGATAATTTGTTGGTAAAGTTTTGGGGTCAATATCTCCCGGGGAGGATAGAAAAATTTTATGGATCAATTTTCTCAAAATTTTGCAAACATAAGCCCACTTTATATGTAGCTTAATAGATGCATGCAAACTTATCTTAATTTTATATATACTAAAAATATAAAAATAAACAAACATATCACAAAATATTTTTAGCATTGCTGCCTCTATCAGTTTAAAAGAAATTATTTATTAATTATCTGTTTAAAATATAAAAATAAGATTTCAAATTTTAGCCAGCCCCAACATTCCAAGTTTAAAACAGTTCACCCAATTCCCCAAAAACTGTCCAAACCAGGTGTGAGCACAGCTCACATAGATATGGTTTACATTAGATACAGTTACATAGATTTACAGTTTTCCATAAATCTATGTAATTCCATCAATCATAATCTTAGCATTAACATTTTAATCCCAAACTTTCATTAGTTATTACATGAGTAAGAGTGAGTAAATTCTGTAAATCTTGCAATCGAATAAAAAGAAGTTCACATTTATTTTAAAGATATTAAAAATCTTCAACTTCTTTTAAGGACAGGATAACACATAAGTAACATAACTTTACTTATGTCACATAAGTAAAGAGATGAATAGATCTCAATATTATTGTTTAAAACAGTTCTGCAAGTCAAAATGTGTAAATTATTTTTCTTTCAGGTCAAATAAAAATGAAAATGAGCTATATTGTCCTTAAACTAATTGAGTTATATTCTTTTTAAATAAAAGATAACGTAAGATAAAGATAACATAATAAAAATTTGTCCACAGGAATTTGTATATTTTAGATTTAAACTATTCTTATTGGAAAAATATTTATATCAAGTAACTAAATTTACTCTAGAAAACTAAGCTGTACATTAACAATCAATGAAAATTTGCAAGGTGAAAACTACTACTAAGGCAATATCTGTGAAAAATTATAGAAGTGGGAACAGAAAAACTTAATATGGGAGTCCTACTTAAATAGTAGATAGTTACTTCCAAAAACATGTTGTATTACCTTCATCTAAATTTTTCAGGTAAGTCAAAATTATTAGATCTTTAAGAGTACGGGTTTTCTCACGTTAAAATCATACAGTTATTGTATAATCAGAATTCCAAGGGAGAGGCAATTTTATTTTTTAATGAAAACATTCACAGATATCAGAGTGGGCATTTTTCCAGCATGAAGATCATTAGTATCACAAGCAAAAACTATAATCCTCACAGCAGGGAATACTATTGGAAATCATTTATAATAATAATTAAAAGAGAGAGCCAAGTATTGTTTGTGGTATGCCAAATTTGTATATTTTTCTTTTAGAATAAAAATGTTTCACAAAATGTAAGTTCTAATTAGAATAATTAATTTGTACAATCCAGGCTGCATTCCTATTTCCCTATTTTTATGTTATGTGTAAAATAACACCACAACATCAAATGTTAAAATGGTAATTTTTAGGATTCCTTGTGCCCTTTTTTATTAATATTGTGTTTGTGAACTATGTGTTGTCTAGTGTAGGGAAGTGGCAACTCAGTCAATCTATCTAGAGCATATCCAACCGAGAGGCTTCATTGAAAAATCTGAAAATATTAGTTATCTCTAATGGAGCTACTGGGAGTTGTTCCAAGACTGTATAGCTTTTATTTTTATAGCAATCAGAAAGATCACATGGAGTGATGGGAATTTATGAGACACATTATTATTGAATTTCTTAGAAGATTTAATAATAAAGATATTGAAAATTTCTGCAATTTCTTAATAGTTTCTGAAACTTAAAGTTTCAGCAATTATTTCCTTGTCTAAGAAATTTTAGATTCTGAAAATTAGTTTTGTTTGTACCTATTATATCAGTCATAATGATTTACATTGTTTCTCAGACATTTAATAACCAAACTATATAAGTTTTTTTTATTTGAATATGATTTAGTATTGCAATATTTTGAGAATATTTCATATAGTGACTTAAAATTAATGTCATCAGAAGTTTTAACATGAAAACACAGAAAATCCTTCCATCCTTTTTGTAGAAAAGAAGGGGAAAATTATCAAAAATTATGGCAAGGAAATGATGAATTTTGTTATCCAGTCCACTTGTTCCTACATAAATCTCAAACCAGTTCTCTGAATTGAAAGCAAAATGATTTCATAAAGTCAATAAAAATTTCTGGCATAAGCCCATGGAAAGTTAGACACATACATTTTTTTTTGTTATCTGGATATTAACAAATAAATCCAAATCCTCTGAGAAATCTGGGAAGTTATTTGAGAATTAGAAAGTCTGACATAAACAAATCTGATAAAATAGCACTTAAATAAATTATTCTTATAGTGACTGAATTGTTTATATTTTACAATTTGGTTAATGAGATCAGCCTACTAAATTCAACAGAGGGAATCTTATACATGTTAATACTGAAACATTAACTACATTCTCATACTTTTTTGCCACAACCTCCAGAAGAAACAATCTGTCTCCAAAAGAGAACTCCCTCATTTTTAAAAATCCTAGAATTGCTAAAAATATAAGAAATAATGTGATATATGCAGTTTTCTGTGATACAAGTTATGACAGTGTCTTTCAGCTTGTAATCAAGCATCACATGAAATTCACTCAGTTTATTAAATAATGATAAGACATTTTGATGATATATTCCTGTCACATATCTAAAATTATCATTGGCAAGATTATCATTATCATAGTCATTTAATTATTTTTAACAATATATTTTTTTTTTAATTAGTTAAAGATTAAACAAAATTCATTTAATTTATTATTTTGTTCAAGTTAGTGTGCACTGGTGTAATGGCTTTATACTTATTTCAAAACAAAACAATATTGGCATATAATAGATTATTTTAAAAAAATAACTCGAGTATGAGTTGTACCTTGAGCACTGACCCAGGAACAGCAAGAAATAATAATGCAAGTTTTTATCTCTAAAGAAATAAGGGAATAATTATCTCTTCTAATAAAAAAAAAAAATCCTTAGTTTATTATGTATAATGTTATGTGCAAACAATCGAGTAATTTCTTTTACTACTTCTTAAACACACCAGCTACTTCAATGTAAATCATTTACAAATAAGACTATAAATAAGATAAAGACAAGAGGCCCAAACAAAATTAGGTCATGGTATCCTTAATTGCCATATTCCAAGAATAAACCTTCCTCTTTACTCCATTTTCAGCCTTAAACTGTTCAACCATCTGACAACATTTATATATGTTGGACCTAATCCTCACAACTACAACTGAATTCTTAAATGGAATTAATAGTATGAAAAACTTATGGAATTAGGGATTTACATCCCTTATTTCATAATGACACAAACTTCCAACATTAGGAATGTAAATCCCTAATTCCATGGAAACTCAGTTTTGGAGTTAGTAGCAAATGATTGATCACTTTAAAACTACTACGATAAAAAACCATTCCACAAATGCCCATATTAAGAACCTTATTGGACTGTACGTCACTGGCTGACATTCATGCACAAAATGGCAAAATTTAGGATGGCCGACACACAATTCTTGTCTTCAATAAAACCAACTCATTATTACCAGTTAATGAGTAAAACTTAAAAATAAAAGAAAATATAATACCTTCATGACCTGTATGGGTATAGAATATACAGTGGAATGATTCATGAGTAGATAAAAATTAGCGATAGTGCACTGTCAGTATAAGTTACGGAGATGCTATATAGTTCAATATGGCATTTGACAGATCAACTAACACTATTCAGAATCAATCTGCAATTAGTAATAATCATTACATTTAAATTGAGTTTCCTAAGCTACATTTTACTGAAATTAATCTTTTTAAAATTCATATTATTCCTCTGTAGTGTTAAATTATATTTAAATTCTATTAAACCACCTAGTACAGAATATTGAGATAAGACATGAAAGTGCTTTCATAGGATCCCACATCATCAGTTATGATTGAAATAATTCCATTATTGCAAAAACAGAATTATTTCCATTAATCTCGGAGTTCGTTAGAACTTCGTCGGTAAAAGGCGACGAAGTCAACGAACTACGTCTACAGTTCTAAACATGATCTCTAACCTAACAGTGAAATAAAAATTCGGTAAAAAAATAATAAACGTGAAAACATTACATTTCAGTTCAGTTGGATTTGTAATAAAAAATATTTTCAAAAAATACCTCGAATCCTGTTAGACAGCGTTTTTTTTCCACTTGAACCGCGGATCTCGATATGTCACTTTATTCATTTTTTTAATGTACCTTTACGAATCACGCAGCTAGATAGCAGTACTTGATAATACTAGGAAGTGTATAAAAACTAGATAATGTTCTTGAAATAATAAAATTTAAAATAAAATATATTACAGGTTGTTTTAATAACAAATGTTCTTACGTAAATGAAAGTACCGAAGGTGAAACAATTTTTTAAATTCCCATCACTACTTTAAAATAAAATAAATAAAATTATTAGTTTACAAAAGAATATATTAGTTTTCTTAAAACAGGAATAAATAAAACAGAAATAAATTCGATTGATAAAATCGAATTTAACGATAAAAATCGAGGGTTACACTTACAAAGTAATAAGTGCAATATTACCATAACGGATCTTCGATTCGTAAAGGTCATTATAATATTTTATTAAAAAAGGAAAAATATTGTATGAAGTGAATATGATACGACTATCAACAAAAAAAATTGGCCGTCAATTTGTTTGTTGTAGAAAGGCAATAAATTTTAATAATAAATCCATAAGATAGCAATCAGTTATTCATAAAAAAGAATAATCTAACAAAATTCAGTGATATCCAAAAAATTACAATGAAATTGTAAACCATGTAGTAAGAGTCTCACAGACATAATTTCTTCCACTCAAAAAACCAAAATTTCTGTGATATAAATAAAACTGTTTTTAACAAAACCATACTGATATCAAAAAGGTAAGACACTATATTTCTATTCCAAAGTCCCGTTATTAATTTAGAATTTTCTTTAAAAAAAATGCATTTTAAATATATGTAATACACAATAAATATACAATAATAGATAATAAACAATGTTTAAGCATTCCATATAATAGGCAAAAAATAAAAATTTGTTACAAAGCTCTTACTGATTTCATTTATTAAATAACAAATAATCATAAGAATTGTATTATTTCTGCAAATGTGATATGTATTACTTGTTTAATAAATGAAATCAGGCCAGTAAGAGTTCTGTAACAATTTTTTATATTTTTTTTTCTTATTATATGGAATGCTTAAACAATGTTTATTATCTATTATTGTATATCTATTGTCTATTACATAAACATGTATTTTTTTAAAAAGAAAATTATAAATTAATAACAGATTTTGATAATAGAAATGTAATGTCTTACCTTTTTTTATATCAGTATTGTTTTGTTAAAAACAGTTTTATTTATATTACAGAAATTTTTGTTTTTTGAACGGAAGAAATGATATCTGCAAGACTCTTACTGTACTGTTTATAATTTCATTGTAATTTTTTTGGGATTTAAGTTATTAAATTTTAATTATTTAATTAATTATAATTCGTAATTTAGTTTAAATATTATTTAAACTAAATTTGCATTCAGGATGCGGGATCCCACAAAAGTAGTTTCATGAAAAATTAAGGTAAGGTATTTCTTATTTCAGTATTCCGAGCTAGGTGGTATATTTAATAGAATTTAAATATAAATTTATCTCTGTCACCATCAGTACAACTGATATTTTATTGTTAACAGTGCACACTTTCAACCAGAACATGAAAAATATATGTATTATATATTACACCTTGTAAAATAAAATTACATGATATATAATATTTGTAACTTTGTCATTACAACTCACTGGATCAAAAACACTGCTAGGCATTTTCTGCCTGTAGAATTGTTTTGTCTGAATTTAAAAGGTCAATAATATTGTAATAAAAGAATAACTATGGCAACAACTAAACTGACTAGTTCAATTGCCACATTTTGTTTTTCAGATCCCCCATTCAGTAGAATCTCTGACTTGTCAAAGCCATATCAGACTCAGAAGGCGTACATCTCAGAGAGATTTTCCTTGAATTGTAGATGTCCTGATGACCATTTCTGGTTTCAGCATTGCTTGATATCCTAGATCAAGATAACATTTCACCACTTCTGGAAAAACAATAATCAGTGACTATACAGATTTTTTCAGCTTCCCTGTTTTATTAAAGTGCAATCCAGTCAACTATGACAGCTCCAAAATATAGATACAGCTCCAATATCATTATACAGCTGCATAAATTAGATGACTTATTTTAATATTATGAGACCATCAACTGATTTCCATATTTTATAATTTGCTTACTTAATTCTTAAATTTAAAGAATGTATTAAACGACTAGAATTATTTTAAAAAATGAGAAAAACTTGATCATGTGTATTCATACTGAACCATGTTTAATATTGTGAATACTTGTACATAAAACAAGCAATACAAGAGATAAAACCAAATTTAAAAGTGAAATAATTAAACAAGTTGAAAAAATAAGAATGTGGAGATTTGTTGAAGACGTTTTTCTTTTGGCAGAATCCAAAAATGAATTAGAATTAATACTGATGGCATATTGCTAGAAGAAAAATTCAGTTTTAAAAATTAACAGTAAAACAAAAATAATTAGATAGCATAAAAATAGGGTTATGAGGAATTAAACATTAAAAAACAGGTGATAATAATGTACCACAAGCTACAGGATTTTATTATTTAAACAGTAGAATTACAAAGGATGCTTGAAGTAATGCAGACATCAAAAGTAGACTGAAACAAGCCAAAAGACATTCATGAAAAAGCCTGCTACTAGTATCTAACATAGATCTAAGAATTGAGATATTTAAAACATTTGTGTTCAAGGTAGCAGTTTATGGTAGCAAAATACGGAAGATAGCTTTGAAATTAATTACAGTAATTAGTATGATTTTTCCAAATTAAATATTGTTTAAATTCTAGATATAGGCTCAGTAAACAAGATTCAATACAATAACTCTAATTTCTCATTATTGTAGGCAGCTGGCGAAAGTTTTGATATTGTGACAATTGCTAACAGTCCTAAAAATAAATATTTTTTTCTAAATCTCTTATAGATACGATGTTTTAAAAAGTACAGATTTCTAAGTGCCCGACTACCTAGCAGAATACTCTCTAGATAGCAGTACGTCCAATACAAATGCATTTATTTTAATCAATAAACCATAAGTTGAATGCGGTCAGTACCCAGTATCTTATGAGAAGAGATAAATTATGCTTACAAATATGCAGAAAACTTATACACATATATATATATGGGTGTGTGTGTGTGTATTCGATAACCCCGTTTCATTCGGTTAACCACACTTATCAAATTTGGCTTTTACAATTTTAGACAAAATAATTAGTTTTGTAATTTGATATTAAAAGTTGATATAATTTTTTGAATGTAAATTAATTTATTTGGTTGTACATTATTTTAATTTAAATTCTCTTCATTTTTACTGATCCCAGATGTTTTTGTCAGTTGATCACACTGCAAACTGCTTTGGCCAATGATTGCTGTTGTGCATGGCTAAAAACCGGCATTTCAACCTTTCGCTCAGTCTTAAGTCATTCTTGCCGTGAAAACCTGAGGTATTTTAAGGCAAACGTTTACAAAATGGCTGAAGAGAGAAAGCATATTTTGGAACAGAATTTAAATACTTTAATTGACTCGCTTGATCGGAAGTACTTCCGTAAGATGCAGGTATGTTATAAAATATTTATTACTTTGCGGTTATCGCATAACCTAACTTTGTTTCACATGTTAAAACCGATGTTAATTAGGTGAAACCTTTTTCCTAACTTAATTTATTTAAATTCTTTTACTACTTCGGAAAAGCTAGTAATTAAGATTGCATGATATCTGCACTGCAGTCTGTATAAGTATAAAACTGGTGAGTAATTCTTATCTCTATTTGTATTGTAAATTTTACTGTATGTTTAAAATTCATCCAAAGTACTTGAGCCTCATAATGATCTCTGGAAAAACTAGAAGCACTTCAGGTTGTCTATTCAGGTAATCTAGCATTAATACCATTGCTTGTTTAAAAGGTTTTGCCTTGCAGCCCTTATTCATCTACATTTATATAGCTACATTTACATTTATATATTGGTTAACAGCTTTTCCATCTGAATTTGTTTCATGCTATTACTTTTTTCATTGTTTTTGCATAACATTCAATTTACAAATCATATTAGTGTAGCTTATTTACAATTTTGCAAGAAGATACATAGTAGTAATTGTGAGTAGATTTTAGTTTAAGTTACAATTGAAGTAACAAATTATAAGTTCAATTCAAAGTATAAATTGAAATTTGACATTAAAAAAAATATTAAAAACTTGATATTATTTCCCTTAATTTACAGATTGATATGCACTCTTGTGCAATAAATTGTTGCAAGCGGGCTGATTATTCTCTAAAGGAATTGCATCAGTGTGTTGAAAATTGCAGCATACCATTACAGATTGCTCAGCGGTTCGTCAGTTCTCAAATGGAAAATTTTCATGTAAGCAACTTAAATCTAATGTATTGTAGTATTTTATTTTGGTTAGTTATTTTATGAGTGCAAAGATATATATATATATATATATATATATATATATATATATATATGTGTGTGTGTGTGTTTTCCAGAATATTGTGGTACACATTATCCACAATATTGTGTTGCTTTATATTTACAATGTACATTAATATTTAGAATCTATGGGAATGTTAATTTAAGAGAACCAACTTTTTCTCCCTCAGTGTTACCAACACATTGAATTTATTCAATACTTATCCATCTTTTGCTCTCCATTTAATTGTTTTATATTACTAATACTTACACTATTTAATTTTTAAAAAATCTGTAATTACTTGTATTTACTATAAGGGTGCCCTACCTACTTTTGTTAATATTCATAATAATACTTCTTACTGATTAGTATATTATAGTTTTAATGCCTTTAAAGGTTGGGAAATCATAAATATTCAAAATTTACTCCATAATTTACCCAAAGAATAGCTGGTCTCTTGATAGAATGGGTTATGTTGCATAGTTTCTTGCAGTACTGGGTTATTGTAATTGTAGAGCTGTAAGAAGTTATTAAATGTGTTTTGTGTTCATTATCAATCATTTTAAACATTAATTCAACTAAAATGCGTTACAAAATGATGTTTATGATATGTAAAACAGAGCATATTTGAGCATACCTCATGCCACAGATTTTCTATATTTGTGTTTCTAGATAATTGAAAGCTATTAGTATTACCTTCACATTGGCACGGGAACTAGAAAACTTTTCTGTCTTGTTCTTTTCATATAAACGCCAACTTGCCTTCAATTTAATGTTAATATTTGTGTTTCTGTCATCTAAATTTTCTTTTGATATCTCAACTATCTTACTCCAGCTGTTTTTACTTGTTGAATCCTACTATCTTAAATCCAGATCTCCTAGCTTTAAACTAGCAAAACCACACCTCTTAAAGTTAAGAAGGCCAGTTAATGCAGCTTTGGTTAGATATTTTGAACTCGTTACAAATGAAATCTTGCTATGGTGATTATAGAAGCACCTAAACATCACAAAATGGAGGCATACTTTATCATATGGCAAATTATAGTTTATAAATCATTTTCCTGTAATTGCAAAATGTTATTACTGCCGTGTGTTGATGTATTCTTTTTATGTATTGTTGGTAATTGTTATACATTTATTAAAATGGAATAATCTGTTATTTAAGGCCATATCACTATCACATTTGAGTTACTTAGACATATTACGAACAGTATTATCATATGTTTTATCAAAAATTTATCCAATATTTCTTCATAAAGATAAAGATGAATAAATATGTTTCTTCAAAATGAGAATAAAACTAGTTAAAAATATGTTTGCATTCATATCATGCAAAGCTCAATCATAATTAGAACATGAAACATGACTGACAATAGAATAATAGCCACAATGTAAAAGTAATTAACACTGTGCTTTGTAACATGTCTATATTGATAAGATTACAGTATATAATCAAAGCAAAGGAATAATGATATTTCACACCTCCAACCTTTAATCTACTTATAAATATTTTTATCTGAACTATTTTTATATTTTACAATATTATAATTAATAATATTAATATTATATTCATTAATATAATTAATTTCTAATATACCTATTAGAAAAATAGGTGGTGTTCTAAATATTAAACAATCACCAAAAATTTGTACATTTATATATAAATTAAAATATTCCATGTGTTTGTTTATATCAATTATTTTATTTAACTTTGAGGTTTAATTTAAGATGTAAATTTATCCAGATAACTGCATTATAGGAAAAGCAGTTATGCATAAAAGGGAATGTTATTATTTTAAGAGATAGCTATATGGTTCCTGCAAGAATAACTTAGTAAAATAACTGATTTTTCTTCTTTTTTTTCATTTTCTTTTACTAGAAAATCATATATAATGATTTCCATAGGGAGGCGAGTAACATAATTGTTTATAATAAGTTCTCTCTACATATTACTGATGTTGTATGTACGTATGTAAACCAAAATAACTTTTTATTTTTAAAAACATGTCCAGTCTATTTTAAAAAAAAAACACTAATAAACACCAAATTAATACCAAGATGAATACTTACTTACCACTTTACATAAAAGGCTCTTTTCAGATCCATTTATTCATCAGTTAATAAAATACTATCAGGGAATATATTGCCTTCATCAGCTGATAGTTGTCATGATCAGGTGAATCAAATATCGGTTACAGTTAAGTCAGATTCGAACAGATGTTCTATTTTAATAATTTATCATTTTCAAAATTTACCTGTTCATTTATAAGTTTGCTCTTATGTTTATATTTGTAAATATAATTTGTTTTTAAATATTTGAGTTTATTATTATTTATATCTAGTTTTTCTAAATTACTTCTGTATTTGTTATTGTGTGTGTATGTGTAATGTAATTTGTTGTATTTAAAAAATAAAATTAGACAAAAAATTAAAACAAATCAAATTTTAGAAAACCAAAATGGATATAAGAATATTTTATAGAGTATTAATAAAAAAAAAATCCCTCCAAAAAAAATAATTCCATTTAAAAAAACAAGAAACATAAACCTGTGAAATATATTTATATAACTATTAATAAAAATACAAGAGTACAGTTATTAGTGATAATGTTCACAATTGTAGACATATCTATTCTATTTAATTTGGTTGATCATGACAACTATCAGTTTTAGCATACAATGAAAGTAATGATATAGTATTTTTAATAACTTGTGATGAATTAATGGATTTGAAAAGCATGCTAATTAGGCATAATAATTTTCATGATTGAATTCTTATCAATGCCTGCTTTTATTTTTACGGAATTTCAAACAAGGGCTCCTCTGTTTACAGGTACAATTTCTTTTGTGGTTTACATACAGTTAATGAATTTTAATAAAAGATTTTAAGAAATTGAATAAAAATTTGATACAATTTTCATTCAGAATATCTTGTCGGAGTTTTTATTGATGGTTTCCTTCTGGTAATGTATACGATCTGATACCTGGAGAATCACAAAAGGTAGTTCAGCTTCTCAGCTTCTTATAAGTAGTTTAAATTATCCATTTTCATTATTATTCAAATATATATATATTTTTTTTTTTTTACGCCACAGTTAGATGAAAATCATTGTAAATGCAGTTGATACTAATTTTAGGTTCCAATAAAAGGGAAGAGTGACTTTCTATTCTTTATCAATTTGTTCTCTCAATTTAATCTATTCACAATCATCAATGTTTATAATAAAATTATTGGTATTGAACTGTGTTATATATATATTTCTTTTATAAACTTGTCTAAAGTTTTAATTTGTTCACATATTGGTTTCTAGTCTGAAGAAGTATAACCCACCGGGTTTGTCTAGTGGTGAAAGTGTCTTCCCAAATCAGCTGATTTGGAAGTTGAGAATTCCAGCGTTCAAGTCCTGTTAAAGGCAATTACTTTATACGGATTTGAATACTAGATCGTGTATACCAGTGTTCTGTGGTGGTTGGGTTTCAATTAACTATACATGTCAGGAATGGTCAAATTGAGACTGTACAAGACTACACTTTATTTACACTCATACATATCATCCTCATTCATCCTCTGAAGTAATACTTGAATGGTAATTCCCAAAGGCTAAATAGGAAAGATAAAAAAGTCTGAAGAAGTATGTTTTCAGACTTTTCTTATTTGTTTTTTTTTTTATCTTTATTCTGTTACATGTTTGTAGCACATAAGCACTGGTCAGATCCCAATCGGAACAGTGTTTCACCTTTTCTGCCATGCCCGCATTTGCCCTGTTCTTTAGTTCATGTAATGCTGTACTGTACCTACCACTTACTCGGTTCTTATATATATATATTTATATATAAGGACAGAGTATATATATGATTCCAGTACTGGGCAGCAGTGTTATGTGTTCATCCATAACAAAATTCAAGATTATAAAAAAGTAGCTGTTTTGGCAATTTCTAAATTCTAAATTTTTTAAAAACCAATTGATTTTGATATAATTGTAGAATTGATTATTAACTGAAGATGCGGGATCCTGTGAAAAATGATTCTTGGTGTTAATTTAATAAGTTTAACTTATCTGTTTACTGTGTTTTGGTGGTTAAAGTTTCATTTGATATTGAATATATATATATATATATATATATATGTGTGTGTGTGTGTGTATGTATGTATGTATGTCTACACTGGAAAGCCTTCCAGTCAATTGGAACACACCCCCAACAAAACACATAGCTTATCAAAAACTCTGTATGATAGGACTTACAAGCTGAAATTAACAATAACTACAGTTTGTTTAGTGAGTGGTTGTGTATGAGCTGTGTGAACACTTAGTTATCTCGATCCAATAACCGAGAGAGTTTCATTATGCAGACAGGAATATATAGAGCAAACCTTCATCTGCAATTGTAGTTAACAATACTCGACTCCCTAATATCACCTACGCAGAAGTTTCTTATGTCTCTAATATATTACATTTAAGTAGCTAATGATAAATCTACTTCAGTGAAATGTCTTTCATCATGTTTTAACTATGCATAGTTTTAGTTTTATATTAAGCTACATGATTGTGGATGGTGACATTAATTCATGATTATTTTTATTTCTAAGAATCATTACTACATGTTCAACAAACAAAATTAACAAAACTACGCAAATCAAACATATTAAACAAAAAGTACACTATAAATCATCTTATAAATCTTATCTTTGAGGTCTATAGAATCTAATTTTTTTGTAATATTACAATTCAAAAATTTTTCTCCCCCAATGAGGAGTCTTATTCTGTAAGATTTTGGGGGTTAGTAACCCCACAGCCATAGCCTCAGCAGCTTTTCTTCCTGCTACACACAGAGCTACAGAACGCTTTACACTATACACATGCACTACACAAGTTACAACACATACCCTTACACAACAACATCCTACACCGTTTCTTCTTACATTTACACTTGGTGGTGTTACGACATCTTACAAAATGCAACCATAACCGAAGGTGGAAACTGTCATGCCAGTGGGTGAATGGCTGTTTGTAGTGAGTCTCAAATGATGTCCTCTGAGCACCTGGGTGAACCCAGTTGTATTTAGCTCTAGTCCAGTACACATGCGCACTGCTGGAGTGGTCCATTATATCAACGGTACTCGTGGGACCAAAATTGCAAGTCTACAAAAACTCATATGATGGTTGGTGGTCCATATGAAAAAACCACAAACTTTAGCTTTTGTGAAGAGATCACGCTCAGTGATGTCTGACAAGGATAGTTCTGAACAAAGTGTCAGTTTAAATGGTGACAGATCAAGTCTCCAATATAAGAACATCAGATTTATAGTTCTTCAAAGTAAACAGGAAGGTGGCTGGCTCCCTTCATAAGGTCTCGGCTTTCCTGATTAATAAAGTTGTAACGTTTCCCCAAAGAACATCAGGAAATTGCAAGGCAGATCAATTCTGCCTTGAAACATATAATTACGAGTTACTAATATGGGTGGTATAAACGTAAGTGCAGTGTCCTGCAAAACACTGAATACAAGCCGAGGGGTAATTTTTTACCATGACCTTCTGGATATAGATGTTAGAGAAATAGATGATGAGCTTCATTCCCAAGTTGTTAATGTTAAGCAATAATGAAATGGCAGAGTGGAATGGAAGAACCAACACCTCTTATATTGACTTTCAGCCTTCCAGTACTACCAGAAAAAATAAAAGTTGGTTACCTGTTAGTTCGAGTGTGACCTTTCATTCCTAACCCACGGCAATGTTTCAAATGTCAAGTATTTGGCCACACTACAACATCTTGCCCGAAAACTGAGGTATGCGCACAATGTATTAAGGAAGGCCACAATGACACTAACTGCCAAGAAGTTGAAAAATGTGCGAACTGCAGTGGATCACATACAGCATGCTCCTGAGATCCCAACTTTTAATGAAGAGAAGGCAATTCTCAAAACCGTATGGAGCAGAAACTTCCCCAGCTGTACAAAGAGAATATTAAAAGATACAAAATTCTCATAACCCAGTTAAACCAGATGTTTCTTTCACTGTCGCTACATCAAGTAAAGCCCCTGCAAATACAGGTAACAACAGTGTGGATCCTACAATGAACTGAAAAAGTTTGTTCAGATTTTATCTGATCAGGTTGCTTCACGTACTGCAACTATTTCTGAGCTAACAAAGATAAATAAGAAGTCGGTAGTTGCAGCTGGTGAAACTAACACTAGAGGGATCCCTCTTAAAGTCCTGTCCCCAAAGTTTTACCTGTATGGGTGGGAGTAAATACAGCTGGTGGTAAGTCACCTAATAAACTCCCTGTTAAGAGAAGCCACACAACCGCTCCTCTGGGATGTCATCTGTGACTTCCCATTTTTCAAAATCTCCCCCTCCATCACCTTGTATACTGGAGGATATGGTTGAGGAACCGCCCAACCCCAGGGCATCAGTTTTATAAAATCAAAAATTTGAAAAGTAAAACGATCACCTACAACTAATTTTTTTAATTTTATTTATTTATCTGTATTTCTGTTTCAACTACCTTTATTTATGAGCATTATTCCATGGAACATTAGAGGTCTTCGGTCCTGCATTGAAGATGTTGAAGAGTGTTGATGCATGCACATGAACCATTAATAATGTGCTTCCAAGAAATGCATCTAATATAGTAAGATGCGGTAACACTCAGAGGCTATTTCTGTGAGAGATACGACTCTTGTGGAGAGTAGAGAGACTGGTGGAGTTGCTATTTTCATGCAGAATGAGGTCGGCTACAAGGATACCACTAGCTCATTTCTGCCCTCATTCCTGCTGTTGCTGTAAATTGTCCTATTTAAATTGCATATCTGCATGTTGTATCTCTCACCAAACTCTGATTTCAATGCTCTAGACATATCAAATCTCCTCACACAGAGTCCATCACCATCGTTAATAGTAGGAGACTTTAATGCCCACTATATTTCATGGGGCTCTTCTGTCCCTCAAGGAAATATGATAAAAAGAATGGACAAAACTTACACCTCTGCTTACTGAATGATGGATATACACATTCATGTCCTTATAGTCTGGTATACTGTCCAACATCGACATCTCCTGATGCTCATCAAGTTTACTTCCTCGTCTTAATTCATTTATTTGTGACGACTTTTACAGCAGTGACCACAGGCCAATTATTATTACACAACTGCCAAAAAATAGTGTAATGTTTGTAGGGTGTATGTATGTTTATTTGTTCCATCATAGTAGCTTCCATGGCCAAACCGATTTAGATGCTTGACCCCATGTTGGAATCCTTGCATTACGAGGAGTGTTATATAATTATGTGCATAAATTTAAAAAACCCAACCTATATGCAAATTTACATATATACATATTATGTATATATGCATGCTTAATTGTAACTACAATGCCAAAAAAAAAATCAAATAAAATTGTTAATGGATTTTCAGTATCGATTTATTTCTATGGAAAATAGTTGTGTTTTAAGATCTACTACGATACTGAATGAATTAATTACAGTAGTAAAATTTATTTATTTATTTTATAATTATTATTACTGTTGTTATTTACTGTTTTTCAAACATCTAAGAAAAAATCTTATGATTCTTTTAACAGGAAGTATGTTCGTTCATGTAAGCATGTTCTTTCTTCTTGTTCTTATTTGTAGGTTTCTTCTTACTTATTATTAATAAACATTTAAGAAAAAAAATCATGATTTTTTTATGGGCAGTATGTTTGATCATGTAAGCATGTTCTTTATTGCTAAATATTAACTAATATTCCCTTTCTTTTATTTAGTGAGTTAATCAAAGCAACACAAACACAATTATTAGTTCATTGTTAAAAACATTATGTTTCTAAAGTTTATAACTAATGAGAAAGCGTTCTTGCCATAATTTTACAGCAAGTTGTGTATGAAATTTAAAACCAATAAAAAAATGTTACAGAATTAATTAAAAAAGTGGCATTAATAATTTTTTTAGATAGATACTTAAACACCTTAATTTTACAATCATTTTAGAATGACATTTTAAATATAATTAATAACTCGCATCTCAGGTATCGGATACAAGTTTCTGAATTGTTCAGAATGAATTCTTGAGGTGTGAGTTATTCAAAAACGACTCACTCAACTGATGAATTTTTTTGAATCTATCATTTGATTGGTCAAATGATCAATTTTATTCATGTAACTAGTGTTTTTATACGACTGCCCAAAAAGGAGTGTAATTGTTATTGTTTATTTATTTATGTATGTATGTTTCACTGTAGCAGCTCAACGGCTGAACCGATTTGGATATATGATCACGTGTTGAAATCTGTATGTTAATGGGAGTGTCATAGGCTATATATATACACACATATATATATGTGTGTATGTATATATGTATATTTAAATAGATTTTAAAAATTAAAAAAAATATATATATACAAAATTGTCTTCTGCACACTTCTCAATTATTCTATATTAAAGACAATATTTGTCAACAATGTTTTCTTTTCAGCAATCATGTTTTTTTATTTTTAATATTTATCTCTTGTTGCTTTTGGTGTCCGCTAAGTGGACAAAAGGCCACGGAAATGGATTGTTGAAAAAGCTGATTAGAACAATTACCATAAAGCCTTCCCATCACAGTGACGGTGCAGATGCCCTTGATACTTGAGAATGTCAATAGATATATTCCAAAAACATCTGCAAACCCTAGATATCCTTCTGTTCCTTGATGAAACTATGACTGCCAAAATGCTATTAGGAAATGACAGCAGGCACTGCACAAATTTAACTCCAGGCCTACAAATGAACATTTAAATTTGTACCCTAAGGCTAGAGCAGTGTGTTGTTGGATATTCTTGGACGCTAAGATGTGGACACCATTTCACTACTCCTATGTTTACTGTGTGGAAGAAGTTTCATGCAATTTGCAGATCACTGAAACAGTCCATTATCAGAGTCATTCATGAAGGAACTCCTTTCATCTTCTGCAGGGGTAACTACCTTAGCAGATTCTTTCTGCTTGATGTCTCTTTCCAATTCGGTGCTCCGACACCTATTGTGTATTTATAATGGTTTATTCACCACACAAGTCTTCCCACCAGTCAGGTCAGAAGCCATTATCATACCAGTTCCTAAACCTGGTGAAGACAAAGCATGCCCCTCAAGCTACCGCCCTACCTCCTTGACAAATGTTTTATGCAAACTGATGGAAAGAATGGTG
Organism: Lycorma delicatula; assembly: GCF_047948215.1. Lineage (NCBI taxonomy): Eukaryota > Metazoa > Arthropoda > Insecta > Hemiptera > Fulgoridae > Lycorma > Lycorma delicatula. Next base: position 40,221,316 of record NC_134458.1, read on the forward strand.
AACCGCAGGCTTACATGGTACTTAGAGAGCAATGACCTTTTATCTCTATAACTGTGAGGTTTCCACCAAGGAAGATCTTCCATTGACCATTTAGTGTCACTGAAGCAGCTATTCAAAACGCTTTCCTACTCCGCCAGCACCTCGTTGCTATCTTCTTTGATATCATCAAGGCAAACGACACAGCCTGGCGACATGGTATTCTAAACACCCTTAAAGAATAACTCCCCACTCGAGGACAGTAGCTTGCATTAAGGGTTTCTTAAATGACCAAACTTTTCGTGTTCATGTTGGAGATTCTTTATCAGATAGCGTCACCTTGGAGAATGGAATGCCTTAAGAAAATGTATTAAGTGCCACCTTGTTTGCTGCAGCCATCAACAGTATTACTGAATGTGTGCAGCCACATGTTTCGTGTTCTTTATTTTTGATGATTTTGCCATGTACACTACATCCTGTTTAACAGCCACAGTAGAGACACTATTACAAAACACTATGTCTCACCTTGAAGCTTGGTCCAAGGTTACTGGCGTCATCTTTTCACCTGAGAAAACAGAATTTGTAGTCTTTTCTCACCCTGGAACCCTTTTATACCATAATGCTTTCTAAACAGAGAGTTAATTGCTACCTCTCCTGATGTTAAGTTTTTAGGTTTATTTTATGACAGCCATCTTATGTGGGTCAAGCACATCAAATTATTAAAAACATAATGTTCCAAAGTTCTAGATATGCTGCGAGTCCTTAGCAACGCTAATTGGGGAACCGATAGGTCATGTATGTTGCAATTTTATTATTCCTTAGTTTGGTCCCGTTTAGATTATGCTTATGTCGCCTACTCTTCAACATGTCATAACGCGCTGAAGATGTTAGATGCTGTACATCATGCTTCCCTTTGTCTTGCTGCAGGTGCTTTTAGATCAAGCCATGTCATTAGCATACTTGTTGAGTGGGATGAGCCATAACTTTGGGATAGATGTGACCAATTTCTAGCATTTTACTTTGCTCATCTTAAAGGACAACCAAATCACCTTGCCTTTAACGCAGTTCTTGTGAATTGTAATTTACAAAGGTATGAAGATTATCCACATTATATTGCACCTGTGGGCGTTTGTACCATTTACTACATGTTTTAAATGTTGACACATCTATTTTTCCAAAGTATCCCTGTTCATAACCTCTGTGGAGAATCAGCCTTATAAATTTTATTTTTGACACCTTACCATATACAATAAAGAATCAACACCACCTATTGTCTTTTAGTAAATGTTTCACATATTCTCCAAGATAAACCCAGACACAATAGTACACACAGATGGATAGAAACAGAATGATACCGTTGGATGTGCATTTGTTGTTAATGGCAGAACTTATATGTTTGGTCTACCTAATATTACAAGTGTCTTTACTGCTGAACTACATGCTATCAATAAGGCTTTGAATATCGATAACCCAAAATACCATCATATCCTTATTTGTAGTGACTCATGTAGTGCGCTTCAAGCTTTAGAAGATTTGTACTCTAGACATCCTACTGTAACCAAAATCTATAATGCAATCATTGAGTTGAACTATCGAACACAAGTGAATTTCTGCTAGATCCTTAGCCATGTGGGAGTTGCGGGCAATTAAAGTGCAGATTGCGCTGCTAAAGACGCATGTAGTCAACCGTCCTTCACCACTTGTGTTACTACATGTGATTTTATTAATTGTGTAAAACATGCTCTTTGAGCAAATTGGCAAGGTTACTGGACTGCTACAGTTGGTAATAAACATCAACACATTAAAGACACTGTGTTGCCATGGGACTCTCAAGCAGAAAACTTCATCGAGAGGAAGTGGTCCTTTTGTCGATTGCAGTTAGGTCATACCAGAGACACTCACGGGTATCTGATGTCAGCAGTAAACGCACCAATATATATATATATATGATGCAACTGCCGCTTGACTGTGTGCCACATCCTTGTGGATTCCATATGTTATGCGACCTTGCATAAATTTAAATTGCCCAGAAACATTCATCGAATCCTGGGCAACGATAAAGAACCTTTTAGACTGGGTGTTTTTATTTCTTTGACGTGCTAGTATTTTACATAACATTTAATATTATTGTTAAAACTGTTTCTATTTTATAATTATGAATTTCATATTAAATCTTTATTCTTCCTGTTATCCAAGAAGGAGCCCTTTACACTCCTCTCGAACTTTGTTAAATTTATTCTTATATTTATTTTTTATTTTATATATATATATATATATAAAATAAAAATATAAAATAAATATTAATTATATAATATTAGTTATTTTAAGATTTTGTCATGATAATATTTATAAGTTATATGTCATTTTTTAGTTAGCTATGATAGTAGTTGTATGTTTTTTTTTAAATATGTTAGTTTAAGTTTTTATGTTGTTTTTAATTTTTGTTTTTGTTATATTTTATATTTTTGAGTTTTATATTTAAAATTTTTGTTTTCTGGGCGATGATAACGTGAAAATTTTTTTCCCCCAAAGAAAAAAAAAATTTTCTAAATTGCTTCCATAAATTTTTACTAGACTCTAAATTAACACATTACCTAACACAACATATTTCATTTCTTTCCAAGCTACACTATTTCTTCAACTCCATTCTGTATGTCCTTTTCGTCATCACTCGTCCATGGAACTGTCAGAACTGAAATCAGTTACATGTAATTTTACAATAAAGCACTCTGAAATTTTCTCTAACATTGGTTCAAGTTTTTAAATAATCTCTCTCACAGTTTTGCAAGTTGCTTTCCAGAAGTTTACATTTATTTCTCTAAATTTTTCTTTTGCCAGTTCTATTTGTCTTCTAAACTGAATGTTACATACATATATTTGGGAAATTAATTTTTAGCACATGCCCAGACATTCTCAGTAGCATTTAAGTCGGGATGATAAGTTGGTAATCTGACAGCACTATGTCTTTTTTCAGATAACAAAGAATCTTGTATGTTGTAAATCATTTGTGTAGTTTTATCAGCATATAAAATTGAGGTTTGAACATTTCATACAAAATTGTTATTTTGTCTTTAATGAACCAGTCAATCAGGTCTTGTTTTTTTGAATTTGAATGACCATTACAGATTTCTGTGACAGATTCGGTAGCAATTGAGACACAATGCATTTTTGAAAATTATTAAAATTCATATTATCTTGATACACCTGTTTTTGATCTGACTTAAATAATAGGAGAGTATTTTCAGTAAAACTGTCTTCTCCCACATTAACTATTATTGCTTCACTCCCTTTAGAAACAGGAGCTTTCAACCCTTCTGAAGAACCTAACAAGTAAGGATAGATATCTGACCCTTTGTGTGGGAAGAATATATGTAGGTTTCATCTATATATAACTGGATGATTTTCTTCTCTGTACTGTGTTAAGGAGCGCAGATACTGCAACCTTTTCATATATCTTCATTATCTATCAAAATTTTCTGTTTTCAGGTTTTTTTCACCTGAGGCCTATATTTTTCATGACTACACGAAGAGCCCAAATGTCCCCATCAAATGTTATTTGCTTTTTTACTAATGGCAAAAGCTTCCTCAGAGAGGAGCATTCTCCTTCCTGTAAGTGAAACTTATTCACCATCCTTCGAATGAAATCTCTGTTGAAATCATCCAGATCAGTTTTCAACTTCTCTTCCTTGGCCATTTTTTTATGACGAGTACTGATTTCCATTAGTTTTGTGTTGTACTTGTTGCTTTAAAATACGCTGAAGGGATCTAACCGATTGCTTTAGAAATTTTTTGCTTGTCCTTCAGCTTCTTTCTTCATAAAATTATAAATATTGAGAATAACTGCTTGAGTCTGACTTTTGATCTCTTTTCACCAGTTTTATGGGTTTATGTTTACCCTACAATAAATTAAATTTACAAGCAATTCAAATAAAGTTAACTAAAAAAATAACTTTTCTTTAATGACACTAAGACTATTTATAAACTTTTTAACATATTAAATCCAGTTATTGGTAATAAGAAAACATATTCAATGTTTTCACAAAAGTATGTAAACATGATGTTTTACGCTTGGAGTTCTGATCTCAACTGACAAGTTTTTTACTCCTACCACAAACTATTGCTGCGATGCTGTGGCGCATCCAATTTCTATGTGCTACTACTGAATAGGCAAGCTGTACTGCACACATACTAACGTCCTGATATAACTAGTGAAATCAAGCTACTAGCTCAAATAATGAATATTACCAATCTACAACTTAATTTCCTTGAATCCTTCTGAAAGTATGTACAAATGAGGTTTTAATGTCAGCTTGTTATCCAAAAATTATACCCAAATACCGCATCTAATATTTCTAATGTTCTGATTACATAGAAGGATATTTTGACAGGATCAAAACACCCTATAAAGTCATCATAGTTTTTTTTTTTATGTATTAAACCTGTCTATAAGCCTCATTCCTTCATAATTGTAAAGACATCATTTTACAAAACCACTTCCTTCCTATAGCTACCCTGCTCGATTTTAAATCAAAGCAGCAACATTTTTTCAGCAGAAGCAGTTTGTTTACAAATAAGAGAGAGCTGTAATTGCAAAGATATACTAAAGAATACAATTCCATAGCATTGCACCAAACATATTTCATGAAGAAATCCCTTAGTAATTTTCACACCAATAAAGGTAACACTGCTTTCTATCTACTGTGACCTAGCTTTGAAGGATGAAATATTGTTGCAGGAATGCATTATTAAACACAAAAAATTGATGACTTGACCTAATCTTTCTGCATAAATCTTTTTTATTCTGTTACACTTACTAGGCTGAAATAAGATTGCCTGAAATTTAAACTGTATTAATACTATTTTCAACACATTTGGGCATCGCACTTTCAAATATTTTACAAAGTACTATTAGGAGCATTAGTAGTCAGTAAGAAGGCCACAAGGAAATGTCATATCAATATCTTTATAGAGAATCTTAAGGAGTCTGATCTTTCAGATTTGAGAAAACACTCAGTCAAGCAATTTTAAATTTTTTATAAATATTGACAGTCAATACCAGAAAATTTCTTTAACATAAACACAGTAATAACATCTTTCACCTCAGTAGTGTTCTACTTGTCCATATCTAAAAGAAATAGTACAAATTTCCTTTTCAGTCATCGTAACAAAATGTCCCATATCAATCCTGTTGTCACACTAAGTTCTGACACAAAGTAAAATTGACTCATCAGTGACAAAGTAATAATTATCTGCAAGTAACGTATCTAGCAATTTTTCCATGATTCTTATTATTATTATGCTTTTACAGCCAACATGGGACCACTTCAATTGACACTTCAAGTCAATTTTAGTTGGATCGTTTCTGAGAAAAGCATGTTATTTTACTCTTCCGAGCTGCCCAGTATTTCTTCATCCGTTCAGATCTTGCTTTCTTTTCTTCATCTGTAAACACCCTCTTCGTTGTATTTTGTCGTTTGTCTGTCTTTTGTTTAAATCTAATGCTTTTGTCTTTTAGCTTTGTAATTTTTCCAGTTTTATTCTGTAGGTCAGTCAGGGAAATTCCCAATTCTTTCATATCTTCTCTAATTTCTTTGATCCATCCTACTTCTAGCTTTTGGAACCAGAGCTTTTCAATGATATTTCTTGACAGTCTTGTTTCCGGTGTCCTTATGAGATGACCAAAGAAAGAGATTCTTTTTTTCCGCATAGTATCAGTAACAGGCTCTATTTCTCGATACACCACCTCATTTGGCACAATCCACCATTGGCCTTCTTTTTGGTGTTTTTTATTGATACACGTTCTGACAATTCTCCTCTCTATTTTCAGAATTTTTTCAATTCGGTTTTTCTGAGTGATTTTGAAAAGGGTCTCGCTTCCGTAGGTGACTTCTGGCTGAACTACAGTTTTATAATGTTTAAGTTTTGTTTTAGCAGAAAGGCATTTTTTGTTATATGTTGACCAAGTTAATTTTTGGGATTTAATCATTTTATTTGTCCTGTTTTGCCATGTCACTTTTTCATTTAAATTATAAGTTATTATTTCCCCTAGATATTTAAATTGTTTTACTATTTTAATTTTCTGATTGTTTACTGTAATGTGCTCTATTACCAGAGGATCTATGGCCATTAGTTCAGTTTTTTCCAAAAGAGATATGAAGCCCTATCTTTTGTGCTAGGTTTTGAAGGTCCATGATTTGTGTTTTGGCTTCTTGAATATTATTTGCTAAAAGAGCGAGGTCATCTGCAAATCCTAGGCAATTTAGTGTGATGGAGTTTTTCTTAGTACCCATTTTTATATTTTTGGGATTTATTTCATACCATTTTCTCATGACAAATTCGAGGGCGCAGTTAAAAAGGAGTGGTGAGAGGCCGTCTCCTTGCCTCAATCCAGTTTTTATGTAGAAGGGTTGAGAGAGTTCACCTCTGAATTTCACTCTGATTCTTCACCCATGATTCTTATTATAAATAACCTATTCAGTAAAGTGAAAACTCACTCCCTATGTTTTTCTGCAAATATGCCATGTATATTTTTCTGGGATCCTAACTGTAGAGTATCAAAGTTACATCTTGTCAGATGATTCAGTTTGCATAGTTCATGATTCTAACCTGCACCGTACCACTACCGATTAATATTACATTTCAGCATGTGACCTCTATTTTCATAATGTTAGGATTTTCATCAGCAATGACAGTTGCATATTAAATTTTATGAATCTGTGACCATTAGTACTATCATCAGTCACTCTTCAATCGGTAACCTGTTAGCTGCACTACAATTCACAGACGTGGCTTCAGTATTAGTTCCTTCAAACTGCATCTACCTTCAGTGCATTGAAATTGGTCAGCAAACTCCCCAATTCATCATGAACCATAGGAATTCTATTATTCACTCACCATCTCCACTTTCCTTATCGCTAAATTGATATAATGGTTATTTAGAGTTCAATTCCCCTCTCAGTAATATCCCTTTTTATATTGCTTAGATAATAATAGAAAATTATCTTTCTAGACCCTTGTGTTGTTTGCTGTTTTGGAAAATCATAATTTTAGATGGGTCATTATTATAACAGTACTACTCTAGCAAATAAAGTTCTTGGTTGTAGTACAACATGAAAGTATGGTCCATATCAGTTAAGGACACAAAGGTGTTGGCAACTTTGCATTATTATTTTTTTAAATGGATACAGGTGAGAAATTCATTGACTTTCTTTGCTGAAGCAATTAATACAAAATTGTGATTCACATGAATTGGATTAGATATAAAAGCAAAAGGAAAGTATAAAAAAAAAGAAAATTTCTTATTCTCCAGTTAGTATTAAAAAATGATATGTCACATAGTTGATGGAAAGATGCAAACCACTGAGACATTGAAGAGTTTTTTACCAATTTAGTTATTAGTCTTCATCGTCAAACCGCTTTTATTAGTATCCGTGATTAACATATGAGGTGTGTGAGAAAAGTAATGAGATTGGTAACACTGCGAGCGATCTGGCAACGCTGTGTCTATTAGTCTGTGCTAGACTGGTTTGTTCATCCCTTCCACATGCTCAGTACGAGTTTCAACTTCGTTCAGCCAACACATTATTTTTGACGGCGCCATCAGTGAAGTTGTGTTTTTGTTGTGTGTTACGAAAATAGCGCATCGTAATTTAGAGCAACATTGTGCAATCAAGTTTTGTGTTAAACTTGGAGAATCCATGATTGTGACCTTTGAAAAGTTGAAACAGGCCTATGGGGAACATTGCTTATCAGCATGCACACGTTTTCCATTGGTACAAATCATTTTTGGAAGGCCGGGAACACATTGAAGATCAACCTTGCTCAGGGAGACCTTCAACTTCAAAATCTGATGAAAACGTTGAGCATGTGAGGGTTCTTTTGAGATCAGACCTTCGTTTAACAATAAGGATGATGAGTGAACAGTTAAATTTAAACACTCACCATACATCAAATTTTGACAGACAATTTGTACACGCAAAAGGTTCGTGCGAAATTGGTGCCGAAAAACCTCACAACGAAACAGAAGGACAATCAAGAAACTTGTGCGTTGATCTTCTTGAGAGGATTGACAATGACCAAGAATTCTTCAATCGTGTGATCACAGGTGATGAATCCTGGATATTTGAGTACGATCCTGAAACAAAGCAGCAAAGCGAAGAGTGGCACATTGTCATCTCCTCAACCAAAAAAATTTCGAATGAGTAAATCAAAGATCAAAACCATGCTGATTTGCTTTTTTGACACTGGGGTATCGTGCATAAAGAATTTGTTCCTCCAGGACAAACTGTCAACCAAGTGTTTTACAGAGGTGTCCATGAAAGGCTCAGGAAAAGAGTGAGTGATCCGCGTGAGACCAGACATTGCAGACAAGTGGATGCTTCATCATGACAATGCCCCGTGTCACACGGCCATTTCCATCAGAATTTTTGGCCTCAAAACGTATTCCAATGGTTCCTCAACCCCCCTATTCACCTGATTTGAGTTCTTGTGACTTTTTCCTTTTACTGAAATTAAAACATGTCATAAAAGGACATCATTTTGGAACTCTGGAGAAATTCAAAAGACTGTGACCGACCAGTTCAAGCCTTCCAGCGCTGCTACCAGGAGTGGTTACAATGAATCCGCCAGTGTATAGCTGCCCAAGGGAACTACTTTAAAGGCAATAATATTGTTGTTTGAAAAAAATAAAAACTTTGGTAAGTAAAAAGTCAGTTTCATTACTTTTCTCACACACCTTGTATACTTCTTTACATACACATTACATTACTGAAGTGATGATTCCTCAGTTACTTCAAAAATTCTGAAAAATGTTATATGCCTTACTAGCCTTTCTCATTCACTATTTTCTTCTTCAGGTTCATCTGCATCACTAGTCTATTTAAGATTTGTCCCCTTTTCTGAAATAGTTCTGCACAATTAAATAAAATATTTATGTCACTGGCAAACTTTATCTAGCTTGTTGAATTGAAAATGTTTATTTTAGCAAATAAAAGATCTTGCCTTCTGTCAAGCAGTGCAGGGTAATTGTTAGACAGAAGACAAACCAACATTATAAATTGAGCTTAATAAAAAATATGATTTTACGACAATGGCATGGTTTGTTTTATATAAGAAAACAGATGATATCTCCACAGATTTACTATTTCTGCAAACCACTAACCATCCACAGGGCTTTTGATAGACTAATTTGCTTTTTAAAGCTTACAAATGTTTCTTAAAAATACTATATTATTATGAATCGTTAATTTAAATGAAACTAAAATGGCTAGTAATCGAACAAAAAGGTAATGTATTACCAGAGGGACTTAATAGTTTAACATTACTTTCTAGGTTAGTAATTGTTTTATACTTTGTTTATTACAGACCAAATGTTCCACCTTCCTGGTTTGAAAATTAGAAATTAGCAAGATTTCTAAGATGTTTACCCTTTTAAAATTTTATCTTGTTCTATGTAGTGAAGGTGTACAAGGGACATCATAGAATTAAGAACATTTACTTTCATCCAGATACCTCCCACTAGTGATGCAGTTCCCTATTTCATTTTCAGTCTATCCAAGTTTGTGACCACAAACATTACTGTTTTTTCCAGGCATTTAAAATAGTGAAAAAATCAAAACGATTTACATCTGATAGGTTCTTAAATTTCTTGTTTACATCCTGAAGAACATAAAAAATAAATAGGAACACTATTGACATTTACCAATCAATATAAAGAAGAGACCTTAATTAATTTTTTTATTGTACTGTTACTAGTGATGAAATATGGATCTGTCAAAAGTTATTAAAAATAAATTACAATTGATTGGCATTCAAGAACTTGCACAGCAGTACCAACAGGCATCCGCAATCAGGTATGCTTTTAAGTCGGTGTTAATACTGAAACACTACTTCAACTACTTGGCTGTGAAGTATTCAAGAATTTACCATAAAGCCTGATCTAGCCCCCACTAATTTTCAGTCATTTCCTAATCTTAAAAAATGTTTAGGCAGCAGTCATTTTGGAAGTGACTTGAGGTCAATAACAGCAGATTTTAATAATGAACTAGAAAAGCCGATGAAAAGTGTAAATGAATGTATGATCATTTCTGAGCCGATGGTGAGCAAGTACAGTTTTGTGACATTAAACAGTACCTATTTTCTTGCTCACCCTTGCTTGCCAATGTATTTTCAATTTCTTTCATTTCATTTTACAGAGCAAAACAAAGAAAACTTTTACAAATGATTTTCCATCACTGTCATCACTTATTACAGATTAAAATTTGTTTAATCAAGGTCAAGTCTCTGTAGTACAAATTTGTTAATGAATGTTGGGTTTAAAGATTAGTTTGTATGCAAGTTATTCTGTGCATTTAGATTTTAATGATGTAACTTACTTGATATGACTAATACATAAATTAAGTGATAATGATGTTTATTGTTTAGTCTAGATATTAAGTATATTGTTTATAAAAGGAAATGTACACGTATTACTCTATACGTAAAATAAATGATTATTTTATTGGAAGTAGCAAAAAATATACTAAACATTGTTAATTTTAATTATGCAATACTTTTTTATATAATTTATATTAACTTGGCTTCCGCAGTTTACGTTAAATTGTCATTTATCTTTTATTAATTATTCTGTTTCTAATTAACCAAGGAAGAAGATATGATTCAACCAAAGTATAGCAAAATCCAAAAATCATATCCTTTATCAACAAAAGGAAGTGGAAGTTAATTTATTTTATGATAATAAAACTATTTAAAACTGTAATTAATAATTAGATAAAACCAATTCTGCCATTCACATAAGTTGTTTACTATGTACACCGCTAGTTGCAGTCATGGTATATGTACTAACTATACTTATTACTCTAGAATAATAGGTTTTTCATACTACTCGCATGTTGACCATCTGTCTGTTGACTATTCGGATATCTCTTGCATACCCTTGCTATAAGCTTAGAAATATATCACATGTAACATCAGTTATAAAACATGTCAAACAAAACATGATCAGTTTTTTTTCTACTTTCAATGTTTCATGTAATTAGATTTTTCAACTTCTGTAACATTACATATTGGTTTTTAATTGCCCTCATGACCTTTCAACTTCACAAAACTTTACTCAGAGTACTGCATTAAAAGTTTTTGAAAGTTTATAACTTCTAAACATAGTAAATTAACTTTATTCAAATTGATTATGAATATAATTAATCATAGTCTGTTAAATGTATATTATGATGTGCAATTCTACTTCCAGTTATTTTGTTTTTTTTTTAGTCACGTGTGGAGAGGTGTGTTGTACAATGCAGGGATGATGTATATGATAAAATTGGTCCAAATGAAGGAGAGGCTGAGGTAAACCATATTTTATACTTCATTTAAACAAGCAGTTAAATGTTCTGTTATAATGAAAAAAATATCAATTTAATATCTAAATACATGAATATGTTTTTATACCGTAATAATGTTTGCATAGATTTTTATATTCTGTAAACGGATTTTCACGTTTAGCTCATACAGCAATTATGTACTTGTGTCAAGAAAGTTTTTGTAAAAATTAATATAAATATAATCTTATTTATTAAAATTAATTTTTTCATTTACTCCATTTAGTTGTTATCCACATTTATTACTTTTACAGACCTGATTATTTCAGCAGAATTTTTTATTATAAAATTTATATAGATGTGCAAGTTTGTAAAAGAAACACAAGTGAAAAAAAATTATTCCATTGCTGAGATGCAGTTTGCTAAATTATTAATATAAAAACATAATTTTCCCTTCTTTATTGCTATAATTATTTTCTTAACTTGATATTACATTTGTTACTATATAGAAACCAGAAACTTAACTTCATTGAAGATTAGTTTCCATAAAAGATGTTAAGGTAGGTTGAAATAATTTTTTTTTCATTTCTTTTTTTCATTTTTTTTTTTTATCAGTTGACTGATTTGATGCTGTTCTCCACTCCTTTCTGTTCTATGCTAATCATTTAACTTCAAAATATTTACTGCATTTCACATCCTCAGCTATCTGGGTATATTTTATAAATACTATTATTTTGCCCATTACAGACCACAAAGATGCAGTTGCAGTCCTAAAAATGAAGAACAGAGTTGGATTTTCACACATAAACAATTTTGAGAAGCATTTTATAATACAAAAAAAAATATTGTACATCTACTTTATAAATCAAATATATAAGTTTACAATAAAAAAATATTACTCAGATTCTCAGGCGATGAAACATTAGCTACTTCTTAACAGGTTTTACAAGCCAAACTGGCATAGGTCCACAAAATGAGTACAAACAGTTCGAAATAAAGTATATGATCTCATACCTGTCAGAGTCTTTTCTGTATAAAATTGTCATAATATACGAGGGTGAATCAAATTTAAATGGTAATTTTGCTATTCTATGCAGCATGCAGTTCTGAACTGAATGGAGAAGTGGGAGGGGGGTTAATGTTTGGTGTGCTAATGAGGGGGAACCAGCTTGGATAGTTCTTACACTCTGTTCTGTTGCCAGTACAGCCATGAGTGAGCAATAGGTTCCGTTGTCATTGCACAACATATAATCATAAAGTTTTTAACTAATGAAGGTGTTTAACCCACTGAAATTTTAACTCGTTTAAAGGTAGAGTTTGGGAACGCTACACTGTCATAGAACTGAGTGTATATGTGGGCCTGACAGTTTAAGGGCGGGCAAGAATGTGTAGAAAATGAAAGTCATGATTGACGCCCAAGGTCAATTCTCACAGCTGACAACATTTGTACCACTTGAGAGCTTACTGAAGGTGATCGCCAGTTCACTGTTGAAGAAATCATGTCAGAAGTGAGTATCAGTTATGGAGTGCTCAATCCACTATCACTGATCATCCTGGCTGTAGAAAAATTATTGCTTGATGGGTTCCGAGGTTGTTGATCAAAAATAAAAAATAGGTCAGGTTGGAGATCTGTGAAAGACTTCTGAAACGATTTTCGGCAAGAAGGGGATGATTTTTTGAAGCACATCATCACATGTGATGAGACATGAGTCCATCAATACATTCTGGAGTCAAAAATAGTAAGGAAGGAGGCTGCCCAGTTACGGTCAAAACCTGTCTGTCAGCCAGAAAAGGTCTTCCAGTGATTTTTTTTAAGGGGAGTTTTAATCATTGAGTTTCTCCACAATTAATGCAGCTTATTGCTAGCTGCGGCAGTCAACAAAGGATGGGGTATACCCATCAGAAATGTTATCCTTCTCCATGACAACACCAGGCCACACACTGTTATTTTGACAAGAGATAAATTGGAAAAAATGCACCAGGAAACCCTCAACCACCCTCCCTACAGTCCAGATTTGTCCCAGCGAGTATTTTTTGTTTGTACCTTCAAAGAATCGCTTGGAGGGGAATGATTTGAAAACAATGAAGACATCGAGGAGTGCATGCGCAATTGGTTGACACTCGTCCACAAACCTTTTATGAACAAGAAATATTCAAGTTTCCAAATCGTGGGCAAAAGTGTGTAGATCATACAGGAAGATATAGAGAAATGATGAAGTGTATGAATTGTGTATATTATTAATCAATAAATTTATAAAAAAAAATTACTGTTTATATTTGATTCACCCGCATATAAGTTTATGAAAAATTATTAATTTGTTTATATTAAAAAATAATAGTTCATTTTTATCATTCATTTTGTGTGACAGATTACTCTTAATGACAGAGAAATAACTATATGAATAAAGTGAAGTTATTCTTGACGCATAAGCTTGGGTAGGATACAGTTTTGGAATGTCCTTGTCAGGTGAGGGGCAAAGAACAGAACACATTAACAGCACATCTCTGCATACCATTTCGCTTGTACAAAGTATTACTCTAAGATCTGACAGCTGATTTCTGCAGGTATCTGCTTTTTAATGAAACTCAATTTAAATGAATGATTAATGATAATTTAATACATTACTACCAGGTTGCCTAGCAAAAATTAGCCGCACTTACCTTTAATTAAATATATTTAATTAATCTATTTAATGATTTGCAACTACATTTTTTTTAAGTGAATTAAACATTATTTGAAAAAAAATGTTGTGAAGAATGTAAAAAAAAAAAGGTTGCCGGCTCTCAGTGAGCTGCAACCTTCAAATTGCCAGGTGTAAACAGGTGTGTTATTGTTAATTATTTATGCTCATTGGGTTTATCAAAAAAATTATATACTAAATTGAAATTTAATTTTTTCTGTAAACAATAACACATGATTGCATATAAAAAATGGCCGCAAGTAGTGGTTGCCATTAATTAAACTAAATTTATTATTACATAATAAATAATGAAAACAGCAAAAAAGATGAGAAGTCTAAAATTGATTGTCATCGTCTTTATTCAAAATGAAGCAGCACACGCATTCCTTCTCTCTCATTCACACTCCTCTAGACTTTTTTTTCCCCCTATTTTTAAGCCTCTGGTAACTACTATTCAGATAATACTTCAGAGGATGATATGTATGAGTGTAAATGAGGTGTAGTCTTGTACAGTCTCAGTTCGACCATTCCTGAGATGTGTGGTTAATTGAAACCCAACCACCAAAGAACACCGATATCCACGATCTAGTATTCAAATCCGTGTAAAAATAACTGACTTTACTAGGACTTGAACGTTGGAACTCTCAATTTCTAAATCAGCTGATTTGGAAAGATGTGTTCACCACTAGACCAACCCAATGGGTTACACTCGTCCAGACTGAAAATAATTAGTTCAAATATGACAACCACTACTTGCGGCCATTTTTTTACAGGCTACCGTGTGTTATCTAGTACAGAAAAAATTAAACTTCAGTTTAGTATATAAATTTTTTGAAAAACACGATGAGTGTAAATAATTAACAATAACATACCTGTTTACACCTGGCAACTTGGAGGTTGCAACTGACCGAAAGCTGGCAACCATTTTTTTTTATATTCTTCACATCATTTTCTTTCAAGTGACGTTTAATTCACTTTAAAAAAATAGTCGCAATTTGTTAAAATATATTAATTACAATAAAATTAATTAAAGATAATTGCGGCTAATTTTTGCTAGGCAACCCAGCAGTAATGTATTAAATTATCATTAATCATTCATTTAAATCAAGTTTCATTAAAAAAAAGATACCTGCTGAAATCAGCTGCTGGATGTTGTACTAATGCAAGAATATTGAAAGCCATCCTATAAACAACATACACACAGTGTTAAACAAACATACAAATTTTTGAAAAAACATATTTACAGAAACTGTTACACTTAATTAAATATTACAAATTTATTTTTATCACTCAAATAGTATGATTGGAGAAAATAATCATAAAACCATCTGGTTTTTGTTGCAAAAATTATAAATAGTTTTCCAAAGGTCAAGAAAGAAAGTTTACACATTTCTCCATCAAGGCATTCTTAAAGACAAAGCATGGTATTAGCAGATTAAATAAGAGCAGTAGGCTACACTGTACTCTATTAGCTTATAGAGTGAAGAATAAACAAGCATTGTGTTTGCATTAGTGAGTTCATTATGATTCTGCTGAGTCTGACACTTGTATCAGTGCTGATTTACAACGCGGCCATGTCTATATTCATCAATATAATCAAACCTTTATATAATGTTTTTGTCTTCTCAGTTCTACTAAAACCCTTGATCTTTTCATATGATTATTCTTTTGTTCTCGTGTTCAATTTTTGTATTTCTGTTGATTATTTATTTACTCTAATGTTATTTTAATTTAATATAATGCAATTTTTTTAAGTTTACTGGAAGATGAGTGTAGTGTATTTTTAGAGTTGTGTCTGTACGACTCAAGTTATACCAATGTTTTGACACCATGTCTGATACTGATTCAGCTGATAATAGTGCATCATTATTGATATCCCCCTAAAAAAAGACAACAAAAAGCCCATAAGTCGTGTGGAAAAACAATTCATTTAAAATGCTTACAAAAAGCAAATTACAGAGTAATCCAACGGCATTGATTTCAGATATCATTAATAAACTGCTAACATGGAAATGGCGCCGCTTCGGCGTACAGTGTGGTTTAAGAATATGAATCTTCTAATGAAGTAAAGTAGTGGTTTTCAAAAAATAAAACCTTGCAAATCAATTGAAGAAGTTGACAGTTTCGATAAAAACACGATTTGTAAAAAAGTACATGAATTTTATTTATTGAGAAATAGTTTAGTGATGTGTTACCTCCTCTGGAAGATAATTCAGTCATTGTCTTAGACAGCACCCCTCATTATTCATGTAAAAGGGAAAAAATTTCAGCTGTGTCTTGGAAAAAGAATGATATCAAAATGTGGCTTAGTTCAAAAGGAATGATTTTTGAAGAGAATGAACTTAAGGTCCAGTTATTGCAAACGGATTTGCATATTAAAAGTAATTCGATTGTGTATAAAATTGATGAGTTAGCAAGATCCAGTTGCAAAACTCAATTACCTCCGTGTCATTGTGTACTCAATCCAATTGAGTTAATTTGGGGACAAATCAAAAGTTACATAGCATCAGAAAATACTGCTTTTAAATATCTGATGTTAAAAATTTATGCTTAAAAGCCAGTGATAAAACAGGCCAGCAGAAATGGAAAAACTGTATAAAACATGTAACAGATACTATTGAACCAAGTTAATGATAATTGGATAATAGAAAACAAAATAATGCCTTCAGTTGTGTCTCTTAATACTGACTGCACTACAGATTTCTCGCAATCAGATGACAAAAACTGAATTGAATTTATTATTTGTTTATTATCATAGAAATTTATTCTAAGATATTATTAAACTTTTACTGTTTGTGGACAATTAACTATTTCATAACTCTTAAAAAACTCAAATTAAATGCCTTAATTTCTTTAAATTTAAAAAATATGTATATAATCTCTGTAAAATATAATAGCGGGTGGTTGCTGAATATTAACTAATATTGCATAGCTTCTTTTAAATGCATCAGGATTTGTAGGAGATGCCTGTAAATCGGCTGTCCGAACACTCATATGTACAGCCTGTTTACTTGAACTCTATAAGATATAGATAATTTAAAGAAGGAAATGGATGGATTAGAGCTAGATATAGTAGGAGTTAGTAAGGTAAGATGGAAAGATAAATATGGTCAGGGAATTTTTAGTGAATAGTTGATCCAAAATGGAATAGCAGAAGTAGAAACGATAAGAAAATTTGACAGAGTGTTATTATAGGCGGCACAGTGAGCAAATTATTTTAGTCAGGATAAATTCAAAATCCAAGCTTACAGTTACATGCAGGTTTATATTATGACCACTTTGGCAGAAGTTGAAGAAAGGATATATGAAGAAATAGATTATTTAATTGAATATAAAAAAAGGGGACAGCAGTTTCATAGTAATGGAGACTGGAATGCCATATGAGGTGGTATCAAAATTTTCAAGACTAGTTCTGTAACTCACTAACAGATGGCAGCACAAGGCCACATACACAGTCACAGAGACCACTTACCTTCATAAGTCTGTGCCAAGAGACATGAACTTCTTTTTCCTGTTTTAGCCTCCAGTAATTACCGTTCAGATACTTCAGAGGATGATGTGTATGAGTGTAAATGAAGTGTAGTCTTGTACAGTCTCAGTTCGACCATTCCTGAGATGTGTGGTTAATTGAAACCCAACCACTAAAGAACACCGGTATCCACGATTTAGATTTAGATATTCAAATCTGTGTAAAAATAACTGACTTTACTAGGACTTGAATGCTGGAACTCTAGACTTCCAAATCAGCTGATTTGAGAAGATGCGTTCACCACTAGACCAACTTGCTGGGTCAAGAGACATTGAACTGTGTGCGTCGGTAGCTATGCAGCGTTACCACTTTTGCAGTTCCAATATGAACAGCAAGCTTGAACAAAGAGCGAATGTGTAACTCAACAAATCTGCCATAGAGATGTTATACATGATGCAGCATGTTTTTCAGCAATGCTGCCATGAGTCATGCAGGGTGTTTTGAATGGCATGTGTGCTTCAAGAGTGGAAGAACATCACTAGAAGATAACAAAAGATCAGGAAGACCTTAGAGCTCAACAACGGAATATGTTGAAACCATTTGGCAACTTTTACATAACCAGTCTACAACATTGCTTCCATTGTTAATGTGTCACATGGAACAGTCCAATTAATCCTGATGTGTGATTTGAACATGCACTGTGCGACTGCCAAAATTCCTCTCAGGCTGCTGACAGGAGTGGAAGGAACATCATGTTGAAGTCTGTCAGGAACAACATCAGCATGCCATGGCCCATCCTTCTTGTCAAGGATCATTACTGGTAACAAAACTTGGGTGTTCGGGTATGACCCTGAGACAAAGCAACAACAGTTCTCAGTTGAAGATCACATTATCTCCACACCTATAAAAGGTGAGTTAGGTCAAACAAGTACATGCTCATTGTCTTTTTCAACATTTGCAGTTGTGCATAGAGAGAAATCGTGTCCCGAGTGGTCTGACCATCAATAACAAGTTCTATTGTCAGGTTTCAACGTGGCTGATGGAGGACATTCAGGGAAAGTGACCAGAGCTGTGACGCACGAGAAACTGAATACCCCAATGCATCCTGTCACACGTGAGTTTCTTGCAAGACACAACATGATCTTACTACCCATATGCCATACTCTAGATTTGGCCCTGTGGACTTCGCCCTTTTCCACAGTTGAAGATCCAACTTAAAGGGTGCTGTTTTGATTTTGATACCATTGTGGAGATCAACATGAATCATAGAAGTTACTTGCCACACTTCGAGAAGTGGACTTCCAGGACACATTCCAGACATGGCAAGAACGCTGGGAACACTGTATTGCTGTGCAAAGGGACAACTTTACAGGTGACAATGTGCTTAGGTAGATAAATAAGGTAGTTTCTTGCCATGAGAGCTAGTCTTGAAATGTTTTGATCTACCTCATAGTAGAAATACAAGAAGTGATAGGTTGAGAATATCGTATATGTCAATGAAATAAAAGAGGAATAAGCAGAAAGCTTTTGAAGTTTTTCACTAAGTATAAATTAATTTGTAGAATGACGGGTAACCTATAGATAAGTTTAGATGTGCTGTAAAATGTAAATATTTTTTTTATTTAAGACAAATTTTTTGATTTTTATGAGAATGTCTAAATTAAGTTTTAGTTCAAACCTCTTCATTATGTATAAATGAGCCACAATTAGTAGTCTTTTAGTACTAAGGCAATCTCTTTTAAAATAATTTTTATTCCTGTTTTCATAATCATGTTAATTAGTAGATTGCTGTAAACTTAGACATGGTAATGCAAAGTAAATAATAGGATGAAGTTAGGACTTGTTTCTGAGTAACCTGAAGAAAATTTTTAAGGTGACTGTTGAGAATATGGTTTAACATTTGACAACAGTTTGGGTTTCGAAAGTTCAATCAAATCAGTAGTTTTACCAAAAAAGTAATGTAAAGAGCCATGACTGCATGCACTGAAGCATTTTAAGCATATTTGTGTGAGATTTTCATCATATCAGGGAAAGTGCTAAATGATTTTGCTGGCAGATTATAAAACTAAGTGCAACAGCTCAGGATCTGTCTAGCCGTAGAGAAGAACACACAGTATTTAAAGAGGCTTGCTCTATTGTGTAATGACTTGTGACAATGTTCAAGCAGAACTGTTTTTCTTTTGTAAGAGGTTATAGACATACAACCAGAGTAAGGTAACTAAGCAGTCAGGAAAAAGCTTGTCTTTCACTAATAAGCTTAATGATGAGAATCAGATTGAGTGGAATTCCTCGATGCAGATTATTACAATCAGTTGACATCCATAGTATATCTAACAAAAGGCAGTAATTTATAACTACTATGCCCAGTTTCACAATCACTATCTTGTAGTAATTTGTTATTTTTCTAAAAAGTATATTAAAGTTCATTGGATCACTGATCATTTTGAAAGATGACTGTTTTATAGGATATATTTTGTCCAGGTTTTAATCCACATAAATATATTTAAGATTACTGAATTTTATTATGTGATGTGTTTAATACGACTAAGCTCTTATGTGTTACTCTTTCTTTTTCCTCATCATCATTATATGCTACCACAAGAAAAACCTCTTTATTTATATATATATATATATATATATTGAGATAAGACTTATCTTACCTTAATTTCTCTTAAAAGTACTTTCGCAGATCCCACATCCTCAGTCATGATTGAAATAATTGTGTTATTGTATAATAAAAATACTAAAATAATGAAAATTGCATATCGATTATTATTTAAATGAGTGCTGCTATCTGTTGTAGTTGACAGTCTTCCTCAAACACTCTCTGATGGTTTATCAAATTATTTTGTTTATATATGTTATATTTTTCTAATATATCTCATTTTTATTAATTTCTAAATTTGTGTAATATCACAAATAGAATGTTTATTGTTTATTAGATGGTCTGCCATATTAGATACACCTAATTTATTGTTTTTGTAATTTCTATAATTTTCAAGAAATCTAGTTTTAAAGGATCTATTTGTTTTTCTTATATAAATAGCATCACAATCATTAAATTAATTTTATAAATTCCACACAAATTTTTTATTTTATTATTTTTTTTCTTTGAGGTTTTAAGGGACATAGACTACACTGGTCATTAGCCCCTTTCCACATAAAAAGAAAATAAAGTATTTTTTTTTCATCCCAAAAAAAATACTTGCGACATAGTCAGAAGACTAGTCTTTTTAATACACCACATGACTAATCATGGGATTAAAACCCCAAAAGAAATAAAATAGCAAGGGTGTAAAGGGTCCTTGCCACTTAAAATCACTAAAAACTTACACATTAAAACACTTAAACCATTTCCAGTGAAATGTTGTCAAATCTTCAAACGCTGCATCAAAATCAAATGAATAAAACTATTTTAATCGTATTCTTCATGCTATCGCCTAGGCTTCCCCTTAGGCCATCCTTTCTTGCTTCTCTTGTCCTTCCTAAAGGCCTCAATGTCAAATTCCAAGGTATCTGAGGCCTTAGAGATGAAATCTTCAGATCCCCTGCCAGAAATCACGGAGGATCTCCTGCTGCTGACATCAGAAGACACCAGCTCTGGTGGTGCAGTGAGAAGTACATCACAGTTGCGACTTGATGCACTCACTACTAGAACATGTGGGATGCCGAAGTCCTCAACCTCTCACTCAAAGGCCTTCGTGCTTTTGGAGGCTCCATTTTGGTTTTAGTTAAGTCCTCTTTTCCAAAATTTTTATTTTCTCAGTTCCCTGCATGGGAATTTTTGCTATTTCCACTTTAGCTTCAGGCTTTTTGTCTATTCTGCTTTCACTGTGTCCTTCACCTTGTAACTGGTCGAAGGTTCATTCCTCAAAGCAGACAAACTCTTTTGTTTGACAACTGTTGCTTTCTTCCGCTGTTTTGGGCTATCTTCTCTGGTTGAATGATTTCCAAGTTTGTTGTTCACAATATGTTCAACATACTTGCTAATGTTGGTGTCAGTTCTGCAATGACATCCTTTGCTTTGAAAGAAGATGCAGGAGATAACACAGCCTATGCATATGACAATAACTTTTGACGATCTATTTTTCACGATTTTCTTTCCTTCAAAGTAGCTCGCTTTTTGAATTGTCTTGATGTATATTATTATTATTTTAGCTTTTTAAATATTTTATTATGTGGTTATTAGGTTTGTATGCTAATTTAAATATTTCTTTATTGCAAATTTTAGTAAAGTTTTTAATGGTATTATTAGTATATAAATACTTTATGTATATATTTTTTACTCTTTTGTGTCTTAATATATATTGGTTGTGAGTTAATTATTTTGTTGTGTTTTGATAATTGATTTTTATAAATATTATTAATTAAAGTAGTATCATATCCGTTTTCAACTGCTACATGTTTTATGATGTTTATTTCATTATTTAACATTTCCTTGTTATTATATGCGTTTGATTGCTCTATTAATCATATTTGTATAAGTGCTAATTTTATGAGACCAAGAGTGATTTATTTATACTAAGTATTTGTTAGTTATACATTATTAACATGTGTCCTAGCATACCTACAGACCTTACCATAAAAATAATAAATAGATTTAAAAGTAACCCAGAAGATCTGAAATTTTTTAAAAGTACTGTCACTATTATAAGAAATGTATCTCAACAAAACTATTTTATAGTAACAAATATTATACACAAAAAATACCTTACCTGTGGGATTTCCACTATCAGCAATTATGTCAGAAATATACTTACAGGATTTTGAGAGTAAATGAATACATGGAATTACTCATACACATAAACTTTTAATATGAACATGATATGTTGGTGATATTCTCATTATATTTAACCCAGTAATAAACAATGAACATCTAATAATATTAACCAAATATTTATAGTTAAAATTTAAAATTAACATTTAAAATAGATAATAATAGAATGTTGAATTATTTAGATGTCAATATTGAAATAAACAAGGACAACCAAACTGAAACATCAGTATATAGAAAACCTACATCTAATAATATAACAAGTCATAAAAAATCAAATTATCCTTGATCTTATAAAATCAGCACTTATACAAATATGATTAACAGAGCAATCAAACACACATAATAACAAAGAAAAGTTAAATAATGAAATAAACATGTAGCAGTTAAAAATGAATATGATACTACTTTAATAGTATTTATAAAAAACAACTATCAAAACAAAATAACTACCTTACAACCAATACACAATAAGACACAAAAGACTGAGAAAATATACATAAAGTACACTAATAATATCATTGAAAACATTATTGAAACTTACAACAAAGAAATATTTAAACCAGCATACAAACCGAATAATAAAAATTTTAAAATAAAAGTAAATTTAACGATTGTGATGGTATATATATATATATATATATATATATATATATATATATATAGAAAAAACAAATAATCCTTTAAAACTAGATTTCTTGAATATTACAGAAAATTACAAAAATAATAAATTAGGTTTATATAATATGGCAGACCATCTAATAAACAATAAACATTAGATTTCTAATAGTAACTCAAATTTAAAAATATTAGAAATGAATAAAAATGACTTAAAATTAAATATATTACAAAAATATTATATACATAAATACAAACAAAATTTCAATTTGATAAACCATCAGGCAATGTTTGTGGGAGACAGTGCTGCAGATAGCAGCACTCATTTAAATAATAATTGATATGAAATTTTCATTATTTTAGTACTTTTATTTTTAAATTTTTATTATGGAGTTATTTCAATCATGACTGAGAATGCGGGATCCCGCCAAAGTACTTTATAAAAAATTAAGGTAAGATATGTCTTACCTCAGTATTCTTTATTAGGAGAATTATTTAATAGATTTTAAATATAATTTAACAGTACAGAGGAATAATATGAATATTAAAATGATTAATTTCAGTAAAATAATACACTTATTACTGTAACTATGATGTATATTATATGCATCAAGTTTTGAATGTTTACAAATTGTTGTAAACATTCAAAATAAACATCAATAACATTAGATTTCACACCTCGAATAACAAAATTTAAATTTTATGCTACATATTGTTTTAAACTTCAGTAACTTTAAACAGGATTTTATTCCGTCTAAGGTTAACTAAATAAGATAAACGAAAGCAAATAAAAGGCTGAGTTTTTAAAGAATGGAATGGTAAGTCAAGCTTATGGTCATGGTTTTCAAGTCAAGATTTTTTTATTAAACTTAAATCCAGAGGCTTGTTTACACTGAATGTTTTAGATATACATTAATCGAATAAACTATAATTTACTGGTCTTATTTGTTGCAGGTAGCTAAACATCACAGAGCATATGATGATTGTGCAAAAAAGTGTATAAATAAAATGATACAAGCTGTTCCTAATTTGTCAGAAAAAATGCACACACACCTAGAAGATACAAGCAGTCGCAATAACTATGTCTAAAATATGAAATTCTTATTTATTGAAAGTTACCGTTTGATATGTTAGTTTTATTAAATCTATGTAATTTTTTTCACTTCTTTATTTCTTTTCAGTTTGTATTAACTACTGTTTTTAGTTAACTTAGTAAAAATCTGGTAATCCAGATTTGATAGCTCATATAGCCTCCTAAATATAAATAATAGTGCTGTTGTCGCTTCCACACTTTTTTGTGTTTACTGCTATTGTGATTTAACTGTTACCAGGTTTATAAGTTTTTAAACCTTTAAAATAGCATTAATGAGGTTAACATTTGAATACTATAACTATAAATAAAAAGTGGGATATTAGTAATAACTTGAAATTAACCTGGTATTTCACTGATCTACATTAAATAGGCCTGTCAGACATGAATTACCAGATTTCTATTGTTCTTGATTTTTTCCAACAACAAGAATCTTTTTTATTTAGGTATTATTCATCTTAATTTTTTTTTAAATATTTGGAATTATGTTGTTTTTGTAAAATTTAGTTTATGTTTTAGTTTTCTATATTAGTTAACATTTAAGTTAATAAGCATTTCTTGGAAAAAGATTTATAAATGTTTTGTGAAAAAATGCAATTGTTATAGAATACTGGTAAAAATAATTGATTTTTTAAAGTTTGTTGAAATTGTTGAATGACATTTTACTTAATATTCTTTTACTGTAATATAAGTTTACAAGAAACTTTTGTTTTTTAGATAAATAAATTTGTTTTTAATATGTTTCTCTATATCTTCTTACATATCCATTCATTACTTCTATATTTAAGATAAACCATCTGATTTATAAGTAATTATAGCTAATTTTATGTGTGTGTGTGTGTGTGTGTGTGTGTGTGTGTGTGTGTGTGTGTGTGTATGTATATATATATATATATATTAATGTTAATGACTGGGAAAAGATATATAAACTATTAATTTTTAACCCCTGACTAAATCAGACTGACTATACATAATGCTTTCAGTCACTTATGTGGCTTAGTTATCATGATATAATTTTAAATACAGTTGTTATGTCATGTAGCAGTGAATCCAGTGATTTAGTGATGCTGGATACTTTACTATTGATTAATGGGGAGTGCTGTCTTGTAGCCAGTTTATCCGATTTCCTTCTGCCCGTACAGTAAAACTATAGGTTAAATATTTTGAGGAAACAGGCTCCACATTGAAAAAATGAGCTAGAAGCGTTAAGAAGTGTATGTAAGACAGAAAATGTTTTGAGAGTGGATGCTACTCAACAATAAAGTCTTACCTGATCAGCACAAAGCACAGTATTTTAGGCATTTCTGGTTGCAGAATAAGGAAGATTTTACCCCAATAACTCAAGTACCAACCATATAAGATTCAGATTGTGGATGCACCAAATGATTATACAAACCGACTTGCTTTCTGTCATCAGTTATTAGACATGATAAAAGTTAATCTAAACAATCATTTGATGAGTAATGAGGCTTGTTTCCACTTTTTGGGCTTCTACAATAAGCAAATTTTTCACTTCTGGTCAAATGTAAATCCTTAATGATTTAAATGATTACATGAAAAGCCACTCCATATTTTCAAGGTGACACTTTGAGTGCTATTTCATAATTTGGAATTATAGGCTCATATTTCTTTGAGAATGGCAACAGCATGTAGCTCCAGTAAATTCACAGCACTACACTAGCACATCAGAAAACTTTTTTTGGTCTGACTTAACTTGTCGTCCTGTTAATAAAAGTACAAGCCACCTCTTTAAAGCACCTCACCAGCACTTTAAAGAATGAATCTGAGAAGAGGTAGCTCAAATTCTTACGGTCACACTACAAAAATGTGATGGGTTACCTACACACAAGATGATTGGAAATGTATGAAACAGAAAGGTCTTTGGAATGTTATTTTTAAATAATTGTAAATATATTTTCATTTCAATTAAAATAAAGTGATGAAGTAATACTTTTTTATAGTGCATTTTTAATCGCCCGATTCACTGCCACACTTGTATAATCTCCATTGCTGGCTGTCATGAACAATATCATGTCAAAAAAATTGACTTTTAATATTAGAACATAACAGTTTTTATTTTATTAATGAAACAGTTATAAACAAGTTTTGAAAATACTGATACTATACATTAAACAAAGTACAAGATATTCAAAAAGATTACTTAAATTCAAATTTTAATTTATTCATGAATTGACTGCTTCACTGTCAGCATACTACTTACTGGCCAGCATTCTTATTATGAGAACCATATTAATACATAACTATGAAAATTAATGTTTCAGTATTGTAGTCTTATAACAGGGATGATTTTACAGCATTAAATTTATAATTTCTTGAAGATAATAAAATTCTATTTTTTAAACATGAGCAGAGTTAGGATTGCTCATTCACTAAATCACTAAATAAGTGTATTAGAAGTGCAGCTTTTTTGCCCTCATGCAACAACCCAAACAAAAATTATTAAAAATAAAAAAAATTATATTAAAAGCAATAAATCTTTGGCTTTCTATCTTTTAAAATTAATAACACCAAATATTATTAGAGCATTAAAAAAACTACATGCATTCTTTTTTTAACAAAAACCTAGCTTTTGTCCAAAAATAGGGAGGAATTGGTAATGCTATCAATAATTTTCTTTTTTCAAGATTTTTCTGAAAATATTTAGATGTAGTAACCTTTTTTTTTTTTTTTGTTTAACCTCCGGGTCTGCAGTCAAGCGATTCTTTCCGCAGAGGATGAGATGAGTGTTTTGTAGCGTGTGTGAAAAATGCCATGCCTGACCAGGATTCGAACCCAGGACCTGCGGGTGAAAGGCCGAGACACTACAGAGGCCGGCAGATGTAGTAACCTATCAACACGTTTCCAGTGAAAATTTGCAACCATTTCAAATAAAATCCAAAATTTTAAAAATTATCAGATTATGTAACAAAACCAGTAGTAACACTTTACCCAAACTAAAACATTCAAATATCTCATTATCATCTTAATGACAATGAAAATAAAATCAATTGCAGCGATTGTAATTTTTAGTAACTTAAAAAAAGAAATTGCAGTGATACTTTGGACAAAATTATGAAATTCAGTAACTTTCATAAAAATAAATATTTATATTCCAAAGTATACTGTAATTTATTTTATACATTGTGGAAGAAAATTTTTGCAAGGCACTGTTTATTAGTAAGAATCCTTCTCTCTGTGAATTGTAATTATACAGTTCATTTGCAAGGTCAACATTTATTTATGTAGCCAATGTGGAAAGATTACATAATATTTTCCCATGAAAATATCAGTTCAATTATTTTAGCCAGTTTCTAAAGTTTATTTAAAATTTTACTACTATTATGTTTTCCCCGCTACCTGCACCATAGGACTTTGTTCAGTAAATCTGGGATCTTAGACTTAACTGTAATCTGTTCGTCATGACTAAAAATATAACTTGATTTTCCTGTCCGATATTGTTAATGAGGTTATGAAAAACATCAGATTTTTCTGAGAAATTAAATAAATGTATTTTACATCTTCATACAATTTTTTTCCTTGTGTTTGATTCCACTTTCTCATTATTTTCAACTGCTGGCTCAGGAAACTTATCTTTTAAATACTAAAAAACGGAAACAAATTCACAAAATTTATTATTTTACTTTTCTGTTAAGATTAAATCAAATTAGGTCTACTGTTCACATCTGAACTATGGTCTCACAAATCAAGCCATAACTTACTTTTTTATTCAAGATTTGAAAGTAATTTACCTAATAAGTTCATATCCTAGTTGTTTAAGGTACTGCAATATATGCATTTAGAAGAGAATACAGAAAAGAAAAAATTAAATAATTATTTTGGATTGAATCAAATTGTTTAAGGAGAAATTGAACCTGAGTTAATATTGATTCCTAATTTTTTAATACATTAAAATTCCATTTCCATCAAAAACTAAAGTAATGTACTGAAACAGTGATCTTTGTATAGAGTCCAATTATTTTGAAAAAATTAAAAATACAGACTATAGACTAAAAGACAAGAAAACTATGAAATATCATTACGTACATGTCAAATTTATTCAATAAATTGTTTTACACAAATTTAAATTACTGTCTAACAGTTTTAATCATTGA
Source organism: Lycorma delicatula (assembly GCF_047948215.1). NCBI lineage: Eukaryota > Metazoa > Arthropoda > Insecta > Hemiptera > Fulgoridae > Lycorma > Lycorma delicatula. The sequence goes on from NC_134458.1 coordinate 40,249,351, forward strand.
TTCAAAACAGATTTCCCTTGTAAAATAAATAAACCATAAATATATTATTTTACATATAAAATTACTGTTACATTAGTTTTTAAAATTGTGTACATAAATTTAAATCTATGAACTTATTTTTTTTAGCAATATTGTTATTTATTTTTAGATTAAAAATTGGATAAAAATTAAAACGATGACCTTTACAGTTTAATTAAAATTTGTGTTTTATTCAATTAATCAATAAAAACAACAAAACACAACATAATTTAAAACTACTAAACTAAGATAATTGTTTGTAAAATACAAAAGTTACTAAACAGAATTATTTTAGATATGAAAATTAAAAAAAAATCCCACTTGTTCAAAAAGAAAACTTTTACAGTTTCATACACAAACAGTATCATAAATCCTGTCAAATTTCACAGCATGTAGATTGTTAACATGAAAATAATACTACTGAAATCATAAAATATTATTTTTACATTATTATAAAAACATATTACTAAAAAAATTCAACACTTTTATGTTACTAGTAACTGCTGCTGCAGTAAAAATTATCCATTAATAATATATCACTAAAATACACAATACTGACCACTCATATATATTTACCAGTATATAATGGTTGATGTGTTTGAAATTTAATGTCGCCTTTTAAGAATTAAGCAAGAACTCAAAAGAAGTATTTCCAAATACCACTGTTAAATCCAATGCTCAAACTATGCATTGATTATAGGAATATTTTAACCTAATTACAAGCCTTAGAAAAATACTAAGCTTCAAACATATTGATAAAATCCTAGCATCTTAGGTAGAACAAAATATTTTACACTTATTATTGCCTTCTATCTGTCACAGAATATATACTTCCATGCATTTTGACAGTAAATTTTAATCTTTTTACTACCACATCCATACTGTTAATTTCTTTACATTAAAAATCAAGATGGTTTTTTGAACAAAGTACAAAAGACTGCTAAAAATAATTTTGCTCTAACTATCGTCATTTAAAACTGTACAATAATTTTCTATTAAATTATCAATGTTTTGTGAATAGAAAAACCAGTTTTGATGAACTGAAAATTGAATTATGCAAATGATATAGAATGCCTATCTCTTACAGAATAGATTTTGTCAAGAGACTAAACATTTTCTTAACATTATAAGTTAACAGTTTAATGAATGGAAAATTTAAGATAGCCATAACTGTCTAAAGAACAGTTTCTAGAATTAGAAAAATAAATAAAAAAACTAATTAATGATCTAATCGTTGAATTAGTTTTCACAATCCCTGAATGTAAAATTCAAATGAATTCAGGACATTTTATTTAATATAATCAAGTCAATTTTTGTGCATAGTCTACAACATCAAAAGATCTCATAAGTCAGCTATAACACAATTAATAACCCAATTTCTCCTTGTCTCTTCATACTCAACTTTTAGGTGTTTTGGTATGATAGCCACAGTTAGATATATTTTTAAGTATTAGAAAACTGGTTTAAAAAGAAAAATATAAAAAATATATTCAGAGATGAAAGTAAAATACATTTGAATAGCTGGAGGCAAAGGCAATTGCATTCACTCAACATTGGCAACAAAAGGTTTAATGCAGCGATGATGAACCTTTTAGCCAAGTGGGTTAATGTTGTGATTAATTTTACTTTGAACTGAACCATGGGTCATTACTTAATAAATGAGCAATTAAGATATGACATTTGAATACATATAAAATTTTATTTTGGTGTAATTCACAAGCTGTTTTATTGATACATGTTATTTGTAGATACAAAATGCAATATAAAGTAGATTTAATATAAAAATTATTTAATGTGAAATTTTATTTTGAGATAATTCCTGAATGTTTGGTTCATATTTAGTATTCATTAATTTTACACATGCAGCAGTTACTTCATTGTTAAGTTTATTTCTTTTATTAGATTTAATGAAAATAATTGCTCACATGCATATGTGCAACCAAACACCATTAAAAGTGCATTTGCCAATTTCTTCATTGCATTAAATGTACCTGGCAAGCAATTGCATTCCTTCAGTATAATATTTTCAGTTCTTTCAATTCATTATATTAATTCCATTTCTGAATTATCAATTCCAAACCATGTGAAAGAGGTCAACTTCATTTTTTTAAACTGAAAACAAAATAAAATGCAATATATTTTCCAACTGTTTAAATTGATTTAATCTATCAATAAAAACCTCTGTTTTATTTTTCCCATAATTATTATATATATTTATTTAACACAATTTCCTAAGTAACAGTATAGTTGGTATCAAAAATGCACAAATTTTGAAAATGTTTCTGTAAAAATGGAAAATATTTTTATATGTTCATTTTTAAATCATTTTTGTATATATCAAGTTTTGTCAAATATTTTAATATTTTCAAACATGGTCGATACAATTTGACATCCTTGAAGTTTTTTGTTCAGTTGATTAAAATGCTGAATGATAAAACTTACAAACATTAATCATTCAACCATTCTATATTTGTTAACTCATAGATGTTATTTTTTATGTAAAAATAGTTTAATTTCCTCCAGTAAATTTATAAATCGACATAAAACATGACCACAACTCAACTACTGAACATTATTGTATATTAAAAGTCTGGAGTACTGAGAATTTCTTTCCTCTAACAGTTGAGCATATTCTCATTTATGGAGAACTCTTACATATATAAAATTAGCAATTTTTGTTATAAATGGCATTGTATTTGAAAACATTTCCAATCCTTGCTGAGCATATATAAAAACTCTTCTTGATGAATGAGGCAATGAAATTCAATTAAAGAATGTTCAGTTGTTAAATCTAACAACATAATTTCTAATGCAGTACTAAATATTTTATGTGTTACAACTAATTGGTAACTCATCTATATGTTTCATTATCAAACCTTTATCTTTGAAATCAGCAAATAATGTTGCTCCTACATTCCAAAAATGCTTCTTTTAAAAACTAGCCCTCTGAAAGAGTTTTCCAAATCAAGCAATACGGTGTTACATTTTCTGACAAAACAATTCTTTTTTGTCTTCTGTTAAAGAAAAAGGATTCTTGTATACTGCTTTAAAATGTCTCTTTATACTGTAAGAGCGAGGGATAACATCATTACAAAGTATGCAGTGTTTTAATTTTTACCTCAATTACTCCAAATTTGCCAAACCAATTTGAATGATAAGGTCTTGTTTTAGATTCATTCAGTCTAAATTTCTTGGTCACTGGTTCTGACATGCCTTAAAAAAAATTTCAATTATAAAGAAATTATAACATAATGTTTAAAACATATACAAAAAGAATTTATAGATATACAAACTAAATATTCCGTTGTAATTTTTCTGAAAATTTTTTAAAGATAGTATGTGGGTAATTCATCATAGTTGGGTGGGTCAGCATATGACCTATGGGTCATAGGTTTACCACCACTAGCTTAATGTATTTGAATGCTGATGCATAAAATAAATTATTTAAAAAAAAAAAAACGTAACTTGAAAATAATTTTTAAAAACACAAATAAGATTGCTCATATTCAAGGACACAACTTCTCACTGCAATTTTCCATTAACACTAATTTTAATAACAATATTACATTTACCTAATGTATAAAAACATACCACAAAATATACATGCATACATATGATTTGTATGTCCACTTACATTTCATCTATCTAACTTGAAACAAAAGAAACTAACTTTCAAATGCAGCAGATATAAGACATAAGATTTAATAGTACTAAAAATTACACTTTAACAGCATGTTCAATGGAAAAAAATAACATAACAAATATTAATAAAATTAGTTTCAGTTATGGATATGATGTAATAAAATCAACTAATTGAAAAAAAGAACACAACTTCTTTTATACAAAAGTCATAAATACAACAGGTTTTTACTTCTTTTAAATAGCAAAATCACTATATAAGTTAACTGTTAAACTGTACAATGCTTCTAACAGCGAAGACTAACAGTAATAATAATAATTCTTAACATGTTTACTTTTAATACACTACCAAATTTTAAATCATAATAAATGGTGCTGATATTATCTTTATTAAGACTTAGAGAATACAATCACTCAATACATTTTCATAAATTAAAATCTTTCATACATTTATTATAAAGATACCCTTAATGTTAATTTAATCTTTATAATAAAAAAACTGGATCTCATCCATTATGTGTCAAGAAAATATTTTCAATATTATTATTTAATAGTCTTAAAAATGTTTTATATCTAATAATCCTACTCGTTGGCCAAAATATTGGTTATGTTCCAAATAAGACAATGTAAGCAACATCTGGAAATTTATTCAGTAATAATTTGCAGAATTTATGTAACTCTTGAAAATGTAGTCACAGATCATTGTACAAGTACAAAAGGAGGAAGTTGTGAATTTAAATGATTTTGTAAGACATTTTGATTGGCTCTAAATTACCACTCAACACAAAATTATTTCCTGTACTTACTAATGGGTAGAAGCTCTTATGTCATTACGTTTTATTTGGTAGAATAAATAATATAGTGTGTATATGCAAGAAGTATGTGCCAAAAAAAAATTTAACAATCAGGTAATGATAAAGGTGCTTGAAATCAGGAGGGGGGTTGCAACAGATGAGAGTATGTCTACTAATATAAAGTATCACGTTGGCTGGGTTTTTGGTGATTACCCACTACCATGGTACAAATTAATGTTTCCTAGTTTCAGTTCTAAGAAATCTATAATGGCACAAGACCAATAATCATTTCAGTTGAATGGTAAACCTATAGGGCTATTTAAAACATGCTGGGAAATTACATTCATTGAACTGTGTTAAGCATGTACAGAATTTTTTAGATCAACAGAAAAATACATCAAGGTCAGCAGAACACCAGATCATGTGGCAAAGTAAATCAATAAATCATTTATTCTGATTAGAACATAATAATACACTATAGTAGAGCTTGTCAGGAACATGAACAAATAATTATAAAATTAAAGTATATATAATTAGAGTTCATATTAATAATTTAACATGTAAATATATATATAATGTTAAGATAAATTAAAAACACATATGTTAAATATAAAAAATAATTCAGAAGGCATTACTAAAGATTATTTGAGCACACGTTTTTGTACAAGTTGAACAGGATGCAGAATTTTCAAGATTTCTTCAATCTCTAATCAGTATTATTTAAAAATTCACAAGTAATATTGTTTCAGTATAAGAAAATCTTTTAAATAAATTGGTGGAAAAAATTTTTAAACAGTTCAGTAATTTCTTAAAAGTTGCAATGGAACCATAATACCATTTCTCATAAGCCAAAGTATTGTGTAAATCATATTTATCATAAGTTTGATCAATAATTCCTGGAAACATAACTGACTGATGACCTCTAGAATAAACAGAAGCTATTTCAAATAGTAAATTATATTACAATACATTAACATTGACAAACTTTTAAAATTTCAATCTTGATAGATAATAGATAAGATCTGAAAAAAGTTACTTTATTATTATAACAAGTTTATTTATTATCATAAAATCATGACGTATAAATAAAAAATATTTGGTTTCTACATATTTTTTAAGATCATGCTATAATTTTTTTTAAAAAGCCAATAAATTAAATAATAAACTTAAGATTACTGCCAAATAAATGTAAATTATATGGTAATGATTATTATTGCGGTTTAGATTTAAACTATAATGAAAAAATAAACTAAAACAGAAATGGAAAAAGCACCTATTTTCGAACATCACTATAAATGTTCCGGGGTGATATTTCAAAACAAACATAATGTTTCATAAACCCACAAATATGACACAACTACATACCATTGTTACAATAAATCATTTTTTATATAAAAAATAAATTAAATAATAAATCAACAGATACATCAGGATCACATTTTACTCTTGAAAACTGCTGCCGTAATTAGAGATCTGTTACACAATTTGCTTTTATTATTACAAAAAAAAAACCTACCATAATACAAACACTATTTAATGAGTTAAGCTTCTATTTTTACCAATTTTTGGGTAATTTCTACTTAATACAAAATAAATGTTCAATTAACTACATTTTAATGTAAAATATTCACATCCACTTCCTGAAATTCACTGTAGATTGGAAATGTAACACAGACTTTACATTTTTAACATACACAGTATTTCACAGGATCTTTACTCATTAAACACAAGTAGATTTAAAACCATTATCATAATGGACTGTTAGAAAAGTAACAGAACTGTTTAAACCTCTTGGACATTTAGGATATATTATATTATGTAAGCTTATGTTCCACTGCAATTTATTCATTGCATCTCCATAAATATAGCTAATTCTTTTCAGCATTGGTTTCTACTATATTAAATTAACAACTTCTTAAACTGTAAAACCCTAGATTTCCTTTTACAAAAGCCCTTTCCCCACTTTTACTATATTTCAGTTTCTTTCTCTTATACACGATTCTGAAATATTGTAATTCCAACCTTCCGCACAATTACTGGAGTCTTTAGTATTAGACCACTTTTTATCTTCTTTCTTAGCAAACAAAAAAAAGTGCAGTACAAATGTGTACAGTCAAAAGTAAATTTGATTAGAGTAAATAAAACTGATTACAGGCAAGTAAACTTACTATAAAGAAAGCAGTCCAATGGAGATTAACTGTTTTGGTAAGTTAATAGGTGGCAACTGATCTCTTATCTAAATCAAAACAGAGATAACTTTGATTATCACCTTTCAAATTTATTTCATTTTGCATTGACTTTATCTATTTTTTACTCACATTTTTGCTAAGCTATTATTTCATATAATTATAAATTCTTAAATATTAATATGGACTATAGCCACCTCTATTCATATGTTTTGTATTTTGTACTTTCTCATGAAGGTAATCTTAATCCTTCCAGGAAAGTTATGGTGCTGGGTTTCTTTTTGTTATCCATGAAGTAAGACAGCTACCATTTCTGATGTGATTTATTTATATTATAGAGCAAATCAAAGTTATTACGAGACAGCTCTGGATATATGATCACAGCTGTTATTTAATAAATTCAGTATTTTACATATTCCATGCGATATATTTAGAAACACTTTAGATTTAATAAAAAAGATGCTTGTTATTCCTGAAAAATTTCACTGTTCACCTCTATTAAATAACAGAACTATTTTTATTCAGCACAATACTTCAGTCAAACAGAGAGGGCTTCATTATGCTTCTATTGCAATTTTTTAATTGATCCCTGATTTAAAAAACCTCACCAATAATTCATTTTAAATTAAAAAACAGTATGTACTTAAACAATTATTTTTACTAATTTTATATTCTGCAAGCTGCATCACAAAACATTTTCCCATGTTTTTTCTTTATTTTCACAAATATCAGAGGGGAAGAGTTATTTTTTGTCCATGAAATTGTATACCTACTCTCTCCTAAGATCTATTATACAATGAATATTTTTGTACTAATCTGAATCAAATACCAATTTATTGCACACAAAAAATGGAGTATTTGCATTTGGTAGTCAGAATGGAATTCAAACCTATTTTTAAATACCAATAGTCTTTCTTTTCAGTTAACTACTGACAGCACTTTTAAAAATAAATCTGTAATTCTGTTTATAACTTTAATTGCCAAATTTGTTCAAATATACATTGACATACCCCCATTTTTGAACTTAATTTTCAGGAAAGAAGTTGGTAGAAATTTTTTTCCACCAAATAAAATTTTACCACCAATAAGAAATTCATTTTGAAATTTATTATACATAATATGATATATACTCTTTATTATACTGTTATATTAGTATTTTATTATACTACTTTATAATATTAGACAAACTTATTTAATATTAAACTATTATTTGAAAAAATGAAAGAAAAAATGTGGTTTCACAAAAATGGAAAAATTAAAAACATTCAAAAGTTACATAGACACATTTAACCATCCCTTTTCTTTAAAAATTTTAAAGAAATAAGTAATTCTATGTTTTAAATTAACTTATATTCTTTTTAAAAAAGTCAATGTCTTTATGAAAATAAGAAATTCTTAATTAGATACTTTCATTGATAATAATAAAACTGAAGGTAGTTATTACTATAAATATAAACTGTAATAAGTCTCAGTCACAAATATAGAAACGAAAATAAACTCGAAACAACTTAAAAGCTGGTCGAATCCAAATGTAAATGGCCCCTGCATGTAGTCAACCACCCGTTATTTGGGAGAAAAAACCTCGACATATATTTGGGTAAATGTAGTAGTTGTTTGTAGATATCTGAGATAATTATACCTGTTTAATTAGAAATGCAAAAAACTCTGAATTTCAATTGTTTTATGGTTTATTCTGACTTTCATAAAACTGCAGAGTAACAAAGATGAATTGTCAGAAGAGATGATAATCCTTTCCTTTAGAGACAAATAGGTCGTCATCAGTGCATGATAAAGTCATAAGCAGTTACAGATATTACTTAAGCAATTACTAACAATTGTAATTTATAAACAAGATTATTAGTATTGAAAACTGGATGAATTACTACTGGAAGGGATGGTGAGTCTAACAAAAAATACACTATTGATCAAATTAAGCAATTAAAGTAATAATAGAGTGTTCCAATATTGGGCAAAGGATGCAATGTCACTTATGATAACTAGTTTGCCAGCAAACCGTTAGCTAAAGAATTGTGGGTCAGTGCAACATAACAACAGTTGGAATGAAAGGAAAAATAGGAGAACTACTGTCTCATTAATAAAGCTAGATAGCAGCTCTTACCAAGAAGGGGAAGACTATTCAACTGTTTACATTTGGTACAAACCATTATGCTTCTTATATGGTAAAAAAATGTCGGGCTGTGATTCTACTGTCAACAATGGAAAACACAAAAAGTATAAACCCAGAGATCAAAAATGCTAAACATAAAACCTTCGGTCAACATGTTTTAAAACAATAATAAAGGCAACTTTAATTTTGCTGAAAAATCAATATCTTATTCTGTTATTCAAATCACTCAGTAGCCCCCATTTACTGTTGTATTCTTTTAACTTTGAACCTTGCAGCAATAATGAAATCATAGAAGCATGTAATTATAGAGAACAAACTTGGCCAATAGTCAAAACATTTTAAAAATCTTGGTGAAGAACTTGTAATAGAATTTATGAAGTCAAGCCTGCAAAACATAAATTTACCTTATCTAAAATTCAGTATATTCTTGAAGATGAAATGACTGCAACATCACATTCTGTATTACCGTTAGTATATTAAGGATTAAGTAAAAGGAAGGGTGTGCTGCATAGCTGTTGAGTCCTTGTAACAAAACTTATCATGGCTATCCCATCTGTAAAGCAATAAGCCAAATCACATAAAACTAAGTTGTACTGACTGAAAACTTGAAAAATCCATATAAATTGTTATTTTTAAACAATATGTTTACTAAAATGAATACAACTAAATCAAAATAAATAGACAACAATAATCTAATCAAAAAGAAAAAACTTAAAAGAATGTGGTCATGGTGACCTGATGTGACCAGTTAACGTGTACATTACCGGTTCAACCAAGGCCAGAAAAAATAAAAAACTTCATCCAATCATTTCATGTTAAAACACAAATCTATATTTTTCTTTAAATACTGCAATAAACCAAGTCAAAATTTTTTTTAACTGTTTCATATGTATGATAAATATTTCATAAGTTTCTAGGTAACTAAAGCAGTTGTTGAATCAGGACTCTCAAATTGCTAGTCACAAGATCAAGTAATGAGTGTATGTGCAACTTATTAAGCGTTACACTAACAAACCAGGATATGTTAATTAGAATTAAACTTCAGAATGGTAGTCAGGAGACAGATCAAGAAACTGATGGCATTAGAATATAATAGGTCCCCAGGTTGGCCTCCAACCATCAACCTTCCACACAGGAAGGCAAATCAATCAACATTTATGAGATTTAACACAGTTGAGGTAAGATTCATCATGAACTTCCACTAATATAAAGGACAAATTATTCATTTTTATTAACAAATTATTAAAAATACTCATTTTGATTTGTTATTAAAATTAAAGCAATTTTTTATTAATGAAAATAAGAATAGTCTGATTAAAAATTCATTGTATTTTTCTACAAACTGTACTTGTTTTATAAAAATGTTAACTTGGGTAATTTGTCAGTTATCTACAGTTGTTAGAAATTTTAATTTTAATCATATCAAAATTAAAATACTAATCTGCTGTCATTAAGATTTTTTTTTATTAACTGTATTGATGATTTAGAAAATGTTGATTAATATAAAGGGGTTAATCTGATCAATCATACTATTTACAAACTATAGTTAAATGTCTATTAGAATGCATATATGAGGTTAATTATACACCAAAAAGAAAGTTAACTTTTGAAATAGTACACCAATTTATTGATACTTACTACTTTCTACAGGTACCACTGTGTAGCGAGACCAGTATCAGTGTTTATTGCACATCAAAATCACTCAAATGTGAAGTTGATGTATCTTTTTTCACTGAAACAGTGTCATTAATTACGAAAAAGTCTCATATTGTCATTAATATTACTAAAAAGCTTAATTTTGAAGTAATGTAGCATTTCAGGGAGCCAGTGAGAAAGAAGAAACCTGAAGTGTGGGGAAATAAAATATGGAAGTTACACAACAATGCTCCTGCACATTCAGTGTCTTTCATTTGAATTTTTGACAAAGCATAACACATACTGCTGACCCCAGTCCCTATTTGCCTGACAGCACCTATTTATTTTTAATTTTTTCAAGTTATAGTTTTTTATGAAGAATTGATGAAGAAGAATTATGAATTTGTTTTGAAATTAATTTATACGAAGGTGAAAATATTATTTAAAGAAAATAAATACTGTAAAATCAATTAATTATTTAATTATTACTACTTACTGCTTTTTTTATTCCACTGTTTCCATTTAATACTTTCATAGAGATTTCAGAACAAATATTTTTTAACATAAAAAATTTTTTTAATGCAATAAAAACTGTTGATATATAATTTATATAAAAAATATAGTATCCACTTACCAACAATTGTTAGTATTAATTACCCAAGCGCTTTCGGATTATTCTTCCATCATCAGGGATTATTGATTAATTATGAATTTTATAGTTGTGCATATAAATTTTTAATAAGAATTAAAATGAAGATAAAAATTAAAATTATTATTAAAATTACATTCACAACAATTGATTGTCAAATGTTAAAATAAGTCATGCATTAAAAGAAAACATCTTCTCAGTAAGATGTTCATAACTGTTATGAAGTATAAATTGAATCAGTTAGTCAACCTCTAGATATTTCCAAGATATATAATTACTTGTATAAAGTCATTAAAGTAAATCACTAGTTTGTTACTAATATAATTTATTAGATAATGAAAGTTATATCCAGTATCACATTTGAAAATATTACTATTTACGCCTTTTCAAGGGATTTTTAAATTAATTTTCTACTTTCTTATGCCTACCATTACTGAATTTGATTTGTTCATTAATTCCATTTTTCACTATTATTTTCATCAGTTTTTTTTCAAGTGTAATCAATTTAAAATTGTTATTGTTTTCTAAACTGATTGATTTTTTATTTGAAAATATATATTTATTTTCCCTAATGTGGCCAATATAATTAGCGTTTTATTTTATACACAAATAATATTTAAAGCATTTTTCAAAGTGTTTATTTGACATTCCTATAACGATTTTTTACAAGAGTACACTTACCATATTATTTTATCAAAAATTTATTATAGATATAGTATTATTGGTAGCTGCTTTATTATATAGTAGATTTACATTTGCTGTTAACAGCTAATTTTTTATTTTCCATTAATTTTTGTTTCAGTTTTATTTTCTCATAATCTCTAAGTTGTTTATTATATAATTCACCTGTTTATACAGTAATTCTGTATTTTCAAATCTAAAGCAATGAGTAATACAAAAATAAATCAAGAATTGTTTTTGTAAAGATGAAATTTATTAACTTACTAATGACATAATTTTCTTTTTTCATTATTTTCTTAATTTTAAACCTCTTTGCAATTTTAAGTTCCAAAGTCTAAAACAGTTTTCAGGAACAAAATTAACAATATTAAATAAGAAAAATAATTAATTTTAATCAGTTATTTTTGCTGATAACAAAATTTTAAAAAGTACAAGATTTACTACAATAGTCCCAATGAAACTAAAGAAAGGAAATATACAGAGATGAAGTGATTTTTTTTTTAATATAAAAATAATGTATTTCAGATAAATACTGATTGTTATTCGGTTAACATCTACAGTAAGATAATATCTTCCTGGTACAACAAGAGTTAAGTAAACATTGTTCATGAGATGTCATCTAAAACTTCATGAAAATGTTACTTAACTCGATGGAAATTTTTATTCAATACTGGACAATACTACCTCTAGTAACATACAACTAATATAATTTTACAAAAGCCAGGAAAGCTAACAGACCATCTAAAAACATTAATTAACTCCAGTTCCAAAAAATTAATTAATCTTATGGAAATACACTTTCATATACCGATCTATCAATTTTGTTTTATTTGAACTAAAATGTAAATGAAAATAATTAATTAGCTAAATATAAATGCTGATAGAAATTAGACTACACCAGTATTAAATTAGAATGGTACTAACAACTGGAAAATGAGTAACTATATAACTGCCACATCTTGCTGAAAACCAATAAATTAAAGAGTGTTTAAATCTGTAAACAGTGGTTCTAATAAAACAAGCTCTTGTGTAACTGACTATTGTATTACAAAAAAAGCACAGAACATGTTATCACAAGAATCAATGCTCTCAAGCCTAAGCTCATTTATATCACAACCATAGGTTTTTGTGTCAATAACTGAAGGCTTTGGTTGTCAAATTACATTTTTAATCTGTCAGGATTATTCTCATTATTATTATAATGTACACTATCAATCTTTAGTTCATTTGGAATGAATGACAAAGTTTTTTACTGCATTTGGCTGAAAATTTTTGAAAATACCAAGCAAAAATGAAATACATGTAAAACGTCAGGTTGAAATTAGAATTATTATTTACACTATATGTAAAATTATTTGCCGTTTCTGAGGCTATTAATATTTGTATTCTGTTTTTTAAATTAAAAGTATTCATATATACTGTTACGTTAACCACATCGATTAGTATTGAATATTAATTTTCCTCTAAAATAGGGGATATTTATGACCCAAAAACAGCAAAAGCAATTTATGACATATTATCAGTTTGATTCTTGCAAATATTCCTACTTCAAAAGCAGTTGGTTTAATTTTTTTTCAAGAACAAACTAATAATCAAATGTAAAATTTTGGCATGAAAATTTGAATGATTCAATAATTTTGACATGAAATGTCTTTAAAACCACACCAAAACACACGGGTACCAAAACAGAAATTTGTGGCGTAATAAAACAGTCTATATCATCCAACCTTAATAACTCCCGAACTATTAGTCTCAGAGACATAAATGCGGTGTCATTTTATAACTTACATGGTCAGCTTGCAGATGACTTTGAGTCCGCATCACTGGCAAGCAGATTGGCAGAAAGGGGACACAGCGCAGATTGGCCCAAACTGGCGTTCTCGCTCATTTCCATTCAGTGTAGCTCACGACTTAAATGTGATAGCATAGTGATTTGTATTTGTGTTTAGAGTTTATCGAGATAGATCAATTTAAGTAATAATAAGTGTATTTTGGGCAATATTTAGGTGTAAAAAATTAAAGTAAACATGTAAAAATGTATAAAAGTTCAATATGTCAGCCTCAGCCCACGTAAAAGCCAGCTGGAAATATAAGTTACACATATTGTTGGAAAGGGGAGGTTATGGGCCATGCACAGGTATCCCAATGTCTGGTGCTGAGCAAGCGAGACTTTCAGGAGCATCACAAAGCTGGCACAGCACGCTCAATGAACAACACCGATAGCACGAGCACCTCTACTGCTGCAGTATCCGAACTAATGAACATAACAAGTGAAGATGACACCCAGACATCTGTCAAAGACGTCCCCGGCTGATGGATATCAACATTAGTCGAATTGATGCGATACAGGACCATTGGTTGGCATGCAAAACACAAACACTTCAAAACGGTATTTGAAAACAATTCATTTGGTCTATCTTGCAGCGTTTGTGATCAACTTTTGCTCGATAGAGATTTAAAGCAGGCGAAAGCTTGCAACATTCCTCTTTTTCAGACTGTAATGTTTCACGTTAAACCAACGGCCATGCGCCCTGACACAGCCCCACCCGATTTTTTTATTCTATTTCAGAGAGAGATTTACATGCTTATAGCTTCTTATAATGACAATGTCGATCATGATTTTGAAAGTATACCAGTTTTGTGTGAGCAGTCGAATACTGATAAAATTGCAAGCAAAAATAACTTTGGGCCATCAGTTAGTGTTAGTAAAAGTAATAAAAATAATAAAAAGAAAAACTGGCAGACACAGATCTTTGCTGGGCATTTACAGAAAATCAGCCTCTTATAACATGTTACAATTTTTATATTTAATTTTTAAGGTTTCATAATTTTTTTGTAAGTAAATTAAAAATTTCATACAACATATTGAAATAGTTTGTATTTTATGGTGATTTAAATAATGAAATACCAAATAATATAGTTGGTCAAAAAGTACAAACAAAATATTCAGAAATAATTTTTCACAATACCTCAAAAATCCTCACAATAATAGGACTATGTTCTGAAATAAATGGTTAAGACTCATTATAAATTGACTGAATAATATCATGTAGCTTTATCTATTCATATTTACAACTATGCCTACATATTTGAATTGAAAATGCTATGGTCTCAGCACATTCTACCGATTATGGAGGAAAACAGTAACTTTGAACCCTTTTTTTTTTCTTTTTCATGTTTAGCCTCCAGGAATTAACATTCTGGTATTACTTCAGAAGATGAATGAGGACGGTGTAAGTGTAAATGAAATGTAGCCTTGTAGTCTCAGTTCAACCATTCTCAAGATGTGTGGTTAATTGAAACCCAACCACCAAACAACACTGGTATCCATGATCT
The DNA here is from genome assembly GCF_047948215.1 of Lycorma delicatula. NCBI lineage: Eukaryota > Metazoa > Arthropoda > Insecta > Hemiptera > Fulgoridae > Lycorma > Lycorma delicatula. The sequence goes on from NC_134458.1 coordinate 40,264,417, forward strand.
ATTATTCAAATCCGTATAAAAGTAACTGCCTTTATTAGGACTTGAATGCTGGAACTCTCTAATTCCATATCGGCTGATTTGGGAAGACGCATTCACCACTAGACCAACCCAGTGGGTTAAAGTATGAACACTTTTCTTTTTAACCTCCAGGACCACCATTAGGTATTGCTTCAGAGGACGAGGTGAATGATTTGTAGCGTGTGTGAAAATGCCACACCTAACCAGGATTTGAACCTGGGACCTCCGGATGAAAGGCCAAAAACTATGAATACTTATAATTACATCACATCACTCAGAAAAATCCACTTATATTATAATGCACTTTCATTTGTGCTTTTACGTAAACTAGTGCACTATGACCTTTTTTTAGTTTTGATGAAGAAAGCTGGTATTCCCAATCAGGTGACATTTTTCTTCACTTTTTAAGATTATTATTTAATCTAATGAAATATTTATCTATGTATTTATATTGTAAACATTTACTTCATTTTTTTGCAATGTCAAAGATGATAGAATAATTACATAAATATGACACTAACTGAAATATTGTTACAACTTAGATCTTATGTTACCTATTATAATAAACTTAAGCATCATTAGCATAAAACTGTGAAAGCGAAAATTAACTAAAAAACAGAATAACAATAGCTAAGCAAGCATTAAATAGAAACAGCTATTATGTAGTAAGGTGTTAGACATGAAGAACCAACCTGTGAAATTTGATGTCCCAAGTGTACTTCTGCATAATACTTCTGAAACAGGAACACAGAGGAAATGAGAAAAAGAAAGCCTAAAACCATCTGAAATGTGAGAAGGAGGTACGAATAAATTAAATGGAAAGACAAAGTGAAAAATGAAGTACTAATGAGGAATACAAATGACAACAGAAGCTTAATTAGTAAAATTCAGAATCAGAAAACCAGCCAAGTGGAAAATACTATGACAAGTGAACTGATTAAAGCAATGTAAGGCTGCTATTAGGAGCTCAAAAAGTCACCTGGAAATAAAGGTTAATAGAGATGAACTAGTGCAAAGGACCCTTCTCAGGGCAAATAACTGTATGACAATCGTGACTTACGACGCATTATAACGTAATGTGGGTTTTCAAAATTAGATTGGTATAAATGAAACTGAGAGTAATTTGGTGTATTCATAATGATATTCATACCACCTAGTTTAACATTATTTTGAAAAAAAGTGTTTTCTTCATCTACCTTGTGCACTCTTATTTTTCTCATTTACTTCGTTAGATAAGTTTTTCAATAAAAAATCTTTTCTAACTTCTATGATTAAAAAAAGCTTATTGAAACAGCAAAAGCTTTATTACAAAGAAAATATGATTACATAATTCAAATATTTTTATAATACAACAATTTTTAAGCATTTATTTTATAAAAAAGATTCATAAAGTGCTTATTATTGAAATCTTATGAGTTGTAGGCTTTTTATGCTTGAATAAACAAAAAGTATCAGCATTTAGACCTATAGGTGTTCGTGGCCATGCATCTGTGTGTGTATATTTTAAAAAAGAAAACCTGTGAGGCAGACTAATACGATCAAAGCAAGTACAGTTTTTAAAGTACACATAATTATTTTGTATCTGAGCTTAAATAAGTCAGCCACAAGTATATCTCCCATCCACACACACAAAATAAAATTCAGGGTAGGAAAACCAGCTGAGTGGGAAATACTGACATATATATATATATATATATATCTAAATAATTGGGTCATCTAAATTAGAAAAATGAAAAGAAAGTATCAGGAAAGAGTGACATGTATATTAATAAATATATAGCAGCATATATGTTAACATTATATTTTTAATTTTCCTTTGTGATTATTCTTGATATTTTTACACGACTGCCCAAAAAGAAGTACAGGGTATCGCATATAAAACGCAAACCATCAATCACTCATCCATGAAATTTCAAAAGTCAAGCTTATTCCCCTACTTGTTACTGAAATGGACTCGTCCAACATCTGAACATCGCGGCGACGCAGTAGAACACTACCGATAGTAACAACAATGCAAACATAACGTTCAGTGTATTGCTAGAGACAAGATGGTGTTTTCGCTACATGAACGTGTTTTCATTATTGAGTTGTACTTCAGTACGAAATCAGTGGTTGGTAGTGCAAGATTTGTTTCGCCATAAGTACCCAGATAAACCAGCTCTTAACAAAACATCAGTATTAATGTTAGTTGCAAAATTTAGAGAGACTGGTTCTGTTAATAACAAGGAACACAAAAGATCTGCGTCAGTGTTGAATACAGATACAGACACTGAACTCAAAGACCGATTACTCGCCTCGCCAAATAAATCAATCAGACATTTGAATGCTGAAATTAATTTGTCTAAATCAACTGTTCATCGGGCGACCAAACAATTACAATTACGACCTTATCGCATTCAAACGGTTCATCAACTTCTTGAGCCCGACAAAGAAAAACGGCTACAATATTGTCAACAGTTCCGTCGATTTCTGCATGAGTGAATTAATGTTATGGATTTGTTATTTTTCACAGATGAAGCATGGTTTCATTTGGATGGCTATGTAAACAGCCAAAACAGTTGAATTTGGAGTGCTGAAAATCCACACGTTTATCACGAAAAACAATTACACCCACAGAAGTTGGGCGTGTGGTGCGCGATATCGCGGAAGAAAATAATCGGTCCTATTTTTTTCGAGTACACCATGAATGCAGAACGATATCAGGATATTTTATTTCAGTTCATCGCACTCTTGGAAGAGGAAGACAGACACTGCCGGCTACAACATGACGATGCGACATCGCACTACGCAGGTTCAACTTCTGATTTCGTTAAGGAATTCTTTGGTAATCGTGTTATTGGTCGAGGCTTGTGGCCACCAAGATCTCCAGATTTGACTGCGGCGGATTTTTTTCTATGGGGTTACCTCAAAGAAAAAGCCTACAGCAACAAACCATGAACACTTGAAAGTCAATATTGAACAAGCTGTATTAAATATCCAGCCACAAACTTTGAAAAAAGTTGCAAGAAACGCTGTAAAAAGAATTGAAGCTTGTATTCAAGATGGCGGCCACTTCTTACATTTACTCTAAATGTAAGGTAATAATAAAAATTACATTTACATTTACACATGCCTTTTTATTATTTCAATACCTACCAATATAAGTTTGGGTTGCGTTTTATATGGGACACCCTGTATAATATAGTTAGAGTGTATGTATGTTCCACTGTAGCAGCTCAACTGAACCAATTTAGATGTATGACCCCACGTTGGATTCCTTATGCTACCAGGAGTGTCATAGACTGTGTAAATATATATATGTTTAGGTAAATTAAAGATTCTAAAAAAAATATTACAATACAAAATTGTCACCCGCACACTCTTTAATTATCCTGTATTAAAGAACAATGTTTGTCAGCAATGTTTTTATTTGGCAGTCGTGTTTTTTAATTTTTAATATTTAATGTTATGTTTGTTATTGTTTTGTTATACTTACCAATTTTTGATTTAATTAAGTTAATTGTTTACTTTTTATCTATAGAAAAATACTATTAAGATTAATAAAACAGAGATACTTATTATACATTTCCTAGAAAATTTCTCTAAGTTAGTGATATTAGGAGTATATTAATAATTAAAATAATTATTTAACAGGTTTTAAAGTATATACCGACTGACCGTATCTTGTGGTAGTAAATGTTCCTACTTCATAACAATTGTCAATACCATTCTAATCTTAATAATACTATAAATATCAACAAACACAAATAGAAAATTTAGGTTAAAATAAAAATAAAAACAGATAAGAAATTTTGCACAGTATCTTGTATTTCAGTTTATATTCTAATTTAATTATATTGACTTAATCTTAGAGCTCTATCATTTTGAAAAATTATTTTGTTTTCTTGCTGTATAATGCAGATTAATAAAATATGCAACATAATTTCCTCCTGAACTATAAGGAAAACAAAACAAACAATTTTCTAATCAAACATCTATTATGCAGTATTTACAAATAATTTTGATGATTAAGAAAGAAATTGAGATTAAGTAACAATCCTAAAAAAATGAAATTTTTTATTAACTAATAATTTACATACCTATAGGCTCATGAATTTGAAATTAACTGGCTTAAGCGATGATCAATTACTCAGTCTAACAATATGTGATGTATGTTAACAGTTATCTTATCTGTTTCACCAAACATCAAATTTGTTTCAAATAATAAGCAGAAAAATAAGCAAAATGACCAAGGCACACTCAACAGGAATTTATATACAATGCATTAGAATCAACGAACTGTACTGTATAAATAATAAATAATTTTAACTGGCAGTCATTATTAATATTACCATTATTGCTAATTTTATTATAATTACAATTATTATTATTATTATAGTAATAATAAACATTAAGGGTATCATTCTTACAAGAATATTTACATGTACATAAACATACATAATCACTGGATCATACTTAAATATGAAAACATGTGCAACAATAAAAATTCCACAATTAAACTTCATTAAATATATCACCCATAAAAAAATAACTAAACACAAAAAACCGTATAAATATATCCACACTTGTGATTAACTAAAATGTTGGTTAGCTACATTAACTGTGTGCAGAACACATATCTAAGACATCACTGCAGGACCTGGAAAGAATAAAAAACATGAGCTAAAATATTATTATAATCAATTTTTAACATTTTCAAAGATTAAAAAATTAGGTCTGTTCATTTGATCAGTGCTGTATCAGCTGTTTTATGCTTAAATCACTATTTAAATTTAACAACTCTTTCATTGAGTAACATGCTATTAAATGTACTTACTGCCTGCTCCTAGCATAATGACAACTATTTTAATACAAGCAAAATATTTTCTAAGGACAAATGAGAATACATAGCAAATAATATGGTATCGAAGGATGTTAATAAAACACCTAATATTTTATAAAGGAAAGTTAGTTGGAGGAATATGTTCTCATCAATGAAATAAATAAATATTTTCCAATGTTTTGTAAAATAATACATAAAAGATTATTTTTTATCACAGGAAAAATATGTACTCAACAGCACGGTTTAAGAAAAGTAAGATCATCTTAACAAATTCACTGACCTACTGTGATCTAATTAAATAATCACCAGTAAAATTTCTACAGATATGGTGAATCCTGATTTTTTTTTAAATCTCTGACAACGTAAGGTCATTAAATTCAACTTAATAGACTTAGAGATTTTTATTTCAATGAAGAGCTGGACACCTTCATATCTGGAGTATTGTACTCAAATAGTTTGGAAATATACTAAAAAAGTGGTCCTTACTGAATAAAATAACCTCATATGACTGCTTCTGTAATAAAAATGTTACCATAAATCCCAACAGTAAAGTTTAAATTAATTTGATGACACATGGATAAACACACATATTATTTGCTCTAGGTCTGAGACAGCAGTAAGCTCTCAAACTACTACTACAAACAAGCTTAGCTACACATTTCTAACTTTACAGTCATCCTTAACAACCAGCTATGTAAATTGATGGTGATATTTAATTTTATTTATGAATTAATATCATATATCATTGTACAGTTGCTGCTGTATTTTTATCTACTGTAATAAAACATATAGATAGATACATACAACTTTTTTATTTTAAATAAATATAAATTGTATTTAAAAAATTAAAAATAGTAATGTAGGAAGTATTAATGAAGAGTAGCCGATGATTCAAAAACACCTTATTCAAATTCCACTATACGATGAAACAAAGCTTGCAGGCCTGAATTAGAGAACAAATAAAAAATGGGTACATGAAATCAACTAAAACTTGTTATTATTACTACACATAGCAACGTATGACTGACTGTACCCAATGAAACAGGCAAGAAAAGGCCCTTCATACCAGAAAATTTATAATAAAATAAATTAGAAAACAAAATTATGCTCAAATTTTTTATTAAAAATCTGTACTTAAACTGCCACATTAAACAATTATCATCTCTGGGGAAATAGTACACATAAAAACATAAAATAATTAGAAGCCAAAGCCAACACAAAACTTACAGAAAACTATTACAATGATAGTTTTATATCAACAACTACTTCTTTAGAACAAGAGTAAAAATATACCAAACAGATGTTGTTTTACGAAATCCTAATCAAAAGCATAAATTAGTTTAAAAGCCTCTAAACCCCTGAAAATCCAATTTACTCTTGACTACCATGACGACACCAGTCATGGTGTAATGTACACTGTTAAATAGGATCAATAGAAAAAAGTTATCTCAAGAAAGATAAAGATAACATGGAACTTAAACCAATCAAAAAGATATATCCTAACCTGTGGACAAAGTTTTAAACAAATCATATAAAAATATATCATTTAATTATAATATTATTTTACTTCTCTACTTAATAAAACACATCATAAACTTTAAGTCTCAAACTTTGAAATGAGTCTACGTTAAATTATTAATATTCTTTTGACACCGTTATGATCAAGTTTTCATAGTTTACCTCGATTTTTCTAGGAAAATGCTGTTTCAGTTCCTTTTAACCACCCTTGATATAGTACATCCCTCATTCCTGATACGATCTATACAATGTATACTTATATAAAGATGTGAATGAAATATTTACCACAACCATTTATAATTTAAAAAATTTTGTAATGAATCCAAAAAATATACACTTCACTTTTATTTTTAATATAATACTGATCTGTATTTTAACAAACTGAATTGAAAAAATTAGTATATTTTAATTTAAGAACAGACATATAAACATAATTTTTTTTTTAATTTATATTTCTGTTTCCCACAACTGTGAGGTTGAGTTTTGAAAATAAGTAAATAAAGAAAGTAAAGTCGGAAATAACAGCATGATTTCATAAAGTACAAAATAAAATTTACTCTGTTCATCTTTGCTGAGTGTCTTTGATAATTCTTTTTAACCATATTTTACAGATTTTTTAGCTAATCCCAACAAAAAAAAAAAACTGTTTTTAGGACTCACTCAGAAGGCTATAAGTTATAGTTAGGCTTATAGAAGAAGGCTTATGGTTATAATTTACAAAATCCACATAACTTGATTGTTTCAACCTTTGAAATATTACTGTAGTTTTAAACAGATCCGCTGAATCTAAATTTGCTAACTCTTACACTTTTCCATTTCTAAGTTTTTTATAAAGACATGAAAAACTAACTACAACTCATAGAGATATGGGACACACTATGTTAGGTGCACTACAAATTCAATAAATGATGTTTGAAAATGAATTATAATAAATTCTTTTAATTTATTATTACAAGGTGGACTCAGCAGTGAAAGAGGCATAAGGTTACACACAACAAAGAAATCTCTTTAATGCAATAAAGAAATCACACTTGCAAAAATCTATTTACTTTAAAACCTGAAAGGAATCTGGTAATAGTGTACCCTGCACATAATATATTTAATTTTTATGACATATGTTATGTGACTTTACAGTAACAACAGAATAAAAAAAAAGTGTTTCTTTTTTAAAAGATCAAGTGTTAACAATTTACCTAATTAAATATATTTACCTGAGGTTTGTTTGAATTTTACACTCTTAAAATTTCGAGTGCTTTATTATAACATATAGCGATCCAATCTGGCTGTGTTGCTCCCCACTGGATTTGATTTATTTCACCTTCAGCTGCAGTATATGCAAGAATTGGGTCTTCAATAGCTCTAGGCATCTGCTGAATGTCCCAAATAAGTGCCTGATGATCATCACCTGAACAATTTTGAATATGACAGTATTTCTGTTATATACATATTTAAAAATTATTTAACTGCATTCCAGTTTATACAAATTTCAAAACAAAAATTTTCAAATCTAAGCCAAGCTTGCTCAGAGCCATTTCCCAGAGTCTTAATTTTAGATTGATAGATTGGGTCTTACAATATTTTCAATATCTCCAGATATTTAGGGAAAGTTTACTGATTCAAGGCCCATAAGCAGCTGTGTCCTCTGTTCTTGCAGTGAGTGCATCCATTTGTATCTCTAGAGCAATAATCAGGATATGTCTGTGGTAATCACAGGCAAATAATAGAATGGTGCCATGCACGTGTGCATATGCACCATACACACTTATAGAGGAATGTATCTACTAATACTTAACAGTAAGACAGTTCTGCAGGTAGTCCAAAACCAGGGTTTGTAATATGTCTACTGGTTACAATCCACTCTAACCAGCTAAAAGTGTTATCAGAGCAAATTACTGATGCTGCTTATTATTTATAAGGCGAAACTTTACTGTTATAAACCTCAGCTCACTACGTCTTATGCAGCTGTTAAATAAATTCCTTAAAGGCTACAACTTGTAAAAGTATAGAGTAACAATTCTGGGTACACAAATACACTTTAACTTTTTTCTTAAAGTCTTTTATGAAAAGATATATTATTTAGAAATTTTTTTTCTGAAAATTTATATTTTCTAAGTTTTGTGCAATTACAAACTAGAACTGGCTTGGAAATTCATTTGCTCCAAAACAACTGGCTGACTACAAAAGCTTTTTTTTAACAAGACTGAAACAAGATTTTGTCACAAAAAATTTTAATCATTTTTTCAAAGTAAGTCCTTTTCAATTATCTCCAGTCAAGTTCAACACAGTCAAAAGGTTTCTTAATGAATTCCTAGCTTTTTATAGCCATCAACATTGTACTCAAAGAACACCAAACTTAACTGCAATATCTTTTTTTACATATTCCTTCATCCAAATTTTTCATTTTGAAGTAGTAACACACATTATTAGTTACGACTATTCAGATTAATAAATAGTACTTTAAACACTTACATGAATCATATGATATTTTAGTTCTCATTTACTTTTCTCTCAACATTTCGGTTCAATATTTTCCCACTTCCATATTACAGGACTGTTACTAAGGGAGAAAACAAATTCATGTTGAAAAGATTTCAATACCAGTATACAAAATATTTTTTTAAATATACATGAAGACTTTTTCTGTGTAACAACAAGAATCAGAAAGAAATGGGAGATACCCATACTATTCCAATACATGAGTGTTTAACAAATAAATAGATAATTTTTTTATTTAGATCAGCACATACATTAAGTAAATACAAAAAATAGATAACATCTTTAAAAGATAAAATATAAATATAAAACAAAATAAAAAATAGATTTGGTTAAAGTCCATAATAATTGTTTCAAATATAAACACACAAAATAACATCAGTATTAATATATTAAATATGAAAAATTAATACAAAATAATTCATAATTTAGAAGGTGCTACTAAAAATAATTTTAAGCACATATTTAGGTACATGTTCAATGGGATATAGAAAAATCAATTTTTTTTTATAATTAGTACTACTCAAAAATTCACTGACAGTAATATTGTTACTATGTTTAAAAAATAACTTTTGATAGTATTATAAATAAACTGGTGTAAAATTTTTCAAAAGGTTCAGTAATTTATTAAAAATGTCAATGGAAACATAATAAAGTCCTTTCTGATATGCCAAAGTACTGAGGTGAGTAATACAAAATTAGTTTTGCCTGATTTGGTAGGGTAGATATTGTTACTTTTTTTAAGTATAAGTGATAATTCTTTTTCAAAGATTGAACATTCATAAATATTTACACACAGATAAGTTAACATATTTAATTTTCTAAATATCAGTCTATACGATTCATACTTACAGGCACCAAATATAGTACAGACAGTATTCATGTATGTTTTAAAAATATTTTTTATATACTGGTATTGAAATTTTGTCAACATGAATTTTTGTTTTCCTCCTTAATAACAGTACTGACAGCCTGTATGTTTTAAAAATATTTTTTATATACTGGTATTGAAATTTTGTCAACATGAATTTTTGTTTTCCTCCTTAATAACAGTACTGACAGCCTGTTTTTATATCTTATAAACTAATTAGCCGGTCAGCGCTTTCTTCGTTAGCCCTTCCAGTCTTACCCGGGGGCTCTGCCCCTTGGACCCCTCTGTGTTCATTAAACTCATAGTTGTGAGAATAATAATGATAAATAAAAATTCAATCTATAAAAATTATCAGTGCTTTTGTAATATCTTCAGAGCAACAATTTGTTCAGTACAGGACCCGAAACAGTGATCTGAAAAATTCGGGTTTCAAAATTGTCAGCCACCATCTTAAAAATAGTAGTTATATCTGGTTACCCAACATTTGTAAGGATAAAAATGTATTTTTCCCAGTTCATAGCATTACCTGACAAACACCACTAGAACGTGACCATACTTTGTTTCTCACTTTTTAAAAAAAATTTCTAATCTTATTTATTTTATGTTTTAGTCAAGTAACCAGAAGCAGGTGCAGCCAGTCACATTGCACATACAGTAATAACAGTGGCTGTGACTGTGTTGGTTGAGCTGTAATGCCATATACTATCAAACCCCTTAAAAAATCATAACACAAAAAACCCAAAAATGGTTTTTAGATCTGAAGAGTTGTAAGCCCAAATCGAGTGAATAATTTGTTTAGTGTAGTCAGAAGTGGCAAACATTTGCAATCATTGTTGAAAATTTTTTTACCTTTCCTCACCCCTTTTAAGGTTGAATTTTGTAAAATCTAGATATTAGTTTTTAAATATTCACATGAAAATTACACACACCAAAAATCAAATTTATATCTGTATTTGTTACCGAGAAACACAAAAATAGCATAATTTAATGTTACCTCATTTTAACCCTTTAAACTCAGAATTTCAAAAACTCCTTTCTTAGAGTGCGCTTATATGTAAGAAGAACATGTAAACAAATTTTTATCAATTTATCTTCACTAGTTTTTTGCTGGGCAGGTGTTGATTATGAGTCAATCAGGACAACTTATTACAGATTAAGTACAGATTACTACCCGTGTACTTGGTAATTAATTTTTTATCTTTAACTTTGTTGATAGTGTATTAAAAAATCGATGTGTTATTTTATAAATTGCAAATTATTAAACTGTTTGTATTTTTAATTTTTTTTTACTGATGAATAATTCACCACAGAAGCTTGTACATAGGAAAATGATGGACATTTGTAGTGTATAAAAAATGGCATGCCTGACTGGAATTTGAACCCAGGACCTCCAGATGAAAGGTCGAGACGCTACCATTCCGCCATGGAAATCGGTGTAATTAATAATAATTTTTAAGAAAATTAATTTTTTTAAATTATTCGGGTGCGCTTTTTACGAGTATTTGAAGTTAGTAAAAAGCAAAAAAAAAAATTCTTTTAAAGTTACCAAAATAATGTTAGTCTTAACTAAAACTAAAAACCATGAGATATTTTTAGTTATAAATGGCCATATTGATTCAAAAACTGTTAAATCCTTTCACTAATTGTAAAGATAAGACACAAGTTTTTATTATTAGTAACATACTATCAACATTATTTTGATAATATAAAAAATATTATAATTTTCTTTTTTGCATTTTAAATAAAATTATTTTTAAGATTTATTTTTTCAATTGTATTTATAAAAATAACTAGCCGGCCTGCCTAGCCAGAATCTGGACTCTCGGGGCTCAGGTAAGCCCAGGCATATCCCAGAGTAAACTCAGGGGTTTCTCAGAGCCTCCCAGGGCCAACGGGCCTACCCGCTGCCAAAAAATTCATAATTTATTTCCTTGCCATTGACAGAAATATAATAATGAACTAAAAGGATTAATCTATGTTTTTCTTGAATATGTTTAATTCACAACAAAGAGATAATGAATAATAATAATGAATAATTGGCGAACAGATAATGAATATTTTTAATATCTTAACTTTCAAGGGACTAGGGCCTACGTTAATGGCTTAAAACCTTCCCTGGGAAAACACAAATGTATCCTGCAAATTTGAAAGTAATCGGTTGGTTGGTTCTCACGTGGTGTGTTAAACAGACAAACTTTATATACAAACATTTCCGAACAACTATCATCTGTTATATCAACAGTGTACATGATGCATGCAAAAGTTAGCCTTCAACCTTTTAACAAATACCTCGTTTGAATTTTGAAAATCAGATGATTGTTTCGCAGAGATATTATAAGAGCACCCCATTGCACCTCCCAAAAAACAGCAACCCAGGGGCACCCCATTTGTTACCAGTTGATGGTGATGATTGGTCTAGCCTCCCATGAGGTGCTCGCATACCTTACCACAATAGCCTCACAAGCAGTCTCCTCGGAAAACCCATTATTGTTTAACAGAAATTTTTTTAATTTATTTAATTATTATTTTATTTAACGTAGATTTAATTCTATTATTTTTGTAATATTATTCATTAGATTGATTCAAATCATTCAATTCAAACTCAGTTCACACAGTGATAGAGACTCACAGTTTACAGTTCATTAAAGTTTGTGATTAAACCGGCAAATCTCCACTACTAAACAAAATATTTATATATTTTTTTGTTGAAATTTTTCAAGATGAAATATATCTAAAAATCTACTTAAAAATTTGGTTACACTGTTCAAGTACTTTTTTTTTTTTTATCCTGAACAATCAAAAACCTTCTTCCTCATTATATAATAGTAAACATATAGATTTACATTTGAGGGAGCCCCAAGAGGTGACATTAAACTTTAGATGAGAGTATACTTAAACATAATAAATATTTAATAGAATGACAATAATAATGAAAACAAGTTCAGAGTTTTATTAAGGTGCTTCAAAATACAAAGAGGAGCAACTCTTATTAAATTCCTTGGTTCGGTAAAAAATTTTTTTTTTAAATCAAGCACTTGCTCCTTGTTAACATTGTGACTTGAAACAGTATTTTATTACAATGGAATGGAATGGAATGCAAAGTTGGCAGGAGTTTTACAAATTCTCCCTACAAATCGCAGAAGCTGGACAGTGTCCCTTGCTGCTGCTGGATGATTCTATCGGGCGTGTTTCTAAGGGTTTATTTTTAATGACGGGTCTAAATTTTCAAGTTTTGCGTTATTTTATATTTTAAGTTTTAAGGACGGATTTAATTGTATTCCAATCCATTGTTAAACCAGCGTTATCGAACCCATTTTATGGGCCGACCACAGGAGGCTAGGCTTTTGAAACCTGTCCTCCCGACGTGATTCCCCTTCAGACCGTCCGCTGAAGTCCTTTCGGTGCTAATGCTTCATAGGCTAGCAGAAATACGCCACAACAGGGCATTAGTTATTTGGAGGGAGCAATGCGCCCCCTTCTCCGGAGGAGTCGCAATTGCTGATTTAATTTAATTTAATTGTAAGTTATAAAGGAAAGGTTAAGTAGAAGCTCTTCCCCCACTTCTTTGATCGCTGCCCTTCACAGTGCATCTCCGCTGGGCTCTTTTCCAGACTCCTGTCCGTGAGCATATTACAATGTAACCATACAGATATTATATTTTTTAATTTTTAAACCACACTTGTTTTTGTGGTGACCTGCAGTTACTTCACTACCAACTTGCAAATCCTAGATTTTGTCAATTACAGCCAGTTCTTAGGCAGTAATTCATTTCTTAGTGATATTAGAACTTTTATAAGGTAATATGCCTTAAGTAATTTTATTAGAGTGATAATGAATAAGTAAGAACTTTTTTTTATCCAGTAAAGTGATTGAAAAAAAAAAGAAAAAAGAGAGATAGAGATAGATAGATAGATAGAGATAGAGATAGAGAGATAGAGAGAGAGAGAGAGAGAGAGAGAGAGAGAGATAGAGAGATAGAGAGATAGAGAGATAGAGATAGAGATAGAGAGAGAGAGAGAGAGAGAGAGAGAGAGAGAGAGAGAGAGAGAGAGAGAGAGAGAGAGAGAGAGAGAGAGAGAGATTAGATAGATAGAGATAGAGAGAGAGAGAGGGAGAGGGAGTGAGAGGGAGAGAGAGAAATCAACAACATGTAACTTTAACAGTTAAAAGGTTAAAATTTGAAATTTGCATGCATGTTTCCTTTTCAACACAAAAAGACACACATGAGTGCATATTTAAGTGTGTGCATATATATGTGCTTGCACACATGCATGCACACACACACACACACACACACAAAATACAGAGTTGTAAAACACATGGATGAATAACCTGCAGTGCATATATGGCAGGAAGAATGAGGCGCCCAAGCGATTCCATTTACACAAGCCCTATGATTGTTCAGTCGTGCCACTGGTGTGCATGGAACTCGTACATCTAATATTATTACCTGTAAATAAAAATTTTTTGTATTATTAACAAAAAGAATTTATCAAGTATAAATATGTTAGTGCACACAGAAGAATGCATGCACATTCACATGACCTATATACAAGGCACATTTTTTATATACGATCCATTTTGAAATAATAACAAACCATTACTTATATAACTACTTTTTTATATAAGTGCCTTCAACTTCAATACATTTTTCATAGCGTTTTAATAATAGCTTCTTCGTTCCCTCTTCAAGAAACTCCATTACCAGTGAGTTAAATCCCCCAGTATCACCATTTTTACATTAGTCATTACTGTCTGTCAAACCTTTGTGATGTAAGTCACTCTTTAAGAAGAAGAAAAAGAAAATTGCTGGGAGCTAAGGTGTTTTACTACCTTACCACCCTCAAAAAAGAAATAGGAGCCATAAGCTTCTTTACTGAACTTTGAACTTCTTCAGTCTAGTAAATGATAAATGTCACTATTGCATAGACTGCTGCTTTGTCTCAACAATCAAATAAAAAAATCCAGATTTCATCTCTGTTAACAATGTGATCAATCAATTCAACAACAATTCATTTGCTGCAGCAAGACTGTTTTTCCTTGTGTGTGCGCGCACGTGTGTGTGTGGGTCAAGTTAGCATCTTCAGAAACCATTTTTCATATAATTTTTTATAGACAAATCTTTCAGTCTAAACTTCATAAATCGAACATCATGAAACATCAGGGACAAAGTTTCCCTGATGTTTTGTCAGAGAGAGAACTGCCCACATACTCTACATAACATTCCCTACATACTTACATGTACCTAATCAAATACACATAATAAACAATCCAATCTTAACAAACAGGAACAAAAAAAAATTAAAATATCTGATTTATTGGTAGACAATATCTCAACTACCAACGATAACATGAATTACATAACCCAATAAATCAAAATGTAAGATATATATTAATTGTCAAGTCACATAAGATGTTACTTCTTTAAATATGAATCTCTATCTAATTAGCAGTTAATTGAGTACTTTATAAATTTTACTTTGCTGTTAATTACCTTAAACTAAAATCTTAATATCCATTACAGACAGAATATTGGCAAAAGCAAGGAAGATTATAAAACACTTTAAAGGTGATTAATATTCAGCAACCTCAAATCAAATTATGTAAATCATATATAATCGAAATAAAAAGATTAGAATAAGAGATAAGTACTCCTCAGAACTATTTTTAAATTCCTCAACTCGGCTCAAAACTGAGTTTTATTGCTAATAGAATTACTTTATTTATAATCTTAATTTATTTTATTCTATCGTCTATATTCATAGATATAAGTAGGAAATTTTATTTTATTTCTATAATGAACAGTTTTGCTACCGCTATAAAATAATACAAAAAAACTACATAGTAAAAGGAGTGCTTACTTTTTATGTTAAACAAATACAATCACTCTTCATGAATCATAAAATCCAGCTGTCTGTAAGGAAACTAATTGTGAGCTTTTGAGAAAAAGACAGCCACACCATTAACATGGGGCTACCATAGAAGGTATGGAGATCACACTAAGGAACAATTTGTAAAAGGAAGCTCTCTCTGGTTGCTTAGAGTACTAACACAATCAAAATAGTCTGAACAGCAGGCTTAATTCTTAACATTTATTAGACTTTAAATACTTATTACTAAAAAGATAGAAAATGTCAGCCATATTTTCTTGAGAAACGTATTATTTATTCTTAATCTCATCTCTTTATACACCATCTGTGTATCATCTTCTGTGATAAAAGTCTTTCATATCTATCTCTAGATAGGAGCTACTTCAAAGGATGTCATTAGAGAACATGAATAAATTCATAACAAAATGTAAACAGGTACACAATTACACATTCTTTCTTTATCATAACATAAATAAAACTAATGTTATAAATTAACATCAGACTCTCATCTAAGCATGCTAAATGGCAAAAACAATATAATCCTAATTTTAAAAAAATTATATTTCACTTAATTTACTGACTTCACAGGCATCCATGGCAACTGTTGCTAGGTAATTTGGGTCCTGTTTATTCCATGCGAGTCTTAGAAGTGGTGTGTGTTGCGGATCTTCATAAATTATTGTTGAATGTTCTAAATGCCTCAAATCAAACATACGAACAGAACCATCAGCACCTTAAAAAAAAATAATAAGCTAATAAAATCAACTGTAAAATTGTATAATGTCATACTACTGAATACTAACACTAACTGGACAAAATTCACTCAATACATGCGTTTCATACACCCCTGCTAACAAAGAATTGTATTGTAGGATGTATTGTAATACATCCTACATCTAATATTTAAAGGTAAATTATTTTTATAGAAATATTTCAGTATCAAATACACGAGCAATTAAAATTTTAAAACAGATATTCAAATATTTAGTAATCTATACAATTAGAATTTAGAATTACATTTCTCATGGCAATAAAAAACAAAGTTAAAAACGTTTTGTACAGATTCTGAGGCACATTTATGAGCAAAACAGAATCAAATGCACAATCGTTTGTGACACTAAACATTATAATAATCTTAAAATATTTTAAGAATTAAGAAAAAAAAATCCTTCATTTTTATCTTTTGGCAGTAAATATACCTAATTTAGAAGTATATTATGTTGTTATATCACAGTAAGTGACTAACTGAAAGTGTTTTGAATAAATTTGTTTTTTCTTTAAGTTTTCTTTTTTGTTTTAACAACCAGTTTAAATCTATAAACAAAAACTGCTTTGAATTAGTTTTATAACTACTTTGGAGAAAGGATGATTTGTATACAATAATTGGAATTAAATACCAATTTTGATAAATTATCATCACTGACATAAAGGATAAAAAATTCTAATATTTGATGAACGTAAAGGTTAAATTTCATACTATAACATATGTTATACATATTTTCCAAAATTAAAATTTATTAAAATTAAAACTTGGCACCTACAAAAATTGCCGTAAAGTGTGCTTTTTTTACATTTTTATAAAAATACAAACTTCTTATCAATCAAATGAGTTTTTAATAAAATAATTCAATTTTTTCTTGTATTTATTTTATTTTTTTTTTCTTGACTGAACTATAATACAATTTATCAATAAAAGTTATAACAGTATTAACATACCAACAGACGCAAACATATCTCTGCCACCACCAGCTCGGCTGAAAGCAATATCATATACTTCTTTATCATGAGCTATCAACTGTGTTTTTACATGACCAGCAACAGTTCCCACGCGCCCGACAATCTAAAAAAATTTTTTTTTCATAATATTATAAACTTTATTTGATACAAAAGTCATATCTGCTGTAAGTGTTGACATTATTTTCTAATATGCTACATTCAATTTTAAAACATAAAAGTTAAATTAATTTCCATTTGTAAACAAGTTACACTGAGTAAAATACTGAATAGCTGTATGATGTATACTGAAACAAATATTAATTTCAAATTTGTTAAATTCACTGAATCCTAGCAATGCAACTGCTAAAAACTGTTACACTTATAAACAATAATATAAATAATATCAGAGGAGCCCATCAATTTGAGAGTAGGAGAGAACTTATTTCTGATAAGTTACATTTACACAAATTTAGGAACAAAAAATGTCATTGAGTTATCGTGACATAATCAGTTTCATATGACCTCAAAAAAAAGTACAAACCTTGCACACATTCATTTTTTTTAAATTTTAGAAATTTTTTTTAAATACAAAAAGAAAGTTGTCATTTAGTTTGGCTTGCAATTATTTCTTTTATTTTTCACACGCAATCATCATAAAAAAAACACAAAAAAAGGATAGAAAGCGAACTCAATAAACTATCCATGTTTATTTTTTCTTCAGGAAGATTACTGCATTTCAAAAGTAGAGAATGTGCAGTACATTATCTAAAAAAAATTGACGGAAGTTTTTTATGACTTCTTCTTTTATGTATTCAATGTTATCTACTCTTCATGCAATACCATGAGTTACTGATACTCAGCAACCTACATTGCAAGTAAATGAGTTAATGTACAGTCAATGAACAATTGCATAACATTTTCCATTTGTTCAAAAAAAAGGAGTCTCAATGCTGTAAAAATTGAAAAACATAATGATTAAATACACTGGTGATAAAGTACTTAGAAAAATAAAGCCGTAATTATAACAGCTAATCATTATAACAACAGTTTTTCTACACTCAGTTTATTGAAATCTGACAGTATATCAGCACAAAAAAATGTAAATAGCAACCAAGCTTATATGAGTTGCATATCACACAATAAGCATAACTTTAAACAAGGTAACAGAACTTAAACTATACAAAGTTATTATTGTGACAAATTTAAATACAGTAGATTTTACAGTTGCTTCAAAAAATTGTAACTACCGTTCTCCCTTCATCAATTGCTGCATCGCAGTTTCTGGTCTATAATTCAAATTTTTAGATTATCAAAAGTTTATTCATTGAAACTAAAAAAACTTAATTAAATTTGTATTGTTTTAATCTATTTAGTGCATCAATATTAGGTGTTTTACTAACAGAATATAGTGAAGTATGGTCAGTTATTTTTAGTATTTACAGAAATTTAAAAAAATGAAATTAGTAATTTATATATTTACAAAAAGGGACCAAATCACAACATATGTGGACAATATTAAATAAGAAAACATCAGACACAATCCAAATCATGCACATTAAGACCAAATTTTAAATATAGTTACTCTAATCAAAAATATTTGCACACAGAAACTTACAGTGGAATTATAGACTAATAACAATGTCTATCATTTGAGTTAGATTTAAAATTTGATCTAATTGGTCCTTAAAAATAATAATTTTTATCACTTACTTCATGCAAATAACAATATCTTTCAATTAAAAGAAAATTTTTGGATAAATTTTTAAATCCTTAAAAATAATGTAAAAAGTACCACACTAAAGCTTACCTGTGTTGTTTCAAGGCCCCAAATAGTACATGTAGTGTCAATACTTGATGTACCAATCAGATTTGGATCTACTTCATTCCAGTCAAATGAAGTTAAAGGAGCACAGAAATCCGAATTTTTATTCTGAAAAAAGAAAACAAAAAATAATTTAAAATACTTTACACCAAAAATAATAAATACAGGGTGTCCCATATAAAATGCAACCCATCAATCAGTCATCCATGAAATTTCAAAAGTCAAGCTTACTCCCCTACTTGTTACTGAAATGGACTCGTCCAACTCTGAACATCGCGGCGACGCAGTAGAACACTACCGATAGTAACAACAATGCAATCATAACTTTCAGTGTATTGCTAGAGACAAGATGGTGTTTTCGCTACATGAACGTGTTTTCATTGTTGAGTCGTACTTCAGTACGAAATCAGTGGTTGTAGTGCAAGATTTGTTTCGCCATAAGTACCCAGATAAACCAGCTCTTAACAAAACATCAGTATTAATGTTAGTTGCAAAATTTAGAGAGACTGGTTCTGTTAATAACAAGGAACACAAAAGATCTGCGTCAGTGTTGAATACAGATACAGTCACTGAAATCAATGACCGATTACTCGCCTCGCCAAATAAATCAGACGTTTGAATGCTGAAATTAATTTGTCTAAATCAACTGTTCATCGGGCGACCAAACAATTACAATTACGACCTTATCGCATTTAAATGGTTCATCAACTTCTTGAGCCCGACAAAGAAAAACGGCTACAATATTGTCAATGGTTCTGTCGATTTCTGCGTGAGGGAATTAATGTTATGGATTTGTTATTTTTCACAGATGAAGCATGGTTTCATTTGGATGGCTACGAAAATAGCCAAAACAGTAGAATTTGGAGTGCTGTAAATCCCCATGTTTATCACGAAAAACAATTAGGTACCTGCAGAAGTTATACCTGCACCTGCAACTTCTAAGAAACTTATAAGAAAATAATCGGTCCTATTTTTGCAGAACGATATCAGAATATTTTATTTCAGTTCATCGCACTCTTGGAAGAGGAAGACAGACACTGCTGGCTACAACATGACGGTTTGACATCGCAATACGCAGGTTCAACTTCTGATTTCGTTGAGGAATTCTTTGGTAATTGTGTTATTGGTCGAGGCTTGTGGCCACCAAAATCTCCAGATTTGACTGCGGCGGATTTTTTTCTATGGGGTTACCTCAAAGAAAAAGCCTACAGCAACAAACCATGAACAATTGAAAGTCAATATTGAACAAGCTGTATTAAATATCCAGCCACAAACTTTGAAAAAAGTTGCAAGAAACGCTGTAAAAAGAATTGAAGCTTGTATTCAAGAAGATGGCGGCCACTTCCAACATTTACTCTAAATGTAAGGTAATGGATGGTAATAATAAAAATTACATTTACATTTACACATGCCTTTTTATTATTTCAATACCTACCAATATAAGGTTGGGTTGCGTTTTATATGGGATACCCTGTATAACCATATGGCTTATATGAATAATAATGATTCTTGTTAATCGGATTTTATAATCATAATTATTGTCTGCAATTTAGCTTTTGCAAGAATACTTCTCAAGTTATGGAAAGTTATATAAGTACAAACATAAAATAATTATAGAATCAATGTTCCAGAAAAACAGGTCACATATTATTCACTAGCTGAAGTATCAATTCTTTGCACAAATTTAGAGAAACTTTTTAACTACTAAGCAATAATTTAATCTTTAATTTAACCTTCTATAAGTTTTTAATTAAAAAAACTTTTTATAACTTTTTGTAAAGATGCCACATTTCATCTTTGTAGCTAGTGAGTCGATGGAAAAACTATAGTCAAGGCAACAAAAAAAGGAGTGTGTTATTGAGTAGTTATAACTTTGTAACTAGCAGTTAGAAAACATAATATGAACCAAATCAAAGTTTTTTTGTTTTCCATTATTTCTTAAGAATTCATTTAAACAGAAGAACTAATGAATTTACATTTGCATAAATCTGCAGAAAAGACCGTTTTTTGCCCTTTTTTGTTATATACAATTTCCAAGCTCTATTTCTTTAATAAACAACTCTGAAAAAAAAACATAGTTAATAAATGTTAAAAAATGAATTTTTATCTTTACCCTCATCAAATCTTAGGTTGTTCTGGCAATTATTTCAGCAATAGTTGAATCTCTCTCAAATGTTACATCTACAATAATCATTCTGAAATAATTTTTTGATTACAGTAAAGTTTAATAGCCAAGATGAGAATTTTTTTGACAATACTAACAGTTTAATAATCAAGCGGCCTGGAATGTGAAATACATAAATAAATTATCATAAATAAAAAAAAACAGAAAAAGTTACTGAAAGTACAAATAACTTATAATAATTGTTATCTTACTCTAAATTATTTGTACTTGCATTTACTAAATTGTTTTTTTCTATTTTCTTTTCATTAACTAATTAATGACAATAACAGCATTAACTTTTAGTTTCTCCTGCATCTGTTTATTTCCAACCTGCTTACCTAACTTGTTAAGGGGAGTTCATCTACCCTCTATGTGCTTCTTAACAGTCAACATTAATGTTATTGTTTTCACTTCAGTAAACCTGTCAGATTTTTCTACACAAATTACAGAAACTACTAAAATTATAACTTTTTAAGTTTTTGCTTTCAAACTGGATAAAGCTAATTAAAAGCTAAAAGAATACTTAACATTGCTTAACAAATGCTTAGCACTTCTTACCAATGCTTAACATTGGGACTTATTTTTTATATAAAATTATAAATTCAGCCTTATGTATTACATCACGTGTGTTTTTTTTTCTTTTGAGATCAATAAGAAAAAAGTATGATTGCCATAACTTGAAAACAGAGCATTTCCATACCCATAGATTACATTACGTTTTTTTAATTTCTTTAATATGAACCTCCTTGAACACACAAATGCACACATGCATGTGTGTGTGTGATATATATATATTATAAACACAATCCAACTTAGGCATTATTATTTTGTCTATTACTTTTATCAACAGAGTAGCATATACTTACAACAGCAAAATTAATATAAATTGCCACTGAAAACAAATAAATTAAGACAGATCTGCCACAATCTTAGTATGACACTAGCAAGATATGGTGTATTCTGCTGTTTCACTTAATGAATAAAGAAAATGTAAATACTTACATTATTTAAAACACACTCTAAACGATTATCTGGTTCAGCACCCCTCCATACTCTGAGATAATCTCCACTTGTAGCCAACAAATCAGGGAATACACCTTTCTGTAACAAAGAAAAGATCAAATTAAATTTACTTTATTTGATTATCTTATCTACCAAAACTAACACAATAGTATTCTCTTGAAACTGCAATTACTATTTAACCTTAAGTTATACCTGACATAGATTGCACAATAATAATATAGAAAAGCAAATAATTTAAAAATTACTCCGAACATAATAATTAATACAACTTTACTAAAAGTTTAATGAATTCAGATAACCAAACAAAAAAAAGAACCAGATGACAGCCCATAAATCACTATAGATAAGAGTTGTATTTCAGATGTTTAACAGTATAGTCACTTTCAGTTGCTACTCTCTTATTGTTACAATAGTAGATATGAATATCTAACATGCACAAATCAGGATGCAATATACTTGTTTATTTAAAACTTATCACAATTTTAATCATTAAATCATACTTTATTCACTTTCTTTTTTTTTTATTTTAGTTATAATAATTTTAACAATTGGTGGTGTTGAACTGAACCTAAGGTCCTCTAAAAATGTGTAACTTTAGAGGATATGTGGAACAAACACGAAGAGCTCACCAAAATGAAAACTTATAAATGTTTCTTTTGCATAAGAAAGGTAATACATCTGATCTGTGCAATTATAAATCAAAAGCTCTTAATTAATAGTATAACAAGGCTTTTCACTAGCATTTTTCATAAAGATTATCTGCTTTTGTAGAAGAAGGCAACACTTCCAAAAAGGCAAGCAGACTTTAGGCCAAAAAAAGAGGAGGGTGAGTTTTTATATGCTGAATACAATCATAAATTTACAAGTAGGGTACAAACATAAAACACTGTATAAGCTCTTTGTAAATTTTGAAACCACATTTAAGTCAGTCCCACATGCAAAGCTGTACTTCAAACTATGGTAAAGTTCCACATGGAATACTTCCGAAATAAAGGCTGTCATGACACCCTACTGGGCAATATAAATGACGTACTCCTATTGCTTTATGCCAATGACTTAATTTATTCTGGCAGATAGTGAAACTGACTTAAAAAACAAAATTAACATATTAGAACAATACTGTTAAGGAACTGGAGTTGATTACCATTGGAAGTATTTAAGGTGATATCTTTTGGTAAAGGATGACATAAGGCAAAGTTAAATTTTTGATTCGGAGACAAGAAATAAAAATTTGCAATCAATCCAAATAATTGAGGCTTCACTTTTTATATCAGGTAGGAAAACTAGTAAGTGTTATAAATAATGCTAAACTGCCATACAGTACAGTCATAAACACACTATAATGTGAAAAAATTGACACATGGGCTAGTAAAATGCACCTTCACAATCCTACTGCCCTGCCAACCCCAGCATATGATTCAGAAGTTCAGGAACCTCATTATATTGACATACTTGAAATACTACAGTAATTATTTTTTTTTAAGTTTTATACTTTGATAAGGGTACACCAGCATTATGTAATGTAAGTAATGGGCATTAAGATTAGATATTGTTCAAGTTCTCTTGGCTTACTATGCAATAAAAAGAAGGATTAAATGACTTTAAAATTAGCAAATTAAACCGTAGCCATTATCCTAGGCTTTATTAAGAAAATATTTTAGAACTCCATTAGAGACGGATCAAGATATAACAAATCTAGCTTTATTAATGTTTTAATGATGGAAGCTGCAAAATATAATAGTAAGATAGTGTTAGGCTACCTACCCTCCTGGGAGGAACAAGAAATTATACTTAAAAATTATAACTATTTATTAAATATGGATACATGTTGAGCCTTAAATCCCATTATCCAAAGTACAGATTGTTTAATCCTAATTTTAAACCTGAAGAACAGCTGAGCTGTAATATTGGCTATTAAAAAATTAATCTATCATGAAGTTACAATTATCATCTCTTAGAATAATTTACATACGGAAGGCCAGGAGCATGACCTCGACTCAACAAGAGTGCCCTGTGTGCAACATGAGGGTTCCAGAAATCCTACCACTTGCTGTTGGATTATCCAATCATTAATTAGTTCAATAGTAAATATATTAAAGGCTGACTAAATATTTCAAATAGGGAAGAAAATTTATGAGAGTACTTTCTAATTTTAATTTTAATAAGATTAATAGAAATTATTATTAATTTAATGAAAGCTCTAAAATTAAGAAAATTTGTAGTTAATATATGTTAGGATGTGGTTAGCCATAGCAAGGGTGCAATAGTACAGTGCAACAAATAATTTTTAGTTTTATGGATAAGAAATATTAATATATAATGTATTACTTTACTATAACTGAAAATCCATTATTACAAAGGCAGGTTAAAAATTATCAACATTTTGGCATAATACACCTTCAAGGTTGATTGCTTTATCTCGTAAATGTTTTTATCATGGATCGAGAAGTTTAAAAGTGGCTGGACAGAGAGGGAGTAGGACACCTGTCAATCTCCACTACAGACAAGATTCAGCAAGCTCAATAGATGGTTCTGGCAAATGAGTGAGTTACCGTCAATGAGGCTGCATCTTCTTTGAACTTCAGTCATGGTTCTGCCCATCAAATCATCCATGACGAGCTCGGCTTCTGAGCAGTCTATTATTGAGGGAAGTGTTGCTGTTACAAGACAACACGCTCGCACATGCTTGACATACTGTTCAAACCATCAACAAGTTGAATTTTGAGGTACTGGAACACCCTCCCTCCTACAGCCCAGATCTTGCTCCCTTCGACTTTAATCTGTTTAGGCCGCTCAAGGATGCTTTGAAGATTGTAGATTTTCCACAGAATTAGACTTGCAGGAAGCGGTGCAAGAGGCTTCGCAACCAACCAAAAAGCTTCTTCTTAGAAGGAATACGCAAGCTAGTGGACCGCTGGACCAAGTGCATTGATAAGGCAGTTTACTGTGTAGAAAAATGATATACATGTTGAACCCCTAACTTTGTGTAAATAAATTGTAGAATGAAAAATGTAGACAATATTTTACTGATTCTCATAATTGAAAAAAATGTAGATAAGAATGAAGGAATTGGATTTTTAGAAATATATTACATTGCACTGCTCTGCATGAATTAATAGCAAATTTATCCACAATAACTAGATTATTTTCTGATAAATTGAAATCCAGAAATATTTCACATATCTCTTTAAATGATGTCTGAACAAAAATGTTTTAGATCGCTTCATGTGGAGTTTAATTTGAAAATTTTTGCCTTGCATATATAAAATCACAACTGTCCTTCATTGCATTTACAAAAAACTTATAATAAATCCCAATTTGAAGTAGAGCGGCAAAAATGTTTTTTGGTTTCAGCTAGGAGTTCATAACAATAATTTTTTTCATCTAGTTAAATTTACTTGTTTTTTTCTTCCATTATTCATCATATATCACTGATCCTGTGTTCAGCAGTCCCACTCACAAACAAAACATAACTTAACATATCCATCTGCATTTCAAAAGAGCTACTACTTTTAATTCTCCACAAATACTTAATATATTAATTTTCTTACTAAACCATTTTAATAACATCTTTTATATTAATACTATAAACAACTGGTACAAAAATATTTCGTTAACCATAATGAAGTAGAACTACTTTTAAAGTATAAAAGGTTTGCTCAGTAAAAAAAAAGTGCCACTCATCAGGTAAATGAGCTTACCCTAATTACAATGAAAGGTCATCAACATCCATATAAAAACAATTATTTTCCTCATGAAAATACTAAAAAATAACTTTCTAACCGTTACAAAATATTGAGATTGTGTATCCTTTTTGAAGTAAATTCTAGCTTTGCAATCTTTAACTTAAATGTTTAGCTTGACTTATTGATAATTTGAAATTCCAATCCAAATCATTTACCACACCTTATGATATAAGATATGGATTACTTACTGGATTTCAAAGTCTGTATTATCACCTTCCATAATCTCCACTTCCTCATCACTATTTTAAAATAAAAGCTTTTCTGAACCTATAGCAGGGCTTCAGTGTGATGTACAGGTCTCGACTCCTGATGGCAATGAGGGGCACAATCCTGTATGCTTAAATTTCAAAGAAATTCTAGATATACCAGTTAGGAAAATATAGCAATCAGTAATGTAATCTTTTGGTTTACATCAAACCATATGAATACTACATGATCTTTCATGTATCTTTTAGCCAATCTAAGTAGATGGTAGAGTTAGTGCATATACATGAGGAGCACATCTTATCCTGGTCACTTATTTTACAGCCAAAGTATAACTAACAAGCTTTTTTAATTAAAAGTGTAAATTTTTTTAAAGAATTTACAGTGAACATACCGAAACACAACAAAAAACCAAAAACTGCATGAATGATTTATACACTTATGAGGCATAATAAGATTTTACTCTTCACTCATAGTTATTATTATCTGAATTTCAGTTAGTTACAATTAACACTTCAATCTAAATAAGGTAATATTATTAAAAAAAAAAATAGCAACAGATCAAACTAGTTTATATATACTTTAAATAAAAAAACATGTTCAAACTTGTTCATGGAAGCTTTATTAAAGAGGGTACGATGTCACAGTATGTAATGTTTTGTTATCACAAACAACAAACATGCATTGTTTATCTATTTATAATCCTTAATAATAAATAGTAAATTGATAAAAACACATGTAGATATCCTATTATATAAAAATGTTGGACACTTAAATTTTTAAAAATAAATTTTGATGGAAAAATTCAGACTTCAGAATTAAGAACACACAAAATCATTTAACATAATTATGAAAATACATTTTATCAATTTTATATTCACATAGGTAGTAGAGCAATCAAAGTTTGTCAGTTTTACACATATCTGTGTACAAGATATAAATTCACACATAACTAACTACTTACACTATCAGGTATCCACATAATTTTTGTTGTAGGATACGGATGGTCAAAGGTACTTTTTGGACTGAATTCTGAGGTATCCTCATCAAGTGACACTATTTGAACTTTGTTATTGTACTCTTCTACGAAACTTCCTAAAGCTAATCTGTTAAAATTAGAAAAAAGTATTTACATTCACAATAATAATTTAACTAATATTAACATAATAATAAGATACACTTTGTTACAAATCAATGAGTCCATACACAATTGATGTCACCAGAAGTTTTAATGAGTATTTATTTAATGAGCATTTATATTTCAATGAGTATTATATCTATTTATTACTAAAATGTTAAAAAATTAAGCTATTTTTTATGAACATTTTATTTACAACAAAGTCTGTTTTCTTGATCATTTTGAAATAAATAATAAAATGTTAATGGAATCTAGACACAATGAAGTACTACTATCCCAAGTATAACACTTGAAATGGCTGACCTGATTTTTCCTTAAATGAGATATATTTTACAATTACTGGACAAAACTTATTTAGCAATAATGGTTTCAAAAACAAAACTCAAATAATTTAAATAACAATAACATAGTTCCACATATTTCATCAGTTTATTTGTTCATTCACTGTAGAAAAAGATTTAAAATTAACTTGCTTTAAAAATTTCTCAAAAAAGTAAGACTTTTTTAAATTTCACATCAGTAACTTGTAAAATAAGCACTTTACGAAAAACTGTCATCATAGAAAGTTTAGATTACTAAAGCTATACTTTTTCTATAACTTGTTATTTCTCTTACTTTTTTTCTAATATGAACGGCATAGAAATTGCAGAATTTGATATTTTCTATTACATTTCAAAAATGTTCTACTTAAAAGTTCTGAAAATAAAACCTACTCCCCAGTAGTTAATTTATTTTTAATTTACCACATGCAGGATCCATTTTAAGCTATGAAAATTAAAATTAACAGAAGCATATACGAATTCCACATAATACTTTCTTGAGATTTTAAAAGTTTTTGTTCATTCTTCCAAACTGCAGGAACAGTTTTTTATGATTTACACACTAAGCATAAAATTTATTAAAAGATTTCAGGGATAAAAGAATTAAAATTAAATTTCTTTTTTCGAATGTGGACTAAATGTTCCTTCTAGATTATAAATAAGACCTTGTACTTGGGAACAGGTAGTTCAGCTTGTCTCGTGTATGAAGAACAAGAGTTAATAATACAGTCTATTTTGATATTTTTTTATGTATGTAATACAGCCCCTATATGGCATGTTTGATAAGAATCGTAAAAAAATATTGGAACTAGAATCATTAACACTATCATCTCCTAGTTATTGTTTCCTGGCTCCTCTGTTCACAGTCGTTTCCTAATAATTAACTAAGGTTATCCTGACCTGGAAATCCAATGATGCAATAGAAACAAGCTACAGGTATACCCACAATACAAATAAGGGATGCAGCTGCCTATGGACCCTGACTGAACAAAGTTACACAAGTTGTCTGGAGATTTCTGGAATTATTATATGAATAAAAAACCATACCCAGAAGGGAGTGTGCATGCACTATCTTTTGCATGAAAACAAAAGATCATAAATCTCTGCCAGGAAATGATGGAGAACATTAACTTCAGATGAGTCACACATGTGTACAGTTAGTAGATGTGGGTTTTTCACCCCCATAAATTAACACTGAAGATTCATCTTCTCACTTAAATGAAACAGTCTTTGGAAACTCCAAGTATCATAATTTCTTTCTGTAGTCTCCAGCACAACGCAGCTTGAGTCTAGTAACCTAACTTAAACTTCTTTGTATGCAATATCTCCAATGTATATATAGCTTCATTAATAAATTCTCTCTTAAAAGATTGTTAGATTCATCTAACATACAACTGAAAAATCCCAATTTTTGGATGATGTGAAAAGTTAACTTACATGGACTGTGATGGAAATTACATCAGATTATTCTAACATTATAGTAAGAAAAGTGGTTATTATTCCATATACTTCCCTTTACACAAAAATTCTGTTTCCTTAAACTTTTGATACTACTGATAAAACAAACAAGCACTCAATTTCATAATGTCAATAAAACTCGCGCTGCAATAGCACTACTGATATAAACTTACAGAACTGCAACACACAAAAATCCTCAAATTTTCTAGTAATCATTCTCTTACAGCTGAAAGATAGAACATGAGTACCAGTGAAAATATACATATTGTGATATCCTTTCAGAAATATAAATCACTGCTTTTACTTTGTACATGCTAAGCAATAAATAGGCAACAAGTTGAGAAATATATTCATCAGAAATCAAATGAATCAATCTGAATTATAAAGTATTGTAGAAAGTTTTAGAGAAAATGTAACCCAAACCAGAAATGACAAAATCCATTCTAAATTACAAAAACATTCAAATCAAAGTAGACATTAGTAGTACACATTAAAACCAGAACAACCAGATGAAATAACTAGTATAAGAAATCAAATAGAGAAATATAAGAATCCAGGCTTGTTTTTTTCTAACATTTTGCAACAGTCAATTCATTAAGTAGGTAATTCCATTCACTGAAAATGAAAATAAAATCAGAGTGCTAAATTTTTATGTAAAACTGAACTTATAAAGTATATTACAGAAATCTGCTAACAATAGTTAATAAAGTCAATGACTGCACAACAGCAGCTAGTAGAAACCACCAATGGGGATTTTCTTAGCTAAGAAACAGACACTTTTTTAACAAAACTGACAGATTTTTGGGTCTAAAATACATCACAGAAGTATACAAATAGAATCAGCCTATATTTTATGCTTAATAGAAGTAAATGTAAGTATAAAGAATCATTTTACAAACAAAAGTCTAAAAGCAAATCCAAATTGAGCTTAATAATTTTTGTTTTATAAAAAAAGGCCCATATGAAAACAAAATAAATTAAATTAAACATGAATGTATTTTTAAAATGTGATAACATAAAAGTAGCATAGAGTTAAAAGGTATTTATATCAACAAATTATACAGATATAAATAATACAGATCTATGCACGAGTCAATTTTTACAATTACAATAATAAAAAAAAATAATAATTTTATTGAGCATAAAACAAAGCAATCAAAATTCATTCATAATACAAGATCTCTTATCCTCTTATGGCTTAAAAAATGCTTTCAATTAATTTTCAGTTTCATTCCTTTTTGTCAATTTTTTTTGTAAAAATGTAAAAATCACTTATAATTATAATTACAAGCATTAAAATGTTATAAATTAAACAAAGAAAATTTAAAAAAATAATATTAATGCAACTGCATTTAAATCAACTTAACACAATTAATGCAACAGTTTTCCTTGCCAAATTTAATATTTAGAAACAAAAATTTTAAGTTGGACTTTTCAGACTTCATGGCACTTAATACCTTCAAATGTATTAAATTTTATTCAAAAAGAATTTTTGAGGGTAATGATTTCAATTAGAATAAAGAACTGTACTAAAGCTTCTGTCCTAAATTCAGGCAAAATTAACTAAATGTAAATGTCAACCTTCCTCTGCCAACTAACAAATATAGCTGGTAGCAAGCCAACAATGCAATAGTAACAATTAAAGCATTCACATAACATTTTTGTTCCATAATAACTCCATGGCCTTCTTATGTTTAAGCAATAATTTTTTTTTTTAATTATTACTTAAAATAGTAAAATAAAAATTTAGATGATAAAATTGATTAACACAGTACAGGTCTACATATTCAGGAAGCTTAAATCTTTTCTTTTATGCAATCAGTATAATTTAATTTGGAAGCAAAGTATTTTAAATTTTCAAAACAGAACAAATATATGTACAAGAAATTATAGATCAGCGACTTTCCTAAAGTAATTAAATATAGGTACCTTTCACAATAAACAAAGTAAAAATTTATGGATCGTTTAAAATATAAAATACTAACCGGAAGCGTTTGTCTGGTCGAACAGACCAATTCATGCTGTAAAGAGGCCATGGTGCTTCGTACTTGTAGATTTCTTTACGTTTTTGAGTCGCACTATGTACTGCCATCGTCATTGCTGCTTGCCACAAGGGCTCTGCAAGCATGACTACAATTCACTCTGATTTATACAAGAACAAAAAAATTTTTATATTATATAATATAATTCTAATACTAATTAAAAAAATTATTATTATTCACTACCCACTATAAAATTTTTAAAAGCATATCTGACGACCCTTATGAAACAGTTTGAATTTATTACCTCTTTCTATAACCACATATTAATCATAGTTTACCATTTAAACATGCTTTAGTCTTTCTGTTTTTATCAATTACTTAAATCTTTTCATTAAAAAGCCTCAAGAATGTTCTCAGTATGTGATATATACATGGACATGTAATTAGTACATTTGAAACATTATACTCTTTAATAACATTTTTTAAATACATCAAATATTAAAATACAAACAAATAATCAACCTAGTTCAACTTTATTGAAAAAGCAGAAAAGAAGACTCCCAAGTTTAACTCGATTAAGTAACATCATTAATAACAAAAGACTATTTTAATTAAATTAAAATGTTTTCAGATATTCTACAGTACGTCATTAAAAAACTGAAATCCAGATATAAACACAAAACAGCTTTTACAGTTTAAAAAAATTCTCATATATATATATATATATATATATATTTCATTAACATATTGACCACTGTACTAATAAAATTTAATATTAAATGAAATATAAACCACCAAAACACAGTAAATAAATTAGTTAAACTGACCACATTCCAATAATCGATTTTCATGGGATCCTGCATCTTTACTTGTTATTATACTCTACAATTATATTAAAATATATTTATTTATTTTGAAATTGTTTTTTTGAAAATTTTGAAATTTATTATGGGTGACTATGCAAATTCTGCTGTTCAGTAGTGGACTGTAACCATAGAATTTAATAACAACTAAAGATGCAGGATGATCCTGCAAAAATCAATTCTTGGAATTAATATGATAAGTTTAACTTATCTGTTTATTGTGTTTTGGAGTTTATATTTCATTTAATATATATATAAAGAATCTGAGGTACAAGAGGCAATAAACAAGTGCTTTCTTTGAAAGTAATACCATTCATTACTTTCCATTATATATGCAGTAACTGTGGTGAACAGAGTAAAGGTACTTGTAAAGTTGAATATCACACTCATTTCATCAGAGAGTGGCATATATGATGCCTATGTGCAACCAAATATTCCCACAGGTAAAGTTGTAGCATGAAACCATTTCATTCCTCTCTTCTTAATAAGCCAGACATAGGGTGTTTGTTATTCTTTGTAATGACTATGTCATTTTTGGGAGTTATTGTCACATTATGACATCACTGTCAATTATGAATCACCAACAACCATTATGATTATGGCATACACACATATACATATATACAATAATAATATGAAAATAGAGCTGCTAAATCTGACAGACAATTCTACACAAGTTTAAAAAAATGAAAAAATTAATAAGGCGATAAAGAAATATGCATAAACAAAATGTATTATTAAACACACTGAAAACCTTCATTAGCTGGAATATCAGTAAGGTCTAACCTAGCAAAGTATGAATTCTACATATAACAAATATAAAAAGACTGATATAATTTTACAAATAAATTTCACTACGCAGTATAGCCATTCAAAACAATGACTTCAACTATAAACATTAAGTTCCAATATTTTCTTCCAGAATGTACAATGTCCTACGTATTACAATCATCAAAATCAACAAAGAATAACCAAGATTTCAAACTCATTAACCCTCGATAACTACAGTTAAATTTTATAATTTGGCCACTGTACTGAACAGCTATGAAAAATAAGAAAGTATCACAGCCATACTTACAGTTAAGTGTAGTAGAACGTAACAGCATAGGTGAAATTCACTTCTCTAAATACAACCCAAAAACCATAATGCCTCGAGAGACAGACACACACACATTATTCCAGTAATCATGTAAATATGCTTATTTGGAAATCACCTTTTAGATTATAACATTGGAAGCTGAAAACTGACGAATTCTTTAAAACTAAAACAAATTTTATGATTTTTCTTACCGCTTTTTAATGCTATGCAAAATTTAGAATGAAATAATAAAAAATGGTTTTATTTTTTAAAAAAATATATACTTATCAAAAATATGAAAAAAGAAGCTGCAGAGCTTTACATGTTTCTAAAGTATGTAAAAATCGTAAAAAATCTACTACCAAAAATCAAATACATATTTTGTGTGTTGAAATACATACTGCAATCAAAAAATATGAATTAAGTAAACAGGTACTAAATATAAAAAAGCACCATACCACAGGCTTGAAAAATATCCTCCCTCCCTTCAGATGAAACCAAAAACAATCTTAGCTCAAGGTGTAATAAAAATCAAATAAAAAACATTAACGCACACAAGCATTAAAGCATCCCCCTACTGAATGGAAATTATGTATAAAATGCATTTATTTCCCACAAAACAGAGTACTTTTGCTTTAAATTATCTGTCCCAGTGTTTCTTACAGCTGAAAGAAATTTTAAGCACAGGAAGTGCAAGAGCTGCCAGTCAGAGTAGCTTTTTCTATTCAGAATGGTGTTCACTAAATCAGTCCCTACAAACAATACCCTGAATATCAGTTTAGGGCTAAATGTCATCTTCATTTCAGTGACTCACTGCACACTGATTTCAAGAGCATATTCAGATCGGTAATGAAACCAATAAAGAACTACTCATTTTCCCTAGAATGCGTGTTACTCTTGCGAATTAGTCATTTTTGAGAGTCGACTTGCGTCTCATGTCAGGTCAATGGCATGACAAAAGTCTGGTTATAGCATTTAATATACACCATTTACATATCAACTGAGAGTGGTAAAAATAATCCATATGAAGAATTTGGCTAATAACAGCATTTTAAGTCAAATATAAACCAACCATAGTGTTGTGCCCACAACACTTTATTATGCAAATGAGTTCAAACTGTTTATGAATATAGAGTAAATGTCAGACAGACCTGCCCAAAGTAGTTACCTAGCATCATCGCCAAATAAGTCGAAAATTGAGTGTTAAGATTGTATTTTTGTTTTTAATTAACGTATTTATTTTATTTAATATAAATTTATTTAATTTAACACTGTATTAAAAATACAATAAGCACAAAAATCATTCTATGCACTGTTAACAGAATGTGTTTTTTTAAATTAATATATAAAATTATAAAAAACAAATCTTCAATTACATGGAAATAGTTCTTCTGAATGGCCTTGAAGAGCTAATTATCAAACTTCTTTTTCAGTGTGGATCTCTTAACTTTTCTCTTAAAAAAGTTAGGAGATCCACTTAATGTATACTTGAGTAATATGTTTAATATCTGTTGTATCTATCATTTATTATACTAATTTTGTCAAACTTTCAGTTTGTAAATTTCAAGTTGTTCTTTGAGTTATCTGTTTTAAGTGCTATGTGTAAACGTTTCATGCAGTGATTAATATACTTTTATGTGTGTTATTTCTTTGAGGCGATTTGTAAAAGTTGATTCTATTGTAACTGGTATGCATCCACATTTTTTTTAAATGTAATTTATAGCGTGTTCAGCAAAAAAGCTATCCTACTTGTTGTTTGTAGAAGTGAGATTCTACTGCAGCATATGTAATTGTGTTAGTAGTAGTTAATAGTAATAATGTACCAGGTGACTCAATTTGTTAGTCCTCACCAGTATTTATAATACTTTATCGTCTATCATATTTTTGTCAACAGTGATACAACTTTAAATACAGTTGTCAAGCAATTAATTCATAAAACTCTATTGATTCAGCATGAAATGAAAACATAAAATAAAAAATTAATCATTCTCACATTATTTATTGTTATTTTACTTATCTACTTTTATTAGGCTATTATCAAAAAATACAAGAAATTAGTAAATTATCATGCAAATTAATAATTCTTTAACTTCTTTGGTTTCCGTATGTTCATCGGCGCATAAACATCTTACTTTATTGGTTATTATCTTTGTGTATTACAAGATTTTAAAACTGAATTTCTGGAACAGTTCAGATGCAATTTAAAATCTATGCCTAGAAAAATAAAATAATTCTGCACATCGGCAATGGAGATGGTTTTTTGTTGGTTTTTGAATCAAAAAGCGGTGATTGCCATCAAGAAATGAATGGAGATGTTTTCATGAATTGGTTCAAAAAACTGTGAGCTTTTACTGGGTAACAATGTAGTAGTATAAACAATATGTCTTGTCATAATGTAAAAAGTGAACGTATTCCTAACATGTGGTTGAAGGCCGATATAATTTAGTGGCTAAAGGGCAAAAATATTGCTTTTGACGAACAAATATAAAAATTGAATTAATAAAAATAGTCAAACAATACAAATCCCATTTCAAAAGATTTATTGTGGATGAAATCACCTGAAAAAAGGTCATGTCATTTTATGATTACCTCCCTACCACTGCACATTAAATCCAACAGAAATGGTCTGGAGCCAGATTTAAGGGTATATAGTGCGTAATAACAAAACATGTAAAATAAAAGACATGGAAAAATTGCTAGAAGATGGTATACCATGAATATCAGCTGACAATTGGAAGTATGAGAAACATGTTGAAAAAGAAGAGAATTATTTTTGAAAAAAAAGATGTCATTATTATGGCAGCAGTTAAAATTATGGTCATAATTTGAATACCAATTCATCATCAAAATCTTCTTACGAACCCAATTTGAACAGAATTGCAGATGGATTAAGAACTACAATTTTACAGTATTCTGTATAAAATCAGTAATATGTTTACTGATTTTATGCAGAATACAAAAATTATTTACAATCCATAGAAATTAAATTACTGCAAATTAATTAATTGAATTATTTTGTTAGTACTGTAATGAAGTTTTAATATTACAGGTTTAACTTAAATTTGTCATTACTGAAAAAATAAAAAAGATAAAACTGAAAGGAAATAAAAAAATACAGAAAATTAAAATAATATATAGGAAAAAAAGAAAAGAATAAATATGCAAATAGAATATGTGTGTTGTCCAATTTTCTGAAGAATTTTCTAATTAGTTACTTTGTAGAAGTAGTTAGCCCGTAAGGAGAGTTTTATCCAAAGTTGTACACATAAATTTCAAGACAGACCATTACAACAGCACACAGTTTGTTTACAACAGGACAACTCTTAAAGTAAATCAAGAATAATGATTATTTTACTACAGAACTTTCTGTTAGAATAGCAATAAAGACTAATTAAGCAGAATGCTAACCCACAGACAAGCATTCAAACTGCAACATGAAGAAATTAACTAATAAAGTCAAAAGAACAAATTCTCAAAACCATTTCATCTCAATCATTTATCTTTTAATTAAAAAATGTCTCCTAAGTATCATAAATACTTATATGATAAAAGAAATGAAAAATCACCCATTTCGTGAACTAAACTTTATTTTATGTAAATATGATGACACCAGTATAACATTTTCTTATTATAAATAGACTACTGGGAATTATTTGCATATACTTTTTAATTCAGTTCAGTCATTTTAATTTAATGATTATGCAGTATTAATTAAAATTTTCAGAAATGCATTAAATTCAATTTGAATTATATTTGTAAATAATTTATTCTATATTTTAACACAAACACTTTATTATTCAACTGTTTTACACCCATTCATTACAAATAACATGCACTAGTATTACAAAATGTTATTTATGTTTACAAGACTGCATATGTAAAACATCAATTTTAAAATATAACAATCCAAAGTAACATAAATACAAATGTATGTAAATCAATCATTCATTACTTTTAAATTAAAAAAATTAATACTTTGACAATTGCCTTTTGCCCTACACAATGATCAAGCATTAACTTGCTCACCCACTCACACACACTCACTCTCTCTCTCTCTCTCTCTCTACTGACATCATTTTACCAAAATTTGTTATTAAATATCACAATGCCTAACAATAGGTGAAACTAACATTTCTTCATTAAGTAATAAATGCTACAATAGTACATTTCTATTTATTTGCTTAATAAATAGGAAATCAGCAGCTAGAATTACCTATGTAAATTTCAGTTATAAAACACATTTTATAACTGAAATTATTATTTTTACAAACAGTTTTCTATGACAAGTAAACTGAAAGTAGCACTTTTTGAAATAAGAAAATATTGATAATATTTAATAAAACAAGCCAAACAAATGCCAATAACACTGGTCAACACAATCTTTAGAACAGAAAAGGTCAAATGCAGCAGGTGCCGGATTCTAACCATGGTAGGAGATTATTATTTCCTGACCTATAGAATAAGGAAGTTGGCATAATATACATATATACTTGGTTACTTAAATAATGTTTGGAAAACCAAAATCAAGTACCCACCATAAAATAGATACATCTAAAATAAAGGGAAAATATATCAAATATTATGTTAATAATAAAAATAGTAATAAATTACTGAAACACTTGAATGTAATTGAATGTAAATTACTATAAAGGTTTAATCTGCAACTGAAAATTATTACCAGGAATTAATATACACATAATTAAGAAAAGATTTATACACGTAGAAAAATAAAATAATGTAAAGTACAACATACATCACGAAAACTAAAGATAAATTAGTAGTTAGATTTTATCCACAGACAATTCCAAAGACATTCCAGACACAATTACAGTAACAAACACCCCCCTCTAGCTTTCATGAATTTCATCAGTATGAGCCCACGTATAGTATGATTTCATACTACATGCACCAAATACCTGATTAATTTCCTACTATAAACCTCAATCAATAAAAAATCACCTATGAAGAGTTTAGAAAGACCTGGGATCAGAACGGGGTAACATGATACAGCCAAATAACTGCCAGCAATCCACATTTTAAACTTAAACTTATAATCTTCAATTAAGAACTAAAACTTGCATAACTAATTTATAATGGAACATCCATTTCCTGTATAAAGATTAATATGAAACCGTTAAAATTAATTACACTTTAAACAGCAAAAAATATTTTAACGATGCCATAAACATTACAATATTGAATAAAATTTAGTAGCCGACAAATACCATTCAAATAAAAGTTTGGAATGACAATTATAACATTCAAAAGATAAAAGAATTTTAAACTCAACCCAGTTTAAAGACAAAATGATTATTAATACGAACTCATTCCAAGCATAGGTTAATTCAAGACAAATTGATAATTTCAATTGGATAAATTGTCAATTTATTCATGATACTATAAAAACCCACTCACACAAGGAACAAATAAAAATAATCAGAAATAAGATTAAAAATAAAATAATCTAATTGAAACATAGGCATATTTTAATAGCATAAGTGGACATAAATAATGTCCAACAACTGGCATCCAGCAAAGTACTGCAAGCAAGGAAAGAAAGTTCCTGTATATTGACGAAGCAAGATTTAAACACCAGAATATTGTTTGAACCAGGAACTTTGGCAACTATTTTCATACAGATGGGAGCACTGCTTGGTCTCATAGACATTGGTGTAAACAGAGTTCCTTTTTTATCCCAAAAACCCACTATAAGAAACATTGTACAATAGACCCTAACATTGTCATCACTACGTTCTTTATTTTACATTTCCTCATAAAACTGAATTAATGAACAGATGCAAATTGAGAAATGTTAATGCCCAGTATACAATAAGAGAAAATTTAAAATAGGTCTTTCTGTGCAAGGTGGTTAACTACCACACTGATAGGTTTAACATATGATACAATAGGTTTATAAAATAAACGGATCGGAAATGTCTGGTATGACAATCTTGGCAGACACAAACCGATTGGAAGGTGTTAGTGAAATGTAAACAAGTTAACCAAGATACTAAACAAATATGTGACACCTTTTTAGCTAAAAACCTTAGAAAAACTATTCAGATCAATCATTATGAAAACCATTCCACTCACACATCCTATTAATTGATTATCTTGTCAACTCGTAACACGGTGAATAGAGAGCAATCCTACTTACAGTTCACTAACTTAAATGATATATACAGTGGAGTCTCAGTAATCTGGTGGTGGTGCCGAATTATCAAAAATACTGGATTACTGGATTTTTGCAAATACATATAATACTACTGTATAGTTCAGTACTATTTATAGAAAATAATGAAAATAAATTTGAATTTTAATTATATTACTGTTTTTTATTAAAATAATCATTACTGTAATAATTATATTTTAAAGTAATATTAACAAAAAATCTTATTTAGTATAGTACAGTATTAAAAAAAAAAATCGTTAAAAAACTTTTAATGAAAAATAAAAACCTTTCTTACAAATTAGAAGTATTGCAACTACTACTGTGCAATACCTGGTGGATGAACACAACACTTACATACAAAACAAAACAATAACATTAAATAGCCTACACTCTTTCAATAAAACATTTTACAGTACAATCTTACAATTAATGTCACATATTGAATAAAATTGTTATACGAACATGAAAAAAGAATCTATGGTTTTTTGTCATGAATGACAAAAATTTTTATCAAAATGCAGAATTTTTTCAAAAGAAGTTTTTCATCTAACATGTATACATCATGATATTTTTAGTGCCAGACTACTGAGACTCCAATGTAATAAAAATGTAACAATGGTAACAAAAAAATTAATTGATGAATTATAAATCACTGTTATTTATAAATTAAAACAAAGAAAAACATCAAGGAGACAAAAATTTAATTTAGTTCTTTCAAAAAGGAAGAACATTATTCAATAGGTCAGGACTTATTTATTTATTCACACTAGTAACAGACTGATGCCCAACTAAATTTACTTTACTTTTACTGCATGAGATAAATTTTGTAGTGTGAAACCTGACTAAAATTAGAACACAGACCCATTTAGATTAAAGGCAGACTTTACTGTACTATTATTACACCACAAACATTGACAATACACTGAGAAGGTGGTACGATTCCACTGAAAAACACATCAATTATGCTATAATTAATCATTTAGAAAAACAATCCTGAGTTTTAAATAATAGTTTTATAAAATGGGTGTGAATGACCATCATATAATATGTATAGTCTCCAAAAACAAATAAAGATTATTAGGAACAATTCAGTATTTTTTTAATTAATCAACTTTGATGTTACTAGGAAGATATTCATTTTTAAGCTAATGTAAACAAAACAAAAAAATAATAAAATGCAAAAATAGTAATGTTACAACACTGCAAAAATATCAAAAGATTATTAACAACTCACAAACAAATTATGCTTCCAGATCTTTATAAAATAATTGTTCCTTCATCAGTAAAGTAACTTATCAGTAAAGTGTTTAATTAGCGACCACATTAAGTTAGGTTAAGAGTTAAAATTAAAACTTCTTTAATAAATAGATGGTAAAATTATGCATTTATCAACATTTACTTATTTAATATATTTTTTTGGTAATTATTTAGAAAGATGACACATTCAAAAGTCAATAACCTTGGCATATGTTGTTGTTTTCACTGTGATGATTATAAATATACAAAAAAAGTGTTGTGCTACCATAGTTTTTTAATTAGATGTGGTTAGCGAACAAAGCAAGCATTAGTTTATGTTTGTTGATATTAAACAAAGTTTCATTTAATTTCATTTTTTTGTAATTTAATCACGTTAATATTTCATTATAATCTACCAGTAACTAAAATTATTGCAAATTTCATTGAAATTAGTAAATTATAGAATTAATAATTAATTATGAGGTTAGGTAACTAATGATTCCATGGACTGAACTTGGTACAATATCAACAAAACTAACTAACCAAACATAACCTAATGCTTGTTTCGCTAAAACTTTAAAATGTAAATATTAGAGAACAGAATATTGAATTCAAACATTCAGACAAATTCAAATATTACTCTTGCTGCTACAGGAATAGGTAATTTTTTTATCATTTTAAAATTGTTATAAATCAAAAATAACAATAAAGCAACACTTTTTTAATATACTTATAATCTGCACAGTGAAAACAACAATATATGGCAACATTATTGAATTTTGAATACATGTCACCTCTTTAAATAATTACTTTTTTCGTCATACATTCTTCACACTTATCAACTGCATCATCATTGTAGAATCTGAACACAAGACGCATATACATTCCTTGAATGCACTGCATAAAAAAAATTACACTTTTAAATATAAAAAAAAACCCAATATAATTGATACATCTGTTTATCAACACCTTTAATTCAAACACCACAAACATGCAGCTTTCACATACATATTACACCACCTGCTATACAAACCCTTGTCAGCCTGTACTGAAGAACTTAGTACCATAAAATATCCAAGAGACTAATTACTATCCACCCACAATTACACAAAAAATATTACATATGGAACAGGACAAAATCAAAAATATACCTAATGACAGAAAATACATAGCACTAACAACACACTTTAACCAACTATCATACAATACTGCCATCATTATCTGATAATAATACCAGAAAGTAATCTGGTAATAATACCAAAAGTTAATTTTAAAATCAAAAACAAAACACAAAATCATATAACAAACTAAAAAAACACAGCAATCCAGAAATGATAAATTAAATTGAAATGACTGCACCTCATACACCAATAGGAGAACTGGGTACAAATTCAGAACACGCAAAAGAACACCTTCAAGCAATCATAATAAAAAAATCAACCTTTGAAAACGAACAAAAAGGACACGCATAAAGATATTAAACATTATATTCAAACTTTACATAAATCAAACAAAAACCAATATTCAACATATTTCATGACAAAATTTATAAATGCATTAAGTTGAACAAAAAAACATAGTGTAAGTGAACAAATAAAAAAATTACTAAAATTCCAAGTTCTTCTATATGTACCTCTTGAAATAAGGCAGCAAATTTTATTCCAACATGATAGCACACCACCTCATTATTCAGATGTTAGACAGCATTTAAGCTTAAGTTTTCTGGGCCAATTAATTGGCCTGTAGGTCTGCCAATTTAAATCCCTTGGACTATTATCTTTGGGGTCATTTGAAGGAAACCTTTTTATGCAGAGAAAGTTAATTCCAAAGAATTATTGAACTGAATTTTAAATGCCTTTCAACATCTTAAGAACGACTGTGATACTGTTAGAAAAGTTTCCTCTGGTGTTGTATGTCGCACTAGATTTTGCATAAACTATCAATTATATCATTTTGAACAGTATCTGTAAGGTATGAAAATTAAATTTAAAAAATAAAACAAAAGTAAATATAACAATTTTTTTCGTGCAAGTCATTTCATTCATTTTTTGTTGTTTTTTTCTTCAGTAAAATTTGATTTTTTAAAAATATTTATTTGATTTTTAGTGGACTTATTTACCTCACTTTTTTATAATTAAATTCTCTGCAAGTTTTGTTAATAAAGTTTACGTATTTATTAGTCATTTAACAAAGTTATTGTATTGCAGACCTAAAAAGCAATTTTCAAACAATTTTTTCAGTTTTACTTCAGATATCATGAAAACTACTGGATACAGAATCTATTTTATTCAATTTTTCAGGTAAAAAACCATGGGAAACCATTAATCTTGCC
Organism: Lycorma delicatula; assembly: GCF_047948215.1. Taxonomy (NCBI): domain Eukaryota; kingdom Metazoa; phylum Arthropoda; class Insecta; order Hemiptera; family Fulgoridae; genus Lycorma; species Lycorma delicatula. The sequence goes on from NC_134458.1 coordinate 40,307,263, forward strand.
CCTCAATTAACTTTCTAAAAAATTTCATTACAACCTCATTTCACCAGGGGAACCGAATTCCAAGCAAAAGTTTTCACTAGCCATAACTCTCTAACAAAGTGTTTCCAGGCCTATGTTTATGTGAACGTTTTCATTATTTTGATGACAGGAATACACCTGGGAAGTATGTCAATTTCCTCGTGGGGTACCTGTACATTGTACTTTAAACATTCTATAGCATTAAACTTTCTATTTTAGGTATATAAACATAATACATACCATTCATGGATAAACATTAAACACACTAAAAGCTGCAAGGTTTTTAGGCAACAAGGTTACATCTGTGACAAGCCAACAATGACCATAAATCAGCCACTTATGTAGTGCAATATGGCAATTAATAAATCCTAGTCTAGTTTTGAGACCTGAAATTAAACTCTACTTCTAGAAATATATATATATATTTTATGAGACACTAATTTAATTTTGTTGAGAATTAACAGTGTACTGAAGTTTTTAGATATAACTAACAAGATAAAAAATAGAATATCTTAGCTTCTACCATTATAAATGGACAGATATCTCAAAAATAGAGATTTACAAACTTTTATCAGCAAACAGGTAAAAAAATTTAAAAGTTTAATAAAACACAGAACCTATTAACAAATCACAATTTTGGATTAAGAAAATCCCCATAAGATCCGTAATATACACACATCAAATAAATGCAGCAGCACTTATTGCTATCTATACATTTAGCTTCAAATTTAAATGGTTTAATAAAAGGAAAATATCCAAATTTTCAGGTTGAGAATATAATTACTTTGTACAAATAAATAAAAAAAATTAATTTGATGTAAGGCCAAAGAAACAAGTTAACTATTGAAGCTACATTCAACAGTTTATTTGAAGTAATAATGGACAACTAAAAACGGAGGTAATACATTAACAATCTGCCAACCCATACAAACTTGTCGCTTAAATGCCAAAAATAAACGATTCTTTTAAGTAGAACATTTAACTAAATTTTGCGAACAGTAAGACCCCGTTTCCACCAGTCGGCAATTACAAAAAAAACAGTTTGGAACAGACAAGTAAAATATAAAACACCAATCACATTTACAAAGTTCCTACCGGGAACAAGTAATATACATTTAAGCTTTATACTTACATATGGTTAGTTAATTATAATCTGTAAACAGAAGGAAAAGAAATACGAAACACCAGAATGAGACTACGAGATAAGTATAACTTTAAAAATTTACTCATGCTTACACACTTAATGGCATAGCTAAATAAACCCATCAACAGTACTCCGTAAACAAGAGGGTTATGCACAACATCCGAACATATCAACAGGCCTACCTTTTCTAAGAAATTTCCAATCAAGAAGGTTCACATTTAAAAAACAATGCTAAGACAAGGTTCATATTCATATTAAACGACCCATTTAATTAAAACTTCATGTCTTCTCAAATTTAATTAGCAATGAAAATCATTAAAACAATACCCTAACTCGATACAATACTAATTAATTGGGCTCAAAAACTCCCTACTGCAAACCAAAAATTCCCTTTTTACCATTTTTTGATTTGCATTAGAATAATCGTAAGGTAAGTAAATTAAAGAATAAAAAAAATTCTGGAATAAAATTATAAAAGAAAATAAATTTCTTAACAATAAATAATTAAAGTGGTTTTTTTTCTTATCAATAAATGTGACAGTCGCACATTCTCTTCTGCATTTTGACAGCAAAGTAACTTTAAATTCAATTGAAATTTGTTTTTTAATATAAAAAGGAAGAGAAAATCAATATATAACATAAAAATAGAAAATATTTTACCACTTTTATTTAATAAACGGTTCTTACATTCGTACGTGTGCGGGGTCATTTTCAAGTCAGTTCAATTATGTTGATAAATTGAATTAATGAAAAATAGCAGAATAATATTTTTTCTTATCCCTCCCTTTCTTGTTATCGCTGTAGTCAATTAAAAATTAATTAAACAATAATCATGTATGGAATAACAAATAGATAGAATTGACTATTCTGTTAGAAGAATAAAACCAGAGTGTGATACAAAGGTGCATGTTAAAAATGTATGCTACACTAACTACACTGGGGCCACAAAATCCCTTACCATACAAAGAAATAAACATGAATTGTTTGTCATTAGTTTATGTAGTAATTCTACTAAAAAAACTTACCTTACATTACATCTGTATGAGCCCCTCCACTGCCTGCACACAGTTTTATTAGTTGTCAAGTGAGTTGAGACATTTTCTTTATTTTTGAAGGATCAGAATAAAAACAGTCTCTTGACAGCAGTTTTCAGCTTACCAACATTCCTTAATCACAAATGTGAGATTTTTTTATAATTATGCCCCAAAGGGAGTTGTTACAGGTTTGTTAATTCCAAACATTAAGACGACCACTGAATTTTGAAGTCCCACCAATCCACCGTCCTTCAAACTGTTCATTTAAAGATTCCATTACCAAGTGAGCATAATGAGCTGGAGCTCAATATAGCTGTAAAATGTTAGTTAATTACATACCAATCAATTCAAGCTAAGTTATAAAATGATTTTCAAGCACGTTAAGATATAAAATGCTGGTAACATTTCATTCAAAAATGTATGATCTAATCAGATCTATTTCATATGTCACTATATTTGGTTAGTGGTCTATCTTTTCCTCAAAAAAGTGGGTTTTTCTTTTCACCAGATCTGGGATCTACTACTCAGGGAAATGGCATACTCATCAGAAAAAACTGGTTTCCATGAATGAACATTGGGAAAACACGTAAGAGCTTAGTAAGAGGTTTCCCTTAAAGCCATGTCCCAGTAAGAAAGCTAATTAAACACATGCAGGATTAAAAGGTTTGAACCCAACATTTTTTCATTATTTTCTGAGGTGTGAATGGGGAACATTTAGCTCTGAAGACCTTTTCCTGGTTGATTGTAAATAGGATTCAACATCAGAGCTATTCAATTGACTGAAAGAAGAGCCAAATCACTTGAAATCAAGGATTGACCCAGTGGAAAAAGATTCTTTTCCACTTTTGAAGTGTTAACAACTGATTTAGCTTTCTTACTAAAACACTGATTGAATTTGTCTCTTATGTTTTCATACATTGTTGTGCAAATTAATGAAAACGAGAATATATTTTCAAAAATAATCAAATTTATTAATATAAAGAATGGGTAGTGTTTATTACAGTATTTTTTAGTATTTAATATGTCCTCCTTGCTCTTTAATAACCATTTCAATTCTTTTATGCATTGGATCTACAACTTTTTTTACACATTTCTTTAATTTTGTGATCGTAAAACCACGCCTTTATTACAGCACAAATCATCTTCCATTTGGTACTGCAGTCCATTTTTCTCAGTCTTTTCTTCACAATTGCCCACAAATTTTCAATTGGGTTCAGGTCTAGTGAATTTCCAAGCCAGTCCAAACACTGAATCCCTTAATTTCTTTCATGAGAGGCTGGGGGGTCTTGTTGAAAAAACAGCATTTATGACTCCAAATAGATATGCAACTTTTTGAAGTTCCGGTAGAGCTCTATTTTCCAATAATGGGATGTACTTTTCACTGTTCCATCACCCAGAGATGGGTACTAAAGTTTTAGTTCCAAATTAGTCAAAGCATCCCAGCACATCTTTAAAGGATGATTTATAACTTGTTTGATGTGTTTTGGTGAAAACCACTCATCATCACTTCTTCGTACATGTGACACTCTTGCACCCTGAACTAGAATATGACTCGCGTCAGAGAAAAGGACGTTTCTCCAAGTCTCAGCACTCCAGTTTTTGTATTTTTTGGCCCAAAGATGCCTTTTCTTCTTCACTGTGTCCATAAGTAGTTGTTTTCTTTTAGGTCTTTGTGTCTTGTGACCACTTTCCAGAAGTCTTCTGCAAACAACAGAATTGTGAATTTTTACACCAGCTAATTCTTTCTTTTTGCGACTCAAAACTGTTTTTATACGGATTAACTTTACTTATTCTAGATGAAATAAAAAAGGTACATAAAATCTTTTAAGCTGGTTTTACATTTTCTTCCACAGCAACCTTTTCATTGGGATGAAATTGTATCCATCTTAAGATTTTGTGTAATAATCTTATTAACTACACCTAGACTACACTTTGCTGCTATTCATCTTTGAGTCATACAAGTATGTTCACTGAGTGTTATTATCTTGCTTCTTTTCTTAGGATTTAAATCCATATTGCTACTTTTCTAAATTTATTAATGAAATCAAAAGATCACTTACACTAGAAGAAACCAAAATAAAATAGGTACGCAATACAGATAACCTCTCAAAACAAAGAAGTTTTCAGGCAATACTTGAAATAGAGGGAAACAACTGTAGTACATCAGTGATGCAACATAACTAACTAAAAATGATCTCTTGTTCACATTAATTTGCACAAAACTGTGTGTATTTGCACCCAAATACTAACAATAAATCATTCTTTAATTGAATACTCACTTGTGTCTGCAATTTTAATTTAATAATGCACATATCAAAATTCTCAATGCACACATGAAAATAACATCAACTTCTAACAAATCTTGCATTTTTTTGAGTAAATGAAAGTAGCTGCTTAATCTTTATAATCACCTGATGATATACAATGTTACTAACCTGTATGTTATACCATAATTTGTAGCCCCCTCTGCAGCTACCCATAATATGTATCAGATAGATCAAAATTGCGAGACAGGGAAATAAACTTCACCAGGCTTGCAGATTATAAGGGGAAATTAACTAATAATAGTTGTACAAGTAATAATAACTTTTTTTCTATTTTTGACCACAACAATCCGTGATGAGAATTATCTAAAACTACCAGTGACGGATTTACCATAAAGCAAAACAAGCAGCTGCTTGAGGCCTCACTTTGACAGGGGCCTCGAATTAAAAAATTTTGAAAAATAAAAGTAAAATTAACAAAAAATTAAGAATATATTTATAATACTTTATGTATTACTTTTATAACTTATGTATAATTGTAATTGCTATCTTCAATTATGTAAAAGCTTCAATTATATTTATAGCATAGATTATAATGTCAGTATATTTTAAAATTGGTTTGTCATGCAAACCATTTTTTCCCGCGCGTCATTTCCATGTGTAACAAAAAGATGGCGCAAACATCTTGGTCAAACATTTCGTTCGTCTTTGTCTAAACCGGCAGAGATTCTTGAAGCATCTTGTTTTGTTGCTTGAGTCAAAGATACAAGGTATGTATTCGAATCATACTATTTAAAAATTCAAACGAAAAATTAAGGTCAATAAAATTCATTAAAAAATGTATCAGGTTGTCTCTGATTATTTCTGTTATCATAACCTATATGTTTATCAAATGAAATTTTGTAGGATAATAGGCAATTGGAACTTCTGGGGGGGGGGGGCTCAAAAATATCAATTTCCTTGGAGCCTCGTCCAAGGTAAATCCAGCACTGAAAACTACAAACTTCTGCAACTACAAGCCGAATCAATTTTTAACAATAAAACTTGTTCAATTTTTGAATTGAACAAGTTTTATTCATCCCTTCATTTTAGTCATCCTTGTAACTATCCTCAGTGAATGCTGCTGTTGGCCTCATTCTGATGTTGACTGTAGTTTTAACTAGAAATACATACAATTAGAATGCGTTCAAAAAGAGTGTTGAATTTGAATTGTATGTTTATTTTGGAAATCAAAGTTAAGTCTTTGTTTGTGTGAGTTAATGTGGTGAATTTCAGAATTTAAAAATATACAGAAAATCAACAATACCACAAAACAATGATATACTATACTATAACAGCACAGTCTACATCCAAAACACTTTCCATCCACATTCCAAGTACAAGTCTGTCTAATTTAAATAAACCACTGCAGTAAACACCAGGATAAAAATAGCAACACCAGTCACTAAAAATGTTTGCAAGGGAGACTAAAAAGAATTAGGTAAGTTATAAAAATATTTTATAAAACTTAATCCAGTTTATCACTTTAAATAATAAAGTTTAAGACAATGATATTTTTTCTTCTTAAAAAAAAAAAATAAATTTATAACAAAAATAATCAGAAATAAGTAATAGTACCATTAAGAGGAACAAGACTAAAGTAAGTGAAGCGTTTTAAATATATTTGAAGCACAAGGACAAAAATTTTAAACTAGAAATATTAAACAGTAATGACCATTGAGGCATTTAACTGAATAAACAATTATTAAGTAATAAAATGGCATTATGTTTAAAAAAATATCTTGTGTTTGTAGTATACTGCTTTATATGTATTTAGCACTTATATCCCAAAACTGAATTGTAAATATGAGGACAAATGATGAAAACTGAAAAGTAAATATAATAGTAGCGAAGCAGTTTTTGCAAATTTGATTAAGAACAAATTACTGGGCACAATTTAAACGCAAAGAAAAGGTCTGTTTGCAATACCGGTTCAGAAGTAAATAAAAAACAAAGTCAAAGGTTAAAATTTATACATCATTTGGAAAGAAATTATAATTAATCCAAGATAGAAGGAAATTGAGAAGAAAAGCAACAAGTTGCACAATTTTGATATCCAGAGCATGTCTTAGGGCAGAATAACTATCATTAGACATTAATTTATTCTTAATCACAAACACAATAATTAAAAAATCATGACAGCGTCAATTAAAACCATATTTTAACTTTTTCTGTGTATCCCAAAAGATTTTTTAAAAATTTGTTCTACAAGGAAGATAGCTGAGTCATTGAACATACCTCTATGGAAGGCTACAGTAATCTTACTACTTTTATAGTATTAAGCCTAGAAAAATATTTACATCAAACTGTGCAACATGAATATGGTTAAGAAAAAAAAAAGCCTGCTGAACAATATGATAAAACATGACAACTCTTTAAAATTACTATATAATTATTTCAAAATCCTGCAAAGTTTCCTTCCAAAGGATCTTTCCAAAGTAATTAACTGCATCTTCTTCACTGTAGTTACTGGTAACACTGTTGTTAAGAGCCCTATCTGAAAAGGTTTCTAACTTTTTAAGAATACCAGAAAATATGTTTTCTAGAATGTTTTTGAACCTAAATTACGTTAAATTATGTTTTTGAACCTAAATGAACACCTACGATTATCTAAGATTTTAATTTTATTTAACAATTTTAAAGATGGTTACTATTTTCAAGAAGATGGTCACCATTAATATCAGTATTACTGACAACTCCAGTAGATATTGAAGCTATTACTGGCTAATAGCTTCGAAAGGTCCTTCGGTGAAAGGTCATGGTTTTTTTTTTTAAGTGAACCATTTAATATTTATTAATTTTAAACAAAAAACTTTCCTACATAATTAATGTAAACCATTGAATACTTGAGTGTTTGGAATATTATCCTGTGGAGTACTGTATGAGGTTAGGTAATAGGAGACTCTGCTTCACTTAACAGGCATTTTAACTATTAACACACTTTATGAGAACAGGAAATAAAAGTTCCTGAGAAAACCATACATTTGTAGTTGCCAGCTCAACTACATTTTTCTGGCTATTCCCTCTTAACCTGTTGAGTGGGGATGCTTTAACTGCTAACTCAGTTCTCAACATACCAATAGTTAATATTTACTTCAAATGTACTGTTAAAGAATAATTTTCAAGGGCCAAAATGTCCATATATGTAAACTAAAACATACTGATCAATCATACTTTGATTCATTATTAATGTTGATTATTTCCTGTAATAAAATTGTAGTAAGAAAAAGTAAACTAAAAGTTAACGAATTAATTTAACAAAAAATAAATCCAGAAAACTCAACTGTATGAAGTAGCAAGTAAAAGGATGTGTTAAAGAATTTCTTCAATTACAAAGTGTTTTAGTCATTAAGATTTGTTTCCACTAAATAATCTTTTCATACTTTCCTTAAATGTGCTCCATTCTGATAATTACACCTACCTTCTTACCTTCTTTTGTAGAAGGATCTTGTTAATGGCAGATGTCCTTTCACCAGGTAGAAACATAGTCCACACCTTCATATTTGAGAAGCTCTGATTAACAATTTTTTCTAGTAACTTCATATTCAACTCTAATCTTGCTTCATAATTAGCTGTCCTTAGTTTCTCTACAATGCCCACCACATTCCTCAATAATGTCACTGCTATTAAATAAAATATAAGTTCAGCATGTACTAACCTCAACATCTAGGTGTGCAACAAATCATTTACTAAACAGTCCAAAAAATCTAGTAAATCTGTTATACAGATTAAAGAAGCCATTTTTTTCTCTAGTAAATTGTAAGTAATTTCTGAGAAATCAGTTCAGGATGAAATTAATCATACACATATTACTTTAACAATTCTATTAAAAATATTGTTGAATCTTTCATTATATTAAAAGATTAATAGCTGTACAACTCTCAGCTGAATGGAAGTATTTCATATTTCATGCAAATGCACAAATATAAACTGTCTGCCAAGTCATTATTTGCATTTTCACTAGAGAGAAGGAGTATTGTATGAGGTTAGGTAATAGGAGACTCAGCTTCACTTGACAGGCATTTTAACTATTAACACACTTTATGAGAACAGGAAATAAAAGTTCCTAGGAAAACCATACATTTGTAGTTGCCAGTTCCACTACATTTTTCTGGCTATTCCCTCTTAACCTGTTGAGTGGGGCTGCTTTAACAGCTAACCAAGTTCTCAACATACCAACCAGTTAAGTAGTCAGAGATTAACAAATTTGGGAAGATGAAAGAAAGAGTGTATCAACCAACAAAAGGACTATGTACCCTAAAGGAGATAAAGGTAATTCATTCTCCTGCCCTGGACCAGTCATTCTTATACATATACATAATATTAATAAATTGATAAATGATGTAAAATGTGTCACCAATTAATTTTATTTATATTATACTAAGATGCGAGATAGCACCACTTTTATATACTTTGTTTTTTCCCTACTTAATGTGAATGAAAAATATTAAGTTCTGTATCATCAAAATGTTCATGGTTAAAAAAATAAAATAAATAAAACTAATAATTTTTATCTTATATTTTGAAAGTTAGCTACAATATAGTTTGCTTTAGCAAGACGTGTCTAGAAATGGAAATAATGAGTGCCGAGCTGTTTCATTCTAATTACTGTGTGTATCATCAGTGTTGTGATTTGAAGTCAGTAAGCAAAACTTTGGCAAGCAGAATTTTAATATTGTATGTGATATTAATCTTAGTAAACAGGTTAAAAATTAAAAAATAGAAATGAATAAATCTAAGTAAAAATTTAATTAATCTTATTTTGTATCAATATTTCGTTATGCTCTTTTTTTAACTGCTTGAATGTTCAATATGAAATCTACTGGTCAGGTCTATCATAATTTAAAATGATAAATTTGATCAGTTCTCTAATAAGTAACAAACAGACACATTTGTATTTTTCCTCGCAATTTTAAGTTAAACATTGCTGAAAACAATGATGACCTTAGCAAAAAGGACATTTACGTTGAGATCTATGATATTTTCTGAAGTCATGCATTTAATAATGTTTTAATTATCTGTTGATGCTAGTAGTCATTAAATTTAAGATGTTACAATTAAAAATGAAAATAATGTAATAAAAGAGGAAATAGATTCATCAGTTGATCTATATACTTTGGATGCAATGTTTCTCTCAATTGATCTGCAGCATCTAACATCACTGATGTTATAAAAAAAATGTTCCATGCATATTATCTATCACACATTTATATTAAATTAAATTAAATAATCACACTATCAGAATAAAATAGTAATTAAACTGGATAAATAATCAGAAGTACATTAGGTTACCATTCACTTGATAAATCTAGTCATCTAGTATTTAATAAAATAGATTCTCAATCTCTAAGATTCCTTAAATGTCTCTTATGTACTGTCAATGATGTTAATGCAGTTGCTGAGCTTTTTCATATTATAAATAATTTTGGTAATTACAAGCATAATTCCAATTTGTATTTTATGATTTAAACTTAAAAAAAAGTTTAGGTATAGCTGTTTATATCCTGAGTCAGAAAAAAGGAATTTTAATAAATTTATAACAGTATGAGAAACGAGTATTAAAAAAGGCTACCAGTGATATTTAAATTAACATTTTTAAAATGCTTTTGTAACTATTGGTATTTGTTGAATTGCCAATGTTATCGATTTCAATTTTTTCCAATATTATCAAAGAAAAATATTATAAAAAAATATATCAAAGACAAAAGTACAAAAAGTTTACCATCAAGAGTACAGAATTCAATAATGCTTCTTACCTTATGCTTGTTATTACATAAAAACATTTTCGAGGGTTTCCCTCATCATCAATTAATAAAAAATATTATTTTTTTTAAAAATCACACATTAAAAATGTAAAACTTAAAATTGTAAACATATAAAAAATATGTAGTCATAAAAGTTAAACATTTTTAATCTTTTTGACTTTCATGACTGTATATTTTTTATGTTTACAATTTAAATTTTTAATGTGTGATTTTTAAAAAAAGAGTATGTTTTATTAACCGATGATGAGGGAAACCTTTGAAAGCACTTTTATATAATAACAATCATAAGGTAAGAAGCACTATTAAATTCTGTACCTTAGTAATAAACTTTTTATACTTTTGTCTTTGACATAATTAGTACAAAGGGGAATACAAATACAATAACAAAAAAAGAATTGATTTTTTTAAGTTAATAAAATATATATATATATTTTCTTTTCTTTTATATCCTTCATATTACTGTTAATTTAATTATATAAGCTGTATTTGTAAGAGACAAATTTGTTACAGATAGGACAAAATAAACAAATCAGCTATGTGAACACCATGTAGGATTTTCAGTAAATAATATACGACTCCAATTTGATATGAATGAAGAAAATATAGTTTGACAGATTGACTTGACTAGTTTTACTCATGAAAATTAATTCAGCTAATTAGTAAATAACAGTAGGAATGTAATGCACACTATTAGTGTATAAAACCTAGGATTAAATGTATCTTTGTTATGTGATCTACTAAATAAATGAAAATGAAACACCATATTGTTTTTAAGCTCAACATAAAATTTAAAGAATATTGACTTAAACATAAACAAATAAAAATTCAAATAATATATTGAATTAGCAATTCAATTTAAGATAATGACTCACTAATATAAGATTATTGATAAGTAGTTGAGTAAATATATCAGAATTTACCTACTCAGTCTGATAGCTGTATACATAAATCAATCAATTTTTTTCTTAATAAATCACAACCTATTTATGATATACGAATGATCTTTTGGCAAATCCAGAATGATACAAATGGTGTATTAACTACAGATTTAGTTTAAATGAAAGCTTATGGTGTTCACTAGGAAACTTAAGTTATCAGCTATTAAATTACATGCTGAATAACGCAAGATTATAGCAAGTGAATGGATAGTAATGTTGGTCTTAGTAATCAAATCAATACAAAAATTATTTAAATTCAGTTAGAAGTGTGAAAATAGTCACAGGAATTATTAAAAATACAAAACTCTTCAGTAATACTAAGGTTACTGAATATACTTTGCCTTAATTGTAGTAAAATTGAATACAATGTAATGTGATATCCTTACAAACAAGCTCATGAAAATTTTAGTTTCAGCATACTTTTAAAAAGTTTTGTCTATGAGTTTTCTACAGATTTGCTGTGAGTTATGTTCAATGTACTATGATTAACAATTAGCAATAAATGTTGTTGAGACTTTCAACAGTTTAATGGATATACTTAATGCATATCTTATGAGAACATGTTTAAAGAAATTTTATTCAATTATAGAATATTTTCATTGTTTCAGGAGTACAATTCCAGGACGGCTCATGTTCCATACTCGACAGAACGAAACAAATGACATATTGAATCCAGTAACTGACTGACACTTTGGTACTTTTTACAAATAAATTATGTTAGATCCTCTTGTCATTAAGCATTTAAGCGTAAACAGTAGATTGTTTTTGGTTAACATTCTTTTTTACTCTGTAACTAGAGACTGATTATCATGTATTATTATGTTCCTACAGTTATTATTTGAGCAAGAATTTTTTTCTTTTCTCTTAGTTTTTATTTTATTTTTTCTTTGTATATAAATATAAATTACTATATTAATATCATGTAAAAATCAAATGTCTATGACAATTCAAATTAATGTTCACTACTTAACTACTTATTTACAAAAAAATCTTATTTAGTGAGGATAATAGATATCTGTGAATCAAATGACTAAGTAAACCACAAATATTTATTTCATTATAACTAATGACTTTATTGAATGATTAATTATTATACTTATTCTCATTTCTGTACCAGTATTACATATTAATTTGTATTTTTTTAAAATTAATTAATTTATATAGTACTGAGGTTTCATTTTTTAAAAAACATATAATATTTATAAAACAACCTGAAAACAACACAATGCCTTTTTTAAATAAACATTTCCAAATAGCAAGTGTACTGATTCTGGTTATTGGTATTCTATTCCATTAAATCGTAAATTGGTTAAAATGGATTTTACAAAAATTAATCAATGGAATGCATAAACAAAAATGGGTTTTACGTAATTCTGTATTTAGTAATGCTGTATTTAAAGTACTACAGGCAAATAAATACTTATAAATACTTACAGTATAAAATTACTACAAAAATGAATAATTATACATAAAGCATAATGTAAAAATTGAATTGTAAATTCTGATTTTAATTATTAAAAAAAGTAAATAAATATTTTTCTATACACATTTTTTGCAGTGTTCATCAATCTGCCAAATGATTTTTTTTTAATAAAAAAAATATTAATGTGTCTCAAGAATGAATTGGAATATCTTGGTAACATTTGTTATACACATTTACAGAATCACTACCTAACAAATGCATAAAAATAGGATTTCTTATTCTGTAATTTTGCACTTTACTAGACCATGCTTTTTTGATGATAGGGATCATGATTGTTTTAAAAAATCTAGCCACATTCGATTATTGCAGATTGACAATTTCATCACCTTATTATACAAACATTTTTCATTAAGACCCTATCACTTCTATTGGCAGCTCATCTATAGATCCCTACAACCTTTCCATTCTTCATATATTTTATTCTTGTAAAACTTCCAATATTAGGATTGTTGCTATCAACTTATTATCCTGCAGATAAGTTGTTATCACCAGACATCCAAGTGAGAAGCCATTGTACCTCCAGTTTAACATGCTGTGATGTTAAAATTTAGATTCTCAAAATTTAAAACTAGAAACCTACACTTGGAATTTCCAAGTTTTAAGATTGACAGATGGTAAAATTGGGGTTTTAATATCTAGTTTTAGATTGGGCAGTAATATTCTTGCCTTCCAGTGTTCATGTCCTTAATCACCTCCATTAATGAAAACTGAAATTTCTGATATTTAAACTGTTCTTTTTAAATTTCTATCTTCAGAAGAATAATCAAACCAATAGAATCTCTTAGGAACTCTTGTTCCTAAAATGATCATGCTCTACCTCAATTAATAATTCAGACAGACTAATATCGAAACTTTTTCTTTTAGAATGTGTTTTCCTTCAGAGAAAAATTAAAAAACAATGGTCCCCAAAAGATTCTGAGTGGGCTCTAGTCTCCCAGTCTCCTTAATTAAAAAACTGAATGTTGCAATATTCAAACTGTTTATTTTGAAAATGTATTCTACCATCATGAAAAAATTAAAAATCATATAGGTGAAAAAGAGGTTCATGGCTTCCTGCTTTCTAAAAAGCTCATGATCCTTAGCCTCCTAAATTAAAAATAAAATAATACTGCAATACTGGGAACAGTGGCGGCACACATAATTTTTCATATAGGCACTGTGGAACTGCAGCATCCCCTATTTCCACTTGATATTACTGATAACATTTAATATGAGTCCTTTTTTCTTTAATTCTTTCTTTATACTTGTACAATATATAATATTTAAGCTCAATGTTAGTAGTCATCCCCCAGTTTATAAAAAAGATACAATAATCTTTGTGTGAACTCTGTGCTTCACAGTTCCAGTGGCGTGATGTTTCGCTGTTGTGCGTATGCATACATAGGAAGCTGCATGCGAGGCTGCAAGGGAGAAAGAGCGCTGTTGCTCCCACGGTACTGACCCTGGTGTGCTGGTGGAAGGTAGTTTTTTTTTCTACTCCACATGTGTATAAAACGTATCATGGTCTTGAAAAGGCCCAGAAAAAAGTTTTCTGGAGCATTACCCCCACTAATTTTAGCTACAAGCCGCCACAGATTGTGACTATTTTTTTTTTTTAATGTTCTTAAAAACACACAAAAAACATAAATTGTTTTATTGTGATTTTATGTGGGAATGACAAGATAATGCATATTTATAAACTGGTTGAACCATATAACTGAAAGACATTAATTGATTGATCAACTTGGTCATGAAATTTCAATATTTAATCTTACAACCAATTTTAATTAGCTTTCATTTATTCTGAATTCCGTGATCTGAGTAAACAATTATAAACTGAATCTGAACAAAGAATTCTGCTTCTTCTGGTAAGCCTTTAATGCAGTTTACATCTCATCCTAATTTAAATTTTCAAACTTCTTTCCCAACCAATCAAAAGTTTTAAAATACTACTCTTAAAATAATGTTTTTGGACAAAGAACAGAGACTTTGATAGTCTAAACTTGCAGTAAAAATACACCAGTTTTGGCTGGTTATGTGAAATTTTCAAACTCAGGAAAAAATAACAAAAAGTACAGCAAAATTTCCCTAATGACAGCTGCACACCTATATTAAAAATAATATTTTTGTAAATGGTGATGTATTATCAGAATAGATAATGAATTTAGTGAAAATGATTCATTTATTTTCCTACGTCCATTTACTCAGTACAGATTAATACTATATTTTTTTTGTCTTCAGTCAATTGGCTGGTTTGATGCAGCTCTACAAGATTCCGTATCTAGTGCTAGTCGTTTCATTTCAGTATACCCCTTACATCCTAGATCCCTAACAATTTGTTTTACATATTCCAAACGTTGCCTGCCTGCACAATTATTTCCTTTTACCTGACCCTTAATATTAAAGCGACTATTCCAGGATGCCTTAATATGTGGCTTATAAGTCTGTCTCTTCTTTTAACTATTATTCCAAATGCTTCTTTCTTCATCGATTTGCTGCAACACCTCTTCATTTGTCATTTTATCCACCCATCTGATTTTTAACATTCTCCTATAGCACCACATTTCAAAAGCTTCTAATCTTTTCTTCTCACATATTCCGATCGTCCAAGTTTCACTTCCATATAAAGCGACACTCCAAACATATACTTTCAAAAATCTTTTCCTGACATTTAAATTAATTTTTGATGTAAGCAAATTATATTTCTGACTGAAAGCTCCATTTTGACTGTGCTATTCGGCATTTTATATCACTCCTGCTTCATCCATCTTTAGTAATTCTACTTCCCAAATAATAAAATTCTTCTACTTCCATAGTCTTTTCTCTTCCAATTTTCACATTCAGCGGTTCATCTTCATTATTTCTACTACATTTCATTACTTTTCTTTTGTTCTTGTTTATTTTCATGCGGTAGTCCTTGCATAGGACTTCCATGCTATTCATTGTTTCTTCTAAATCCTTTTTACTCTCAGCTAGAATTACTATATCATCAGCAAATCATAGCATCTTTATTTTTTCACCTTGTACTGCTACTCCGGATCTAAATTGTTATTTAACATCATTAACTGCTAATTCTATGTAAAGATTAAAAGGTAACAGGAGTAGGGAACATCCTTGTCAGACTCCCTTTCTTATTACAGATTAATACAGCAGACAATAAATACCTATGTTTTACTTTAAATTGTGTTTGGTCAATAAAGAAACCATTGAGGTTAAAAGTTTAAATACTGTCAATATACATTTTTTTAACATTACTGGTAACTTTCACTTGATTAAAAATTTCTCTGATACAGACTGAGAGCAGCACCATCAAATCTAGATTACCAGGCTGATACAGTATATAATGAATTCAATTGTTGCTGAAATTAGTATGTAATGAAAAAGAAGCTGCTAATCCATATACCAAAAATTTTAATAGTTTTAATTTTTTTTAATGATCAATTCACTTAATAAGCTCAAAGCTTGTGCATGGAAATATAAAATGGACCTTTTGTAGTGTAAGAAAAATAGCATGCCTGGGATTTGAACCCACAAACTTTTCGATATACAGCTGAAACGCTACCAATCTGCTACAGAGGATAGGTGGATTTTAAGTTTAACTTAAAATCTGTTATGAATAATCATCTACCTAACAACCAAGATTTTAATTTTAATTTAAACCCCACATCAGTGACCATTATGAGCATAAATGCATGAAAACTGTCAATAATTCAATAACCTGCACTTTTAAGGAAATGAAAACAAAAAACATAGAGAAAAATACAAATCAAATCAAACTATAAATACGATTTACTATTTGTTTCTAATTTAAGAAAATTAACAAACTAGAATAAAATAAAAAACAACAATCAGTGATGATAACAATCAATACCTAAAGACCAACACACTTTCTTGTAGCCAAGAAAATATTTCTAACTAATAGATTTTTAGTTTTATAATATTTTCTTAATTTTTCTACTTACTTCACAAATGCAAGAAAAAATTGCTTTAATTTGTTAAAAAATTAATAGTTTGTAAATGCTTCAGTATCCATCCAACATGGACATTCACAAAAAATTAAATTTTAAAATCTGAAAAATGACAGAATTCACAAAAATTACCAAGATACACTGAACTTATCAAATTAAATCAATTCTTAAACACTAATTAAAGATACAGATTGGTTAAACACTTCCTCTATAAACAGAACAAAGCAACATTCAATACAGTCAAATTCTGAGAAGGTTCAAAAACATATTTGTCCATCATGAGCAAAGGTAATGTTGCAATGTAAATATTTTTATTAATTTAGAGTGGATTACATTAACTTTCACAAAACATTCAATTACTTACAAAACTTTTGTCCATGATGGTAAGCAATGAAAATCATGTAGATGAAGTAAATTTATTGAATATACAATTTTTAAAACTCACATCTTAACAGTTTCAGTTACTTTTGTTGCCACTTTCAGGGACTGATGTTGGTCTTTTTCATTTTAACATTAGCTGATGTTACTTTTCTTGAGTTAAGAAAGCACATATTTAAAATATGAAAAAAAATTAAAAATATAGTGAGATCATGAAAATTTGTTTGTCTATATTTAGCTGTAAATTTTGTTTAAATATATTAATTTGTTCACATTGTTTTGTGATGTATTGGTAAAATAAGATAGTGTCATTCATTTTAATTTAAACCCCAAAATGTTAAAAATATATATTTTTTAAATTATAGAAATATAATTTTTTTTAAATTATAAAAATATTTTTATAAAAAAAATCTGCATCTGTTTCAATTAGTACATTATTGATGTGAGGTTTATTTTATAATGTAGAGGTATGGTTCTTTTTTGTGCATGTACAGAATATTAAGATTGTAATTAATGTTGATGAATTTGTGATTCGCATCAGTGAGTTATTCAGCTAGTGTTGACTATGTTGCTCCAGAATGCTTTTATGAGTTCATTCATAAACAACAAACTAGAATAATAAAAAACAAACAAACTAGAATCGGCTTCAACTTTTGAAGCTGCAACCGATTAGTTTGTGGAACATTATCCAATCAATGTAGTTAAATTCATATATTTAAGGGCAGTCTATTCTATGGGTAATGGTTTATTTTAATTTTTTGATCTGAAGGCTACATTTTATTTAACTTTTTTTTAAATTAGTACTCTTTTCTTTGAGCTTTTGTTTATTTATTAATGTTATGTATTTTTGGTTTGTTTATAGCTTAACTTTGATTTCATTTTCGCTTGTTTTGGGCAGAAGTGGTCAATTAGTTTAAAGTAGTATAATATAACATTTCAGTGATAGTATTTTTATGAGCCAAGTATTTTATAATGTTAAGTTCTTCTGTGTGATCTTCAGGTGAAATGGGCGAGCTGAATAGTAAGACTATAGTGCTTTTAAAAGCCGTTTATTTATGTGACGTTAGGTAGCTTGAAATACTATGAACAGGCCATCAATGATAGTTTTCTATATAGTTTGAAAGCATACTTTTTGTGATTGTGAGATCATTAAAATTTGTTTGTGTCCATATTTAGCTATAAATTTTTTTTAAATATATTGATTGTTTTCCTTTTTTTATGATTTCTCGGTAAAATAAGATAGTGTCATTAATTCTAATTTAAACCCCAAATCAGCGACTATTATAAAAATAAATGCATGAAAACTATTTTTTGTATCTACGCCAATATATTATTTACAGGCAAGTTTCTTAAATGTAAATGATTTAGGGCGTGTTCTAAAATAATTATAAACAAAGATTCTCAGAAAAAAGCTCACAAACAAAAAAAACTGAATACAATCTAGCCTTCAGAATAAAGAACAATGCAAAACAAACCACTATACATAAAACAATTCTCCTGAAATATACGAACTGTTATGACTACACAATGTTTCATATTAAATGAATCAGATGTAGCTTCAAAGATACAATGGACCAATGGACTAATAAAAGCATTTCATAGCAACATAGTCAACATTAGCCAAATGCCTCACTGGTACAAATCACAAACCAACAACCTTCTGTTCTATATATATATACAAAAAACATACCCCTACACATCTTAACACACTCCAGTAAGTTGGAGAATAAAAAACAATTTAAAAAAAATATTATCAACACACTTTATGACCGCATCCTAAAATATATATATATATCTTCCTAACTTAAGAGTTCTAACATTTGCCATAGCCAAACAGCTGTATGAGAAATTGAAAATGGTTTAAAACCAACTGAAAAATAATATTAAGATTTTAAAATGTTACATTAAAAATATTATAGGTGTCTAATTAAAGGTTTTAGTTTTACATAATTTATAATTTAATAACTAGACCCAAATAATATCTGTGAAGGAAAACCACATGCATTTACATAACTAACCAAGAAACATATTCCATCCGACTACCTACTTCTCCATATACACTGAGTGTAGATGATATATTTTCAACAAAACAAAGTTAAATCATTTACATAGAGCAATTGTAAAAATCAATTTGCTTTACTAGAATATGGACATTACCGGATATTTACCAGCAATATTTTAAATACTACATAACCTGATCATATATAATGTGTTAAGCAAATTTTAAGGATTAAAATCATTGCAGTACATAGACTTTTACACAATAAATTTGATAAAAAACCACAGAAAAATGGAAACCATTACTAAATTCTGGATTAAAGAGGTATAACTTCACTAACATGTTAACATTACACCGGTGGTCGAAATAGGAAATTAATTATTTCCAGTAGAACATCCACATTTTAATGAACTAAGTTTAAATGTAATAATTACGGATTAGCGATCTACTGACATAAAACAGCAGAATTTTCAAGTAAAAATATAAATTAAAAACTCAATAAATATAAAATTACTTATTGTAACTATCTTATTTTTTGATTATTGTTTGCAATTAGGCACACAAAGTTTGTAATTGTAGTAATTACCAATTTTTTATGACGTTGACCGGCACAAAACTGCATAGTTAACATTTTACACAAAGATATTATTAGCAATACCAGTGTATTAATTTTTTTAATGAAAAACGCGTCAAACTCCATAATTTTTAAGACAAAATTCAGAATTCAAATCATAAATAAGATCCCAAAATCACTCGCTAGCAATTATTTTATATAACCAACGGAATCATAAATTATACAATTTATCATATTTTAAACCCATAAAAAAATTGTTTAACTAAAGAAGTTAGTTTCCACTATATAAAACCACATCTTAATTCACAAAACAATTCGAACACGGCAACGAAAAGAGCTACGACAAAATTAAACATAACCTTAGTTATTCTAACCAACGATCGAGTAGCAGCAGAAGGTTGTACCTACATTAAAACGTATTGCGGAAAAAAAATTTCAGTTAATTTATTCGTTTGCGTTTTAAATACAAGGTCTATTTAAACCATCTGGGTTGATCTTTCCTATTGCCACATAAAACTGACATGTGATATTGAGTTTGAAATTAAACGTAAAATGAAAAATGAATGTTTTTCTTAATCTTTTATTTGAACTAACATAATAATTTCCTGTAAATTA
This sequence comes from Lycorma delicatula, assembly GCF_047948215.1. Lineage (NCBI taxonomy): Eukaryota > Metazoa > Arthropoda > Insecta > Hemiptera > Fulgoridae > Lycorma > Lycorma delicatula. The sequence goes on from NC_134458.1 coordinate 40,327,461, forward strand.
ATCCAGATTAATCAGTACTTATGTAGGTCAGCAGATCGTGAAGATAGAATATTCTTGTAATATATTGCTTTACACACAAAAAAATTGGTAATTATCATGCTTCTGTGAGTTTTAATACTATACAAAATGTAGAAAAAGTAGTGATTGGGTAAACTAAATCTTCATTTTTTATAACATGATAATTGTCATTATGAGAGCAATAGCATACTTTCCCAGTTTGCAGTATATCACAATCAACAAGTACAACTGTCCTAACCACCCATAGTCTCAATGCTAAAGTGATGACGCAAATTTTTATAGTTCCGTAGAACCCTGTTTTTGGGTTGCCACCCTCTTAGTGATAAGATTACATAAAAAAAAAAAAAAAAATTAAAAATCTAAAAAAAAACATATATAAAAAATCTATGGATTTAAACTCAATTTATTTTTTTCTTCCACAATAACATATTTTTAATTATTAAATTTTGGAAAATTAATTTTATTATTTACTTTAACTAATATTTATTCCATTCTATTCATAATTGTTTTAATTATATTTTGTTAATACTTATCCATACAATATCAAAAATAAAAATTGTTATCAATTGGATTATAATTAGTAAACGTTAATAGATATAGAGAGAAAAACATAAGGATAGGAATGTTTTAAACTAATCAATTATAGGGAATACAATAAAAAAGGAGTAGTAGTTGGGAAAGACAGTGAACTATCCAAATCTGCTCTGATGGGTTATCATCTTTACTACCTCCCTTTTTCATTATTCTTGATTTCTTCTTCACCATTACCGATTGTCAAGTGCAGGTCTGACCTTACTAAAAATTAGTATACTATTTTGTTGAGACCTCAAGAGCTCAATATTATATTATATATTCATACTTTTTAAAATTATTTAAAGTTAAAAGATTACATACTGTTGTAGGTCAGCTATTGCTATTTATTGGAAGTAGTCCAAACAAATAGTTAATTTTAAGTAAATGTTAAATGAAAATCTAACTGAAAAATATTAAAAAAAGTTATTACATTTTCCCTGGTTTCATTTCTGACAAAATTCTTGGTTGCTGTTCCTCAAAAATCATGAATAGTTACCAAATGATGTGTTTCACTTTCATTTTCTTATCAAATTTTAGATGAAAATCATCATATATTACAAGATTGTCTTGTTTCAAAAATTAAAGCTGTATACAAGATTGTGAACAGAAATGTTAAACGTTGTGTAATAATATTTTATAGCTATACTTTTCTATGTCTGTTTCCAAATTTTTGTATGAAAACATATTTAAATTTAATGTTTAAAATGTATATTTTTTGTTTAACATTTCACGTGAATTTTTACTAATTCTTGTTTATTTCTTTAAAGCTGGTCCACTCTTTGCTATGCTAATCAATGATCAATATATATATATATTTAAGCAAGACAAAAAACTGGGGTTTTTTTATATCTTCAAATGGTCAAAAACGTAAAGCACCTTTCACTTAACATCTCATAAAAACAGATAAAACATACTGCTAAGTACACTTCTGTTTGTTTAAGTTTATAAATTGAATACTTTTTTCAATTAAGTTTTTAAGCAGGGCTAAAGAAGTTAGTGCTTAATTTTTGGTAGAGTAACACAAAAATGTGTGTCAAACAATTGTTTTGAAAAAATGTAGTTTCATGTAAATCATTTTTTCTACTGATTATTAATGAGTTTCTGTAAGTATAATTAACAGAAGCAACAGAAAATGAGGTTTGGTAGCAATTTATTGACAACAATAATTTACTTGATAATTTTTCCTTTATGGCAACTATAACTCAAAGAGGAAGCTGATGATGATCTGCTAAAATAAAGACTAAATATATACAATCATTTTTTTTTAAAAGTGAACACACAACATAGTTGCATTAGCAGCTTCTTTAACGCAGATTATATTTTAACATTAACATGGAGTCAGGAAACAGATATTCGTGACAGTGGTTACGAAACTGACCTTCATAAATTTGGCGCATGAAAAGAAGCAGATATATGATGCGTACGCATGAATCATTACTATCTTCATTTAGAAATTTCCCTTTTCGCACGTAGGCCCCTTTGTGGCATTTGGTTTTAAATAATTACTTTGAAGTTTAAAATAAGTACCTCTTAAACGGTTTAATTATTTCCTACATCTGAATTAATTGCGACGCATTTTTCCTCAATTTGTTGTACTTGCAGTTCATTAACGAATGAAATATCTAGTCAAAAAAGTTATCATAAAAAAGTGAACATCCTTTAGAGCTTATTCAAAAATGATAACATTGTATGTTTAATACTTCATTCTCATAGATACTTAAATAAAGATTATGAATTATGTAACAGTATGATTTTATATACTTAACATATTATTATGAATTACTATTTATTCAGTAAGGAAAAAGTTATTTTATAGCTAGTTGAAAGAAACAAAATATTATTTCAGCAAAATTTTGTTATTATTAATACTAGTTAAATGTCATTTTGGCTTCGAAAATGCATATTATTTAGACAGTCTACAATCACTACAGCTATTTTTGTTGGCCTACAGTACAGTAATGTGGCGTCATGAGTTATGTCGGAGACGTAGGTTACTGGTTGTTACTCTTAAATGAAAACAAACTTTTATTTAGATTTGTTGAATTTGACTGTATGGTTATGTGTTATTCGGGTCGCATTATTATTAGTTAACAACTAATATAAGTTATTCAATGAAGACATAAATAATCGTGAAAGTGTTAAGGGAAAATAATGCGCCATGATTATAATACGCGTTCAAAATGTTATTGTATTGGAGACTTAAAGGATTTAAATAGTTTTGTTTTTATTGACGTTTACATTAAATATATTGCAGTGTTGTTTAAATTAAGTGAAAATTTCGGCTGTTCATCTGTTTTCAACAGCCGTGCAAACATTTTGAAACGGGTTTCAGGTATTTAATTTTTGTATTAAAGGTTACTTTAGGCTATCGTATTTTTTACTATAAATTCAATTTCTTGCCTATCTTTTAGAACTCTCCTAATTGTGTTTACTTTATTTCGATGTAATATTTTCAATCTGAATACTCTCATATTGCATTTTTAGTTATGTTTAATACTTATGTTGATCCAATTGCCCTCCTTTTTAGCATAGTATGTGATTGTACACATTTCGTGATAAAATTGTTTTTATTTCCTCTGTAATAGAAAATTCTAATAAAAGTAAAATACAATTTTGTGTATGTATATATATTTATTTATTTATTACACATATACATTGCATTTCGGAATATTTCCATCAAAGTAAAATGATTTTGGACAAACATATAAGCACTTAATCTCAGCTTTTTCAAAATCTTGTTTTTGAAAATGTTTAATGACTATGGAGGTAGTCCGTTAATCTTCAAGTTTCTCTGCTGTGAGATTTTCGAGTGTTAATGATTGATTTGGTTTTTTTCATTCGGTTACTCTTTACTGTCTTAATGTTGAAAATTTAAGTTTCATTAAATCAATTAAATAAAAAAGAAACAAATTAGACTAAGTCTAATTAATATTTATATTTTTACCTCTGTAATGGAGCGTACAACAATGTTATAGAGGATATTAATGCTTAACAAATTAAACAGACTTTGGTTTAACGGAGATCCATGATCTCAGTAGATTTAGTGAAGATTAATTGAATATGAAATTTGCTTCAAGTTGATGTTACTTCAATATACTTAAATTTGTCTTAGAATATGTGTTATAAATGTAGTGATCATAATGCTGTTATTACATCCACTTCAATTTTGTTAAGAAGGAATCTGGTAGTGGACATATTGTATGTTTCATTTAGTATATCATAACATAAAAAACAGTAATAAGGTAGAACCACAGATGTACGTGTCATATCTTGTTTACGATTTTAAAATTGTGAGCGATGGTGTGGATTGATAATTCAGCCTACATTGTTTATGGTTAAATGAATAGGAACAGTGCAGGCTGATAAAATGGCCTCTATCGTAGCTTGCAACACAAAATTCATAAACATACATGTTACCATTGTGCTACAGATATAAGTGTGGATGTCCAAAGTTTGCCCGCTTGATAATGACCACATTAGCTTCAGTGAAGAGCCTGTGGTGTGAATGCCAATGTATGCTTTGCCCCGGTTATCTATCTGAGAATACTTCTTTTTGTACTGTTGTGAAAGTTAAAAATGACAATATGAATTGTAATAATATATGGGTAATCTTTCAAACTTATCTGCAGCACATTAATTATACTTGTAAGATGGTAAGATGTTATCTATCACTTCTAGTACGCGAACACAATGCAGCTATCTCACTTTACTACAATGATAAACCCGGCACAATTTTTACTGGATGGTTCACGAGTACACATGCACTGAACTTCTTCAGTACACTTTATTACTGATAATAATTTTGACAGATCATCCAATGATCCTACAAAGTTGATAATGTTTTTTGGAAAGAGGTTATTTTGTTGCTTTCATAACCGCATAACCGTATAAAATGTAAAGGATGAAGTCTTAAAATTATAAATTTTTATATAGTTCCTCAACTATTTCAAAACATGGATAGCCTGTGAAGCACCACTTAATATTACTGATAAAGGAGTTTATAAAATCTTTGAAAAGATTTTCTATAATTTTGTTTCAAAGATATAGAAAGTGAGCGGTTTGCTATATTTCATTTGTTTTTTTTAATAATTATACTTGTTTTGTTTTTATGTCTCCTAACTAAAAAACATTTTTTTCTCTTAATTTGGCCTTATTATTACACTATACAAATATATAAGTAACCTTATTGTGACATATATTCTCACGTATTAGAAACAGTATAGCATTGTAATCTGATATAGAGTAGGAACGCAATAAAATAATTACAAATTATTGAAATTTCAGTTCATTATTATTTAATGTGTTTAGGTAATTTTGAAATTCTGTAGCTATTATTATTTTACTATAATTATGTTTTATTGTGTATTACTACAACTTTATAACAAACTAAATATAACAGTGAACATTGTAATATGCAATTTAACTGGTCCTTTATTTATAAAGAGATTAGCGGTTATGATGTACAGGAATGTAGATAATTTTGTGAGACTGTTTGTCGTAACAACTTTAACCCTTAGTTGTAATTTACCAAACAAATTCTAGTATGCTTACACCCGCATTTAGTTATCAGAAAAGATCAGTTGTTTTGTTTTTTATGTTATACGTTCATGACAAGGTTATGAGTTACACGTGATCAAATTGCTCTTTGTTAGTAAACAGAATGTTTACTTTTGCCAAAGATGTCTCTTGCACATGTTTTAATCGTCATTATAATCATTGAAAAGCTTTGTATAAAAAATCTAAACAGTTATTCATCAAATTTCTTTTTATATAGTTTTTTTCATCTTGCTAGAATTTTGATATAATTCTTACTAATTAATCATTTTCAGAACAGGTAGTAGGTAGATAGGTAAGAAAACTTTTATTTGTTTTCTTATAACATTTAGTTTTTAGGAATTTATGTAATTTATTATAATTATCTTGATTCATGCTGTACAGGTTAAGGGAATAATAACAATTAGTGTTATTCATTTATAAGATCATCTTGTATTTATTTTTTTGTGTACACCGATTTATTATTAGTGAATGGGATTGTAATTAATTGTAGGGCTATATATTTACATACAAAGTTACAATAAAATATTACTAATGGATAGATTAGACTGTTGACTTGCTGACCACAAAAGTGCCATGACTTGTTTAATTTGAAGTTTAGCCTTCACTTACTCTGTTCGATTTTATTATAATTTGATTGGGGGGATGGTGTTCTTTAATAATTAGTAACTTTTCACATTTTTCTTTCTTCGTTTTTAATATTTTATTATTTATATTACATTGTTTTAATGATAAATGAAACAAAATTTGCATTTAACAGACTTTACTTGCATCACACTACTTTCAGTTGTTATGACACTGCTCAATGTCACTGAAGTTACTGTTTTTTTCTAGCCTAAGTTACTGCTGGCAGTTTTTGTGTTGTACTCTTTTGTATATTTATAAAACAATATGTGTGTGCACATGTGCGTATGTGTCTTACCAAAGAAAAACTGCCGGCTATTACCCCAGATGGAACCGCAATATAAAATGTCAAAACAGCATCAGTTAAGGGGAGAGCAATGTATTCAGACATAAGTAAAAAAAAGATTTATTAAGAATAAATTTTTGTTAACTTACAACAATTAAAAGGTTTAATCTTTAACACCTGTCATCTTGGACTAAAACACAGTAGAAAGTTATAACTAACTCTTAAATGAATCTTAAAAATCTTTTTATTAAAAAATAATAAAATTTCATTTTATTGTTTCGATTTTTATAATCTGTACTTATACTCTATCTAACAGAAAGGGAGACAAGTTAGTCAGAAACAGGGACCTGTTTACATGGTTTGTGAAAATGCACCTGCTGCTTTGAATTCACAGCACCTCTACTTGTCTTTTCTTTGCTGTGCAGCTGGTCCTGTGTGTACAATAGCGAAGTTGCATCGTGATTTACAATAATGCTCTTGTAGTCTTTTGTCATGAACTTCAAATAGTAGTGTATAGTAATATAAGACAAAACTTGAGAGCTACTATAACAATTTATAAACTAAAACGTAAACTTAAAAAGAACTACCAAGAAAATTAAAAGAAACTTGAAAGATAGAAAAAAATTATTTTATCTACTGGTGGGAAAGGGGTTTCGTATCAAACTGCCTGATTACAGGGAACAGTGGGCGATTACCAATATGGTGTTGATTTTCCAAATATTCCAAAGCCAGTCAAAGGGAAGCCGACTCAGAATTTACCTTCTAGATTGTCGGTCATTATAGTGAATGTCCTTCCTAATGTGCAGTTTAGAGTAAACATTAAATTGAGATTACAAGAAAGAATATATGTTCTGAATCATCTGTGTTTAAAACAACATGCTTTTTACTTAGAATGTATTAAAAGTAGAACTAGATGAAATATTAAGTAACCTAAAGTGTCTAAAAATAAAAGTTTTTGATCGCTTAAATTTTACAAAAAGCTGGGTGTCATGTCTTAGACATCCTGCACATCACCACGACTTCAAAAAAAATTGAACTTTACAAGCAGATGATCAAACAATGGGTTGCTGTGTGTAGCACAATGTTTGTGCATTAAGTGTGTTTTTGAAAAAACTTTTATTACTGTTGGTTTAGAACTATGGAGTACTGTTGTGTCAGTTGAAAATCAGTGCAGGGGTTTACAATGTCCAATAAAAGATGCAGTTAAATCATTTATAAAAAAGGGAGGTGATGAAAGTAGCAGTGGAAGTAGTTCTGTGGGTGATTATGTTTGTATCAAATGCAAAGATGAAAGTAATTAATGAAGTATTTTTAGCGTGGAAGAATTATGTATATTATTAAGAAATAGGGAATTATTACTTTCTTAAATGAAAAAAAAAAAACCATTAAATGTTATTTTATAGTTAATCAGTTTAAATTGTATTTCTTCTATTACAGTAAATTTTTTATTATTATTAAATATTGTAAAAATTTGGATATTGCTGCATCACTTATCAAAATGCAGTAACTACTAGTATCTCCTGTACTTTAATTACATGTCATGAGTTTGTGCATTCATATCACATTAGCCTGTCCTCATAAATATTGTGTGCTGCAGTTAATAGTTGATGTAAAATTAATATTTATAAGTATTTATCGTAACAAGTTTAGTCATTAAAAACATTTTAACAGAAAGCTTATATGAAACACCCGTAATAGCACAAGGTGACAGCATTTAACGTAAATTGTATATAGACAAAATTAAAAAAAAAATTATTTTCTTTGTAGGATAAATGGTTGGTTAAAATTTAAAATGTTTTTGTTCATTTTTTGCTAGTAATTAATTTGGGGCAGGTATATACATGTTCTTGGACTGGGAATTTTTCTAGTAGTTTAACAATTATGTATATTAAAAGAACTGTGTCAAAAGTAGTTATTAATATCAAGTAATGATAAATAATAAATAAATTTATTATAAAAAAAAAATATTAAGTTTGTAATATTATATAATGATTTACTTAATATTACAATTACATTTTTTTATATTGTAAAAAGTTTTGTTTCATAAAACTGAAATTAAAGTACAGTAATTATGTGTTAACCTTGCGTAAAGTATTTTTAAAATGCTTCCTGGAAATTTTCAAGGATTTGTGGTTAAAAAAAATATAAATTTTGTTACATGATTATCGTGAATTAATTTGTAGTTTCTATTTCCCTGAAAGGAGTAAACTGTTGACAATAGTAAGACCTGTATTCACCTGTACTTAAACTTGTTGATGAGCCGTTATGAGATGGCTTGAAAGTGTATCATAAAGTGTATTAAGCTCTCCTCATTGTGAAAAATTTACCTTACGAAAAGTAACTACAGGATCTTCATTTAACTGATCTAAAAATAAGGAGAATGGTTCAGGATTTAGGAGGAATAGGCTCATTTTCTTCCTGAATCTGATTAAGGCTTATAGACTCCATAATATATTGTTAATTGTGTAAATTACTTTGTGTTTTTCCTTTCCTCTTGATGACATTAGAAATTGTGGTCACTCTGTATTTGTTCAGGAAGGAATTTTTCACGTTAGATAGTTTAATTTCTTTAGTTCATTTGAAAGAGTAATTACTTAATTGATATGTCTTATTTTACTGCTTTCAAATTGTCTCAATGGGTTTGTCAGATATTGAGTACTCTGTTATGAGTTTTGAATTTCTATATGCTAAGAAGTTTGCATCATCTGTCTTCTTTGTGATTGTTCTAAGTTCATTTATTTTGATTGCCGGTATGAAAGCATTTTGCTTTTGCTCTGCAGTTATATTAATATTTTATTTGATGAGGTAAGTTTCTTTCCATGTTTTAGCACATGTTTCAACCAGTCCTGTAAGAATTTCTGTACATTAATCTAAATCTATGTTCATGATAGCTTGAAAATTGTTAGATCAATTTGAACAGAATTTATTACATACATTTTACCAAATGTGCATATCTAATTGCGTTTCAAATGTAGTGTTAAACATTATTGTTGCTGCAAGAATTTTTTTAATACAAATTTGATTGTTATAAATTTTCCTCTGAATGTTCTGTTTAAAGTAAAAAATGTTTTATTATTGAAAATTTTTATGAAAAAATAAAGAATAATGTAGAATATTGCCTGATTCTATCGATTTAATGTATTTATTTGTTCATATTACAGAGACAGTCATTTACTGGTGTCATATTTTTGGTGTAGAAAGTAATATTTTTTAATTAAAAGTTTGATCATTGACAGGCTGCATCATCAATAAATCGTTGTAATGATTATTAAAAAAAAATAATAATTTTCATGAACTTAATAAAATTGCAATAAATTTAAGTTCTAAATATTTAAAATTGGCACTATGTTGTGATAAGATGAACGAAAATAAAAATGAATATCAATTTAATGGCCTTTTATTCACATAAGAAAGTTAATTGAAAGCTTTTAACTGCTGTTTTTTAATAGAATTTTTGTATAAATAACATTTAGAATACTATAAGTTAAATATTATAAAAATTCAGTTTAAAGTAAGTTATATTATAATTCTGTAATTCCATTTATATTGGTATGATTAGAATTTATTTCTTTAATATAGTTTTGATTATTTGTTAGTACAAACTGTTACAAAATGTTTTTCTAATCATTTTGTAGCACTGATTACTACATTCATTAATCTGTAATTGCCAATGGTAGTCGCCCTTTCAAAGGAAAATCACATTCATAGATTATCTACGTTGCTGGTCTAAAGACCACATAATTTAATTAAATTTGATGTTAGTCATTGGTATTATTAACCTCGGTACAGATTTTGTATAAGCTCTGATGTAACATTTATGAATACTAGGTCAAAAGAATAACACGAAAACAATTAAAAAATTATCCTGTATTACAAGTTAAGTGCTTTACTACTACATACAATTATTATTTATTAAAACAAAACATATTGACTATTTAAAAAGCTGAATTTCAGTAAACGTGATTTCAGAAAAATAAGTTACAACTATAAATTCAACAAATCTATAAAATTTTAATGTGAAGATGATAATTCAGAACTCTACATCAGGATTATCAGATTCTGTGTTGTAAGTATTTATTCTAGAGATGTTTCTGCTCTCATCAGCTGTCAGTGACTAATAATATTGCTGCATAAGATCTTTCAGATTTGTTGTTTTTGGGGTTGAACCAGTAACATTATTATAACTTCGATGATCTTTTGACCTAGTGTTCATAATTATTATATCGGAGCTCATATGGGTGCTGCTTCCAGTTGTGAAACCCTATCAGGTCATCTACTGAAAAATTCATTTCATCTGTGAACTTTAAACAATTTATTGTCCTTTCCCCTACACTGATTTCTTCATTTTCTCTTATACATTTATTTTCATATCTTTATCATATGAATTAAAAAAGGTTTATGTAGGTAGCACCCTTGCCCCTTGCTCTGCTTTCTAGATCAAACCATTTGGTTTGAGCATCCCTATTTTCATAGCCATTTTCAAATTGAGTACAGTTCTTTAATTGATCACCTGTCTTTCTAATCTACTCTTTGGTCTTTAAACATTTCCATTAGTTTATCCTGTTTGATATGATTCAATGCTTTTTCTGTATATAAAACATATACTTATTCATTTAATTCTTTCTGTATAACTTTCACTGATAGCTATTAATCTGATCCAATTCCTTTCCCTTCATGAATCCATGTTCGTGCTTCTGCAACCTTTTTTATTCATATCAATTATGCTTTATTTTATAAATATTTCATATATTTATTATATTTGTCATTTCTATTGCTGATATATTACAATATTTTGTAATGTGGTCGTTAGCTTTAATTGCAATACTAATAAATTCTTATATATATATATATATATATATATATATATATATATATATATTCCTTATTGAGTTTTCTGTTGTTTTATTATATTTGTAAAGTATATTTTATTTTGTCTGTTTTTAGCTTTACACACAATGTTGTCCCATTGTATTTATTAAATTTGTTTACATATTTTTAGTATAGTATTAATAAATCTTTTGTAACCATTTTATTAGTTATTCTTGTTGTATTCTAAATTCAAATTTTTTCCATTATTTTCAGAGTGTGTGTGCGCGCATGCGTATTATTTTTATCGAACATTGCTGTTATAAGTTGTCTTTTGTGCCACGTGTGGTATGAATCTTAATTTTTTCTGATGTTATTTTCTTCTGTACTACTTCATACATTTTTGATTGTAAAGTGGCAGCCAGGAACATGTTTTATGCATGTTTAACATGTATTAATTTGCTCTGTGTACTTATATCACAAGAACAAAAATTATGTTATTCAATTAGGGTTACAGCTACCAGTCCACAGATTATGTTCCTTCAGTTTTCTATGGTCATCCAAGCTAGAAAAGGATTTCTACATAAGTCTAGAGGCTTCTGTATTGATATTAGGGTGTAAGAAATATATACTCTTAAATTTTTGTTATTTCCACCAGTAGTGATTAAGTTGGTCTATGAATTCTTTATCTGTACATTATTTTGCCATTATACTGACATTATAGCTGCTAAACAATTTGTAATATTGCCATCTTCATAATGATAATACTTTAGAGATTAAATAATTATTCATGATATAAAGCCTTAATTCATCTATAATTATTCATTATAGATGAATAAAGCCTAAGTTATGTGTAGGTAATTATAACAGTATAAAGTAAAGTGTAATAGGGGAGTGCTTTTGGATGAAAAACTGTTTTTAGAACCCACTCATCTAATATTATCTAATTTGCATGAAAGTCTTTAAATTTATACAAATATAGAATGTTTACAATTTTAGAGTTGATTTTTTTTTTTTTTTACTGTAAAAAGTGCTTTTTTCTCAAAAAAACTTAAAATTACAGATATTATTGATAAGTTTATAATCATCCCTGTATAACCTATATTCCAAAAGAAGGTGTTCCTTCTAGGATTTGTTGAATATTATTTTAGAATTTGTTGTCAGAAAAACAAAATTTAAAAATGGAGACTGTATGATTGACCAGAAATAAAAAAATTAAATTGCAAAACAGAATACCAAAAAAAAGTAAAAAAATGTGTGGTCATTTTTCTACCTTTAATGTGGTTACCACCCCTAAAGAATATTAATTATCAGATATGAAAAAAATTAAATAATTAAAAAACAGAAAAAAGTATAAATATCTTATTTTAAATTACTTTAATTCTAACTTTAAAGTATACATCAAATGTCATTAATAGCTTCTTCTTTTTTATTTGATCCTCTTCTATATTGAAGGTGAGATATTAATACTTAAACAGTTTTGTAAAATTCCTTAATTAGTTTAAAGCTTATTATAAAATTAGTTCTAACTTATTCTCAGCTTTAAGCTCTAGCTTATTTATAATGTGTTTCTTCTAACTGTGGCCAACAGAACTGTATTGCTTGAATACTCATGTATAATCTGTTCATTCTTAGAAGGAGATGTGAAATAAACAAGCTGTGAATGTGGTAGTGCGTGTATATACAGCACACTATTGTATGCGCCGAGCTGTTGTAACTATCGATGTTTAAAAACAAAACATTGTTGTTTATCACTGACTTCAAAATTACAGTATAAATTCTCTTATTCCATACTGGATTTTTTAATCTTCTTTTAATTGTAGTTCTGTGTTTCAGTACTTTTTTTGGTACATGTGACTGTGTGCATATATTCGTTTATTGTGAGATTTATTTACTGTGTGATTATTACTGATTATTGTGAGATTTGATAGTGTGATTAGCCTGTATGTGTGTGTATTCGAATAATTCGGCTGATAATTCAGGAACATCTTTCAATAAGCACAGAAAAGGAAAATATTTGCGAAGTGGTGAAAAAAAATAGTTTTAAATAATTCAATCAACTGCTGGAGAAAAATCCTATGTTGTTTAAAAAGGAAGTAGTGAAAGTTCTGAATTAACTGATGTGTCAGTTAGTAGTATTATTAGATTACAAACTGAAATGAATAGGAAAGGAAAAGTAGAAACTCCTGTTAAAAATAGAAAACATGGAAAACCTAGGAAAATGGGATGAATTTGACAAAAATGTAATAAGATTGACTGTACATAATTTCTTTTTTCGAAATGATATACCAACCTTAAAAAAATTGCTGGCTCTGATAAACTTGACAAGAGTTTACCAAAGATTGGACGCACTAATTTATACAAATTACTGTTGTCGATGGATTTTAAATTTATTAAAAGAAATAAAAAAAGTGTAATTGTTGATCAAGAAGTGATCATAATTTGGTGACATAATTATTAAAAAAAAATAGCAAATTATAGAAAAACAGTAGAAATATATTTTATTTGGATATGAAGGCCACACCACTTCAAGAATTTAGTGTGACAGTATGACAGTTATTGGTAAAAACAACATTTCTGTCAGGTGTCAATGAGGTATCAACTGATAAGTAGAAACAGTGCGTGAAGCATGTTACAAAAGAAGATGTGGAACTTAAATAATTTTCTCAATGTTGTGGTTGATGAACTAATAATTAATGTTAGAGATGATTCGTTGTCAACGCCAACTTCTGGAAGTGATGAAGAATCGGATGTAGTAGAGGGAATCCAGTGTTTGTTGGACAATGACAGAGAATAAGGTAAGCAATTTTCTTAACGTTTCGAAGCGATAAGATTTTATTCAAGTTATATATTTTACCTATTTAATTATTTTTAATAATATAGTAGTTATTGTTTTCATAGGTTTTATTATATTAAAAATTTTGTGAGAGATTAAAAAGTTATACGTTTAGTATAAAGTAAATGAAATACATAATTATAATTAAATAAATTATAATTATAGTTAAATAAATAAATGAAGTGTAAAGTGAATATAAGATTTTGTGAGAAATTACATAATATTGTAAGTTTAGTATGTAATTTTTTTTAGGCATACTGTTCCACAGCGCTCTCGTCTGGAGTGTGTTTATGCGATATTTTCTTCTTAGAATGAACAGAGAGTATACTGACTCATGTTTTCGTAGAATTTATTGAAAGTTATTTTATTGTTTCCTGTAAAAATTTACTCCCCATTTCCTTTTCTGTTATACTATGCAATTTTGTTTTATTACTTAAAATTTGGTCTCCAAAAAACTGAAAAATATCCCTTTTTTGACACTTTTTAGCCCAAGTTGACTGTGCCAGTTTGAAGTGAAAAAAGTTCAGAAAATATACATTATTTAATTAATTACTGACCTTATGTAACCTTTGGACCAAAGGTTTGTTTGGTTACCTACTATTATTCAAGTAACAGCTGTTTTAGTCAGGAATGATAACGTTTGCAGAAAAAACAAACTAAGCTAAGAAAGAAAATATTTAAAATAGTTGAAAGTAACTGTGTTTCAAAAGTAATGAAAGATATTGAAAAAAAAAAACATTTAAAATAGCTATTTTATTATTGCAGAGAGAAAGGTACTGTAACAACAGAGTTACAATATTGTTTTTGTTGTTGCTGTTGTGCACTTCTGCTCATAAGAAAAGGCATCAGCTAATCATTTTTCTTCCAGCAGGATTTGCTGTACATTATTTGCTCTGATGTAAATTACTTAATTGCATTTTTGTATTTTTATTTGTAAATATTATGTCATCTACACCTTATAATGGTTTTCTTTTTTTTAATACAAAGTTTGTTCAGCTTATCATACTAGTTTTTGTTTGTTTTTTTAAAATAATCTAAGCAGCTATATTGTAAAAAAATGGCCAATAACTGTAAAATTGTTGATCAAAATATCACCAAATTGAGAGTGCTCAATGAGAAATAGTTGTTATTTATTAGGCAGTTAATTCTTAAACATGAAATGAATATTGTGTACCCAGTCGTTTTCGTAAATAACATCTTCAGAGCATAATTACCACAACTAGAATTATGAAGAAATGAAACGCTAAAGATATAAGAAAAGTAATCATTATTCATATGATTGAAAAATGCCATCGATTCTTTTTATTGAAAAGATTGAAAGATGACTTTTTTTCTGTTTCATTGATTAATAATGCTACAGCTTGAAATTCTGTAAACTGTGAAATATGTGAGGTCAGCTTTTTTTAATAGTAAAATTTACTTGATGAATAAAAGCTAATATAAAAAATAATTACATGTTACCAGATGTGGAGTCTGAAAATATAGCAACTTTCTAATAAAAAAAAAATAGAAAAACCCCAGCAGTTTTAAAATAATACAATATGCAAATGAATACATGATGTGGCACTCGTTCATTTACTTAGATGTCAGCAGAATAATGTTTGTAATGGCAGTAACTATGAAGAAAAGAAAACCGATCATGTCAGATTGTTCTCACTCAATTCGGGTGGTTTTGTACATTTTCAAGTAAATAAAATTTGAAAAGGGAATAATTACTTATAAAATTAAAAGTGCCTTATACATTAATTTTCATAGCTGGCAAAGAAAATATTTATAATGATAAAAAAAATCATTATTGGATCACGGATGAGATATTCCTTAATAAACAGTGGCTATTTTTTTTTTTTTTTTTTTTGGTAGTGTGCAGTTGGATTGATGTTTAATATGGAGAATATGTAATTATTTCATATCACTGAGGAGAAAACTAGCAACATTGTTAGTGCTGTACTTGATATCAAAATGAGCAACACGGCTGTCACATTGATTTTGAAATGAATCTGTCTCATGATGCTGATAATGTTTAAATGAAAGGTTGTCACGCTGTTGTTAATAGATCATGGTAGCTTTTCTATAAAACAAATTGTGTAAACAAGTACAAAATCCTGCAAACAGTAGGAATTTACCTAACAAACTGGACATTTCCAATTATTAAGAGATGTATTAGAGCTATTGTTGTACTAGGTTCTTTGTGAAAACTCTCTTTAAGATAGATGAGCGTGCGCGCGTGTGTCTTATTTTTTACATGTTATTCAAATCAATTAATTATTCACCTATGTACTGTATTACATTAGATGTATTATATATATACATCTTATTGATTCATTCAATTCATTTGGTGCACCTTATTGATTCATTCCTACTTTACAATGGTGTGTGTTTGGAGGTACTCATCAACACTTAATGATAAATAAAATTTTTAAATTGTATCATTATTTAAACTTTTACAGTAAAATTAATTTTTTTATCTTGACATTTAGTTTTTCTCTACCCCAAACCCACCCAAGTTCTGATTTCAATTCTATTCCTAACCTGAAAATACCTTTCTGGATGTTACCTGTTTACCTGTGGCGGCCATCTTTGTTACGGTGCACACACCTATTTTTTGTGATTGTAAGGGTTTACGGAAAAAAATCATAACTAAAAAACTATTGGTCCTGGAAGGATGAAACAAAAAGCAATTTATTCATATTTCTCAAGGTAAAAGAGTGGTCCAGTGGTTTATTTACTTATTTCTCCTTCTATGAGAAAATTACCAATAAAGTTTAACATGAACAACAGTGAAATTTCACTTCGGTCATTTTTTCAAGAAGCAGGGATGGCATACACGGTGTGAATTATTTTTTTATATGTAGGTATATGTTAATAGTTTTATCATAAATAATATTAATGGTGATATACTTATCCCTAAATCTTTATGATTTTTTTTTAAATTCAAATTTTGGCTTCAAATAACCTTGATGGAGGGACTGGTGATAAAAATCTCAAATTTGCACAACTTATAGTGCTTTTGTAGATGTTTATGGCAAATAAAAAAGTTTCTTGTGTATTGTAATAAAAAAGTTATAACCTCACAAAAATCATGCGAAACCTGTTAAAAGCGATACCATTTTGACTTGCTAAATAAGTGCTCCATGGGAGTTTCTTGTCTTCTTTGCACTTTACATTTTTTATATTTAGCCCTTCTCTTGTTGAAGTTTACGTTTTCAATATTTAAAAAATAGGTTTTCTAAATTATTAATTTTATGATAACAACCAATACCGTAACCTAATACAATTTTGTTTCAAAAATGCCTGTAAAACTTGCTCAAACTAGATTTCAACAAGTAGCCTACATCTTTTTTCATAAATTAATTTTTATTTTTATATCGGTTTATTTTTGTAAACGTTCGAAGAAAAAATAAATTGTAGCAAAATTTTAATTATTCTTCAGTGAAATAGCCTGTTTTTGTAGCAATGAAAATTTATTATTTTGTGTGGTTAATCAACAGCTGTGATATCTCTTCTGATAATTTTCTTGAAATTGTGTTTGAACGACCTGTCACTATAGTTAGTTCAAGTGATGTCAATTTTCTCAGGACTTTGCAGATCGGTACCCACACTTTGTCTTTTTTTTTTAAGAGGTGGAGAAACCCATTTACGGGCGCCTGGGCAGTGTTGGGATCGCTAGCAGGTTCCGCAAGATGTTATTAAATGCGTATGTATTTCTGCGCACTACCGACTAAACCTCCACCCCTTCCTGGTATAGCTGATGTGCATTACTTCAGGAAGGGGGGAATACGCCCTCACACACAATCAGACACTACAGTCAACAAACACGGACCACATACCCAAAAGATATCAAACATCAGACTAAATCTCACCACACACTCCACAACATCCAATCATCACTCAGAAAACATACCTCACGCCGCACACTTTGCACATCACATCAAAGCCAGTCACATAAACAAACACCTCACAGATAATCGAACACTTCTTTTTTTCCTGTTTAGCCTCCGGTAATTACCTTTCAGATAATACTTGAGAGGATGAATGAGGATGATATGTATGAGTGTAAATGAAGTGTAGTCTTGTACAGTCTCAGTTCGACAATTCCTGAGATATGTGGTTAATTGAAACCCAAACACCAAAGAACACCAGTATCCACGATCTAGTATCCAAATCCGTATAAAAATCCGTATAAAAATAACTGACTTTACTAGGATTTGAACGCTGGAACTTTCGATTTCCAAGTTAGCTGATTTGGGAAGCCCGTTCACCACTAGGCCAACCCGGTGAGTCAGACAATCGAACAATAGTATACTTACCTCACGGATCACCATCGGACGCGGGAGCGGAGTGCCCATGACCTCATCGAACCCAGGCGATCCCCATACGTACGTTGAACCCCCTAGGCTCTCAGCTGCGCGCCTGTGCGCCCTCGCACCCTCCGACAACCCCTTCTTCTACCCCTGCGAGACTCCTTCCAGACGTACAGCTCCTCCATGATCTTCCTAGCAAACCTTGCTACAGCCGTCCAGTTTTTCGCGCTTTCCAACATCTGCTGCAGTTCCTCTGAGAGAACATTTTCCTTTTATCTATGGTATCCAATATTTTCCTCTTCGCATCCTCAAATCGGGGGCAGTGAAAGAAGACGTGATATGCTATTTCTTCCTCGTCTACACACACCGGAAATCTAGCGGAGTGATCGAGCTTAAACCTAAAAAGGTATTCTCTGAACCTACCATGACCCGCTAGAAACTGTGTGATACAGTAATCCAGCCAGCCATGGGCCTCTCGCACCAACTTCTCAGGTCCTCAATTATGCGGTGTGTCCATCGGCCTCTATCAATAGTGTTCCACCGCATCTGCCATTCTCTCCTCATCTCTTTTATAATGGAGCTAGCCACTCTCCTTTTTTCCGTAGGTGTTGACGCCCGTTGCTCTTTAATCTTCTTTCTGCGGGTGATCTCCAGATTGACAGGTAATATTCCTGCCAACACTTCGACTGCGTCTCGAGAAACCGTGCGTTATGCAGGTGGAATACAGAGGCAGCTTCTTCTGTGCATTGATTCGAGAGTACCTCTGTATATACCGTTTCTAATGACCCCTCCACATATCTTGGCACCGTAAAGTAACGTGGATTATATTATCACTCTAGACAGTAGTCTCCTCATCTGCGGCCTCGGTCCCCCCACAGTTCGGCAGTAAATCTGGCAACCAGACGCATGATCTTTTCAGCCCTCGAGCAGGCCTCCAAGACGACCCACAATGTCTGTTAAGACTTTTGAAATGATGTACGTGATTCCAACCAGCTGAAAATGACGATGTGCACGTTCATACGTGCAAATCGTCATTTTCGAGGCTACTATTTACCACGTTTTACATTTTTGAAACGGTTAACACAAAGAGACTTTTCAGGAACTAAATTTAAATTTAAAATAATGTGTTCTTTAAGAGCTTGCTCTAATGTTATTTGTCTTAAGTTTTTCTTAACTGTTTTTTTATGAGTTCTTAAGTCACAACAAAATTGTGTCCATACGGGTGACTGAATTCTGTCAAAAACGTTTTTTCATGATATTTACAAATACTAGTGATATCTGAATTAACATGTAAAAAAATAAGTTGTTAGTTTTCATCACTAAATTTACAAATTTTTATGAGTTCTTTTGGTTCTGTACCATACACTGTTTTATGACACTCTTCATTAGCATAAATTCTTTTGGAACATTGTTCTTCCATTGTTTTATGTGAAATTAGTTGAAAATAATGTAAACATTTAGCTGATTTTAAAATTTCCAAATATAATATTATTAAGTAAAACTTATTTATTTATTAATAAACACTTCCAAACACAGGATGAAATTTGAGACACTCTGTGAAGATGTGAACCGGTCACTGACCAGTCTGTAACTGCAAAACTAAATGATGCAACAAGCATAAAAGAACACGTGCAACATGAATTTTCCTGATGACTGGAAATGACTTCAAGCGCCTGTTATAACATGAACACTGCAGTATAATTATTCAAACAAGTTTATTTCAACTATAGCAATAAGTATAAAAACATTAAAGTGCCAAGAAGACAAGAGACCCCCTTGGAGCACTTATTTACCGAGTGAAAATGGTATCGCTTTTAACAGGTTTCGCATAATTTTTGAGAAGTTATAACTTTTTTATTACAATACACAAGAAACTTTTTTATTTGCCATAAACATCTACAAAAGCACTATAAGTTGTGCAAATTTGAGATTTTTATCACCAGTCCCTCCATCAAGGTTATTTGAAGCCAAAATTTGAATTTAAAAAAAAAATCATAAAGATTTAGGGATAAGTATATCACCATTAATATTATTTATGATAAAACTATTAACATATACCTACATATAAAAAAAATAATTCACACCGTGTATGCCATCCCTGCTTCTTGAAAAAATGACCGAAGTGAAATTTCACTGTTGTTCATGTTAAACTTTATTGGTAACTTTCTCATAGAAGGAGAGATAAGTAAATAAACCACTGGACCACTCTTTTACCTTGAGAAATATGAATAAATTGCTTTTTGTTTCATCCTTCCAGGACCAATAGTTTTTTAGTTATGATTTTTTTCCGTAAACCCTTACAATCACAAAAAATAGGTGTGCACCGTAACAAAAATGGCCGCCACAGGTAAACTGCGAAAATAAAAAAATTTTAAAGTAGTTTTAAGGTTTCTGAGACATGTACGAAACAAGTGAGTAAGTTTCAGCAAGATTGAGTACCTGCTAAATATTCACGTACAATTCGACAGTGGTTAGACCGAGTGTTTTTTGGGCATTCTATAGGTAGAATAGGAACAATTGAGTGGCCAAGATCGTTTTCTTTGTGGGGTCATTTATAAAGAAATTTGTGCTACATACAAGAGTTGAAAATTAAAATTATAAGAGCAAGTAGGGATGTAACTCAAGAAAGTTTAATAAAAGTAAGATGTGAATTTCAACCAAGACTATTATTGTTTACAGGAAATGGGAATAATTTTGAACAAATGATTTAAAAATTGATACTGTTGTTTTAATGAGGTAAAAAAAATGCGTTTCATTTACTATTTGTTAAGGACTCTTATGCTTAAAAACCTTCATAACAAAATTAATTAATGAATGATATAAGTTTTATTTTTTGATTAACAATTATTCATTTATGAATTACTTTTTATTTAATTATTTAATCATTAAGTTTATCTGGTAATACATTTTTCAACATGTTACCAACAAAGACGTAGGTACTATTATTGGCTTTTCTTATGTTTAACTGATGTTATAATCCTGCGTTTACCGCAGAGAGAAACCTAAAACCCATATTTTTAACAAGATCGGACGATTTCAGACCTAATGCTTTGGGTCAGCAACACTGTACTTCACTGTAACCTAAAAAACCACCTTTTTAATCATAATTTCAATACCAGTGAACAATTTTTATTTTAATTGTACCATATTACTTGTCATTCAAAGCGCCTTCCAATGATGTGTCAAGCTACATCGTCTCATTTCTAAAAAAAAGTTTTCAACCCTTGAAAATTTAGAAAACATTCAAGGGCAAAATTTTGTGTTGGTAATATAAAAAATAATTTTCTTAGTTCTAATCCACAGAGTATGATTATTTCAAACGGTTTTAGTAATATCAAGTAATTTTATAGTTATTTCTGTTGGACTGAAGTTTAAAAGAAGTACTACCCCAAATGGGTTTTCGCACCTACCGAGCGAAGGGGTGAGCGGATTTTAATTTTTTTTGTCCAAAATAATTTTTTTCGGGTTGTCAATTAATTTAATTAAATGCTACCATTGCCATTTAAGATTTTTGAGTTGGGGTAGGTAGGTGTAGCGGAGAGGGTGAGTTACGCCCCTTTGAAAATAAGCTTAAAAAGGTTCCTTCTGAGAATGGTGTATATGCCTGCAAACAAAAATACGATGGGACTGATAGCTGTTGAATAATGAATGTGGTAACTTTTCAAATGATCACCGGGTATACAGTAAAAGACATTCGTGATAAATTATCAGGTACTCTATAATTTATCATGAATGTCACTTCATCCACCCAGTCATGCCCGAGACCGGGTGGGTGATGAGTTATGGAAATTGACGAATTATAGAAAATAATTAAAACATTTTAAAGTACTGTTTTTATAATTTCGGTTGACCTAACTAATACATATAAAACTTCTACGTATTTTTTTAAAGAGATTTAACAACAGTCTCAAAAGTACATACATGGTTTTACAAGACATCATTCTTACATACATTTTTTAAAAATACTGTATACTGTAACTTTAAAAATCTTATAAACATACGTATTACTTTAAAAAAAAATACTGTATTCTTAAAAAATTGCGTGATTTTTTAAAACTATTTTTTCACGTCCCTTCATGATAGCTAAGCGCACTTGCCGCATTATGATTAATTTTGAAATTTCTGTCTCTTTTTTCTGCACGTACCATTTGATGCACTCTGTTAACATTTCCTCTACTTCTTTGCAATGAATCGCTTGAGAATTCAAATGTCTTCGTCGTCATCATCAGCTTCTTGATTGTTTACCTCCTTTTTCGTTACTCGTTCTAATACCTCCTTGTCATTCAAAATTTCATATCCTAAATTCGAGATATCTACATTCAGCCAGTCATTTACATCAGGCTGTTCTGTTTGAAAATTGTCGTTGCAAATTCGAGAAATTTCTTCGAACAGTTTTTTTCTCATCGTTGTTACTTTCATTCTCTGCTCCTGGTGGCCAAATTTTGTTCCAACTTGAGTCAATGTTAGATTTGAAACATTGTACCCGTCGGTGACGTTGAAAATGGTGTATTTGATTGTTTATTCCTTTGAAAGTGCTTCCAAATTCGAACCCATATCACTAGAAATATAATTTTGAAGAAATATTTTCCGGTAGTGATGCTTAAAGTTTTCAGTCATTCTCTGATCCATGGGCTGAATCAGAGAGATTGTATTTGCAGGAAGGAAAATGCATTCTATATCTTCATTAGCTAATTCATTCAATGGATGTACTGTGAAATGCTCATAATTAAAAGCATTTTTGCTGGTAAATTTTTAGATTTAATGTATGATTTCACTTTAACGATAAACACATTATGAAACCAGGTAGTGAAAATTTCTTGATCCATCCATACACGTTTTTGGGCGTAATATTTAACTGACAATAAATTTTGATTGATGTTTTTCAGAGCTCTTTGTTTCATAACTTTTCCAACAATTGATAATGGAAGTCTGGGATTTTCGCTTGTATTTGCCCAAACCAAAATGATCAGTCCTTGTTCCTCATTTTATATCCTGGAGGTGAAGATTCTGAACCAGACTCTCTTCGTTGGTAGAGCATTACAGTAAAGACCGCTTTCATCACAGTTATACACTAAAGTTTCACAGTAATCCTAAAGTTGAAATCTGAGAGCAGTTTTTCGCAATAACATTTACACAATCAACATCAGCACTCATAATTTCTCCTTCGAGAGACAGCTGCTGTATTACCATGATGATGCTTAAATTTTCTCAGCCACCCTATGTTGGCTATAGATTCGGGATCTCCGTTCATTTTTGTATTCATTTGTAATGCTTTTTGCATTAAAGTCGGGCCACTGAGAAGAAAAGGTTAAGACGTTGAATCTACGAACCGTAGGTACATAGTTTCATCTAAGTCTGTTTGCCGGTATAAGTCAACAACCGTTGAATTATACTAGCTTATATATCAGCATAACTTATACTGCTAGTATGTCACCATTGGTAACTTCCATTTTTGAAATGAGATCTTCGATTTTGTCACCATCCTTCTTTATGTCGTTTATTGATGTTCATGTGATTTTGAAATTTCAGCAAGTTTGCTAGCACTTTCCTAATGCGGTGTAGAATTTTTAATTTCAGTAGTAGACAATCTGTCTGTAATTAGTAGGTCTTTTGGAAGCCATCACACGAAATAACACACTTCCAATTGTTCCGAATACACTAGAAATTTCTACAAAATTAAAGAAACTTACTAAAACGAGAATAATATCGAAGAGATCTGCCAATGAGCGGAACTGTTTACACACTGAAGGCACAACGTTAGTTAAATTACTACATTATACATACGAGGTGTGTGAGAAAAGTAATGAGACTTGACTTTTTACTTTTTTATTTTTTTCAAACAACAATATTATCTCCTTTAATGTAGTTCCCTTGGGGAGCTATACACTGGCGGAGTCATTGTAACCACTCCTGGTAGCAGCACTAGAAGGCTTCAACTGGTAGGGCATTTAACTGGTCGGTCACAGTCTTTTGAATGTTCTCTAGAGTTCCAAAAAGACATGTTTCAATTTCGGGAAAAGGAAAAAGTCATAAGGACTCAAATCAGACGAATAGGGGGGTTGAGGAACCGTAGGAATGCGTTTTGAGGCCAAAAATTCTCTGATGGAAATGGCCGTGTGACACGGGGCATTGTCGTCGTGATGAAGCATCCACTTGTCTGCAATGTCTGGCAGTCTCACGCGAATCACTCACTCTTTTCCTGAGCCTTTCATAGACACCTCTGTAAAACACTTGGTTGACAGTTTGTCCTGGAGGAACAAATTCTTTATGCACAATACCCCTACTGTCAAAAAAGCAAATCGGCATGGCTTTGATCTTTGATTTGCTCATTCGACATTTTTTCGGTCGAGGAGATGACGGAGTGTGCCACTCTTCGCTTTGCCGCTTTATTTCAGGATCGTACTCAAATATCGAGGATTCATCACCTGTGATCAAACGATTGAAGAATTCTTGGTCATTGTCAATCCTCTCAAGAAGATCAACGCACACGTTTTTTCGACTGTCCTTCTGTTCCGTTGTGAGGTTTTTCGACACCAATTTCGCATGTACAAATTGTCTGTTAAAATTTGTTGTAATCTGATGTAAATTTTGATGTATTTGGTGAAAGTGTTTAAATTTAACTGTTCACTCATCATCCTTATTGTTAAACGACGGTCTGATCTCACAAGAACCCTCACACGCTCAACGTTTTCGTCAGATTATGTAGTTGAAAGTCTCCCTGAGCGAGGTTGATCTTCAAGTGTTCTCGGCTTTCAAAAAAGAATTTGTGTGGAAGGTTTGTGGACCGGTTTGTCCATCCCTTCCACATAGACAAACCGGTCTAGCACAGACCGGTAGACATAGCGTTGCAGGATCGCTCGCAGTGTTACCAATCTCACTTTTTATTATTACAAATCTCATTACTTTTCTCACACACCTCGTACAGTACTTACATATAAAGATACAGTAGATTGTGCTATCTCATCGCAAAGTGAAAGCGGTGCGGACAAGTATGATTCAGCTTCTAGCTTTAGATATCTAGATGAAAAATATCAACATTTTGCAATGTTGATTTCTTTTTTCCCTTATGTATTAAATCATCTGTTTTGGGCTCTTACAATAAATTTTTTATTTTTTTATTTTATGAAATCGCTTTTAATACATTTTTTTTGACTTTATTGATTAAGGTGACAAATTATAGAACATGACGAATTAGCAAGTAAAAAATTATTGAGTTTCTTATATATATAATTGAATTGAAGGTCTGATGTTACCGACTGCCAAATTCGCAGAGTGACTGTCAAGTATGGAGTTTGATGGAATATGTATTAAGATTTCTTTACAAATCGTATTATTTCACAAAATTTAAATATTCTATAAAATTTTTTATGATTTATTTATGGTGACTTATAGTTAACTTTTAAAATCTAGATTTTCTGAACACATTTTATTCTTTTAATATTTTGTAATTATTAAAATCTTTGGATATCTTAAATGGTTACCGTAGTTCACCTTTTTTTACTGTTTTGTATTGTATTTGTATTGTATTGTACTGTTTTGTATTGTATTGTATTTTTTACTTGTTTATATTGAATGGGTGAACCTTTTATGATTTATAAAATTATCTTTGAATTAAGGTGCAGGATAGTATTTTAACTAAAATGAGAGGGTTTTAGAGGTAAAAAACTATTAAAGGGTATCTTTAATTAATATATACAGATTCTTAAATTAAACTATATTGGCCAGTTATATATGTACCGCTATAATCGAAAAACTATTTTCCTACTAAACTATAATTTTTCTGGAATCACAATTTACACGTCACAGTTTTATATAATCTGTATTTGTTTGAAAAATCAAAAGAGATGTTTTGAGTTTCAAAACTGAATATTTTGAAATAGGTTAAAAAGAAACTCTTCTAATGTGATAAATTTGTTATACGAGGCATATTCATAAAGTAAGGGCCGTCGGCTTATATTTAAATATTAGCGGGTCTGAATACAGTTTCACGCATGTAGGGCCGTCTATCAGCTATTTACGAAGCTACTGCAGTTGTTGTTTTAAGTAGTCATTTACTTGCCGGTGAATGCAGATCGCAATGTCCGCGACAATCGTTTCTCCCGCTAGTTGTGAAGTGGGCGCTGCGATTCGATTTTTATGTGCGAAAGGTTCTTCAGCTGCTGAAATTCATCGGAAGTTGTGCCTAGTGTGTGGATCTACAGTAATGAGTGAGTAAATTTAGGCAATGGTGTCGAAACTTTAAAAATGGCAGCATAAATGTGCATGACGAAGAGTGGAGTGGCAGGTCCAATATTCAGTCCGACGAAATCACTGAACAAGTGAACCGAAAACTGCGATGTGATCGGTGATTGACGATTGTGGTGCCTTAAGTAATGAATTTCCGAATGTTGGACGCACCTCCATCTTCACGATTATCACAGAAAAGCTCGGATATCACAGATTGTGTGCAATGTGAGTACCAAAAATGCTCACCGACCAACACAAAGAGCAAAGAATGTGCAGTGGACAAGCACTTTTAGACCGCTATTGACAAGATGGAAATGATTTATTTTTCCACTTTGTTACGGGGACGAGACGTGGATGGCCTACACCAACGCAGAATCGAAACAATTAATGCAATGGCGCTATTCAAGTTCCCCAAAACCGAAAAAGTTTAAGCAATCTCAGTACTCGAGTCGAAAAATGTTGGCTAACCCAAAAATGTTGGCTAACGTTTTTTGGGACAAAAAGGGCGTCATTTTGGTTGATTTCGTGGAACGTGGATCAACAATTACAGCTGACGCGTACTACGAAGCGATCACCAAACAGACGGGCGATCCAAAATCGACGACGCGGGGAACTGTAGTCGGGCGTAATTCCTCCTTCATGACAACGCGCGTCCTCACACCGTTGCCTTAACTACAAAGAAGATTCAAGATTTCCATTGGGAATTTTTTTACCACCTCCATATAGTCTAACCTAGCACCTAGCGACTACTTCCTCATCTTGCACTTGAAAAAGTGGCTTGGTAGACAACGGTTTGAAAATTATGAGGAATTCAGGACTGCCGTTGTCAACTGGTTCAATTCACAGGCGGCGAGCTTCTATGCATAGGGGTTAAAGAAACTGGTGCAGTGCTATGAAAAGTCCTTAGAACTGAATGGCATTTATGTGGAAAAGTGAAGTAAATATGTAGTAAACTAAAACTAAGTAAAAACCCTTTCTCAGGAGTTAATTTTTGTTGAATGACCAAACGGCCCTTACTTTATGAATATGCCTCATAACTTGAGTTTAATTATCAAATTAAAGCCCTTTACAAGTGGTTTAAAATGTGCTGAACAGATCTCTCTAGCACCAATGGTTGAAACACTACTTACAGTTTTATGATCAACAGTTGCAAAAAAAAATCACTACTAGCTCAAAAATTCTAAAATTTTGGATTCTTTTTGTACATTTTGTAGCTAAAGCTTATAATCAAAAGTAATTAAAACATCGACTGACCAAAAATGTTTTTGGTGGGTTATGTGATATAGAATGGACTTAATATTCTGGTATTCTTGTCTTTCCCAATTAATTTTTTACTCTGTGTTATTTTTGTACTCTTCTGCATGTGAACTGGAAAGTGGTGGCAGAAACTGGGTCTCTGGACATATAACGTATTATTTGTAACAAGCATCTTTTTACTGGGATAAAGGGGTTGCTGAGGTCTTAAGATTACTCCTTAGTAGCAACTGGCTTTCTTCTTACATTAGGAGAAGCTATTTTTCATTCTTAGGAGAGGTGGTCATCATTCTGTTGCTTTCATTAAAGATGAAAATTTTCTTTAGTACTTTTTCCATCATGCTTCCTAATCAAACCATCTTAGGGTACTCTGTTCTATTTTCTTTTATAGCGGCCTAAGTCTTATGTATCCATAAGTTTTTAAATCTTGTGTTTTGTTTAAGTTTTGTGTTATTTGTAGCTTTGAATCATTTTAAATCTGTTATATGCAACTGAAAAGAAAGTAAATTAAAAAAAAAAATTGAACTATAATTTAAAGTAAAAGTTTTACCAGAATAGAGCCATAATTAAAAATAATAGTTGAAAATCATTTACAAAGGGTCAGATTATAAATATCTGCTAACTTAATATTTGACAGAATTTATATAACAGCAAACCAAGTCAATTAAGATTTTTTTTGTTAAATTGTATTATCAGTGAGAAGGAGTTAAACGAATTAAATAATGTTTTGTTTATGTTACAGATTTGTATATGGACATTTATTGTGAAAATGTAAAAACTATATTTGAAAATATTCTACTACCCGAAATGGCAAGCGATTCACTTAATGATGAGGTAACTATAATTGAATATTTTGACATAAATTCTTACTATATACGTTTCTAACATAAATAACAATGGTTTATTGTTCATTATTATCTTAGTCACATTTACATAGATTTGAGTTTGTTCTACACTTAGAATCAACTACACATGTAATTTGTGATTTTTCATGTCATTCAAAATGTGGATTTGTCTTGAATGAGATTTTATATAATTTCTTTCTGTTTGTGGGATGAAATTTCACATTTTACTACATCTTTCTTCTTTTAAGTACCTTCTCCTTGGTGGAGGTTAGTGGTCCACGTAGCCAGCTCCGAACGTGATGAAGCACAGATAGCTTCTTCCAGTGTGCAGTTGTATATCTTCTAATATCCTTCAGCCACAAATTCTGTCTGCCAACAGAACTTTTACCTTGTATCTTCTCTTCAATTATGAGTCACAACTGGTACTTCTCGCCCCTCACAACATGTACTAGGTATTGAGTCTTTCTTATCTTTATAGTGAGCCGCTGTTCGTTTTGCTTCTTCATCTGATGAAGAACTTAATCATTTGAAACTTTCAGCACTCAAGACACACGCAAGAGACGGCGGTACAGATAGAAGCATCAATCTCTTCTCATTTTGATCAAGGGCCCAGCTTTCATATCCATAGAGAAAAATGGAGAATATGGTAACAAGTCATCCAGATTTTCCGTTGCAGACTAAGATCTTATCTTAAAAAGAATTACGTCATGCTAATAAATTGCCTCTTAGCCTGTTCCATTCTAAATTTAACCTCTCTCTTGCAATCACATTGCTCATCCAGCACAGTGTCCAAGTATTTGAAGGAGGATACTTGCTCGATATTATTGCCCTTTATTGATAGGGTTATCTGGATTTTCCTCCTAGAGAACACTATAAACTTGGTCTTAGAAGCACTGACAAACAGGCTAAACTCCTCACCGTGCTGTACTAAATCATCTTAACATGTGTTGAAGGACAGGTAGTTCAGCTGCATTGACAATATTGTCATCTGTGTGCCTGATGCTGTTGATAGCCTTTCCATTTATCATGATCCCACTTCTTTCTTCCGTCAACAATTCCTTGAAAATTGCTTCAGAATAAATGTTGAATAAAAGAGGTGATAATACACAACCCTGATGGACACCCTTCCTGGTTGCAGTCGCTTCTGATGTTCCTTGTTCACTTTTGACATTGTGGTCTGATTCCAGTACAACACACTGATATCACATTTTACTACATACTTGCTTTTTTAATTTATTACTTTAGTTATTGTTTATAATCATTTAAATTTACATGTGCTATTTTGATTGAAACAATTCATAGTGCAAACATGCATTCATCTGTTTATTATAAATATATAATTTTACAGTTATTTTAAAAAATGATAAGAATGTTAACTCATTTTCTAAGGTAAGTATATTCACTGCTATTTAATTAACTAAACATACACAGTATGTCTGAAAAGTTCTCAAACTATATTAAATAAAAATACAGATTTAAAAATAAATGAATTTACTCACATCAGCCATCTACATAGAACCCTTCTCTAGTTATACACCCATTGCAGCACCAGGTAGAGCCCGTCAAACGCTCTGGAGAAATCACTTTGTGGGATCTTCTTCAGCTACTTGGTGCAAGCCCTTTGGATGGCCAGAATGTCATCGAAAAAGTGGCAAGACATTGTCGTGCAAGAGGGTCCAGCTGCCCAGATTCTGGTACTTGGACCGGATTCAACAAATGCGATGCATCAGGTGTTTCATTACTTCCAAATAGAATTTAGAATTCACGGTTTGATTAGTTGGGACAGTTTGATCAGTTGTGCATGGACTTTTACATCGTTTTCATCATGAACAGCTGCTGGTGACGGCCTCCCATTACATTCGTTGTCATCCAACGACTCTCTACCATCTTTAATAAACCACTTCCACCGTGTTTATTTTGTAGTACAAGATGTGGCTTCATCACCGAATGCTTGCTGTATCATAGAATAAGTTTCAACAAAAGATGTTTGAAGTCTAACATAAAATTTTATCACGCTTTTCTGATTCATGTCGCGAGGTTGCACAAGGTTACATGAACACAACATACGTGGCCCAATATAACTCGAGACTAGAGTGACAAAATGTGATGAAAGTTTGTACACACATTCATCAGACATAATTCCTTGGTTGTCCGAGAGATGGCACTACTTGTATAGACTACAGAAATTTTGTTTGGGAACTATTCAGACATACTGTATATTTTACGAAAGAGCTAAGGACTCAACCTTTAAATAAGGGCCACAAAGACAACCTAAACTGCATTAAATATTCTATCAGTCAAACTGGATTTATATTCATCTTAAGGTAGGAAAACATATACACACAATATTGGTATTAGTCCATGGAAATCACTGGTGTGCAAATATTACTCACAATATTATTATCTGATGAAAATCCCTCTCAAAAACAAGACGCACATTAACAATAATATGAAAATCTTACAGATAGTATATGTGACATGAATTGACACTCTTGAGTAGTAAAAATTTAGTAATGCAATAAATTTGATAAAACTCCCATACTAAATGAATAAAGACAACGTGGATCAAACAAATCGTTATAAAATGCTATCACTAGCAACAGCCCCATCTGGAACACCACAAGGATGAGGTTGGATCATATTCTGACTAGCTCTGAGGCTGGAGATATGAAGATATTAAGGAAGCATATCCTATTATTTAAAAAATGAATTGTGATTTTTATTATTTATTTTAATAGTTAAACCTTGTTTCGTAACTTACCACTTTCTACTTATTGCTGAACTTTATCACTGGCATCTAGTACTTATTACTTCATCAAATTTAAAAAAAATAATTAATTTTTTAATCAGTTTATTTAATTAACTAGGATCCTATGACATGGCCCTCCAGTTATGATTTTTTTTGGTAGTTTGAGCAGATTATTAGAGTAGTTTGAATTCTAAGTTAAAACTATTCTCAGTAGTTACTTTTTTGAAAAAACTTCTATCCACTAGTGTTTAATAAAATAAACCTCTTTACTCGCATCAGTTTTTAATGGCACTAGTTTTGATGGCTTATCACCTAAAATTAAATTAAAATTATTATTTTTAAATTGGGCTGTTATTGATTTTCTAAAGTAACATCTTCATAAAGGAAAGCAAATATATATTAAATTTTATTTTAATAGCAGTGCTGTTTGAGCAACTCCGATATTTTCTTTAAATCACAATAATTAAATTCAACTTCTATGATACTTTCTTTTCAGTTACATTATATTGTAAAAATAAATAATAATTGAATTATAATATGACACAATATGAGTTTTACAATTTATATGGAGCTTGTGATATACAGTAAAGTATAGTAAAATATATAGATTGAAATTGTTTTCTTAACGCTACTTCAGTTGATTGTCAGTTCAAACCATATTATATAAGAATGATAATAGTACTGTGTATTTTTCCATCTCTACCATGAGTATTTATACTGTAGAAATTATGTCAGTTGTGGATCTATCTTTCAAAAACCATGCTATTCTTTTGTTAATTGTTCCTCCATTACTTATTTTATCTGACCTTTTAAAATTTCCAAAATTTTGCTACTTCTGAAGTAAGCTTTGCTAAGCTTCTGAAGTAACCTTTGTAATTTCCTCAGATTCTTTTCTCATTTTTTAAAAAAAATCTGTATAGTAATCCCCTTTCCTACTTTTCTTGCCCAATGTTTTCCTCATGCAGCCTACAGTATTCTGGCTAATCATATACTTCTACTTTCTAGCAGCATTGATCATTTTCATAATCATCAAAATCAGCTGGTTTTTCTGTTTTATTAATGCTTCCTCCATCTGTGTGATTGTAATCTATTCACTGTTAGTTTTTTCTCAGATTCCTCATTTCTTCCTTCTTTATTTTCTCTGCCATACCCTAATTCATGTTTAGTAACTTTTCAAAATAACTTCTCCACATGTTTGATTTCTTCAGCCTCTACAAATTTGTTTCCTCACTTATAAACTGAAATTTAATCTATCCTTCAATTCCATCTCATAGATCTTACTATAACATAAAGGAATTTCGTGTTTCTTTCCTCTCATCCCCTTCCAATTTTCATTAAATTCTTCCAGCATCTCTTTTTTCCTTCAGTAATATCCTCTTAAAATTACTCTTGGTTCTTGATATCCCCTTCTCTCACTTCATTTCCCCAATGCCATCTCTCTTTTGTTCTACTGCTTCTCTTTCTTTCTTATTTCACCATAGGTCACCTTTTCTCTTGTTTGTTACTTTCTGTTACACTGTGTATGAGGGGCATTCAAAAAGTTATCCACCTACCTAGAAAGAGTGGTGGTGGAGAGGTAGTGCCATTTTTATTTTTCAATATAAGTCCTTTGCACGTCCACACACTTGCTCCATTTAGCCTGCACTGAGGTTATGCCAGAGTAAAAAAAAAATTTATTTTGTTCCTCAAAAAACCATGAAACAGCTGCTTTCAATTAATCATTGTCGTGTAAACATCTGCCCCAAAGTTTTTTCCCAAGGTTTCTGAACAGGAAAAGAATTCACTGGGGGCCAGGTCCGGACTGTAGGAAGGGTGAGGAATTTTTTGAAATCCACACTGCCTCAAAGTTTGCTTTGCATTGTGTAATGAGTGGACTGGGTCATTGTCATGCAAAAGCAAGACATCTTTGGTTAGATTCCCTCGCTGTTTTTCCTTTATTGCTGCCCGTAGCTTCTGAAGATACTCACCGTAGACATTACCAGTGATAGTCTGCTTGTGCTTCATGTATTCAGTCAACAAAATTCCCTCACTATCCCATAAAATTGTGGCCATGATCTTCTAGCTGATGGCTGGGTTTTGAATGTTTTGGGTGTTGGGGAGCCTTTGCATTTCCATTGCATGGACTCTTTTTTGGTCTCAGGAATGCAGTAATGAACCAGTGTTCCATCATCAGTCACCAACTTGCTGAAAAAATCTGTAGGATTCCTTTCATAAGCACAGCTATGCACGACATTGCTTCTGATGTGGTGTGAGGTTTCATGGGATTCTTTGGGAACTAACTTGTCATGTGAAAATGGTCATGAAGTATTGTTATAATGGTTCCTTTGGACACCCCACATTCTGTAGCAAGTATTACAGTCCTAACACGCCTGTCTTCCATAACTAGTCTGTCCACTTTCTGACAGTTGCTGGGTGTGGTTGCTTACACATGTTTTCTGTTGTGGGGATCATTTTTTATGTATTCCTTGCTCCACTTAAATTATTTGGATGAGAATTTCACTTTGTATTATGAAGGCGCATTGTCACCATACACAGTCACCATCCTACTATGGATATCCTTTGGACATTTTCCTTCTTTGGTGAGAAACCTTATGACTGATCGATGTTCCAATTTCTGCAAATCCATTGCCATAGCCAGGTTACTGACTTCGGATGACTACTGCATCAACACATGTAAGTAAAAGAAATTCAATCACAATTGCAGCTGACAACATGAGGTTTTCTGTGATTGTATGGGGGTTTCGACATCTTAGCTATTTTTAATGCTACAAAATAAGATGCTTCAAGTGTACTTTTATCAGGATGGCTTGATTTAAAAATAGAAGCTTGTTGATTTCTCAAAGTATGTAATTTTCTTTTGAAAGATTACAAGGGTTTACTTTTACAATTAGGATGTTTAGTTTCCAAATTTTGAATTAATTTTGATGGCATTGTGCTTTCATTGGAGAGGACTTGAAAGCAAACAACGCACTGTGGTTTTTCATCCAGTGTGGTAAAACCATAATTTAAATAACTGTCATTGTACAATATTGTCTTTTTTACCAATTTATTTTTTTGGATGTAAATAGCTTACTTTGTTTTTTCACAAATTATCCATTTTGCATAAGAATCTAGTTGAAAAAAATAAAAAATAAATAGTTACATCGTTTAATCTCATTAAAAAACTGAAACTACAGTTATTTTCAATGAAACTAAGTTTTTATATACTAAAATAAAGGCACCTGACGCACGCTTCGCATTTGAAACTAAACTGACATTTTGCAATCCCATACACTTCTTTAATATTGTTGAGAGCACGGCATATTCAAATGTATCATGTGCATGTTCAAACATGACCCTCTCTTAGGGAGCATTATGCAAGCAGACCAAATTACCAGGATCACATACCCATCAAGTTGGAACCTTTAAATTGCTTATGTATGTACACTTCATACATGCATGTTCATACTCATTGCTATCAACACAGGTAGATCGTTTTAACTAGGTTTCAGTGGGTTTGGTGGGGGTGGGGGGTTGCAAAATATTCAATTTTTTCTTTTACTTTTAGGGGTCATGGAACTAAAAAGGTGAGAATCACTGCCCTAGACTATATGTGGCTCTAACAGCAAACATGTTGTTTGTTAAATAGTTATACCTTAAATGTACTCCTTGGTGCAATAGTGTCGTTTTTAGGGTTAGTTGAATGGTCTGGAAATAATTGTAGATATCACTTAAATGTAATATGGATTAAAAACCTCCATTCTTCTGGAAGCGTATAAAAAAGTAATTGAAACTAGTAATTGTCAAATATTTTAAAAGTATGTATGGATCTTAGTACAAAAAAATTTGTCATAAGTGATTCAACCCTATGTTCTGATGAAGAACATAGAACATGTTTTTTACTTATGTAAAAAACATTAATTTTTTTATGATAGGAATTTTTTTTATTAAATAAAATATTTTGGTTAAAGTTAACACACTACTTGCTTTACTCTAGTACTTAAATATCTATATGTAAGTAACAGAAAAACTGGGATGTTGCAGAACAGTATCATTATTCTGTATTGTAGTACCTGCAATTTCCATTATCATGTATAAATATAAATTAATATTAAATATATATATATATGTTATAGTTATGATTTTATTTTTGAAGTGCTAATAAATTGTTTTTATTGTTTTGTAGTTAACGGACAAGAACAATGGTGATACTCACCAAAATATAATTGTTAACGATGAGAATAAAGTCAGTTCTTCTTTAATTTTGGAAACTGATAGAAAACATGGCTTTCAAGAGGTGATGGCGAATCAAGATGATAATAAAGTTTTAGGTGAATCACAAATAAATTCAGAAAATTTTGTCAGCAAAACAGACTGCGATGAACACTTTGATAACTGTTTCAGTGCTAGTAATAGTGGTGGTAACAATAATAGTGGGGGTGAAGTGAATTTGGTGAATTCAAATATTAGGACACCTGTCAATAATGGGATGGCAAAGGTGCAGAATGTCAATAATGACATCACATTACAGACAAAACATAATAATGATAGTAAATTACCTTCTAGACCTTTGTCATCTGATCTTAAATATAAAAATAGTAATGAGAAATGTTCTGCTGATTCATCAGTGACCACTAAATTGCCTACTTGTGAAAAATCTGACAGAGTCAGTAGTTCACATATAAAACTTACTATTAAAAAAGAAAAAGATAGAGACATTTGTAGTGTTTCAGCATCAACAATAGTGACACATCAAGTTGTAACAAATGGCAATGTTGAAAAAACAAGCTGCAGCAGTAGCAGCGGCATGAATCGTCCATCTGAGAAGGATAAAGAAAGATCCAAAAAGGAACATTCTTCTGATAAATTGAATCATGACAAACATAGAAGGCATAGTGAAAATTCTTGTCACTCATCTAGTAAACATCATTCTTCAAGCTCTGGTAAAAGCAGTAGTACATCCAAGTATTCAGATCGCAAACATGATGATTCAAGCCGAAAACATTACTGTCATAAGTGTTATAAAAGATCAAAAGTTAAGCGTGCAAGTATCGGTGTGCAGTGCCGTAGGGACAAAAGTATGGGAAAATATATTAATCAGGTTTCCGGTGATAGTATTTCAATAAAAAATGAAGGGAAAGTTTTCTTTACAAAATTATCACATAAGTATTATAGTTCAGTATCAAGACCTATGCCATCTTCTGAATTCGGCATTGAGAATTTAAAATACAGTAATTTCATTAGAATAGAGACGTACCCTAATGGAGGTGCTTCTGTGGTTCACATGGATCAACATGAAATCAGTTGCCTTAACCCAACTGAAATGGATCAGCTAGCAACAGAGTTTTTTAAGGTGAGTGTGTTCTTCATTTAACTTATAAATTAATCATTCTCTTTTAGTAAACTTAATTTGATTAAATTATTCCGTTAAATTATGAGCATCTAGTGAAAAATTACTTTATCCAAAAGAAAGATTATGGGTTCTTTTATTTTACAGTCATGAAAAATATATTTTGCCAAATGAAATTACATTTCTACACATACACATGCTGATATTTTGATTTCACTGCAGATTTAACAACGATGCTCTAGTTTATTTGATGCATAACTTTAAAAAAAATGAACATTGTAACAACTTAAAAAATCAGATTTTGTAATAAAATGCTTTTTAAAAACTTGCTTAAAAATGTTTTCAGTCATTCTTGTGACACAATTTTCAGTGACTGGTTCTGCTGTTCTTATTTTGACATCAGCTGTTATTACTGCTGCTGGTTATTCCTTGTATGTGTGCACATGTACACGCACATGCATGCACATAATATACATACATACTTGTGCATTCATGTGCACAAGTGTGTGTACAATGTTTAGGTTGTTGTCAAATTTGTGATTATGTCTGTCAGATGGATGGCTATTCTTGTCTCTCTTACTGTGGAGGGCTTCTAAGTATTAATTGAAGCTGCATCCTGTTTGACTAATGTAGATCATTCTGCAGTAGAAACAGTTCATTTTATATATTCCAGGGAGGTGGTTGTTTGGTGGTATTATAAGTAATGA
The DNA here is from genome assembly GCF_047948215.1 of Lycorma delicatula. Classification (NCBI taxonomy): domain Eukaryota; kingdom Metazoa; phylum Arthropoda; class Insecta; order Hemiptera; family Fulgoridae; genus Lycorma; species Lycorma delicatula. Next base: position 40,364,569 of record NC_134458.1, read on the forward strand.
TTTGTTTTATTTATTCAAAGGCCAAATTGCAGCCAGATTTTAAAATCTGTATTTTCTCATTCTTTGCTTATGTGTGCAATATCATTATTGTTTGTTTTGTTTAGCCTTGCTTTCATTTATTTTATATAGGAATCTGCTGTTATATACATATGTGTGCATTAGGTATTTTATAGTATTAAGTTCTATGCTCTTCAGGTGACACGGGCAAGTTGAGTAGTTTCTATTAGAAGTCTGTATTTTTCTATACTAGAAGTAGTGTCTGTATTTTGCTGTAAAGTTTCAGTTTTTTTATTTGTTTATTTTGTGTATATATGTTAATAGTTATTTACGTTTTGTTATATGTTGTGTCAGTTAAGATAATCATCATCATAATAAAGCTAATGAGAATGCTGATAATTTTTATTTTGTTTATGAGGTTGTTTTCTTTTTCATATTTGTTAGTATTTTTATTTATGAGTTTCTGATGACCTTCTTAGTATATCAGGCAAGTTTTTGGACAGCGGCATATATGAATGTTGAATTTGTGTAGTTTGGGAAACATCTGAAGGGTCGGTGCTTTATTAAGGATAGATTTATGTATGGAAATGTTTTTATATGGGTGTAATGTAAATACGTATAATTTGTTTGGGTTTTTTGGTGGTGTTTAAAGTTTTGGTTTAGAATTTTTTTGTTTAGAACCGGTGTAAGTAATGTCAGTTTTATAAATTTAATTAATTAACTAACTGTTGCCTTGTTGCTATTGTTAATGTACTCTTGTCTGATTTTCTAGAGCGCTGTTATTTACTTTTATAGTTTTTAATTTTTTAGCTCGTGTTTCAGAGTTTGAGAGTTGTTTAATTTAGTGTGTGGATAAATTCTGGTTTTTATTTTGTTTCATAGGTTGTCTTGTATTTTGTATGGCTGTTTCTAAATCTATAGTGATTTTTGTAAAAATTGGTTTATTCATTTTATTATATAAATAATGGTTAAATCCTTGCTTATTGAGTTACTGCTATCAAAAATATTTGTTTAAGGGACGTAATTGGAAGATATCTATTTTATTATTTTTACTAAAAATGGCAAAAGACATGTCTCAGTGCAACTTAAAATATCTTACCAACTTGGTTGGTAAATTTGTTGTATGGATATAATGGACCTTTGAATTTTTTGTTTCTAGCTAAATTTGTATTTTAGATGATATTTATAATAAATTCTTTCTAAATGTGTTTGCAAGTTTAATTTGTAATTTATATAATTCGTGATTGTGTTTATTTTTTATATAGCTGTTTGTTTGATTCAGCTTTTATGATGGCAGCATTGAATGTAGTTTTAGTATTTACTTTTGCTTATGAAGGTGGATGGGTTGTAAGGATATTCTGTTAAATTGTTTACGTGAATGTGTCTTTCTTATCGTGAAAACAGTATAATTTATTATTATTAAAATTATGAATAAATTAATGGTATTAAAAAAGTGGCAAAATAAAAAATTTATAAGGGTTGTGTCATGCCACTATAAAAAATTATTTCTCACAGCTTTTGTTGGAGATAAGATTGATTAATTCTTTACTTATAAAAATCCACTACTGTGTACAAATGAATAGCATAGAAAAAAATTAAAATGTAAGTGATGAGATACTCACTAGTGTTATGTATGTATTGATTGTTACGTTCTATTTATGTGGATATACACATGATGTAAAACTTAACAGTGTTTTGTTAAGGTATGTGATATTTTTTTCAATTTAAAAAAAATTTTGTTACTGTAATTACATACTGCTTATAGATAAAGGGGTGTGGGCCAATTATATTATTCTACTAATATAATTACTAAAAATGTATTCATTAAATTAGAAAAAAATTGGCCAACTGATCAAATGGAATTTTACCAAAGATCTTGCTGTTATTTAGCATTTTATGTTAATAAATATATGTGAGGATTATATATGCAGAATCTTTTTTAAAAAAGTTATCCATTTATATATATATATTTTTTTTGTTTTTTTTTTGTTTTTGTCATTTGACTGGTTTGATGCAGCTTTCCAAGATACCCTATCTAGTGTCAGTCATTTCATTTTGGTATACTCCCTACATCTTACATCCCTAACAATTTGTTTTACATATTCCAACCATTGTCTGCCTGTACAGTTTTTTTTATCTACCTGTCCCTCCAATATCAAAGCAACTATTCTAGGATGCCTTAAGATGTGGCCTATAAGTGTCTCTTCTTTTAGCTATATTTTTCCAAATGTTTCTTTCGTCATCAATTTGTTGCAACACCTCTTCACTTGTTACTTATCTACCCATCTGATTTTTAACATTTTCCTGTAGCACCACATTTAAAAGCTTCTAATCTTCTCAGGTATTCCCATCATAAAGCTATACATATATATATATATATATAATTTTACTGAAATTAATCTTTTTAAGATTCATATTATTCCTCTGTACTGTTAAATTCTATTAAATAAACCATCTAGTACAGAATATTGAGATAAGATGTATTATTCCTTAATTTTTCATGAAAGTGCTTTTGTGGGACACACAATAATTACACTGGTCAACATAAAATTTGGAACTGAAAAGAGGGTAGGTGTTCTATGTAGTATTTTATATGTTGAATCTGAATATGTATTCCGAAACAACCCATCACATAATGTTCTGTAGTTATAACGCTGTAAATATATTTGTTTTATCATTCATGAAAAAACAACACAAATAAGTTAGCATAAGTCTGTATGTTTGCTGATTCACATCTAAATTAGTTGTGATGCTATATACCTATATTTGATACAGAACAGTTGAATGATGTCATTTCTTGTCAAGACAGACATGTATAGTTATGTCAGTGAGTCAAGTAATTAGTAATTCAACGTGATGAAATTTTCTTCAGTATGAGTTCAGCTCTTTGTATGACTTGTGTTCTTTAGTTGTGGTAGTGGTTTTTTCATATACATATTATAGATTGTTTCATAAGTAATGCCATAATTTTAGTGAAAGTTTTTTTGTCAGAACAACTTTAGGTATTATTTTATTGAACATCAAAATTTGGTAAGTTGTGTGTATGTGTGTGTGTGTGTGTTTCACGCTGTGTTTTATTGCACTCCATGGTAAACAATTTTTTGAAGTATTTTAAGTAATTAAGAATTTCTTAAATTAAATACTTAATTATTTTTATAATTAAGTATTTCTGTAATATTTCAGTTTACTTTCATTCATTAAAACATTTTCAATTTTACAATGAATAAAAATCGGGCTTGTAACAATTTTCCAAATATTTTTTGTTACATTTGTGGAGAATTCACTACAAAAAGTCAACAAAAACCAGTATCGAATCTGCTGAAAACTGATTACAAACATTATTTTGACTGTCCCGTGGGAGACCCAAGTTAAATCCTTGATTCCACTTGTAGCATACAAGAGCTACATTAAACTAATCCAGTGGTTGAAAGGAAAAAAAGAGCATTTGTCTTTTAGTGTTGGCAAGGAGCCTACTAACCAGCAAGGTGACTGCTATTTTTGCTTAACAAATGTTACTAATTTCAATTCAAAAAATAAAAGCCATATTGCATACCCAAATGTTTGTTCAGTTGTGAGACCACTACTTCATACTGTTGATTTACCAATTCTGATTGCTCCAACTTCTTGGAAAGAAATTTCTGATTCCTCAGAAGGCTCAACCAATGAATTTTCAACTGAAGTTGAAAATTCATTGGTTGAATTGGAAATGTAAGAACAAACTGTAAACTGGAATGTAAGAACGTCCAGAAGGATGTAGAGGGTATACTGAAATGAAACGACTAGCACTAGATAGGGAATCTTGGAGAGCTGCATCAAACCAGTCAAATGACTGAAGACAAAAAAAAAATCCAGAAGAATTAAATACTGAACCTCACCTTATTACACAAGCAGAACTGAATGATCTAATTCATGACTTATATTTGTTGAAACATGTAGAACTCCTAGGTTCACATCTTAAAGAATGGAATTTATTAAGCGAAGATAATAAAATTTCAGTATATAGAAATTGAAATGAAAATTTACTGAAATACTTTGGTAGAGATGGTTTAATTTATTCCTGTCATGATGTTAGGGGGCTGATGTCTGAACTGGACATTGAATATGTTATTCATGATTGGCGTTTATATATAGACTCATCAAACAAAGCTTAAAGATAGTGTTGTTGCATAACTCGAATAAGTTTTCTTCTATACCAGTAGCACATGCTTTAGGAATGAAAGAAACATGAAAGTATGTCAAAAATTTTAAAAGCTATTAAATAGGGTGAACACTGATGGAAAATCATTGCTGACCTGAAAATGATAGGGTTTCTTCTTGGTCTCCAGAGTGGCTTTACAAAATTTATTTGTCACTTGTATTTATGGGATAGTCTGGTTACAGATAAACACTGTGCAGCTATAGATTGGTCAAAAAGAAATCTGTTTAGTCCAGGAAAGGAAAATGTTGTCAATATTCCCGATGTTGAAGCAGATTGTATTATTTTACCATCTCTACACATAAAATTAGGCCTAATGAAGAATTTTGTAAAAGCATTATATAAAGATAGAGACAGCTTTAAATATTTAACTGAGGTTTTTTCACAATTAAGTGAAGCCAGATTAGAAGAGGGATTATTCATTGAGCCACAAATAAGGAAATTAATTTGTGAAAATATATTTGACAGCATACTGACTCTTAGCAGCAGAACTAGCAGCATGTAAGTCATTCAAAGATGTTGTTACTGGTTTTCTTGGAAACAAAAAAGTTGAAAACCATGATCAACTTATAAATGAACTCTTACTGAACTACAAAAATTTAGGTTGCAGAATGACATTGAAAATTCATTATTTACATTCTCATTTGGGCTTTTTTGCTTTAAACTTGGGTGACATCAGCGACGAACAAGGCGAAAGGTTTCACCAAGATATATTGCAGATGGGACAATGTTATCAAGGCAAGTGGAATGAATCTATAATGAGTAACTACTGTTGGATGATAAAAAGGAAGATTTCACTGAACACAAAAGGAAAATAGAAAAAAGAAATTAAGATAAACGTAAATGTCTGCAAAATAAAGGTAGAAATTTTAATTATAATTATTATTATTTTTGTATTCTATCTAAGAAGTTTCTCAGTATTTTAAAGGATCATAACTAAAAATCTGAGGGTAATGTAAAAAAACTGATTTCATTTTAAGATTCAGCATAAAAAACTACATTCTAATTCACCTAATTTTATCTCAGTTCCAATTTATTATTTTTGTTTTTGTTCTGTGTATTTTTTGTCATGATTGAGGATGCGAGATCTTGTAAAAGTAGTTTCATGAAAAATTAAGGTAAGATACATCTTATCTCAATATTCTGTACTAGGTGGTATGATGATGTTGACCTTTCATAAAACATATATTGAAAATGTGAATCTTTTACTATATATTTCAGTTTTACTTTTATTGTTGTAAAAAAATTGTTTTGACTTGATACAAAGGGCTGGAGTATCAATTTTTGATTTTAAAGGACTACCATCGCTGAAATAATGTGATATTTGATGAAGGTATAGACCATGGTCTAAATTTTAACAGATACTAAGTCAGGTTTTTTTGTTTTGATTTTGTGGAGCTTGAAAATTATATAATTGAATTATGACCGAAAAAATTATATCTGTGTAAAAATATAGGAGGGTCCTTGCTCCCCTTGCTGCCTATTATAGACCAAACTGAGGTCTTTTGATATCATGGGGCTCATGAGATCATGAGTCCCATTATCATATCATTAAGCTCATGAGAACATTAGCTTAATTGAGCTTGTATGTCGTGGTATGTGGTGGTCCTTCTCCATCTACTAAGTTGATTGTCAATTTATAATTATTTTAGACACTAGCACAGTAAAATATATTATTCACAAATTTTAATATTATTATTATTTTTTATATTATTAGCAAATTAAAATATTTCATTGTATTTATATTTCAGTTTATTCTGTTTCATAGTTTTATTTTTAAAATTATTTCAATCATTGAATTTTTTTATCTGGGACTTAGATTAGTGAGTTTGTACTATATGTAATAAGTAATTTGTTATCCTTTTTTACATTTCTTTACTTGCAGAGATTAATTTTTAAAGAAATTGCATATTCTGTTTTGAAAATAAGTCAAGGTAACAACCGATATCTTAAAAAACCTTATATTTATAATTTATAATCCTTACATACAAAATTAATGGTGAAGTTGTATATTTTATGTAGACTGAATGAATGTTCCTATTTACTATTATTTAAAATTAGTTTGGATTTTATTGTTTATCAGTTTTCTGAATAAGCAATAAAGATATGATTCATCATAATATAGGGTGGTCCATATTGATGGGACACATTTAAGATGCATTTGCAGAGCATGTTGAACACAATATTTATTACTAAGTATGTGAACACATTGCCAAAGGATGGAAGTTTTGCACTGTGTTCAGTGTTTGAAGATTACATCTCTTAGATGGGCACCACCTTGATGAGAACATTCTTTGACCCTAACAGTCATGTTCAGCATAGTTTGATGCAGGGTTTCGGCAGGGATGGCTGCTATCTCCCGTCGGATGCTGTCCTTCAGTTCATTGATGGTAATGTGCTTTGTGGTGTACACCTTCTCCTTTAGATAACCCCCACAGGAAATAGTCCAGTGGAGTTAGATCAGGGGATCTGGGTGGCCATTGAGTATCACTGAATCTGGAAATGAGGCGTCTGGAGAAGTGTTGTAGAAGGATTGTCATTGACACTATTGCAATATGACTGGTGGCACCATCCTGCTGCATCCACATGTCCCTTAGGCCAAGCCATCTCATTTTGGGAATGAAAAATGTTCGTAACATTGTGTTGTACGCTCAGTGGTGACTGTGTTGATCTCATTATGTTCATTCTGATAAAAATAGGGACCTATCGCACAGGCATGACTCACTGCACACCACACAGTAACCTTGACCCTGTACAGTGGTGTTTCATGCAACAGTTGCAGAATTTGTCTAGTGCAGAATCAATAGTTTTGTTTATTGACATATCCACTGAGGTGGAAATGAGCTTCATCGGACATGATAATGTGTTGCACAAAGTCATCAACTTTGCTGATTAGCCAATCACAGAATGTGGTTCATTGAAGCTTATCTTGGTCGAACAGTTTATGCACCACTTGTACATTGTATGGATACAGTTGTAAGTCTTTTTTAAGGATTCGCCACACACTGGTATGTGGAATATGCACTTGATGACACAATTGCAAAGTTGCTTTCTTTGGACTTTGGTTCAAAGAACCAAAGTCTTTGTTCACGTTTATGGTCTCACGAAAGTTGTAAATAGCTCGCAGTATGATCTTTCAGGATGGTGCTACACGTTTCTTAAAATCTTGTTTGAAACGCCATTGTGTGCTGTGATGGTGGAGCTTCCACTACTGAAGAACGCTTCCACGCTGTATGAAATTTCAACGGCGGTTCACATCACGACAATTCCCTGCCACAATGAAAGAAACATGTATCAGTAACTCCCATCCTTGTGTGCCCGAGCACTCAAGTCGGTTTTATTCTAACCTTTTACTAATGACAATCGTATAAGTTACTGAATCGGGCATGGCATTTTCACATGCTGTATTGTCATCCATCTCTTCCTCTGAAGCAATACCAAACGGTGGTCCCAGAGGTTAAAAGAAAAAAAAAACAAACAAACAAAAATTTTAAAGATGTGTCTACAAAACTGTATGAAAACAAGGTCTGTGTATTTAAAATTTTATTATCTGAATCTGAACAATACTTATAAGTTTGGCTTGACTGTATTGTCATTTACAATTAAAAAAAAAATATTTATTAGTTATTGGTGAATAATAGTAATTGTAAATTGCATAAAGTAGCTGAAGGATGGAAATGGGTTGCATGGTCTAGATTATCTGCTGATTTCAATTCACTTCTAACTGTATAATCTATATACTTATACAAGATAATTTAAATTCTTCAAATAACTTTCTCGATATAATTACGAATGATACATTATTTCATGAAATAATCTAGTATTTAATAAAGAAACTTAAATATATTGACATGGTTTTATTTCATTTATTTTAAATTTTCTGGTGCATAAAAACAAAGAAGGTAGTCAAAAATTTTAACAATGCTGCAACTTGTTTATTTACAAACTTGTACTTCCTAACTAGGAAGGTAAATTTGAATATTTATTAGACACACATTGATTACCTAAAAAATAAATTATGAATTTCAGATTGTCAAAGAATGTTAATGAGCAAAGAATAATTTACTACTACATGAAGTTTATGTAAAATCCTAATTATGTTATGGAGGTAAGATTAAGTTGTATGTTATGAAGCTAAGGAGAAAAATAATATAGCCGTCCATCAAAACCTTCATTATTCTTTTACTCTAAGATAAATTAAAAATGTAGGTGTATTTCGTGGTAAGAATTTAACACTTTATCATTTACTGGATCTTTACTGAAGATTTACTGTAATACTAAAGATAATCACAGAAACTGTAGGCAAGAGTAGCGTCAGTTAAATCAGACATTAGCAGAACTGATGGGAAGTTGTATGAGAAGTCATTTAATGTGAAAACCAAATAAAAAAATTTGAAAAAATGTTTGAGAGAAGTCTCAACCATTTTTATTATTTTTTTATGCTCTCCATGTATTGAAATCTGTCAGAAATCAAATGGTAGGGTATCAAGTTGGTAGTAGAAATTCACTTTTACTAATTTTGACAACCATAATAAAGAAGATTTGTCATTTGGCTGTCAATATTTGTCTTAAAAGTACTACATAAAGAAGAGAAAGGGTTAAACTCTCATTTCCTCATTATTGGTTCCAACTCACTTGAGATTTTAATTTTTTTTTTTTTAATTATTTGACAAGAAAAATGTTGTCACTCATAAATAGTTACTGGAAAAAAATATGAATCTTTTTAAGGCACTATTTCATTTTTAGAAGTTAAACAGTGGAAAATTATAAATGGTAAAAAAGAGATAAATTAATGATAGCCTTTACTGGGATCCAATATTTACAGTAATGGTTGAAAAATCACTTATTTTTGTAAAATTCTTGTGGTTCATTAAGCGAAATGAATTTGTGATTTATAGGGAAGAGAATTTTAAACAATCAAATCAGAAGGGAGCTTAAAGCTAACAAAGAAAGTATTCTGGAAGTTGTTAAAACTTTAAAGAATATAATGCACGTAAATATATACTGTTTGAGAAATTCCTAATGTAATTTAGAAGCTAGTTTTGTGTAGTTCCACAAATGAATGGCCCATGTTACAACATCTTGGTAAAATGAATGCTTGAACCCGAGAAAAAACTAAATGCACTTTCATAAAAGTTTACTTATCAAAATATAAAAAAAGTATAGATGATTCTTTAGTTTAGTGGTAATGATACTATCAACATTAATGATCTACTAAAATTAAAAAAATCTTATGTTGCAAATAAAGAAAATGATGTTTCTCAATATTAATCGTAGGCGTTTTGTGTATTGGCAGTTACATCTGCAGTGATATTTTGGATAAAAATCTTTGGTAGTGAAGAATTCTTACTTTTAAGGAATGCATATGATCTGAATTACTTTCGTGATGTTATTTAATTTTATTGAAATATCATGTTATTTTAATTTTATTGACTTTACTAAAACATTTACTAAAACATAAATCAGATTGTTGTAATATTAATAATCTTGTAATAAAATTTAAAGCATTTAATGCAAATAAGTAGCAAATATGAATCACAATTTTTACAAATTATGCGATTGTATTAATTAGATTAGTTCTTGAATCATTAGATTTAGTGAATGCTGATTTTTATGAATGGGATAAGCTGTAACAATGCAGAAAATTGTATTCGGTATTTTAGTAATGTATAATTAAATTATTACTGAAAAATTATATAATAAATGAATGGTACTAAAATGGCTGAGCATTATAGGAGTATGCAGTAGTGAATTGCTGGTACACAAATGTAGCAGTTGTGCTATACATCCTATAATCCACAATTGGGCTATAGGATATGTAACATAATTTTGTGGGCTATGCAGTTTGATTATTGATTATCATTTAGCATTGCTCTTTGTATGTAAATAATTATAGTATTTAAATTTAATATAAAGCAGGGTTAATTATCATTGAATGTTAACTATTATTTATAAGAAAGTATCGATGAACCTCCCTTATGTAGTTGAAGGTCAGAAGTACTTTTACAGCACTTACAAAATAGCGGTTTTTAATGTGGTTTTAAATAGTGGTATAATAAATCTACATAAGGTGAAATAATTTGTTTCCCTCCATTATTACTTTTGGTAGGATTTGTGGTGACATATTGTTAATCTACAATAAACAAATCAAACCTTAGCGTGAAATAATAGTTTTAAAAATCTCATAAAAGTGTAGTACTTGCCTTGGAAATGGAAAAGTAATCTATGATTTTTTTATGTTATTAGAAAATATAACTTTCAGACAATTGTTTAAACATAATTTTTTCATGTTGTAAAAATAGTAGGCATTTAGGCTGTCTAATGAAAAGTTCTCACCAGAAAATTTTGCCTTTCAATGGAAATAATTAAATGTAGTCAAGGGCGCTCTGATTAGTAATTGTCCTGTATTAAAGAGCTCTGAATAGTAATTATTCTTTATTAAAGAGCCCCCTGACAGCATTTAAATATTTTTGTTGAAAACAAAATTTTGTTGTTGATGTAAGACCATGTGAGAACTTAATCATTAGACAACTTTAAACACCTGCTATTTCTACAACATGAAAAATGTATTTAAACAAATTAAAACTGTCTGTAGGTTGATTGGTCACCCGTTATTTAATTTAATTAAACGCTGCATAACGATGTTTAGTCCTTTATTTCCTTACCTTGTTTTCTTTTAGTTTGATTTATTGTGGTTTTATTAGTTCAGTTTATTTATTTATTTTTATTTTTTGGTAGTCGTGTTTTTAATTTTTATAATTGTTTAATTTTTAATACTTTTTAGTGATCTTCGAGAGAAAATTCACAATTTGAAAACTTATGAATATAACGTATTTAACACACTGAGTCAAATGAGGAAACTAAATATTTTAATTTATTTATTTAATTGGTGTAAACCAATCTGTTACCTTGTTTGTTACCAGTTGATTGTGATGATTGGTCTAGCCTCGCACGAAGTGCTTGCCTGACCTCACCACTCTAGTCTCATATGCAGTCCCCACAGGAAGCCCATTATTATTAAACAGACATTTTTTAAATTTATTTAATGTTGTTACACAACTGCCCAAAAAGGAGGAGTATAATGTATGTAGGGGGTATGTATGTTTGTTTGTTTGTTCCACTGTAGCAGCTCAATGGCTGAACCGATTTAGAAGTATGAACCTTTGTTGGCATCCTTATATTACTGGGAGTGTCATAGCCTGTTTAAATTACCTGTATTAATACCAAATACCTGTATAAATTTACGTTAAATCTATTTAATGTAAATTTAATTATATTTTAGTATTATTCATTTGATTGATTTGTATCATTCAGTTTAAATCCAGCTAACGCAGTGATAGAGGCTCACAGTTGATTAATTCAGTTCATTTGCTGGTGCTTCAACCAGCAAATCTTCTCTACTATATATATATATATATAAAAGTATATTTAATAGTATATGTTAATTTTATTTTATGGTAGTTGAATCATATGTACATATACAATAAGATAATAAAATAAAACTCAATATTTTGGAGATGATTTTTGGACCTAGGATCATCATCATGATTTTTAATTGTAGCTTGCATTAAAAAAAAAAATTCTTTGATTTTTAATTATTGGTTTTTAAAGTTATAAGAATATTTAATGTGAAAGATAAATAAATTTCCCAGCTATGCTGGTCAGGTTATTAAATTCATTTTAAAACTCTATTTGTATCTTTATGATAAAATAATCCCCTTTTTATTGGAAAACAATAACCAAAATAATGAATTCTTTTTACAAAATATGAATGCGTAAGATAATATCAACCAAATATGTTCAGTTAGCCAGCTTCAGTTATTTCTTCATTGACATTAAAAAACATGTATCTAATAAATTTTTATGTTCTTGATAAAAAAAAAAATTAAATATAGAATTACTTGTTTGATTATATTTAAATCTTTTAATTTTAATTTTTGAAGCCAAAATTCTCAACAAAATAAAGCAATAACCAAAAATTAAAATTTTTAATATATGTATATTTACGTTACAATTTCAAAAAATCTTTTTTTTTGACTTTTTGAAAATTTTGAGTTTCATGTATCAGGTTTTTTTTAGTGATAAAATATTCATTAAAATTTATTTAAAATAATTAAAATCAAAATTTAAAAAACAAATTTGATTTTTTAAACAGTTTGGGAGCTCAAGTGAGGGGTACTAAATTATTTTATGACTGTTTTTTTAACAGAATACCTTCTGAGCATGAAAAGTTTAAAATTGCAAAATTTTTTATTTTTTTTATTTTGGGGCCTCCCATACTCAAGGGGAAAGCATTCAGTTAAAATTAATTTTTAAGAAAATAATCCCTAAGTGGTTAAAATAAATTAAAAAAAAGAACTTATAAAAATTTTAAAAAAATACAAAGATACAACCATAAGTCTAGGTTAACAAAGTTTTGTAATAGTGGTGGAACTTTTTGGCTAATTTTCCCCCCAAGAAATACTAAATAGTAAGTTTATCAAAAAATCAATTTTTTAATTTTTAAGTGCAATGAGTAATTGGCAAGATGAATTTAAATTTAAAAAAAAATTTAATTAAAAAATAATTTTTGTTACCACAGATCATTGGAGTGGGACAAGCAGATAAGTTTTATAGCAATTTGAAGGCCTATTGACATATAACATTTAGATACTAAAAACTTCCGTTAACACCTTTTCTGAAGCAATGTATACGAGGTGCGACAATAAAGTAATGAGACTGATGTAAAAAAAAAAGTTGCTTAGTGTTTTAGTCATGTTTAGTGTTGTCTCCTTCAAAGTAGTTCCCCTCTGATTGCACATACTTATTCCAGTGCTTCTGCCATTGATGGTATTATTTCTGGAACTCATCTTCTGTAATATCCTCCAAGACCCTCGTCACAGCTTTTTGGACATCTTGTGTTGTTTGAAAATGGTGTCCCTTGACCGCCATTTTGACTCTTGGAAATAGAAAAAAGTCACACGGAGCGATATCTGGTGAATAAGGTGGCTGTGGTAGTACTGAAATTTGCTTTGAGGTTAAAAATTGCTGTACTGACAGAGCAGTATGGGATGGCGCATTATCGTGATGCAGAATCCAATTATCAGCAATATTGGCACGGACACGAAGAACTCGTTTACGAAGTCTTTCTAAAATTTCTTTGTAAAAATATTGGTTAACTGTTTGTCCAGGAGGCACCCACTCTTTGGAATCGAAGAAGCACACAAGCATGCATTTCACTTTTGACTTTGACATGCAAACTTTTTTTGGTCTGGGTGATCCCTTTGAGCACCATTGTGAACTTTGGCGTTTTGTCTCTGGATCGCATTGAAAAAACCAACCTTCATCAGCAGTGATAACATGGCTCAACAAATCTGGATTGATTTCCGTTTGCTCTAACAGATCGGCTGTCACATTTTTCCGTGTTTCTCGCTGTTGTTGTGTGAGAATTTTGGGGACCATTTTTGCACAAATCTTTCTCATACCAAGATCTTCAGTTAATATTAGACGAACCGTTTCTCGATTGATGTTGAGTTCTTCTGCAATCATTTTCACGGATAATCTTCGATCAGATTGTACGATTTCACGCACCCTGGTCAAGTTGACATCTGTCTGTGAGGTTGATGGTCGTCCACTGGAGTCTTCATCTTCAACATTCGTTCTGCCTTCACTAAAAATTTTATGCCACCGAAAAATTTGAGCTCTTGACATAACCTCCTCTCCAAAAGCCTTCTGAAGCTTACCATAAGTTGTCGTCGTGTTTTCACCCAATTTAACGCAAAAAGAAATGGCATACCGTTGCGCAATATTTTGCAGTTTCATTTCTGTGACGAGAGACACAAACACGTGTTCACTTATTACAGCACAACTCACGACTGAGCAGTTGCATCAATGTGCCGCTTGGACTAGAAGTAGCTTATAGACCAAGGTCAAAGATGGTGTGCCTATGCAAGCTGCAGGGTTGTCACATCTTACAAAAAAAAAAATCAGTCTCATTACTTTATTGTCGCACCTCGTAGGTAAAAAAAGAAAAATATATAAAATCACTTTGGGGAGAAAATTATTTTCAAGTTTTTTAAAGAAAGATATTTTTGCTGAAGTACTCCAGTAAATATTAAAAATTTTATTTTGGCCAAAACACCCCCACCCCCTTTTCCAATTTCTACAGAGATTTAATACATTGTGTCTTTTCCCTTGAAGGTGGTATCTGTCTACCATGGTTAAGGAAAATCAGTAAATGGGGTCCAGAGAAGACCAACATACCTAACGCATAAAGTCTGACAAAAATAGATTTTCATTGGAATAATTTTTTTTTTTTGCAGATTATGTGTAATCTTATTTGAATCTATTTTCTTTGCCCAAAAAAGTTTTATCTTTAAACGTCTTTTTAAGGCAAAACTTAAAAAAAGAGAACAATATTTTTAGATTTTTTTCTTACCAATCTGTATACTTTCATTGCTATGGCAGCATATAATTCTATAGCCAGGAAAGGAAAATAATGTTAAAGAGAAAATATTTACAGCTGATCACAGATTCTTATTTAATAAATATTATTGTTGAATTATTATTATTGTTTTTTTTGCATAATAAATAATCACTATATTTCTACACATCCCTCCATGACTGAATTAAACCTGTTGTTTGTTGGGGGGGGGGGGTCTTAATTTATTTCCTGCCAGTCTATTTTATTTCTTTAAAGCATTTGCCATAAATTTTTCTCCTCACCTATTCACCTTATTGCCATTTGTTACATACTTTATTAACTCAACTAATTTTCAATGTTCTATACAACACATTTTAAAGGCTTCTATTCTTTTTCTTTTCCTATTGCCATTGTTTGCTCTCATAAAGCATTACATTCCACACAGTTATTTCCAAGAAGCATTTTTTTGTTAGCAGCCGTCGACATTTGTGTGAAAGCTCTCTTTGGTTTGACAAGTTGGCTTTTGATCTCCAATTTACTACTTTAGAGTTACAAAATTATTATTGTATAATTGTAACTCTTGTTCTCACGCACGGATGTCTTATTTTATGATTTTTAAAAAGGGTGTTAGTAGTGTATATACTTGAAAGCTAGTTTCTGTTCTGATTCTGTGATCTAACCATACTCTCCCAGCTATTTTATCTTTATGTCCTTCTGCTGCTAAGGATTTTCAACAATCTCCCACTGCTATTAAATTCAAATCTCATGTTTGATCTCTTCTCTACGTATTTGATTAATCATCCATTTCTTGTACATTCTTTCTGTCATATTCTGTTGAAGATGTTATGAAGAGACATATAAACCTGGACTTTTGTTTTAGATTTGGGCTTATAACCTACTGTGACTAAAATAATTTTCTCTTAGTGTTGAATTTAATTACACTTTTTGTTCTATGTTTCTATTCATTATTGTATCTATTCCTGCACTTCCATTTTTATGATTTTTATTATACTATAATTTTTTGGCCAAAAGACTTGTTCACTTTTCAACTTTACTTCAATTATTTCCTACTAATTTGCTTTAACCCTTCCATTTCTTGTTTTAAATTATCCTGTCTACTGCTCTTATTTTATGATTTGAAAATTCTCTCGGTGACTTAAATAATGTTTTAGGTTTTATACTTACTGAAAGTCTCTTTTTCAGCCACCTGGAGACCCTCCTAAAGATCACAATCATATTAATTAAAAAAATAAAAGGGAGGGAGAAAAAATATTTCTTTAGAAAATACTGTAGTTTTGCTTCGCTTTCAGTCTTACATTACTTACAGCCTAAAATATTTTAGCTTGAAGTTTATTGTTCAAACATTATCAACTTTCAATTGTTTTGTGCCCTTAATAATTATTAAAAGGGCTGCTCCTTTCAGGAGTTATTCTTTTACCAGCCTGTCCACATGTACTCACCTGTTGTGATAGTACTAATGGCATAACAATCTTTTACTCAAAGGTAGGCAGATTTTTGTGTGAGTTGTATGTCTGCTTATGTACAGGTGAATGATATCTTGGTTGAGTTATACTATCCTTATCGGTTTTGTGGCATTTTTAGATGTATGTTCTGCTCTTAGAAAGTACTTGACTGCATCTCAGGCACTATGTTGGCTGTTTGTAGGGCTTACAATCATCGTGATGATCTTTTCCCTATCTGCTGTCTGGGGGGTACCCTTTTATTTGCAGTTAGGCTTCCAACCATAGGGCAGGGATAAAAATAAAATAAAATAGTTTTTATTTTTAATTAGTAAATTAACATTTAGGATTTTTTCAAAATAAATTATTTAATATTTTCAGATTTAAGGTTTGTATTTGATGAAGTATTGCCTGAAGTTACTAGTAAAAAAAAAAAATTATAAATTATTAAGATGTGTGCACCCCTCTTGTGCAAGGATGTGGATGAACACACATACACACGCATGCGCATTCCAATATCACAGTGTTTAAAATTATGTTAAGTGAGAATATGTGGTTTTATAGTAATTCAGGAAAATAAAGAGAGCTTCATGAATAATTTTTAAGGATTTTCTCGAAGTATGAAATGTTAATTTTATATAAATAAAACGTTTGTACTAAACATTAACTGATGTTTGTCTGACAAAATAGCAGAGAAAGTCTTAAGTACTGTCTATAAAAACTGAAAAGAGAAAGAGTTTAAAAGTTTATAAATTAAATAAATACTTTATTCAGATTGTAATATAATTATACATTATATAAACTACATCAGGAATGTTAGGTGAACTATTCCATGGATAACAAAAAAAACTTGTCCAACATTTGCCTGCAAGAATCAAGGAAAACTGTGGAAAAATCTTGTTGAGGGCAATGATAGAATATCAAAATTATTGAGTAAAAAAACAATAGAAGTGATAAATTGTTGGAAAATAATATAATTATATGTAATAATAGTAACGTAGCTGTATAAAGATATAACTAATGCAAATCAATGCAGATTAAAATAAAAAATTAGGAAACATTAATTACTAAGTATTTGAGTGTGTATTGATTTGTATTTTAAATGAGTATGTAGGTTATTAGGGTATTAAGGTTATCTAATTAGTATTATTAAAAAATTCATTGATTAATATTATTTTTATTAATGGAATCATTTAATGTTTGATAAACTGGTTAGAAGCTCCTTTAAAATATTTTTGGTAATTTATTAAACATGAACATATTTAATAAATATCATGCATAAGTTCTCATATGCTTAAGTATTATACTGTGTCTGGTAATAATAGATCTGTGTTCAATGAACATTATTATTTTTTAAGAATAAATTACTAATTTTTTTTTCTTTTAAAGCACAGGTTACACATTAATAAATATAAATGCATGAAAATATGAGAATTCTTTATTTACTAAAAATTCTTCACATGAATCATTTTTACCAGGAAAAAATTAATCTAACAAAAGTTTCTAACCATTTAGCATAACTCTCTGTTTATTTTTGGTAATTATATAAGTTAATTTTAAATTCTGTGACATACATCTTAGGATTTTCTTCCAAGTGCAAGTGATTTTTAACTTTAATTTGTTATGGTCATTAGTCATTAGGTATTACGTGCATAGAAATAGTGCTCAACCAGTTTTTTCTTTTTTCATACCCTTAAGGACTATTACACTGTTGTATTAAATAATTGGATTAATTCAAGGATTTAAATGGTTTAATGCTGTTATTATGATGAAGGTTAGAAATAGTATGATCCATTTAGCTGTCTAGTATTAGTTGCAGAAAAACTTAATTTTTCTTTACTGTGCTTTTAAAATTCTTTTGTGATGTTTTATTTGTTTCATTATGTACAGACTTAATTACCTATTTTATTATTGGAAATACACGAATCTTTATTTTCATATCTTATCTTTAGTTTATCAACATTTATATATTACATTTCTTTGGATATAATCTGGTATAAGATGATAGGAGAACATGTAAGCTCATATCTCTTTATTTGTATGTTTATTATTTTTTTCTGTTGCAGATTGTTTTTGGTGAAAATGAAAATGGATATGCTCATCATGTGATGGGCATAGTTCATGATTCTGCGAGATATCTACCAGATCTTCTTGATTACATGGCTGAACATTATCCGACATTAACTGTAAAAAATGGAATTCTCGGTCGTAGCTCAGATATTGAAACAACCACCATGTCGAGTTACAAAGAACAGGTAAATGTAAATGTTTTGTCTTAATTTAAATTGTTGTCTATGAATTGTATCATCAGCGTTTGTTTTAAATGACTGTTATTAAAGTAAAAAAGAGGATAAAATTAACTTAATGTTGGAAACTGAAACAGTTAGGAGTGTTAAAAATTCATTGTTTCTTTTGTTTCTACTACAGACTCTTTGAACTAACCAACACAGACTGAGTAATAGTCTGTTATGCAGAAAGTTGGTAAGTGGAAAATTCAAATGTGAATGGTTAGAACAGAGAAAGTTGTAATCACTAAGACATTATTTAATGTTACTAGTTATCTTACAATAGTATACATTAGTTAGTCGGTTTTGTCTTTTATGTCACTAGATATTTACAACAGCATATGTTAGTTAGTTGGTTTTGTCTTAGTTCCAGAATTTAAATTTAGTCAGTCTTTACAGATCCCAAAATCAGGTGTAACCTTGTTTATCTATTAAACGATAATTAATTATTCCATTGCCTCCTGATTTTTTTTTTAATATTGAAAGTATGAATTGTCTCTTGTTTATCTCCCATACTTTAAAATAAAAATTTTACACTGCAAAAAAAAAACAAGTTTCGACAAAATGAAAGAAAAATATTAACCGTACAATCTCTGTTACAGAACTGATGTGATTACAGTAAAGTACAGAGGAACAACATTAAACGGCAGGATATGATCAGGCTGGTACTGTATTTATCAACAATAAACAAAGTAATATTACATAATTACTAGTATTAGTCAGTATCATTTATTTGTGGTTATAAAACCGTTTAAATTCATGTATTGGTTCAGTTGATTTTTGTTTAGTGTACAGAGGAACTGGGATGTGTATTTGTACAGAGTGAAGGGGAACTTCTTAGTAATAAAGTGATAAAATGTTGTTACTTCAGTACCAGCATGAATTAATTTTTTTTTGTTCATGTCGGTGCATCTCAGACAACATTGTTAGAAAATTATATAATAGAAGGTTGCTATTTATTTTTGTCTATAATTCTAGTTTCTAATTATTGTATTGCTTTTAAATTATGAGATTTTATTTTGTACTATAAATATATTTCTAACAAATGTTTTTTCTCTATTTGTTTGACGATGAAATCTTGTCATAGTTTGATAATGCTGACTTTGTTACGTACTGCATTTACTGTTTATGAGTTCTGTTATGTATGAATGTTGAATATTGCTGTTACATTTAGTTATTCTTACACTCTGTGTGTTAATGTATTGATTTTTGAAGTAATTAACTTTCTTTTTTTGCCTTGAGTTCTTTTGGATAAAAGCAATTTAGAAAGAGTGATATGAAGTATATCAAATTTCTCTTCCTTAAAAATAATCTTTGTATTGTTTTTTAAATAAAATGTAGTGTTACAAGCATTAACTATTGTTAAAATATAACAATATGTTGTTAAGTGTAAAATTAGTGTAATGTTTTAGTTGTAATACTAATAATTATTATAAAAAATTATTGTATCTACAGTCTATCTTTTATATAAGGAAATTAATGTTAAATCATTGTAACATAAAAAAAAATAAATACTGCATTTTAAACACTGAAAATTGGTTGGTTGAAATGGTTGATTCTTATATGAGAAGCATCATATTCATGAGAAAATTGCAGGTTCAAATCCATCTTGAACAATTCATTTTTTTTATTTCTGTTCTGACTGGGTTTTTAACTAACATGTTTCATTTTTGTTTTATTAAAATAAAATTTATAGAATTATATAAGAATATTTATTTGTATTTTTATCATTTATTTTTTGTTTTTATTTGATATATTACTTTGACTATTTAGGTAAAAGTTGTTGATTATTTTAAATATTTACTGGTTAGTTAATAATGTTAAAAGTTTTTAATAAAATTTGACTAAATAATATCATTCGTATTTTTAACAATTTGTAGTTTGTGGATTGTATTTATACCTGCTATATTTTTACATGGAATAAATCGTGTAGATATTTTTTTATAGACTTATAAGTATTTTACAGATTTTTTCAGTGAACTTATAAATCTTAATGATATTAATGAAAAAAATTGAAGTTATTTTGAGTAATGTAAATTGAAATAAAGCTGCAATTAATGAACATGAAAAGACATTAAGACACAAGACTGGAACATTAAAAGAAAAAGAAGATGTGATCATACATGGATCTGAAGAAAATGTGGAAGAGAAGTACTCTGTTCTTCAGGATAAAGCCATTAGCTTATTAAATGATATAATAAAACTGAATTGGAAGCTAGATGAAATAGACTGCTATTTTAAATCGGGGAAGAAAACTGAAATAAAACTAAAATTGGGAAAGAAAAATTAACATAGTGGAGGAAAGTTGAAATGTTAAAATGTAAGAATGTAAACTTAGGGACTAGATATTTTCTTAATAGAAGTCTATTCAGTTGTTATCCTTATATTAAGAAAAGGAAAGAGCTGATTAAATAATGAAGAAACTTAGGAAGGAAGAACACTATGTGATAATATGAAAATAAATGTTAGGAAATGAAAAATAGTGGGGGAATGTTACAGATTTAAATGATTTCATAGAAAATGCTAATGTAGAGTCAGATAAATTAATGGATAGCCAAAAAAGAAAATTGATTAAATAACCATCACAAACTGTGAGCATAGTTAATGAAATTGAAAAAAAAAAATAGATGCATCACAAAAATGCAACTTAAAATGACAGAAACAACATGTATTCAGAGGTAACAGACAACAAATGAATATTGAAAGTTATATAAACGAAGGAAAAAAGAAACTGCACAAGAGAGTTAAATAGGCAAGAGTAATGAAGAAGGAAATTAAGCTGATGATGAGCAGGTTGATGAAACTGTAAATAGGGAACAGAATGTATAGAATTTAATGCAAAATGAGGTTTTGAGGACTGTAGTGTAGATTGAAACATTGAATGAGCAATAAATGAAGAAAAGGTAAGCATTGTAATATTGTATTCAACTATTATTATGTTACATTAAGAGATAATAGTAAACTAATGGAACTGATAAAGGAACTGAATAATGTGGAGTGGAATGTGAAGGGTTTGGCAAAAATAAGAAGCGGTAAAGGGTGCATGCAACTAAAAAACAAAAGTAATATTTTATTATAACATTGCTAGTGAAGTTTGTGAAATAGGATTCTTAGTAAACAAAAATATTTCTGATAAAATAATCAGTTTAAAAAGTTCCACTTGTAGAGTTAATTATAAAATAATGTATGAAGCTGAGTAGGCAAAAGTTAAAATAAATAAAAGCAATTTGAATGTGCGTACTGTCATCAGTATCCACTGAAGATGAAATAGAAAATTCTTAAAATGTGACTAAAAAAAGTAGCTGAAGGATTTTTATGTGTTTTTCAGCATTGCTGAATCTTATGTGAACAGAATATTACAGGTGCAAGGGACTTAAACTGTATAGACTGAGAAGCGTATAGGCTTGGACCACACATTATAGACTAAACAGTTTTAAAGTGACTAGTCAAAATTTACATTGTGGATAATTCCTTCAACAGTAATTGTGATGTTTTAAACTAAAATACGTGATTGAATTGTTATAATTTAATTATTTTTACATCTTTGATATAAATAACTAATTTATTTTAGTTAGAATAAATTAGGATAGATAAAGAAGTTAATATAAAAATTAGTATAGACAAAGAAAAAAAAAAGCAAAAGTAAACTCTACTGCAAAGGTTGAGAAAAGGAGTTGAATTTAGTCTCCTCCTATTAATTTTTAAGAAATAATGTGTAAAAACAATAAGCAAGGAGAATTTTTAAAAATGATCACAGTTGAGAAGTAATAAAAATATTACAATATGCATTTGCTCTTTTAGCAGAAACTAGAAAAATGATTATAGAAGATACTGTGAATGGTATGGTATGTTAGCGTGTTAACTATATACTATAAGCTGTTAGGCATCATCCAAAGTGATAAATATTGACAAAGTAAGAAAGACATCAAAAGCAGTAAAGGATAGCTCTCATGCAGAAAAGAAATTGATCGGAAGTTTGTAACTTAGATCCAGGTAAAACAAAGATGTAATTCTTCCAACATTTGTAAGTAGTCAAATGGTGTATGGGAATAAAACAGGACAGGAAGCAATCTAAAAAGGCAAAGAACAAAGTTTTATGTAATGAATTGTTAAACTAGATAAAAATAAAAAATAAAGACCGGGAAGATAAAAGATTCTTGTAGAATACATTCACTTGAAAATAGTTTAGACATTAATACGTATCCAAATGTAGGTAATTTGGCAGTGGAAGAATGTATAGTGATTAAATGTTGTTTAGAATTATAAAATATATTGTATAATTTCATTTCAAGCAGCATTCCACAGCAGCATTGTTTTCAGTGAAAATGCCTACTAAAGAAGGTGCATGCTAATTAACTCTGAAAGATGCTATGGGGGAAACAATTTCAGTATTTTGAATGTATAAGTAATTGGAAATTGATGGACAGATGGTGCTAAAATTGAATTGTGCGTACAAGGCCTGTAAGTCTTATACTGGACTAAAAAAATGGCCGATACAGATCCATGGGGACTTGTATTACACTGTGGCATTATGGAAAATATAACAAAATCTGCTGCAATGTGTTAATTCAATAAGACTGGGGATATTCAACTCTTTCTTTTTCAAAGTGTCACATTTCTTGAAGGCAAGTAAAAATTTTATTATATTATTAAAACTTTTAGGCGTGTCGGCCCAGCTACATACTTTTAAATTCTTTAAGCATCTCATTAACAAATTAAGGAAATTTTGCTATAGTCAAATTATATTGCACCTAAATCATTTTTCAAGGATATATAAAAACCTAAACAATCGAAAGGACCTGTTGCCAATTTAAGCCTTCATTTAATTAAAATGGGAATTGTTTTCTACCTTCAAATGATGAAAACAGGAATTTTTTGATGTTCAAATAATTTTTTTTTTAAAGCTTCTATTGGTAGAATGAGTAAAAAACTCTATTACATTATGTCAGTCGTCATCATCATCATTATCCAACCTTCTTGGTCCCCTCCTAGTGTCCTTCAGTTAAGAAAATTTGATTTACTTCTTGGTTAGTTTAAAATTAAATTGAGAAAATTAATAATTGTTGAAGACTATAAAGTAAAAACTTTTGTATATATATATTCTCATCAATATGGTTGTTTCATGTCTTAGTGTTTAAAAAAAAACCCTGATGGAAACAAGCACATTAATATCCCATTTTCTGTTATTCCTGTCAATTAATTTTTTTTCTTATCTCATAGAGAAGTGTTTCAATACAAATTTCAATACCAGTTTTGATAAAATTTCTATTCACAAACTATGATCAAAATATATTGTATCTTCTACTGTAACAATATTTATAGGAAAGCATTCTCCCATCTAACAAGTTTCAAATGATCTTTCTTGTGCCTAACAAAAGTTGTTTTGTATCTATTTGATCTTGTACAATTTTTCCTAGCAACAGTTTCTACTGCTTCTATGTTTGTGTGTAGTACTTGTTGACCACCGCTTAGGGTGAAACTCCTATTAGTATTTTTTGTTTTTAGTACTGTCAACTCTCATCTTGTTATGTAAAAATAGTTTTCTAGGTAAAGTTTAGAATACTTAAAGCAAGTAATTAATGGTGTTGGATGAAATTAATGTGTTGAGATTAAATGATTTAGCTAGAAGAATTAACAGTCCTATCAGAAAATTGTTCATCAAATTACTGACCGATGAAAAGTGATTAATTTATTAAACTATAATTATAATTTTTTTTTGTTTTCAGGTATTCAAAAACTATGCTTACGGAACAGTACGACATGGACCTCTTCATCAGATTAGTTTAGTTGGTACTGTACATGAAGAAGTCGGAGGATATTTTCCTGATCTACTGGCTAGGTTGGAAGCAAATCCATTTTTAAAAATGGTTAGTGTCTGTGTAGTTATAGTTTATTTAATGTATCTTCATTCTGTTTCATTTATTTTAGTTGTCACTATGAGACCTGAGGCATGAGTTTCAGTGAGTTCAGTATTATGATGATGTTCTTTGGTGTATATACTCAAGTGTGATATTTATTAAGGAACATGAATAACAAATTTTAATAATTATAGGAGAAAAAACAAGTGTCTGCAAAATTAAAAAAGTTATAGTTTAGCTATATGTTTAATAAACAGATTGTGTCTGTTAATATTGCATGTTTATCATTTTCATACCATATCAAATAAAATAAAATTCCCTGTGTTTGGAAATTTTAATTCACAAAGTTAAATTATATATTTAAAATTTTCCTTATTGCTGTTAATTTTCGGTAGAATTCAAAATGTTCAAGGCTGTATTTATGTGTACGCTATTTATGAAAATACAAAAAAAAATTAAGCAGTCATCAAAATTAAAAAAAAAAGTAAACTTAGACATAATGTATGATAAAGTAAATTATATTCATAGCATGTGTTAATATTTATAAAAAAAATCTTACCTTTGAAAATCATTCAACGTACAAATTTATTGCTATTAAGAAAGGCAAAATATTACTTTTTATTTATAGATATCACATAGAATTAAAAAAATTACTGTTGTACTAATTTAATTGCGTAACTAATGTGAGAAAAAGCAAAGCAGTTTATTTGATGGAGGCATCACACTGGATATCCTAGGAGGTTCCTGCTAAACTTTATTACAAGCTTATTCCTCTAAATGAAAGACAAACGTTCATATAAACACTGTTCTGGAATGCTTTGTTTTCAGGTTCTGATTGGTCAGAAATCGTTCCTCTTTTTTGGCTTCAGGGATAAAACAATGCAGTACTAAATTTATGCAGACAACTTATAAGGCTAAATTAATAATTTTTTCATGAGATCATACATAAAAATATTGGTGTATTCAGGGTTTGGCCTGAAATTCTTGCTTTCTTTAATCAAGCTCTGTAGTTTCCTGTTGTCATTTCTTTTATTCATGAGCAGTTTCATCAATCTGTTTTTGTCTGGCACACATAGTTTATTTTCTTTCTTTTGTCTCTGTATTGAGCTTTTGTTTGACTCGTGTAAAATAAATAATTTAGAAAAAACGATTTATATATAAAGAATTTCAGAAAAAGGTTTTATAAATTTTTTTAATTCATAGGTGTCAGGGCGCAGGGCCGATTTAAACGCAGAAATTTATAACAAAGTTAAACTAATGACTTTTCTTCATTTTTCTTTATTTCTTTCACTTTTACAGAATTAATAATTAATGGAGTAATCCTAATACTAATTATAATATTACTTAACTTAATCATACTTAATTTAACATTGTTTTATAATACAATTTAATATTTATTACTTAACTTAATTATACTTAATTTATATTATTTGTAAAAGATGAAAGATTAGGTTCCACAAGGGTCTTGCCTGTTTTGTGGCACCATCCCTTTTCTATTAATCTTTTTAGTTAGAGTAAGGGGAAAAAGTAAACAGTTTTATCTTATATAGGAGGATTAGTTTTGGTTCAATTCATGATTTACTCTGGTGGAAACTTATCTTTCTGCAGTTAAGTATAGAGAAGATCTATCGTCGTCAAATATTTATGTTTACTAATAAACCTTTCATTCAGTGCTACCCGCTAAGTTATATATGTAAAAAATCTATTTCTATATTAAGACTAATCGTATAAAGCATTATAATTAATTATTTATGTAATCATAAATCATGTAATTACATGGAACATACTTTCAGCGTCATCAATATTAATTAGCCATCGTCTTAGTAGCTTTAAGAAAGTGTTTAGGTTCCTACTGGTCTTTTTATGATTAGGAAGTATGTTATACAATCTAGGAGCAGTACTTGAAAAGAACTTCATATAACTCGTTTTATTTGCTCTGGGGACATATACATTCCTTTTACTTCTAAGTTCGTACTCAGTTATCATACTATCTCTATGACCACTTCTGATAAAGAAAATTTTCATTACTTTATAAACATATAAATAATGTAGCGGTAATGTAGACAATTCCCTAAATATTGGCAAAGAATGATCCGTACTTTTTTTACTATCATTCTAACGAATCTTTTTTGGATTTTGATTATGGAATCTAAATTTGTAACATAAGTTCCTCCCCAACAGCTGATGCTGTAGTCTAGTCGACTATGCACAATAGCAAAATAAAGTTTTCTCATGGTTATTTTTGGGGATAGTTTGTTTAAAAAATAAAATATCCTAAGATAGCTTAAAAGTTTTTGCTTTAATAGCGCAATATGATTCTTCCAGGTTAGACCACTATCTAACACAATGCCCAAGTATTTACAAATACCACGTTGTTCGATCTCACTACATTCTAAACAGTCGGATTTATTTATCACACTTTTTTTACATTTATATTTTATTGTAAGTGGAAATTTTATTTTCCCCTTTAACTAGAAGTTGATATACAAAGTTTTTTCAATGCCCAAGATCATATAATGATTTGAAAAGCATAACCGCAGTGTGTCCAAATCTGATTGCATGTCCTCAGCCACTTCTCTCCAGGTGTTGCGGACATAACACAAGGCAGTATCATCTGCAAATGCATATACATTGCCTTTAAGCAGGGCCGAACATACACTGTTTACATATATTATGAATAGTATGGCTCCTAATACGGATCCTTGTGGGACTCCATATTGTACCCCAGCAAAGTTACTTAAACACCCTTTTATTCTCACGCACTGTCGCCTGTTGATCAGATAGCTCTCAAACCAATCAAATGAAACACCTCTAATACCACTCATCCACAGAATGCATAGAAGGACATTGTGGTCTACACAATCAAAAGCTTTTGTTACGTCTAAAAATAGACCGCTCACACATTTCTTATCATTTATGCCCTGAAATACTTGGGTAGTAAAATTTAAGAGTGCCTTTTCAGCATTGCTCCCAGCCATGAATCCATATTGGTTTTTACTAAAAAAAGAAGTTTTATTGAGGTATGATATTAATCTGTTCTTCATACATTTCTCATAGATTTTAGAGAAGATAGAGAGTAGAGATATTGGTCTATATTGAGTAACAGAGTTTTTATCTCCTTTTTTAAAGACAGGTATTTCTACTGCTTTTTTTAAAGCGTCCGGGAATTTTCCAGATTGGAGGCTTATATTTACAAGAAAAGTTAAGACATGTGATATATGATCTACCGCTAATTTAACAATTTTTGTGCTTATTCCATCGATACCAGGGGATTTATTGTTTTTGAGATTTTAATAATATTTTCAATCTCAGCATTAAGGACAGGCTCAACGAACATTGATGACACTTCACATTTTATATTTGCCAGATCATTATTTGTATCATTACAACTTTCATTTAATTGTTTACATAAGTCACTTACAACATTTATGAAATAATCGTTAAATATGTTAGCTACTTGAAATGGTTCAGAGATATTTTTATTATTTCCATTATTTAGTTCAATAACTTTATCTTTTCTTTTTTTACCGGTTAAGGAATTAATTACTATCCACTCCTTTTTAGAATTTCCTTTACATCTGTCAAACATGTTATCGTAGTATTTTTGTTTAGCCGATGTAATCTTAATTTTAAGTTTATTCCTAAATGTTTTATAATGTTTAATTAAATGTACATTATTAGGGTGCGCTATTGTTTTTTTGTATAATGAATTGCGTATTGATATCATTTCACACAGTTAATCTGTTATCCATGGTTTTAATTTTTTGAGTTGCTTACCCTGTATGACTAATTGAGTTTTAGATTCGTTTATAATTTCAGTAAATATTCTTATCAAAAGCTGCTGACGCATCGTTATGTATATAAACATCCCGCCAGTTTACTGTAGCGATAAGGGAAATGAATTTATGATAATCAATTTTAATAGCATTCATATTATTCTCATTTTTAATAGTATTGGAATGCGTCACATTTGAGATATGCGATATCCCGAGCCTATAAGACGTTTGCAGATCTGTTATCTGCAAATGACTCGCAGTTGAAACTATTTCATAATTATTTTTATTTTCTATTCTTGACAATAAGTGATCAATGCATGTTCCACTTGTAAGTCGTGTGGGTTCATTGACTAATGATTCAAATCCATGGCAGTTATAAATAGTTTTATATTCATCTATTAAGTGGGATTCGAAAAGTAGGTTTAAGTTAAAGCTACCGATTATTATGCAGTTATTAGAATTAATTTTAGACAGCACATCATTAAATTCATTTAAGAAGTGCCTCTTATCCTTACTATGTAACCTATATAGCGCAAGTATTGTATATTCAATACCATTGTGCACTAGGTCAATAAGAATTGCATCACATGCAGACAGAGATAAAGAAACCCTTCGGTAGTTCAATTTAGAATTGATATAAACAATAATTCCACCTGATCTATATAACCTTCATTGCAATTAGCTATCATATCATAACTTTTTATTTCATATAAAGATACTTCATTTGACATTATCCAAATTTCCGATAAAACAATTATATCTGGCATGTTTTCAAATTTAGATAAATTAACTAATAATTCATCAAAATTCTTTCGCAGACTACTAATGTTTTGGTGCAGAATTTTAAATTCACAGTTCATTAATTTATTAAAATCGTTAGAGATCATTAGAAATAAAAATTTATTTTAACATAAATAAGTGTACTTAACGGTAATTTGTTTAAGTCCTCTTCATTCCTAATCAGCACAACTTTGTCTTTTTCATTCTTCCACATAAGTATTTTCCCATCTCATAGCCAGATGTACTTGTAACCTTTAGACTTTTTTCCCTGCCGAGCGAGCGCATCTAGCCGTCTCCTTGGTGGACAGAGCAACTCATTTATGTACACTGGAGTATCAGTTGTAAATCCCATGTTTAATGTAGTGATAAATTTTTTATCTCGTTTCTTCTTCATGAAATTTTCCTTAACCCGCCTTCTGACGAACTTGACAATGATTCCGTCGAACATATTATTTTTCCCTGGCAATCTGTGACAAGCATCGATCATCTCATCCATAATTTGGAAACCAATTACGTCTCCCACTTTTTTAATTGTATCAACAATATCTTCATCATCTTTTTTGGGATACCATGAATTTCTATCATACTTTTACGACTATATTGCTCCGCATCCTCAAGTCTGAACTCAAGATGTTTAACTTGTTGACGGAAATTATGGTTTTCAGCTGTCAAATTCCCAATTTTTTGAACATACTCTTCTAATTTTAGTGACTGGTCAGCAATTATTTTTGAGTTATCATCAATCTTTTTGTGTAGGAGGTCTGACGATTCATTCATATCACTTATCATACGTTTCTGGGCTCTGTTTAATTCATTTATAGCGGACATCACGTCATCAAGTGTAAAGTTGTTTCTTTGTACAGCAGTTTCTAGTTGAAGATCTTTTCTTTTGCTTAAGGCGCAATGTTCACATCCAAATTTCTTTATTGAATATCAACAATTCAATGTCATCTTTGCTTATATTTTTTCAGCTTGCATGAAATAATGTCTTGCAGTCAGTGCAAACTATTTTTCTATGTTTAGTGGTTATATTTTTATTACAAACTCCACATTTAGGCATGATGTTGGCATAAACAGCAATGTATGAAGAATAATAAACCGATAATAAATTTTGAATAATAGACAACATATAGATCCTCTGTTGATATGTATTCACATCGAATGCAAAGTTAAGTTTCCCTAAAAATACTGTTCCGTTTCATTATACAATTACCATCAATCACTACTGCGAAAATAAGACTCTGCATTTCACCACTTATCAAACACCAACACGCTAATCGCTCCCGATGTTTACTCCTCGAACTCTGAATTAATACTTCTTTTTCTGATAGCATATTATTTTGAATTTATATTGAATGAAAGCAAACTGGTTAAGTTAATTCATTAGACCGATATAACAGTTACTTTTCAAAAGATTTTTAACAGATCGAACTTGCATAATTTTTGATTATTTTCAGCAAAATTTAAATATTTAATCATGGTACAGAATTACAGAAGACATTATGTATTTGTTTTTATATGTTACCCAATCAAAATTCATAATTTTTTCTAATCTTTTATAAATTGAAATTAATTTGTTCAGGATTTATATATTGCATTTAAATCACTTAAAATTAAGGGTAATTTTTAAACCTTTCAGATGTTTTGTGCATACCATTTTTATAAATAATCTAAAGAATTTCTTACCCTGACATCTATTTATAAAAAGTGCAATTATACCTGGAACTGTGCTCTTAATTGGTATAGAATATAAATTCTGTGGGTAGCTGGAAAAATTCATTAATTTTATTTGCTGGAGCAAGTAAAGTTTGTGACAAACTTCATGAAATAACTGAAAAAAATTTTTTTTTATTGCCACCTATATTTTATTCAACGGATTACGGATGTCGACCCATTCAAAGTAATTTTGGAACACATTGGGAATTTCTGGAAAATTGTTTAAAAGGATATATAGATACTGATTACATTCATTGAAGTTGAAAAAAAAATTACGAGCAGCACATTACAACAATATTTTTATTTTTTAGACCTATAAATTATCATTTTAAACATAAAATTTTTCTTACTTTCATTTCATCTGTCATTAAAGAATTCATTAACAGTAAATTATTAAAATAAAGTTACTGTAAAAACCAAATTTAAAAAAAAATTATTTCTCTATCATCTTATCATTGATTTCAGACTTTATGATCCAATTCTCTGTTTTCTTTCTAAAATTTAAATTATAGAAACATATTTTCCAGCACCCCTGTTAAGAATTGTGCTTGTAAAGTTTATGCTGATCGAGTAATACATTCATTCTTAAATTGGATATGCTGGT
Source organism: Lycorma delicatula (assembly GCF_047948215.1). NCBI lineage: Eukaryota > Metazoa > Arthropoda > Insecta > Hemiptera > Fulgoridae > Lycorma > Lycorma delicatula. The sequence goes on from NC_134458.1 coordinate 40,395,642, forward strand.
CATTGAACTGTTACTGAAAAAGTGGGATAAGTTACTTAACTTATCCCACTGATTATCAGTGGGAAAACAGTTATTTTTTAAAGATATTTTTTCGGTTTTATGTTTATTAAGTCGTATTTTTGCTATCAGAATAAAAATTAGAGTATTGGAATAACTATGAGTACTAATTAATCAGAGGTATTGGAATAAATGGCATTTTTTTCTTTTTTGAAAGAAATCCTGTAATTTGTTATAGCTCTGTAAATGTCTAAAAGGCAGATAATTTTTTTTGTTGCAGAAATCGTATAATTTGTTTAATCGTGCATAAATTGTTTATAAATATAACATAAATTTATAAATGAAAATCTTATGGAAACTTTGCCATCAAAAAAGTTTATTTTTTGTAAATACTTGTTTTAGACAATGCCATGGGGACCATTATCTGTAGTTCAAATGGAGTCACCTCAAGAATCAAACGATGGTCCAATTTTATGGATTCGCCCTGGAGAGCAGTTGGTTCCAACTGCTGATATCCACAAATCACCATTTAAAAGAAGAAGGTTAGAAGTTATTAGTTTTAAGTAGTAAGTAGTTATTATTGGAGTACAATTTCTTGTTGACCACAAAACTATCTTTCTTCTGCATGATTGTAAACCTCTTTTCTTATGTTATTTCAGTAACAGTTAGTAACTTTATAATCCATATTTAACTTACATAATATTTTATTTTATTCTCTGAGGGATAATAATTTTGTAAATAGGTTTTTATTTCTATACAATATTATAAAATAAACTATGCGGTAGTAGTATGTCTGGTATGTACTCCTTATAAGAAATATAAAAATTATTGTAATTACAGTAAAATCTTGGTTTTGTTTGCTGTTTGAGTCATTTATGTGTTTTTATCATTAAATTCATTGAGTTTTAAAATCCATTTCTACCAGTTTGGTAAAATTTCTTATATACTTTGTTTTCTATAAACATTTCTATATTTCTTTATCAAATTAAAAAAATAAATGAAAAATTAAAGCTGAACTATTATTGAGAAAGAAATTTCTCAATATATATTTCATTATGCTTGTATGTATTTTTTGTAACCCTTTCTGAGCCTTAGTAAGTTAATAAAAGTAATACGATTTGGTAATGATGTAGCTGAACTTAAAATTAAACCCCTATTGTTGTTGAAATGAAATGAAACTTTTTTTTTTAAGACAATGATTTTGTAGGAAGGAGTTGACCGGATAATATTGTGTAATATATAGTAATCAAAGAAATAGAAATGTAGTAAAATGTAGTGCATATGATGAAAATAAAAGCTTGTTTGTGTGAGGCAGACAAGCTGCACAGCGCTAGGTGCTGTGCAGGGAATTATATTATTCTTTTCTCGTAACATAGGTTCATTTAGAAACCCGAGTATTCTGTAATATAGTGCGTTTAACTATTTTCATAGCAAAAACTCTTTTCACAATTATGATTTAATTATCATTTTGTTTAATTTTAGTCAGTAATTTCTTTTATAATATTTAGCGTACTTGTAAATATTTCTTACTATACAGTACAAAACTGAATAGTTTATACTTGTATTAATAGATTATTATTATGAGATTATAGATTATTATTATGACCACATTATATCAATAAAGGTTATAAAAATATTTCATTTGAGTTATATTTATATGCACTTTTAACGGGTAATGTTTATTACTATAAACATCATCATTAAGTAATAGGCCTGTTCCTTACAAATTATAATAATTTATTAATAACTTAGACATTTTGTATATTTATAGAATTATTAAGTAATTTTTTTTCGCATTGTCGACTAATTTTCAATACTAATGTTTACTTTTAATTTTCAATAAATTGATTTATTTCAATTTTTGGTGTATCCCGGTATAAATTGTGTAATTGTTTCCTTCTGTAATGTGTTGGTGTTAGTTAATGTTTTGTGTGTATTAATGAATTCATACATTTTTTGTGATTTTGTTAGTGAATTTCTTTTTTGCAATGGCAGAATTTAAATTTAATATTAACAATAAAATGCTCTGTAGCCAAGCTTGTGAAATAATTAATAATATATATGATTTTATGAAGAAGAAACTATGAATTTAGAAAAATTACAAGATGACAAACATTTAATATGCATTCAAAAATGTGAAGAAGAACCGTGCAGGTTGTGGAATTTCAAGATCACAAGCTTAAAAACTCAGAAAAAGAAAAGCAGGATCTTCTTAAATCTAAACCGCAGTCATGCTCATTCAGCACATCAAAAAAGTGTAAACAATGTTCAAAACCAGTTAGTTTGAATTAGACAGTTTTGATCAAGGCGTTATATCAACAGTTGATGAATTTAATGCAAAATGTAGTGAACTGCCTACATTAAATAAATTATGTAAAGAATTTCAAAAGAGTAATTAAGTTAAAGGTTCTTAAAGTAACGTAAAGTAAAGTAACTTAAAAGTATAACCACACTAGCAGCTATCCTGAAAGAGTTAGGGTTTGAGTAGTGTAAAACTGATAATATAGCAAACCTTTGATTTAGAAAGAAGATATTCAGTGGAAGAGGATAGAATATTTAAGAAAAATGACCGATGTTAGAAAAGAAAATTCTTCAATTGTTTATTTGAACAAATTGTATATTTTAATGTCCCATTCGACAACAAAATTGTAGTTAGCTGACAATAGTGCAGGAAAAAAGTGCAGATTAATAAAGGTGGTCTGTTAATCATATTCCATGCTGAGGAGATTGGTTTGCTTGGCATTTCTCCTGCCATCACCCTACTTGGTTGCCCTAAAACATAAGACTGAGAATGTCTGTGCCACAAATGGCTACTGAGCCTCAAAACAGTTAAGTGACCAGTGTCCTAAATAGCTCCTAGAGCTTACCTAACAGCATGAGCGGACTAAGTGTGGTGCCATACACCACTGGCTTACGTGACTCAACCGCTCACTTCTCATGTATTTACTAAAATGGGTAGGCGGCGCACCTTGTCAACTACTAAAATTGTATATGACATCCATAAATTGAAATTTACTTTGTCAAGATAGCAATTTGCTGCCACGCCTAGGTTGTTGAATGCCAGCAAGTACCTGTCCACCATATTAAAGTGCTTGGAGCCTTAATTGGCTGGTGGTCAGCCATATATTTGTAGGTTAGTTTCCTACAGCAGTGTGGTAGGAGTCTTTCCCTTAAGTAAATTACTTATGTCGGTTGAAGAAAGCAACCGCATCAAGGAACTACCACACAGTCCGACAATGTGGCTCTCGCCACATTGACTTGCCGCTCATGAGCGGCCAATTTTTCCCTTGACCTCTAAGTTCCAGGGTGGCCTGGTCTCTGGCCCCCCAAGAGCAGGGCAGTCAAACAGCAGGTGTTCATTTGACTGGGCCTTCCAGCAGTTGCACAGTTTATTGGCTGCCAGGCGGAACTGAAAAGCCATTGCTTTCTGCTGTCCAACGTTTCTACTGTTAACAAAAAAACAAAAAAGAAAATTATTGATTTTTTAATTCTTTATTCTTGTGATAAAGGATAGCATCATATCTTCCTTCCTTGATAACAGCTGGTAAAAAAAAAGAAAAATGTCAAAAAACCATGTCAGTTCAGTAAATTGAAACTGTAAAAGTTGTGAAAAAATGTATATAATTCCTGTTTTTAAGGCTGGGATTATTACTTCATATTCATATCCCTGTCATGAGAGATGACATTTTTTCTTTATTTGATGATTTTAGATTTATAGGAAAAATAAAAAGAAACAATTGTAGTTTATAATCAGAATTATAAAAAGTTAAAAGAATTTATATATATTATTTATTATAAAAATATAGCACCAAAGTCTTGTTTCAATAGTATTATTTTGAGATTATTTTTTAAGCTTAATTACTTGTAAAAGTAAAATTTTCTTTAGATTAGCTTGAGTATTAATGAAAATAGTCTCTTTGTATCTGTTGTAGACTTCTAATTATATTTTTAACTCCTAGGCTTTTATAACTGCTACCTGTGAGTAAGATAAAGAAAATTTTTTGTGCCTATCTAGAGAATAAAAGAACTGAAAAGTCACCAAAAAAATGTTTCCACAAAAAAAATTAAATACCATGTTTACATACAGTTGAGAATTGTTATTATTATGTTGGTTATTCATGAAAAAGATAAATCGAACTGTGAATTTTAAGTTGCAGGTACGTGTAAGTGTAAAAAAATTGATTTGTTATATTATTACCTTCATTTTCTGTTTAATATCCAAAACAGCATCATCCAGAAATCTTTAAAATTTAATGTCTTCTACTTGAACAATTGAACTTGCCCAACCTTTTGGATCATATTTGATCCATTTAATTTAATAGCCTAACAAATTGCATCCTAGCAGCGAAATGTAGTTATTTTGTTAAAATGAATATTTCTATCATTTATTGCTTTATCTAACAAATTTTTTAATCTTTAGTTATCTACGTTTGTTACCTATCTTGGTGTTATTTTGGTAGTATACTATAAACAAACCAGTTTAGAATGTGATATACCACTAAAGATACAATAATATCTAAAATGTAACTAAAATACTTTTTAGGTATAATATAAAAAGATTTAAAAAAAATAAGGGATATGGATCAAAAACCAGTATTGCTAGTACCAGCAATTTGTAATAAATTAATACATCCATGCCACCAAAAAATAACTTAATGTAGTATGGTTAATAGAGCTCCTAATATGCAAATATAAGTATTGAGTAAAACCAAGACTTTTATAAATACATAGCTGCTGAAAGCAGTCATAATATAAGGAACAAAAGTAAATTAATTTATACAAATTTAAACATTATTCACAACATTAAAGGAGACAAAATAATTTTTACTTAACTTAGGATACAAACCTTTCAAAAAAACATTTAATTAATTAATTAAAGAAAACTTTGAAAAGTAATAACAAAAATTAAATGAAATAATTATAATAAATCTAATTTTAATATTTAGAGTAAGATAGCTGTATAAAAAATAGTGTCTGGATAAAAAAAATTGTGAAAACGTTTACATGGAGTAGAAAAAAAGATTTAATTAACAGTTTAAATTTGAATATGATGACTGCCATAGGGAAGTAATATACGAAAAAGTAAATATACAAAAAGTAAATTAATATTTGGTACCAAAATATTAGTTTCATTATCTATCACAGATTGTAAAAGTAGCAGAGTAGTTTAGTGATTTGATGGCTTGGATAGTAAACCTCTTGGGTTTTTGCAATGCTTTTTTCCTTCTGTTTTACAAGGGCTATTTGGAAAGTAATTTCTGATTCATTATTAAAAAACACCAATTGTTAAAAAACAGTTTATTATATACTTATAGCTACATCTTTTAGCTACTTTTCTACATAATTGCCATCCAAATTAAGGCACTTGTCATATCTGTAAACAAGTTTTTGAATACCCTTGTCATAAAACTCTGTCATCTGTGAATGAAACCAGTTAATAACACTGTTTTTCAACTCCTTGTTATTTTCAAAATACTGTGTCACTAACCATTTCTTCATTTTCGGAAAAAGATAATCACTGGGAGCCAAGTCAGGGCTGTAGGTTGATTAAACAATTTCCATTTGAAACTGTAGATTTGGTGTTGAATGTGTTCTGCAGCATGCAGGCAAGCATTGACATGCAGAAAAACATTGCCTGAACTCATTATGTCGCATTGTTTGTTTTGTATGGCCCTTCTCAATTTCTTCAACACACTTCTCACAGTCAGTTTTATCATTATTTCAGTTCAGAATTTAACTTCCAGCCCTTGGTACTGCAAGGAGTTAAAAAATGGCGTTGCTACGTGCCTTAATTCACAGGCGGCAGAGTTAATTGACAAGGGTGTTCAAAAACTTGTTTACAGATATGATAGGTGCCTTAATTTTGACAGATGTTATGTAGAAAAGTAGCCATAACATATATATAATAAATTGTTTATTTATTAATTGGTGTTATTTATTAACGAATCAGAAGTTAGTTTTTGAATAGCCCTTGTATTAACATAAGAGACTATTATGAGGTTGAATCAAATATAAATGGTAATTTTTTTTTTATAAATATATTGATTAATAATATACACAATTCATACCTTCCATCATTTCTCTATATAGGCTCCTGGACAATCTACACACTTTTACCAACAATTTGGAAACTTGAATATTCCTTGTTCTTAAAATGTTTAAAGACAAATCGTCAACCAATTGTGTATGCGCTCCTTGACATCATTGTTTTCGAATCGTTCCCCTGTAAGCGATTCTTTCAAAAAATAGTCGCAGGGGCACAAATCTGGACTGTAGGAAGGATGGTCGAGGATTTCCCAGTGCATTTTTTCAAATTTATCCTTTGTTAAAATTGCGGTGTGCAGCCTGGTGTTATAATGGAGATGGATGACTCTCTGATGGGCATATCCCATCTTTTATTTTGGTAGGCTGCTTTTGATGACTGTAGGAGCTGGCAATAGTAAACTGCATTCACTATTCATTGATTATGGAGAAAATCAATGAGTAAAACTCACCTTGAGTCAAAAAAAATCATTGCAAGAACTTTTCTGGCTGACAGACGGGTTTTGGCCTTCACTGGGCAGTCCTCATCCTTCCTTTGCTACTCCTTACTCATCATTTTTGACTCTGGAGTGTAATGATGGACCCATGTCTCATCATATATGACGATGCGCCTCAAAAAATTGTCCCCTTCTTCCCAAAATCAATTCAGAAGTCACTCCAACCTGACCTGTTTTTGATTTTTGGTCAACAACCTTGGAACCCATTGAGCATTAATTTTTCTAAAGCTAAGGTGATTAGTGATAATGGATTGAGCACTCCCATAGCTGATATCCACTTCTGATGCAGCAGTGAACTGGCGATCACCTTCAATAAGCTCTTGAATGTCACAGATACTGTCAGCTGTGAGACTTGACCTTGGGGGTCAATCATGACTTTCGTTCTCTAGACTTTCTTGCTCGCTCTTAAATTGTCTTGCTCACATATACAATCGGTTCTGGGACAGTGTAGTGCCCCCAAACTGTACCTTTAAACAATTTAAAATTTCTACAGGTTTAACACCTTGATTAGTTAAAAACTTTATGGTTAAACGTTGTGCAACAGACGACAGAACCACTTGCTCACTTATGGCTGTACTGATGACAGAACAGAGTGACATAACAAGGTGGTTCTCCCTCTCTAACACCAAAAATTAACCCCTCATTCTGTCATCCAGTTTGGAATTGCTTGCTGCATAGAATAACAAAAATACCATTTAAATTTGATTCACCCTTTTATATTAATGTTATGATATATAAAGTGGTAGCATCTCTGCCTTTCATCTGAAGGTTCTGCATTTGAGTACCAGTCAGGCACGGTATTTTTCACCTGCTACAAAATTTGTTGTCATTCATCATAGCATCTATTGTTGGCTGTCAACCTGTTGTTGCTATAGTATAAATGATTTAGTTATAATAATAAGTAATCATCAAGTTTATTTAATTGTTTTCTTACAGAACTGGGATCAATGAACTTCGTAATCTGCAATACTTACCACGACTTTCAGAAGCAAGGGAATATATGTTTGAAGATCGAACAAAGGCACATGCTGATCATGTTGGACATGGATTAGATCGAATGACAACAGCTGCTGTCGGTAATATATAATTTTATAAGCTTTATTTAATCACGTACATTCAAGAGTTCTGAGTAAGCAGTAAAGTACTATCTAATTTTTTTGTATAGTTTGATTGTTCTCTCACCACCCACTCCTTATCTTTTTCCTTATCGATTCCTTTTTCCCTATTCTGAGTTCTATGGGTGCAGATCTGACCCCCACTAAGTTGAGCAAGCCTGTGGGTCATAAGAGCTAGTGTATCCTTGACATCTAGTCAGTAGGCTGGCTTTAAGCCTGTTGTGACTCTGTGTTTTTAGGCAGGCCACAGTATTTTGTTTAGCCCAAAGGCTGAGCTGGCCTATCTGGAAAAACTTTGCCTCCTACATCCTTCTTAATCTCATTAAAATCCCATTGAATTATAATTGAACATGCATACAAATTTTATTGTTCAGTTTCTTACTGTCATTGGTGCAGTAATTTTCTTCTATCAATTTTTTTAGATTTAGGGATATTTCTTTCTTAGATTTATAAAATTTGATAATTTGTTGTTATTTAATGGAGTTTGTAGATCTCTGATCAAATATAATCCTGTAAAAGATAGTTGAATTTTATTCAGGAATGAAATCCATAATAAAAAATGTTAACTTTTTAAAATTATGTGTGTTGTAATAAATACAAAGTGCAGTTCTATAACAGGTGTTAAGGAATTAGAATCACAAGTGATAAATGTATAAGGCAGGTTGTTGCAGGAAGTGATGACTTCTACCAAACTGGTTATTCAAAGGATGGAATTTGATAGTGCTGTTTGCTGTTCAGTTTTATAATCATTTTAACTAATTTTTGGTGGGTTAGATTTAAATTTTAATCTTGTTTTTGTAGAATTTAATTTGTTTTAATTTACCATTAATCTTTATTTTTATACATGTAATTATTACATTTTTATTTTTAATCTTGATCTATAATTAACTTATGAATACTTAAATGTTAGTTAATAGATTGTTGAATACAGTAGTTAGTATTATTTTAAATGAATGTTGAAAAGGAAGGTTCCCTTATATTGAGGTCCAACTCTGCTATTTGGACAACCTAAACTAAGTTAATTTAACCAATTTTTTTTTAATAATAAAAACATTTTTTTGTTCTCTTATTTAATTATAATTAATTAAAAGGTAGTATAATTTTCACTGTTTTCGAGTAGTCTAACTGATTTGATTAATTTAGTCATAAGTAAAGTATTCTTTAGGTTTTTATGTTTATGTTTTTCAATTGGAGTAAATGAAGTATTTATTTATTTTATATCTTTTGTTTATGTTCTCTAGAAAAACATCATATTAAAATATTTATTTTATTATTAATAAAATAATTTTCAAGAAATAAAAACTCCATTAGCAAATATTTTTAAATATTTAATTCTATAAGTAACAACATAGCTATTTAAATTATAATGATTGGTTACAATATTATACTAGATTATACGCACTTACAGCCTTACAGTAAAATGTACAATTTACAGTGAATGTAAATCAAAATCCACCAGTAATTATGTGAGATCTGTACATTTGAGTTGAGAAATGTTTATGGTAGACCAAGGTTTGTCTCAACCTGAAATAGAGGAATAGGTTTTAGACAAAACTGAAGAGGATTCAAGATTGTCTTGCAGAAAAATCCCTCATCAGAAAGGTATTCATAGCCACCACATAATATGGAATATTCTTCATAATGTTATTGAAACTGTATTTATTACCTTCACTACATTCAAGCTCAATTATTGGGTGATTTCTGAAGAAAGACTGACTTTTGTTGCTGGCTAATGATGTAAGGTATTAGTTACCTTATAGTTTTATGTAATATTTTATTTGCAGATGATGTATTGTTTACTCAGAATGGAATAAGCAGTTTCCATACTAACCATTTCTGGACAAAAGAAAATTCTCATGGTACTTTTGTCTTAAGGCAGTGGATTGGTTGTACTACATGTACATCGACAGAATATTTGGAAAGTGTTCGAAGAGTCTGGTGTATGCTATGCTAATAAACTGTCCAGATTAACTGAGAGCTGAGATAATTAATTTAAAAAAAAAGTAGAATAATACATAAAATATTTGACCATCATCAAGGTTCATTGGTCAGAAAAGGGCTAATTGCTGTGTTGATATAAATTGGGGCTCATTAAATATATTGATTTTCCCACGCCATTTTTAATTACTGATGTAGTTGTTTAAGTGAAAAGTGAAAACTTTGAAACCTATGCATTTAACTTTTTTATTTTGTATTTTTTTTTTTAGAGAACTAGTGGTAAATTTTGTTTTTCAATAATAACTTATTGGTTTAGTGGTATTTGACCAATGGCAATTATTTGAATGGTATTGATTTTATCGCATACTGAAGGAGATAAAACTTGGCACAAAGTTGTTTTGAAAATTTTAACATATACCCATGCTAAAATTTCCCATTATAACTGTTCTGTTTGATTTGCAAAAAACAATGTGTCATTTTTTTCAGACTGAAGCGCTTAAAATTTTAGCTAATAATACAATTCCTTTTTATTACTAATAATTCGTGAGCTTTTGTCAAGTTAAAAATTATGGTGGCTGCTTTTGAAATTTACAAACAAGACCCTCATATTTATTTATTTTTTTAAAGAATATTAGGTTAAAAAAATTCAATGGAATATCTCAATCTATTCTGATGGTGATATAAATTTCTGTTTAAAAATAACAAAACAGTAACCTTCCAAACATCTGGTTCAGGATATTTTCATTGTACAGATGTTAGGAACACATAGGATGACTATTCTTTTTTAATACTTTGTTCAAGTAAACAGATAAATGTTCATGTTCTCAGATATAATACAAGTAATGTTTAGTGGTTGCTGTTCATTACTGCATTCATTGGTAGCTATCTCTCAGATATTCTGTGCTAAAATTTAGACCAGGTGGAAAACAGTATTGACCTAACGTAACCTTATTTCATTAAAAAAAGAATGTTAAATGGTTGCAAAGTAAATTTCATGTAGGACTAAACTAGGATATTTCCTCAAACATTTTTTTTCTAAGTTCTGGTTGGTCATGTTGATACATAGTTACCACTTTTTTTCTTTATGTTTTAGCCATTCTGTTATTATTTCATCTGTAATTGAGTTTATACAACAAAATTGACAACCAGAAATTGTTAAGTTTTATTGTTAAAAATTGAATCTGGAAATGAATGATGAAAATTCTGAGAAATTGGTTACAATTAAAAATGTGTGTGTATAATTATTTTAGTATTATAATTTAGGTATATGATTTTTAAATAGGTTTGCTATAAGTGAAAAAATTTACTATAAGTAAATTTCCAAAAAGAGAGTTGAAAATTATTAAAATATATTACTAATAATAATGTTATAAAGTTTAACTTTTTGAAATTTAATATTTTAAGACATACAAGCTTTTTAAAGTATAAAACAAAGTATGGGATGTTTAAGTCAGATCATGAGAATTTTGGCTATTATAGAAACAAATTGTTTTTTTTTAGAGAAAAATTGTTTTTTGTCCCCTATTCACCTTAATTTTAACTTTATTCTTACATATGTTTTTCTTCTATTGTCTGACCAGTGACCTCCCTTGCAACTTTACTATTACCCATTTATGCAATTAATGTTGTTTTAAAGTTTTATATTAGTACCTGTCCAACATTAAATATATTTCAGTTTAAAAAAAATCATCTTCAGTAATTAAATACTATTGTTTTAAAAATATTTAAACGCAAATATTTACCTATTTAGCAAGCATTTTTATCATCATTAGCCTTGTTGGATTACACAAAATTATTTATAAGCATATACTGAAAGAAAGTATGTTGCATTTATTACATGAGTACATAATAAGAGAATTAAATTCATTATAGATTCTGTTTAATTGTTATTATATAAAACTGAACAATTTCTTTCTTAGGATATATGTTCTCATGCAAAACTTTTTCTTTAATAAAAAGCTTTTCGTGACTTCGTTTTAAAATTTTATTTAAATACATTTTAATTTACACGAATATGCTGGAATTTATTTGAAACTTGATTATTAATCATATTTCTAAGCTTTAACCAAATTATATTTTATATACTCCACACTATGTTTTTTATATTTATTTTTAAGATTGTGCTTTGACTTATATAATTATTATCATTGAATAATGTATGCTGTAGGCCTGTATATGTGAATTGTTATTTATTTAAAATAGTTAGTGTCTATTTTACTTTCTACATTATTTAACATTGAGTTAAATGCATCATCTTTGACCAACTGTCTAATTTGAGGATCAACAAATATTCCTTCTTTAATTTTTCCTTCACTTACGTTCGGAAATTTCTGCCTGATGTACAAAAATCCGGGACTATCCTTCTTCATTGCTTTTACAAAATTTTTCATTAGTTCTAGCTTGATATGGAGAGGGGGTAAAAATATTTTTTTGGGTTCAACTAAGGGTTCATGAATAATATTTTTCTCATATGGAGTTAAGTTGTCTCGTTTCTTTTACTCTTTGGTAACGTAATGTTTATCCCTAGCTCGGCTGTCCCATTTGCAAAGAAAACACATGTACTTAGTATAGCCTAACTGCATGCCTAACAAAATAGCTATAACTTTCAAATCATCACATATGTTTCAGGCATTTCTGGATACTCTGTTTCCAGATGTGAGGGTGAAGCAGAAGTTGGCGTCAGGGTGGGTGATACACCATTCACTGGCGTGCAGGTTGTGGATCCCGTACATACAGACCGAGTGGTTTCTCGAGTGGCACTGAGAAAGCCACTGGGGATTGACCAACATGACCCGGATATTTTCTATCATCTGCTGCCTGTCATAAGAGAGCCACTTGACAGGCTGTTCTCGGGGTGCCTTAGCTGGGGCTGCTTTCCGGCTTGCTGGAAAGTGGCTTTGGTGAGGGTGCTCTTAAAATCAGGAAAGGATCCTAGTGAGGTCGGTAGTTATTGTCCCTTCAGCCTCTTGCCGGATATCAGTAAGTTGCTAGAAAGACTGGTTATGGAACAGCTCTGGGAAAGCATTGATATGAACTATTTTCTGAATGGAGGCCAGTATGGCTTCATGAAATGGGTTGGCACCAAGGATTGCGTCTCAAATGCTCTTGCCGAGGTGGAAAGAGCTGACTGTAATTATGTTTTGGCAGTTTTTATTGACATAGAGGCAGAATTTCTTTCCTTATGTTGGAGTTCTGTCCTCTATGAGTTGGAACCCCGCAATGTTCCCGTAACCCTACAGGCCGTAGTACGTGACTACTTGTCTAACTTCATGGCTCTGTTTAAAGATGCTCACCTAGTTGTGGAAAAATTCATAACCAGGGGAAGCTCACAGGGTTCTCAGTCCCTTGCTGTAGAACCTGGTCTTTGACGGATTTCTGGGATTGACATTCCCAGAAGGGGTCATGGCCCAGGCTTTCGCCAATGACTGTCTCCTATTAGTTCATGGTAACTCATGATGGCAGCTAGAAGATCAAGCTCAGGCAGCTTTTCAACCACAGAGGTCTGGATGGACATACAAAATTTAAAGATTTCTGTCCCCAAGATGAAGTGTATGCTTCTCAAGGGTGCAGACAAATTATCATACAGTTGGAACCCCCACATTAAGTATAAAGAATGTGTAATCAGTCAAGTGAGAGTTCATAAGTACCTATGTGTTTTGTTTGATGAGAAGTTGCTGTTTAGCAACCACATTAAGCAAGTGTGGTGCCCATTTGGGTGCATAGGTTGGATATGAATAGAGCACTTTTTCAAAATTTAAGGAGTACCCAGCGCAGAGCCTTAATTGTATGCACTGGTGTTTTTAAAACAACCTCTACGAGGCTAACACTGTATTGGGAAAGGCTCTCCCAATCTATTTAGTGGTAAAAGTTCAGGCAGCCATGTGGAGATTGTGAAGAAGTCAGGAGGTCGAAGTATTTGGGATGCGGTTTCAAGCCGGGCCAGTATCGGAGTGGAATGGTGATAACAATATTCCGGATAAATTTCATTCAGTTGCTCATCTTCCGCCTGTGGAAGAGGCTGCAGAGCCTCACGATGGATGCTTGGCAGCTGAAATGGCACACCTCGACTAAGGGAAGATCCTTGTATAAATTTATACAAGGTCTGGGGGCATGAAATGCCTTGAGCTTGTTTTTAAGGGCAACGGTTGCCCTGGTGCTTGCCAACCATGTTAATTTAAACCAATATCTTTTTCGGTTCCGCGTGGCTGCTGATGAACTGTGCATCTGTGGGTCCAGTCAAATTAACACCTGATGTTTGACTGCTCTGCTGTTGGGGGAGCCAGAGGCCGGGCCAGCTGGAACTTAGAGGTCTTCAAGTCCAACAATGTGGCGAAAGCCACATTGTTGGACTGTGTGGGAGTTCCTTGATGCAGTTGCTTTGTTCAATCGACATCAGTAGTTTACCTTAGGGAAAAGACTACTACCGTACTGCTATGAGAAGCTAATTTAGATATATATATATATATGGCTGACCACCAGCCAATTAAGGCTTCAAGCGCTTTAATATGGTGGACAGGTACTTGCTGGCATTCAGCGACCTATGCGTGGCAGTGAATTGCTATCTAGACGAAGTAAATTTTAATTTATGGATGTCATGTATATTTTTAGTAGTTGATGGGGTGCGCCTACCCATCTTAGCAAATATATGAAAAGTGAGCGTTTGGGACATGTAAGCCGGTGGTGTATGGCACCATGCTTAGTCCGTTTATACTGTTAGGTAAGCTCTAGGAGCTATTTAGGATACTGGTCACTAAACTGTCTGAGGCTCAGTAGCTGTTTGAGGCACAGAAATTCGGTCTTATGCTTTAGGGTGACCGAATGGGGTGGTGGCAGGAGAAATGCCAAGCAAACCAAACATGTTCCAGCTATGTTTTTTATAATTTATCTCTTCAAGAACATCTTTCATCACATTGTATCACTTTCAAATTAATACCATAAGCAATCGATATTGAAGGATATTTGTTACCGTTTTGTGATACAACCACTTTTAAACTGTACTTGGACAAATCTATGAAAAGACGTTGGTCCTCAGGTTTATGAACTTGTCCTAGTGCAACATAAGCTCATCAATATCTATGCAATAAACCAAATTATTTTCATTAAGTTTTCATCAGTTTTTTTTGTTTGCTTTGAATCCTGAAATTTTTGTATTTGTTTTAAGTAAATTCCAATCTTGAGTCTTGATCCTAACAATTCAACTTGATTTTTTGATAAATTTAAATTCCTAACCAAGTAATTTAATTGACCTTGTGATATAAGATTTGGTTTATTGGAAGATAATTCAAAATCAAAATCGTTGTTGTCTTCTTCAGTACTGCCTGATTCTTCATCACCGCCTTCGAAACATACATTCACAGGTGGCTCAGGAACTGAAATAATTTCACTGTGAGGTACAGGCCTGATTGCAGATTGCAATGAAGGATATTTTACAGTATGTTTAGATTTTTTCAAATTCCAGACAAATGTTAAACAAAAGTAACAATCGGTTACATGATCCTTTGGTTCAGCCAAACCATAGGTACACCAAATGGCAAAGCCTTCCATATACGTTTCAGTCATCCTTTTAAATATACAGAACAATTAGTGCGTATTTTATGAGGAGCTCATGTTTTATCCTGATCACCAATTTTACACTGAAAGTACAAATGATATGCTTTTTTAATTAAAGGTGTAATGTTTTTTTAATTTAATTTTGTGGTAAACTCACCACATACCTAACTAAAGGCATCCACATCATTTACACAATTTTGAGACATTATGACACTGCACTGTTAACAAACTTAAGACAGCAATACGACTGAACAAAATTAATTTATTCCTAAATCCAGTGCTTAATACAAACAACACACAGCTGTGTTTTCAGCTACATGTGTTGACCTGCACAGACATGATTAATCTTGTCAATGAAGGCTCACTCTTCAGTATTAGGTATGTCTTTAGATGTCATAATATGTGACTATGATATGATTTAATTCTTTGTCTAGTAATGTTTATTTATAGCTTACAAATTATGTTAACAAAGTTAAACAATAAAAAATGAACTAACAAAATACAATATAGGAGCTTAATCTACTAACTATACGTTGAAAAATGAAAAAATCCTTTAATTAAAATGTAAAAATTTTTCAAAAATGGTGGGTGATAAAAAGATTTTGAATTAATATTTGTTTTCAGCATCAAAAGCAGATTAAAATCATGTATTGCATGTTAGGAAACAAAAATTATGTTTATCAGTGTATTTGTAATATTTTCTTGTTTACTTGTGTCTGTGTGTACTCACTTGTATGTTAATCAGTGCAAGTAGTTACCATGACGTATGGCTTCTTTGTCTCTAGTTTATTTTAAAAGTATTATGGACTTTATTTATGTGGGATCAGGGAAGGAAGTTGATAGAAACAGAGATATTTGCTGCAACAACCAGTTAAGAGGTCATCACAGATTTTTGTTAAATGTAATTATTCTTTAAATTATTGTTTTCATGTTTACTATTTGTATATATGGCTTTATGATTAATATTTTGTTTTTCTTAACTTATAGGTGTTTTGAAGGCCGTAAATGGTGGACAGGAATATGACTATAACCGAATTACCAAGGATGTTGTGGCATTTTATGCTGGTGACTTCCCTGAACTTGTTGAAAAATTGCAACTTGATCTTCATGAGCCTCCTATTTCCCAGGTAAATTTTCTTTTTGATCCATTTAAAAGAACCTATACCATGTTTCCTGTGTATCTCACATATATATATTTGGTTCATTTTATGAAGTTTTACTGACATAATTGTTATGGTAATTAAATAGTAATAAATCTGTAACTATAAAATTCATATTAATATGGTATAAAAGAATAAGCCAGATGTGTTTGATGTTTTTTGTTTCATATGTGTACTTGTGTGGTTTTGTGTTTTCATGTTTGTAGAAGGTAATATTTGGGAAAAATTATCATCAAACATAGCTTACTTTGGAATACTGCTTCAGTCTTTAGATTACTCAGATCATAACTCAGAATTTCTGCAACATTCAGACTTGTTTGGTGAAAATTATTGTTTTTTATAACCTTTATCACAGTGTGAAATTTGTTTAAAAAAATCACGCTGATGGCTGATAATTTTTGCTTCTTGGTTGCATTATGGTTCTTTTTACACATTCTAACCCACAAGACAGTTTGGCAGATCAGATCCTTCTTTGCATTCTCAAACAAATCGGATAATAATTTAGGGCTGGAATGTAAGAGAAGTTTACATTATGTTTTTGATATATCTTGCTGCAACCATTTAATCAAATTACTGTATTTCTTTTTGTGTTTAGTTACAGATTTTGTTAATTCGTACACTATATTGTCCAAAAAAAAAATACAATTTATACAGCTTCGTATACAATGAATTTTATTTTATTATCTATAAATACTGTAAAATTCTATCACGAAATGTTTCATGCGATTGAATGAAATATAACCTTATTAGTAGAAAAATGCTATTCTAAAACATTTTTCATGGGACTGGGGAAAAGTATCATTAGCAGAAAAATGTTGTAAGTGCGATTTGAAAATATCAAGTTTTCTTGGTTTCATAAACAAAATAATCTAATTTTACCATTATTTTATACTTTACAAATCTTCTAGATGGCAATATATGTAGTTAAAACAATTCATATGTGTTTCATTTGCCTTCTACCTTGATCAACTGATCACAAATAATCTAAATATTTGCATACTCTGAATTGAGATTATTTTAGGCGTGTGGTATATCTATCTACATCCCTATTATTTTAGGAGTGTGGATTATCTATGGTGCATCCAGTTCACTGATTCTACAATTTAAACATACCATGGATTACCCTCATTAGAACACATTTACCTTTTGAGTAAGATTAGTGAGTTAATTTTGGAAGTCAAACAGAGTAATCTGTGTCTTAACATAATTTATAAGCAACATTTGCTTGTAAGCATTGTCTGTGAGTGATTAATCTACATCATATAACACCCATGCACTGTCAATTGGTTCTTTTAAATGTTTATTTTAATAAAGTCAATACAAAAAAAAATAAATTGCCATATTCTCACTTAAACTTACAAACTCTGATGTGATTTGTCATACTTACAAGATCATCGTTAGTGGTATCAAGCATTTTTCTGTTTTCATATCTTGACTTACCCAAATTGATCTCTATTAGATTCCAGTGATTCTTCTAAATATGATTAAGAATTATGTAAAAATAATTTTAAAAAATCCTTTCCTATGCATCCTAGTTTTTGAAAATTATGAAGAATTGTTGATTTGTGAGCCAGTTCCTCATTGATCATGATGAAATTTATTGGTTGTGCCATACCAATTTGAATACTTTATAACATCAATCAGTTTATATGGATTCAATACAGAAATACAGATTTCTGTTGTAATACAATTGCCGCTCAGTTACTACAATTAATATAGTTCTATTGCAAAGGATAAATGAGTTTGCCTAAATGAAGATGTAGGGTAACTAACTTTTATACTGTGAAGCAACTGGTGCAAGTCATGTAGTATGCGGGGTGTGATTGATTTTGTCTTTGCAATATGGGATACACTATGAAAGTATGTCTAGGAAGCTTGATTTTTGGAATTTTAAAAAATTATGTAAAATGAACATCATGCTAGTTCATTAAACACGTGGTACTATAATTCTAGTCCCATGCATATTGTGCAGACCCATGTGCATGCATACTGGACTTATTTTGCTTTATTTATTTCCAGAAAAAAAAGTTAATTTTAAAATATAGAATTGGCTGCTTTTGTGTATAGAAAACTTTCTTTTAGTCTGTCTCTTATGCTTTCATTTTCTCACATCTGATTCTCTTTCAGTTTGAGAAATAAGATAAAGTTTGATTTTTTTAGAAGATAAGATTTGACATAGTTTGTTAAATGAGCTAATAAAACACAAATTGCCAGAAAATTATCATTAAATTAATAATTATTTTAATATGAAAAGAATGGCATTTTAAATGAATAAAACTTAATAGATAACAAATGAAAGTTAAGGGATTTGACATAACACCATCATAATACAATATGAGACTGCATTAATAATCACAACCAGTAATAAAAAATTCAACTAAAACACATTGAATACCATACACTATACAGTTCCATGCCACAGCAGTATAAATACAATAAATAATAAGTTTTACATGACTTTTTTTTGTAGTAATATGGATTTTAAACTGTGACACAGTTCCTTGCCACATTTTTCAATGGTAATATTTTTCAGCCCTCTTAACCCTCTAAATGCTGAGTAACCTTAATTTCAAGTAATTGAATTTTATTACGCTTGAGTTCAAACATGTATAGGCAAAAGTAATAACCGATTTAATAAAGGAACAATTTTTTTAATTTTATGAACATACAATATGTTAAAATAATGGTGATTATTAATTAGGATGTTAATAGTGTTTCAAATGAGATTAAGGTTAATAAAAATAAAGTTTAATGAAAATAGTCCATCGTTCTCTTCTGAATCGTTTTAAAACTTAGTTTTCTGTATAATGCTTTTTTAAATATAAGGCTATAAAATCTTTAGTACATGATCCTCGTATTTGTACCATATTAAATGTACAGTATCCAGCACAGTTTTAGCTGTTGGTTGTCACTGAAGCCTTGTTTTTCTGTATTGTTTTCATTAGTGTTTTGCAAACATTCTTCATTAATATTTTCTTCAGTAAGTAGTGCACAAGTTTCAAGATCACAATCAAATATAATCAAAACATAATTTCAGGAGGAACTCCTCAGTCTCACAAACCTATTTCTAACTTCAAATTTCTGTGGCTCTCCTTTTGTTTTATGTCAGGAATTAAAGCAGCATCATTAGAAGAAAATCTAACTTTTCTAAAGCAGTTCTCATTACATATTGCTTTTGTAATGATTTGACAGCAATTCTCTGTAAAAGAATACTTAATTTTGTAATGAATTTGTTCAGTCTAATTCATCTAGTATTTTAAAAATATTTTCTATCCTATATATCGTTTAAAAAATTTGAATTTTTCTTAAAAATACAGTAGCTGCAGCTAAGAAGTGGTGTTTTGGAATAAAAATTGAAGTTAATTGAAGTGAGTGTGAGCCAGTGAGTTATCTTAATCAATAGAATTTTTTTTTTTTAGCTAATTAGTAAAAAATTATTATGTCATCCATGACTTAGAATTTGGTACACTTTCAATAACTAAAAGTTAATTCCATTGAAAAATTGGCTTTTCCTGTTGTCAAAGCCAGTAATTTCCATATTCACAGATAACGAATAGTTAAGGATTCTTGGCTTTGCTTACCTCCATGGCATTTGTAAATTGTAAAGCTGCATTTTTTGTGGAAGGAAGCATTTATAAAATATCTTTGTCTCATTGGTGTTGTAATTTTCTTTAGAATAATTTTTAGAAATGGAAAGTAAGCTATCTTTTCACAAAATGTTTGTTTCATCATTAACAATTTTCTTTTTTTGCCACAAACTATAAAAGAAATGTTATGCTTTTGTTAATTTCCTGAGTCAGGCACTACTAACCACACATTTTTCCTGACTTGAAAGTGTGGCAAATTGGCTTCCTTTTCCTTGAATCTTTTTTATTACTAGTCAGGATGTTTTGGGTTACAACAGTCCAAAAACCATCTAAATGTACATGTTTCTGCATCTGGATACTCTCGGCTTATCTGTGTCTTTTGTTGTGGCTAGGGTACTTACTGGTCAAATCAGCTGATTTGGAAGTCGAGAGTTCCAGCGTTCAAGTCCTAGTAAAGACAGTTACTTTTATACGGATTTTAATACTAGATCGTGGATACCGGTGTTCTTTGGTGGTTGGGTTTCAATTAACCACACATCTCAGGAATGGTCGAACTGAGACTGTAAAAGACTACACTTCATTTACACTTATACATATCATCCTCATTCATCCTCTGAAGTATTAACTGAATGGTAATTACCGGAGGCAAATACCATTGCCTCCTTTTTTTTTGTTTACCCTATACACTAGGGTAAGAAAAAAGGGTACTTACTGGTATGTTAAAACCTGTAGCAGTTTGTTTCTTCATTTTCCCTTCTGAAGTCAATGATTGAATTGCCCAAGGTTTTTTTCTACAGTCAGTATTAGTTTATTAAAACATGTCTGTGAGCTTGAGTACACAATAGAATGTAAGTATATTACATAATGTAACAGTATAAATTTTGAATTACAAAACTTTTTTCATTACAAATTTCAACTTACTGAATTGAAATAAATTCAGCAACTACTTTTAGATTTTCAATTTGAATTGTAATAACATATTTTGTATAATAGAGTACAATTTAATTCATAACAGGGCTCTGAATAAAAGAGGATTTCCACTTAATAAAGTGCAATTTATTGAGTTTTGACTGTATGTAATGCATGTAATAGACCATGATGTAAACATAATAACTTTTAATGTCAGTAGAAAGTAATAAAATGCATTTACTTATTTTTATTTTAATGTTTATTTTGGAAGTACTATTTGTGTTTTTGCTGCCTATGTGTAAAAACCATAATAAAAGAAATATTAGTCAAACACTAGTCTGCAATTACTATACTCTGATAGCTTCTTTTTTAACTCACTTGTTTATTTGATGCTTAGATAATTCTTAAATATGATTTTTGAATAATATAGATATCAGCTTAGAAAAATCCACGGACAGCCGAAGTACATAGTTCTATCTCATCTCTTTTAAAATAAAGGTGAAACCACAAACATTTTATATTTGCATTATACACAAATAGCATTCAACTCCCATAAATTGAATGACTTTCTTTATAATTAAAATTAATCTATAAAACCTAAATTCAAGAAAATTCCATCAAAGCTAGCATTGTTGAGTGGTGTTCCTGATGCCTGTCATCTGATTTTTATGAGTCCTTTAGCTTTTTATGTCGGTTAACTTGTACTGACTTTTTAAATTAAAATAAATATTAGCAAATTAAGTTTAATTTGATGAACTTAAAGCGATTAATTTTTGTCAATTTTTTAAATTAAATTCTTAAAATCAACTGTTTTAGTTCTTTTATTTTCACATTTATCTAACTATATGGTCCTACAAAATGACAAAACAGTTCTTATTAATTTTAGGCAGTTTGTGTTAATACTTGTTCCATTCCATGTTGAGCCGTCCGGTGCTGCGATCTAGTGGGTGCTTGCACTGACCAGAGAGTTGAGCTCGTACAAGCATTCGGTGCTCAAATCTGACCAAGAGCGGTCGTGTTCCACATTCAGTCTGGATGAACACTTAGTTTATTAGCATAAGTTATAAGTTATTAATTTTAATTATATGTGTAAAATAGTCAATTATACATTATCAATGTGTCAAGACAAGTAATTAAAGAACAATTCAATAAGCAACAATGCATTAGTTTCAATTCATCACCTATGAAAATACAGTCCAATCTCTCTCTAAAATCTACCACAACGTGTTAACGGTCTTCAGGCAAGATCGTTCATAACAATACTGAAATTGTAAAAAAAAGAAAAGTAATGTGGCAAATAATTCAATTGAATTCATGGAACACAAGTGATGATGCCCAGAACTAGGGTTCTGCCCAGGACACTCTCCTGGGCTGAGCTTTACTTGATTGTACGTCCGGCCCAGGGGAGTAGGGGAAAAACTGGTAAATCTTAATGAAAAATGAAGCCAAACGAGGATTTATTTAAAATATGTTTTATCTTTTAAGCCAGATTGATCTTATCATAGTTATTCAATTTGTTTGCTGACTGAGGTTAAGAATAATGAGGTTTTTCATTCATTCTGGAATGGAAAGAATTATCAGTGTGTTGTACCTTCTGGTGGACTATGTATGATCTGACTGACTATTTAGTGTGTTTACTTATCTCATAATGTCTATGATGTTTAAATCGGTCTGATTTCATTTATTAAATTAAAAAAAGAAAAAACGTCATAAAAATTATTCTGTTACCTCCATTAGTTGAATTGAATAATTAACTAATAAGTAATGATCTGCTTTTTCAGTTTGTGTAAGCAGTAATTCTGTTTCATCAGCAAATTGCAAAAATATGAAAATTTTTCGTTTTATCTATATAATCTTTTGTAAGAGGTTGACATTACATTTATTGTCATAAGGGAAATTCTTTACATCATACAATACCAAAAAGCATTTAGTAAGTCCATGGTTTGTCTTAAATAGGGTTTTTATATTTATAAATTGTACAGTATTCATTTTCTAAATTAGAGAATTTACTGCAGTTAATTACTTGAAACACTTAGCTATTTACACTCACTTGAGCAGGACATTTTATTTATACGAGTCAGTCACAAATTTTTTTATCTGTAATTAAGAATTCCTTCTCTATTACTATTTTCTCCTCATACTGTAAACACACAAACTATATTTAAAAAAAAACACCTTTGAATAAGAGAAAAATACCTTGTAGATGCACCTGCTCAAAGATTATGTCATAGTACTGCTGAATAATATAGAGATACCAAGACAGCATGGATATCTGATTAGAAGCCGTGGGTAGTTAATCAATTATTGGTAAGGGTAATTATTGTTCAGTGATCCAGATAGAGAACTGGTCCAACATGCTACGCTATCTTACAATCAGTGTATGATTTAGGAATGCATTATAATATTTTTAACATAAGTTGAACAAACCTGTCATTGCTTTTGTTGTCATTGTCTTGGTCCATTTTCCCCCTTTTTCACCTTTCTTCGTTTTGCTTCAATCATCATTATCTTTGCTTCCTGCCTTCCAATCAAACCATTCGTATTCAAGGAATCTTCTTTTCTTTTTCTTTACTGTCCATATCATTTATTTCTTAATTTCTCTTTTTTGTTCTGTTGGTTCTTTTCTTTCACAATTTCTTTTATTTTCTTGCTTCTAAGTTTGTTTCTTTCGTCACTTCATAAGCTTGTACCTTACCTACAGCTGAGTATATTTTCTCCAGTTTCATTGTCAGCATTAGTATGTTTATTATAAAGTCTTTACATCCAACCCATTTACATTCCTACTCTTATATTATATGAAATTTCTTATTTTTATCGTAGGTTGTTTTTATTAATGTTGTTCTACGATTTGTTTATATTTATCTTTTTTTTGGAGTAGGAATTAATTGGGTTATTTTAATTTTCAGTGTGTTCAATGGATAGAAGATGCTAAATTGAACCAGTTAAGAAGGGAAGGTGTACGTTATGCTCGTATTCAGTTGTGTGATAATGATATTTATTTTCTACCACGGAATATAATCCATCAGTTCAGAACTGTTTCTGCTGTGACTAGTATTGGTGAGTAAGAATAAATGTCATGGGATTTGTTGCAGTTGTGCTCTGTTTACCCCCTATACTGTTGAACCTGCATATCCAGTATTGTCCCCACTGTGTGTGCCAGTCCAAGTTTTTTTGATTTTAATTTGTGTTTACCATGTGTTGTCTCATTTTCAAATTTTCAACATTTATTCATTTTTAATTTATATTTTGAAGAAACATGAGTTGTTACAGCCTTCAGTTATACAAAGAGGAACTGGGCTTGTTGTCACTTAGTTTTGGTGATCTAAGAAAGTCTTTTTTCTGATATTACTTCTAATAAATCAAATGCTAAGAACAATATTTTCATCTGTATTATGTGTATGTAAATTGGCATTTATTATTCAGGCAGATTTTTCTGATATGAAATAAATTTATCTGTTATTATTATGTTTACTTTCTGGCTGTTAATAGTTGTAACAACCAGATACAATTGAATCAAGGTAATGTATACAATACATTGTATTAATTTGCTTTATGCTATTTCCCTCAATATTTTTTACGTCTGTATCATTGATGATGTACAAGTAGTACGCATTTAAACACAATTGCACAGTATTTGAAACATCCGTAGTTTCATCACCTAAAACAGAAATAACACTCAGCACAATTTACTTTATTTATAAGTTTTTCTTGTATTATTTAAGCACTTGTGTGGATGATCTCGTTTTTAATGTCTGGACTTATGTAAGAGCATTCTTTTTTGAATGTAAAAGATGATTTTTCAAGCTGATGTCACCAACGTTAGCTCAAAATTGCAAAAGACTCTGAAATTTTCTGTCATTCACAGCAGGTTTCTCGAAGTTAAGAGGTCCGCTATCATTATCTCCTCGCAGGGGTAATTTTTATTCATCACAAAATAAAATTTGTTTATTGCTGCTCATTTTCAAGTTTTTCTTGTGCCTTCAAAGAATCCAGTTTAGTTATAACATCTTGATTTTTTCACTTATAACGTGTACAACGCTTTCAGACTTGACAGTACTGTCAAGGTGTGATATGTGTGATTATTGTGATCATTCAGTTTTTCCATAGCTTTTTTCCAGTTCTTGAAGGAACTTGAAATTAATTGGCCTGAGATTTCATGATCTCCTTTTCCAAGTCCCTCATTTGCAAACAAGACACAAACTTTGCAAAACACTATCTTTTTTTTAATGCTAGCCAGGGGTATGTTTTCATCCATTTTTTGTTAAAATTTAAGCGTTTGCTTATTCATTTGCATAACAGGATAAACAAAGGGATTTGCAGGCAACAGGACGGATGTCAAAATCTTCAATTTTAAATGATTAATCTGGTATAAAATATTCTGTGATGTCATTGCCATATCAAATACTTAAAGTTGAAATTGATCATTAACAACAAATTTGAAATTCTGGTGACCTACATCTTCAGTTACACTGTCACTTTTTAAATTCTCACAACACATTTTTAAAATTAACCCGTTGTTACGTGATGTGTGTATGTTACTCACATTGATATGATTTCTTTCCTAATTTTATGCTTATGGTAGATTCTTGTAATGCTGTCTGGTTGCCTACATATTTGTTTGGGATGCGATAAGCAAGTGTTGCATTTCTGGCTTGTGGGAAATCCTCAGTAATCAATTATTTTTATTAGTATTGCGTCAGAGTGAGTGCAGTGCTCACACATCGAGTAATGGCGTTACTCTTGCAGGGTAAAGTAATGGCAGATTAGGGTATATAGGAAGGGATTAATGATTAGGGAGATGATATGTACAAATTATTTCAAATTCTGTGAAAATATTTATGAGATGTTATACATTATGAAAATGTAAAATGCTAAAAATGGATTTTTTTTGGACCCAGCTTACTTAACCTCTAAATGATAAAGTCTAATAATTGTTGGGTGATAGGGGCTGAAGCCCCCATTGCCTGACAATTTCGTGGACTATAGCCCCCTTAGCCCCCTGCTCACCACATGTGTGATTTGGAAATAAAGTTTTAAAGCTCTAAGACAATGCCAGGAAAGCTAAGTGTCTTAAGATATAGCTTTTTTTTAAACTTTAAAAGCTAAGGAATGCTTTGCTCTCTTTTCTGAGAACTAGGTATTTATCATTTTATAAATAAAAGAGTGCTAACACTTGAAAGTTACATGTGTAGAAAGCAACTGCACTACTTTCTATTACTTTAATGTTGGTGACCAGCTAGAATTGGGATTTTACTTAACTATTTTTGACTGCTAGCATTATATCTGCATCATTTTTTTTTTCACGATGTTGTTCTACAAGATGTCCATGGTTTGGTGAGCTACCATATTGTAAGGGATATGGTTTATATTTTGCCAGACTGTTAATTTCTCAGTTCTAATGAGTATAGTTGGTATTTGTAAAAGAACTTAATAAAATAATACTTTCTGCTTATTAATGAAGTTTTTTTTCGACATAAAACGGGTGATTTTTTTAAAAAATATTATTTCATTTAATTTTTTATTTTTTTCTAGCTTGGCATGTCAGATTGAAGCAGTATTACCCTGATGAGCAAAATATACAGTCCATGAAATTAAGCCGAGCAGTTTCAGGTTTAACTACTCAGCATCTTTACAAAGAAAAGAAAACAAGCCTTCCGGGTTCTGCAATACCTGCTACTGTGCCGGATCATCATAGTAAAAGGAAAGCGAAAAAGGAAGGTGGTGAAAGTAGAGATAAGAAACGGTTGAAATCATGTGATGATAGTAAGGATATAGATTCATCTGATCATAAACATCGAAAAGAAAAACACCAAGATAAAACCTTAATCAAAATCACTAATGCTGTTAGCCTTTCTGCTGAACAGAATCAAATTAAAGTAGAACCTAATGAAAATGGAAATTCTGATTTTTCTACTTTAAATAATGATACGTGTTCTATCACTACTTCTTCTCAAGAAGAAATAAAACATGAAACAACTTTGTTGTGCAACAACGAGCCTGTTCCTGATAATATGTGTGAACAGGTTGTGCCCACTGATTGTGCAAATGATAGCGAGGCAGAAAATGTGTCTTACTGTAACAATGCTGATAATGATCATAAGGTAATGGATTTTACATCATCCCATATATTACATGGTGTTGCTGAAAAAGAAAACAAAGAAAGTTCAGTTTCTACCAAAGATCAGGTACATTCTGTACTTTGAAGTGATTTGCTTTATACATACAGTTAAATGAGTGAGGAAGTTTTCATTAGACATAGTTACATAAGTAGTTAAGTAGTTAATAGATAGGTGAAAATATGGATATAGTTATTTTTTGAAATGCTTGACATTTTATTAATCAATGTAAATAATAACTGGTAACAAAATTTAACATTTCTTTGTAAATAGTACATAAAACACATGTTATATTTATGCATAGATCTATAATTATTATAATAATAGTAAGAGTTAACTTAGTATTTATATGTGCACACTCATTGAAAGTTTACATATATTTTATACATAGATATATTACTACAGTTTGCTGTTTTTCATGATGCCTTAACAGCAAATAATAGCACATGAAACATAATTTTTTATAAACTTAAGTATGAAATGAAAAAATTAATTTCAATGCCCTAACTGGTATGTTGTATGTTTTCATGAAAAAAAAGTCTATTTTATACTGATGTTTTTAAGTGAAAAAAATCATTGCTTACTAGATTGTAATAAAAAAAAAGAAGTACAATTTAACTAAGGCACAATTTATTTATTTGGTGCCTTTATTAAACAGTCAAGTTTTATTTATTGACATAATTAAAGTCGTGTATAATGAATGATCATTGTTTTTTAAATGTTGTATAGCACTGTTATTTAGACATTCCTAAATTATAAAATGTGTTAATGTAAAGACAATTTTTTTCATTTAAAAAAATATTTCTGTATTTATAGTCGCATAATATTTTAATGCATTTATTTTCTCTGTTTATTTATTTATTACTCTTTAAGTTGTTAAGTAATATTATAACAGCTTCATTGAATAGAATCATAAAATTGTTTTCTCATATCACTTATAGGTAAAGTTTTTTAGTATGAGATGTAAATGTTTTAGTATTGATAAATAAATTG
The DNA here is from genome assembly GCF_047948215.1 of Lycorma delicatula. NCBI lineage: Eukaryota > Metazoa > Arthropoda > Insecta > Hemiptera > Fulgoridae > Lycorma > Lycorma delicatula. The sequence continues at coordinate 40,423,546 of NC_134458.1, forward strand.
CAACATTCTTTTCAGATGTTTTTGTTAAATAATTTGTATGTATAAACTTGATATTGTTATTAATTATGGGTAAACTTTCAGTTAACCTAGTAGATGAGTAGAACAATGGCCACAATAAAATCAGATATGAATATTTGAAATATGAAAATATGAAATATTTCAGTAATAAACTAGAGAATTATATTTACTTAATGTTATGAATGTTTATAAAATTAACTTAAGCTTCAGAATTTATTTCTATTTTTCAGAAAATTTCTCAATCTCAAACAGTTGTATTATATAAGAGGGTCATTCAGTAAATAAATAAACAAACTGTTATAAATTTACCATCAACTATGTATAGATTTTATTATTTTGTATTTGTTTTCAACATAATCTCCCTTCACTGTGTATTTATCCCATCTTACTTTGAGTTTTTGTACTCAATCAGCAAAGAATTCTTTGAGTAGACACTAAATCACTTTTGCTTGCCTGTTTTTATATTGTTTTCCTCTTAAGCAGAATTTTAACAGACAAAAAAGTTTGTAGTTGATGGCACCAAATCAAGACTGTATGTTGGATGTGGTAAGACTTCCTAACCTTATTTAGCAATGGTATCTTCTGTTTGATGACATGAGAGTGAGCATTGTAATGTTGAAGAATCCATTCCTTTTCTTAACAGTTTACATTATTTAATAAGAATAACCAATTTCAAATTTTTTTTCAGCAACTAAGAATAATTGACACTGTTGACAGTACATTGGTCTTCCAAATAATGGGAAAGAGTAGGACCTTTCATGTCTCAGAAGTTAGTAAGCATCACTTTACTGTCAAAAGGCTGATTTTTAAAAAGTTTCTTTGTCACTGTAGGTTCAGTGTGTTTCCATTTTACTCTTGTTTTTTTTTTATTCTGATTTGTTATGGTGAATCTATGTTTCAATACCGTTCACTATTTGACTAAGAAATGCCTCGCAATCAGATCAGTAACTGATTGTGCACAGTTCTGTAATCTTGATGTTTTGTGTCGCTTCTCTTAGCATTTTCAGTACTCAATGAACATTTCTTAACAAAATCGCCGGTCATTGTGGATAATTTTCTGTTCTGACACAAGATTATTCATGATGACTTCAATTTGTTACCGTCCTAATCCTGTATTTCTACATTAATTTTTCTATAGCAAATCTACAATCATTGAGAATCATTTCATTAAAATTTTTTTCAAAATTTCTGTTGCCACCTCTACTGGCTATTCAGAACATGCTTCATCAGCAATACTTTTTTGGCCGTTTGAAATTTGTCTAACCATAAGTAAAAACTTGCCTTGTTCATGCAATTTACACCATATTGAGTGTTCATCAGTGAAAAATGTCAGTAGGTTTTATGCCTTTAGGTAACAAAAAACTAATAACTACACGCTTCTCTAAGATGCAAACTGACATTGGATCGTACATACTTACACTGGTATTGAAAATGAATGAAATATTTATAGACAGCACAGCATAGACTCATACTGATGTTGACCTTCATCCAATTGACTAGGCATACTAGTTCTACCTCCAAGCAAATTCATCTTATTTATTTACTTAATGACTCCTTGTGTGTAAATACACAATATATATATTTTTCCATAACTAAATTTTACTGGATTACCATTAAAGTATACAAAATGCAGTTGGTTATGTGTAATCATTATACGGTTAATAAGTTTTACCCTTTATTTATTATAGGAATGTATTAATTTAATAGAAAATAATAAATTAATAGCTTATTATGTCAGTTCTTATTTCCTTTGATCTTATTAGTACTTTTATACTTTACACTACTTTACCTAAAAACAAATTTTTAATAATGTAAATAAACTTTTGTAAAGAAAGAAAGATAATGCAACCTACAACTAAATTTGATCACCTAGGATGCCTTTATATATGGCCTATTAATTTGGTGAGTTGTGATGGCTCACCAACCCATCAAAAAATGTTCTCTTCTGCACTTTGTCTTAAAACCACTTAATTTCTGATCTATTACAACTAATTTTTTACATTCTCTACTACATTTTAAAAATCCTTGATTTTGTGGCTTTCTTCTTGTCCTAGTCTCTTTGCCACAGAATTTTATACCCTTACATCTTTGTAATTTTACTATCTAAATAACAAAATTCTGCAATTTCTGATATATTATGTTCTTTCATTTTAATATTCAATTCCTTATTGTCTCCTCCTTTCTGTCATTACCTTTGTTATACTCTTGTTTATTTTCAAATCAAGTTTATGAATTTTCAGAATTATAATTTTTTTTAAAAATAGAGTGCAAAAGTAGTTTATAACAAAATAAAAAATTACATGTAAAATTGTAAAGGCTTTATTTATTAGTTAAAAGTTGCCTAAGTTACTATTCAAACATACATACTTATTTTTTCTGGATTTACTGCCAGGAAAATAATTACTTTGATTACACAGATGTACACCAATTTTTATTTCAGAAACAGTACTAATCAACCTGTTGTGTAGTGGTGGTGGGGAAAAACAAACCGAAATATTTCATACAGAAGAAGGGGTTCCAACAGTTCAGTCTAATATATTCCAAAATGTTTCCATTCTAAATAGTTAGAACCTGCTAGTTATCTTTCATTACTTGAGTTAAGTCTTATAGTCATTGGCTTTTTGTAGTTGTCTTTTCATATAAACTAAAATCATATAAAACTAAAATGGGTCTCCAGAAAATCTGTTTGAGTCATGTATGTGATAAGTTATGTTTTAATTATTCAATTTACTCATTTAAATTGGCCAAATCGAAACAAATATTTTTTATAATGTCTTTTTAACACAGCATTTAACATCAGAAATCTTTTAAATTATTTTTTTTTAAAACTTATGCCGTTGTTGAATTCATGCCCGGTTAATAAAGAGTTTACCATATTTAATATCCGTATGTTTTTATTTATTTATAAATGATAATTATGATATAATTTGAAGGACTTATTTTGCTTTGTGAGTAATAGTTATATCAAACTACTTCTAAAAAAGAAGCAGTATGAGTTTGGCTAATATGATTTATAATTTTTGTATTTCATAATTTTTGTTTATGTAGGAGTGGTCACAAGTAGTCAGTCCTCTCCTTTATGATTATAGATTTAGGAACCATTTGGAGTATTTTACTGTCAGTCCATGCAACAGAATCAGTGGTTTAAGATTGTGACAGGGTTATGTTTTTCTTCTAAACTGCTTGCGTGTTCTACTAATTCTTAGTATATTAGTACATAATTTATTATGTAATTAATAAATTAAGCATTTTTTTCATTGTAATAATCTTTTGAAGCACTTCTAAAATTTATAACAAGTAAATTCAGAATTGTTAGACATGATTGTGATTATTACTGATGACAAACTATTTTTTGATACACATTTTTGAAACGTGTTCATTTTTACACTGAAATAAGTATGTGGTATTTTTAATCTTTGCAAACAACTCAGTATTTTCATTACTTTCACTCCACTGGTTGGTTTATCTATTGAAAAAAAATTACTAAAGAATACATATCACAAAAAAGATATATGTATTTAATGCAGAAAGTGAGCTCCACTTTAACTTGAAGAATTTCATACACATTTCAAACTTTGTGTAACAGATCTGCATTTGATGTTAAGAACAACTAAGTGTTCAGTTTAACAATAACTGTTCAGTCAGTTTTATTTTAAGAAATTGATGAAAATAGTAAAATTTATAATTAACTTTTTATATGTTTATAGTGAGGGCATTTACTTTGACAAAAGTAGAGGTCTGCCTGTATATGTTTGTATATTATATACACCACTAAGGCATAATTATATATTTTAAGTTTTTATTTAGTTAATTTGTATAAGAGATATATTCACTTATGTATGAAGTAAAATATTGACACTGTACATACATTTATATGTATGTGTGTATATATATGTAAAATGTCTGATTATTTAGTTGCCCCATGAATGAGAATTTAATTACATTTTCATTTTATCATCAGTTTTTATACATTATTAAATTTTAATATCTAATTATTTAAGAATATAATTTTTTTATTTTAATGTTCTGCTTTGACTTAAAGTGTATGGTTCATAAACTTTTTGTGTTTGGATATTGTAATATATAAACACTTTTTTCACTTAATTGTTATTACTTACGTTTCAGTGAGCTGTTGTTTTATTAAAGCATGCATTATTAATTATGAGGTACTTATTTTGCGGTTATGTTTTTACGTATAATATTGTAATATTATTTCTTTACACACTTTTTACATAAAGTACAAAAGTTAAAAAAAAAGTTGCAATCTTAGTAATAACACTTCAGGTGCGGTGATAGTATGTATGTGATCTATTCCTTTGATGAACTGTTCTTGGTGAAAGAAGTTTATTTTTTTATTTCTTTTTTTTTTAAGTAGTATTATTAATTTTTTATTCAGTATTACATTAAGTGTAAAATTTTGTATTGTTAAATTCATTTAACCACATCATTCACATATTATTTTTTGTGCAAAATTTTCAGAATTAAATATTTTGTATCAACAACTTGCTTATAAAATATTTTCTACTATCAGCTGATCTTTTTTTTAACTATTTAAAATTTTTATATAAAGACGAGATTTTAGAAGTATGAATTTTTCTCTCTGCCTGGTTGCAGGTTAGTTGTCATTTAGTCTACATGAGTTACGTGAAAAAGAGGTTGTGCTTCTGTTTATGTGAAAAAAAGTAGAATGATATTAAATATTTATTTTAGATTCATACAAGAAAAAATGCCTATCTTTTAAAAAAATCAAAAAAATTTTTTAAAAAGTAATCGGTAATAGAGGTTTACCATTTATAAAAAATTAATCACAAGACAAGTGCAGAAATCTGTTATTTAATCCTAATAGTGGCAATCATTATACCAGTAATATTAATAACTATGGCTACAGTGGTAACATTGTAATTGTGACATTTGTTGCAAGACTTAATTCAATTACTTTTTTATATTTAATATTCATGTAAACTGTGGCATTTTGTACTGTACTACATATTTTTTCCCCCTTTTAAAACATTTACACAATAGTTTTGTTTAAAAGATTTATTTTACTTTCAGTTGTTTTTTTATATAATTAAAATGTGAAAGTATTGTATATGTGATGACCATCTGATATTGACTGATACTGATATGTATTATATGGAAAATAACTGTCAATGATACCCAGAAAAGTTAGGCATATTGTATGTTCACTGTGTAATAACTTCCTTAACTTTTTTCTTCCAGGTTTATAAACAGTTACTTTTTTACTTCAAATAGAATTAAAAATAGTTCATAATCAGATTAAAGACTTAAATAATTTTTTTAATTAGATGTAAACTGTAAAGTGTGTCTGTTTTTTCATAAAGATTTTGAAGAAACACCACCAAAAAAATTAAAAGAATGTTTTAAGTCTAATGTACCCCCTCCTAATTTAGAGTTTTATTTTTAATTTTATGTCTTTTGTATGTGAAACTTGTGCTTTTTAATTTCTTTATATATCTTTTTTAAGTGAAAAATTGACCTTTGTTTGTTTTTTTTTTTTAAAACACTGCATAACCATAGAACATATTTGCCATTTAAGGTGATTGGTGATTGTCATTGCCACTAATAGGGTTGATTACTGTTATGGAAGTTTGGGTTTCTTTCTTAATCATATTTGAAGAAACAAAAGACTTGTTTGTTTGATTTTTTAATAATTTTTTTCTTGTTTTTGATTTTGTAGTTAACTAAAAAATTGGTGAAATCTACGGATTTAGGGGACCCTATATTTTATAAACATTTCTGGTTAATATTAATTTTTTTCTTAAAATTTCTTGTTTGAAATGATATACAACATTTAATATTTGTTTATCTTGGTACAGAAGATTGGAGTTGTATCTGATAATAATGAATTCAAAGATCAGGATTAGTAGTGTGCAATTGTTCATCTCAAATTTGCATATTGCATAACTTTAAAAATAATTTTACAATAATATTCTTAAGTAAATTTTAAAAATCTCAATGGAAGATGGAAATTATAAGTCATTAGAAGTTTTAAGCTGTAAATAGTAACACTTTTATTTATTACTTAGTTTGTTATTGACTATTTGTTTGATATTTATCAAAACTGATTCAGCAGTAATAAATTACCGTTCCATAAGACTAGAACAGTATGAAATTGTGACAGGAGCATTAGTGTTAAAACGTAGTGTCATTAGATTTCTTATGTTGTGTTCCTATATTACTCATTTTTAAATAAAACTGATTATTTAATTAGCTTTTTATTAAGTGGATATTTTTTTAACAGTAAACTTGCTTGTCATAATAGGTTAAAACTTAAAAATCACAGTGAAATTAAAGTAGTAGTAGAACATGCTTAAATGTTATATTAATATTTCTAGTTGCATTATGATTCTTGTGAAAAAAATTTAGTTTTTCAGTGAACTGAATTTGTTTATGTTTGTAGTGTTTAATTTTTTGTCTGTTTTTACAGTCAGTTATTCTTTACATTGTATTTTTTTTTATTCCAGTCATGTTTTATTATTCTATTTTATAATTCAGTTTTTATTATAATTTATTGGGTTATCTATAAGAGTGAAAAAGTACAGTGTATTCTATCTTGAGATTAAATTTGGCAGCCTTAAAGAAAAGAATGCAGCTCTGGTATGTGAAAAAATTGGAAGTAGAGGATGTCAAATATTGACAATGTACTGCAACATCAAGGGCAGAATATGCAAATAGATTTTGGAAAATTTGTCCACAATCACTTTTTATATTCTCATGTTACTTCTCTGTCCTGATAAAAACTTAAAAAATGAAACTCATGATTATCTTGAAATACTTTTTCTTATTTAAGTATATGTATTTAAAATTAGATGACTTGCCCTTTTAATAGCTATTCTGAGTTTGTATTCAGTCAGTTTCAAAGCTCTATAAAGATAATATTTTAGGTTTTCTCCCCTAAAACTAATTGCTTGTTCTTGCACTTTACTTAAAGAATTGGGGAATATATTTATAAAGATAAGTTAATCAAATTTTTTAAACATATTATGATTCCAGAACATATTTTTTCAGAATGCGCAAAAGTTGACTGAAGTAAATTAAATATTAAAACATTAATTTGAACTTTACTTATTGATTATGGAGATTATGTGAAGATTTTGGAAATCACTTTAATCAATTTATAAAACAATTTATAAAAAATATGTCAGCTAAAGAGATTAACTTTTATTAGTTCAATTGTAATTTCTTTATTACTGCTGTAACAAAGAAATAATAATTGGAAGTCAATTGTATTAGTAATTTCTTTACATTAATAAATATTGAGTGACCACTGATTTTTAAAATTGTTCTGATAAAAGTGTAGTTTAAATTTCTACTCATGTTATTGACAAAAGTTCAATGTCAGTGTTGTGTGATTTAGTCACTGTTTTAATTTCCACTGTTAGTTATTAACTTTATTTTTGACTTTTTATGATTGGACTACTGAGTATCAGACCCATTTTTGGCTGTTTGTCACTATTTTACATTTTTTCTCCTAAAAACTGTTATTTTTGGCAAAGTTTGATAATTTTTTTTTTAAATTGTGCATATTAAATATTTTATTACAATAATTAATTTATTAACATAAAAGAAAAGAAAAATCAAATAAAAAATATAAAAATTTACTACAAAATATGTTTTTAAATATAATTTTGTCTGATTTGCTGAAATTCACTTAAAAAATATCTGGGCACAAAACGTTTTTTTCCATTAAAAACTATAACTAAAACTGTATACAATCACAAAATGTGAAAGAAGTCTGTCGAAAAATAAAAAAGTTATGTTACATTAAAAAAAACCAGCTTTTTCAGTTTTCAGTTCTTTGAAGGTGTTTTATCTATATTAGCATTACACGCTGCATTTACAGGGGAAACTCATTTCTCAAAATTATAAGATAACAAAAAATTGAATACCTTAAAACAATTCTTAGCCTAAGTTATTTTACGTATAAATCGAAGTAAAAATTTAGCTAGTTTGATGTGGCAAATATAATGGATGCACACCTTTATTATATATTATACACTGAAAAGTTGGTTTTTTCTTTTTCCTCCAGCGTTGGTGCTAGCTGCATTGCAAACTGAACAGTGCTCTTTTCTCTGCAACTGTATTTTTTCCAAAAAAAATTTTAAATTCCCCTTAGCATCTTTATCTGCTACCATATTAGACATTGCAACAGCCCTGTCAGTACTAGTTGGAGAATTTTGTTCACTACTATGTGTCAGCTAGTCATGAGACAATTCTTCAATAATTGAAATAGTAAAATCTAATCTTTCAAGGGGTTTGTCTGTGTTTTCTTTAAACAGAATGTAACAATTCAGCATCATTCTACCAATGATATTGAAAGTGATTTTTTCCAAGCCTTTGTAGAACCCCTTTCTTCTAAATATAGAAGAAATCCCCCCCCCCCCGGTATGGTCATTGTAATTTTTTATCATAGTTGGTTTATTTGTTATTTTTGTTTAAGTTCCAAATGTTTTTGTTCTTCGCTCACTGCCTGCTTTAGCATCAGAAGACAAAAGTAACACTTGGTGTTTTGGTGTTTCTGAAGTTTTTTTTTCTAAATCCATCAGTAACTCATTTAGTCAGATATTTTTTCTGGCTAATATTAATTTTTTGTAACATGAATTTTGGAATTCCTTTTCTGTTTCTATTTAGAGTTCTGGTCACAAAGATACTATTTTCATACAAATGTTAAGCCAAAGGAATAGAATGGAAGAAATTTTCAATAAATAAATGAAAATCTTTCCTGAACAATCCACACACATCTAATAATTTTGTTACAACGTAAAACCCTAAACTATTAGCTTTTATAGTGTTTTTCTTCTCCCTCAGAAGCTCCTTTACACATAAAAAACTTAGGCAATAGTGAATAACGGAGTTGCAAATTGACCATAACTTAACTCCCCATCAATGGTGTTTTTTCGGTAAATATTGCAGCAACTGAGTGCAGTTTTTTGTTGTGATCATGGTCTCATCAATTGAAATAAATTTATTAGGAGTAAAGCAATGTTTAGATGTTTTATTGAAGTGATCAACTAATGGCTAAAATCTTGCACAAGGATTTTATTCTGGTTCACCAGGTTTTGTGATTTCTTTCGTGTTTGTAATGGAAAAATGTTAAAGTGAACTGAAAACAACTTTGGGTAAACATTTGTCTGAGCCACGGCATGCTCTGAGTAGACATTGTATTCCAGTAATGGGATAGTCCAGATTTTCTATTTATACCCATGTTCAGTAATAGTAAATAAATGCAAACATTTTGTTTTCAATAATTTTCTTTCAGTTCCTGATTAGACTATATTTTCCTCCACAAATCTCATAGCATACTTGTTTGTATATTTAATAAAATCCAAAATCAAATTGATAGTAAAAAATTACCTAAAGTAAGCAATAGGGCGAGAATTTGTTGACGTGTCACTAAAAGTTAGATTTAGTATACTGGAAGTTGATGGTTGATTTTCAAAAACCAGGGTCATAATAAGGATCAATGTCAGTGTTGTCTACAACAGAGCTATCTTCCCTTTCGTCTGTCAACAGTCCATCACTTAGATTTTCATCATATAGCAAATCGCGCAGTGTTTTTATTTACCGGTGACCGTGATCCGTCCATTTTCAGTAATTAAATTCAGTAAACAAATCAATTCTAGATTCAATTCACAAAGCACGCAATACAAATAACACTGAAAAAAATAACATGCACTGCTGACTGAAAAAACAAAATTGTATGGTTGTCAAAGCTGTCTAAATCAACTAACTAAACTCTTGACCTCTAAAGTTTCCTTAATGTATATAAATTGTGTAAATTTATATATATATTGAATCTACAAGTCCTTGTGATTAATCTACTACACTAATTAATTTACTACTACTATTATACATGTAAAATATTGTTGAATAACAAAAATTACAAAAAAACTTTTGAAACATCCTGATAACAGGACGTTGGTATTTCTCGACATTGCTACGTACATCCTGATATTTCTTGACAAAACTATAAACGTCCTGATTTCTGGACATTAGTACTGAAAGGGTTAATCTCAACTTAAACTTTATAACATAATATTAATGTAGTACAGCTAAATTTTTTTTCAGAATTGCTTAATTTTTGTTGTATTCTGATGCATACTACTGTGAATATTAATATTGTATAGCCATTTTAGTAATAAAAGCTAATAAGGACTAGTCAGGATATGTGTCGTTGATATCAGATCCAGAAGCACATTCTGTACTTTTGCCTTTTTTTTTGTGCTCTATGCCTTTTTTAGTAATACAACTGAAATCTTGAAGGATAAGGAAATCTGATAAATAATTTATTTGTTTATGCAAATAAATAATTATTTTGTTTAGACCTACAACTGAAATGACTAAATTAACAAAGATTCTGATCTTCTGGTAAATTCCTGATCGATCATTATCAATAAGCTTCCATTACAGTCTGTTTAAAAAATCTTAAAAAAGTGAAAGATGATTTATTATGAAAAGGTTAATCAATCAGATTTAGGTGGTGCATTAAAAATTTTCCTTGTTGCTGTTTGTTTTTACCCAATTTGTTGTTCATCAGTATTTTTAAATTATAACAAAAATTTAGGTCATCTTTTGTTAGTGCTAATGAATATTTTTGACTACTACAGTGCAGAAAAGAAGTATGTACGACTTAATTAAAATTAAAATTTTGCATATTTATTCATAAATGTTGTTTTCTTGCTATACTTTCATCTAGATTCTATTTATTTACATCCTGTAAACTCTTTATTACCGATTTGTGAGCTATGGATGTATTAAAGGGTAACGAACATTTAAAAAAATAGAATAATAAATATTTATCAGCTGTAGCAAACTTAATTATAATAGCGTGGTGGATTGTTGTAATCATCAGAACAATAAAATTTGTTGGTTAAATATAAATTCTATTAAATAATATGGTTATTGGAATTATAACTATGATGATTCTGTATGTTATTGAAAGTCTGTGTTTATAAATTATCGCTTAAATAGCAAAACAATTAATTCACTGATCAATAATCTTTTTGGTACTATGACTACTTATGCTTTTTTTTTTAATTTATTCTATTTGATTTATTTGTAGAAATGTCCAAAATGTTAAAAAAAAATCATTTTAACAATATTTGTAATCAGTGTTTTTTGTCTTATATAAAAATTTTGTATTATTACCTTTTGTATTATTATTATTAGTTCTATATGAAATTTTTATATTTAAATCTTTATGTATTTTGTTGACATGATGTATATTAAGTTCATATTAGTAATTTACTGTAATAGTATTAGGGTTTTAATGTTGTACATTTATTTAAATGTATTTTATAGAACAGATGTAAAATATCAGTGTATTACCCATTTGCAGTTGCTTTATTTTTCATTTATCTGTTTACCTTTTGTACACGTACTTCTATATTTAATAAACTTTTATTTTAAAGATAAATAATAAATGTATTAAATTAGATAAATACCATTATTTAGCATCTCATTGCACTGGGAATTATTGTTTATAATTTTAAGTACCATATTATTTAATAGCATTTATGTTTCACAATTTGATTTTAATGACAAAAATGTTTGAGATCTAACAATATAAGTAGCCTTTAATGGTCTGTTGATAATGGCAGAGCATTTATTTATCATTTTAAAAGGTTAGTATGGTCAAGCAATTGTTTGGGGAGGCAGCTATTTACATTTACTTTGTGCATTAAGATTGGGATTTTTTTTTATAATCCTTATTGTGACTGGAAAAATATGGCCATGTTTTAATAAATTTTACTTTTGATATATATTTTTATTTAAAAAAAATAAATTAATATTTTTTTAAAAGTATTGTCTACTAAGATATGTTCTGTATTAGCTACAAAAATGGAAATGCTGTGCAGATAAGGGTAAAATATGATGCATCTGGTGTTATTTAAATTATGATATAAGTGTGGCTTTTGCTGTCAGGTGGGTCTTTATCCTCTGGAAAAGTAAAGTAGCTGATTTATTTTAAAGACTTTTTAAAAGATGTTTTAATTATAGTCTTATCACACTTAAACAAGGGTTAATTTTGTTTTTATTTAAATTAAAATGACGTAATATGGTTATTCGTTCAATTTCAGTTCACAATCATTTAGTGAAGTGCAACTTGAATTTTTTAATACAATCAATTTAAAATTGCTGAATTGATTTTACTTTTTACATCAAAAGTAAATATTGTTAAAGAAGAAAATGTTCTTTGTTTGGGTTTTACTTAAATTACTTTTTTTTTACATTAATTTTCAGTAAAACTAGTTCTTAAACTATAAGATATTCTAAATAAGATACTCTGTTTTTCTTTACATACATTTTTATTTGAAATTGTAGGCATTTTATATTTGTTAGTTTAAAAGTTTTCATTTTGTTATGTATTAAGAGTTCGATTTATTTTTATTGTTAAGAAAATCATTACTTTTTTTTTCAACTCACTACATCATCAACTGATGATGTAGCATAATATAATAGTAGACATAACTGATTTTATTTGCTTTTATATTTCGATCTAGGGTAGCAGTTTAGTAAAACTTTTGTACCTAACCTTTGTACCTTTTGTTTGTGTCATTTTGCACTTGCAGATGTTTGTTTGCATCCTGATCAACCCTGTTTATCTGAATCAAATGGGAGCATTTTGATCGGTGTGTCTGATAATTGACTAGTATAAGAATTTTTTATACTGCTCTGTGTGAAAATATTGTGAGAACATTTATATTAATTTTACTGTTAATAAATATCTTTGTTAGATATTAACGAACTGGATGGGAATGAAGCTTAAAAATGAAAAATTAGTTTTAAACTTAATATCCTGCATATCATGCTGGTATTTATCTTAGGATATTACAGAAAGAAATGTGTGGTGTAATGTTATTGATGAAGGCTTTAAAAAATTCATTAGTTTGGATAGATGCACAACAAAAGTATTAGAATAAAAGAGAAAAAAGTATATCACTTACTGTGTTTGTACAGAGGAGGTTATTACCTCCTTTAATAAAAGTCCTTAAAGTTATTACCATTAATTTAATTTCTACTTGTCAGATTAATTCTAAAATTAATTTGCTGTACTGTATGTCTGCATCATTTATCATGCCGTATAATAATAGTATTTATCAGTTTATTATTAATCACTAACTGCATAATAAAAATTCATATAGAAACTCTGTAATAAAATGTTTGTTTTATTAAAAATGTAAACTATGATTATGAAACATTATTTAAATACAGCGCTGTATAATTTAAAGTATGTAAGGTTTTTTCTTTTAAAAATTGTCAATCCAGATAAACGGAGTTCTTATGCGTTGAAAAATTTTTTTTTAAACATCAGCTACATGATGCTATTAGAAATAAGATGATACTACTCTTGCTGCTTTAAGTAGCTGTTGTTGAAGAAATAGCCCACTAGTGATAATTAACACTACCAGAACAGAATAAGTTTGACATTACTAGTGCTATTGCCCATTACAGTTATGTAAGCAAACAGCTTATCTTGTAATATGCTTGCACCTATAAGACTAGTAGAATAGCGAGCAGTCTTATTTTTGTTACAAAAAATCCAAAATGCTCTGAGACACTGCATTTGATGACTGTTTGAGTAGAGAACAATGTACCTCTGAAAACTGAACCTTCACCTGTACTTTCTTGTTCTTTACATTTTCATTATTGTGTTAAATTATTTTACAAATCATATGCTCAACACTTTTCTTGATTGTTCCACCTAATTTATAATCAAGAAATGTTATGATGTACCAACTATGCTGTACATTGTATTACTATGTATTACAAGAAGTGCATTGGTGTTCTTGTTACATTGACTGAAGACCTGTTCTCGGTCTTTTAAAAGAAAGCCTCATTCATCCTCTTCTGTGTGTTGTTAGGTTCTTGTCTAGTTCAGTCACATTCTTTGGTAACTCATATATTACTGTATTAAAAAGGAAGGGTGAAAGATTATCTCCTTATTTCACACTTTTGTTTATCGCTAAATGTTCAATTTTCATTTGATTTGGTCTAGCTTACTTAGATGCTTAAGGGGCAACTTATTAAGGTGATAAGTTTTTCTGGAGTTCAGAATTTTGCTATTTTTCAAAATTCCTGTGATTAACTTATCTTAGGCCTTCTGGAGGTCGAAGTACACAAAATGACAATCTTTGTTGTACTTAAATACTTTCCCACCACTTTTTAGAATGAATATCTACTCTACTATAGATCTACCTTTCAGAAATTTTGCCTGATCGCAATCGATCATTTTCACATATGTTTCTGTTTATGAAATACTTTTAACAATACATTGTAAATCGTGTCCAGCAATAAAATTTGTCTGTAGTTAAAGCAGCCCTCTTTTGTCATTTTTTTTTTATATAAGGAATTATCAATGCCTCTTCCATTTCTCTTAACTCCTCCTATTAACTTCTCCACAACCAATTTATGCATTTTCTTTGCCTGATATTCACCACCATTATTAATTATATGTTACTTCCAATCACATTCTCTTCAGAGATCTTATGGATTCTGTCTTTTATTCCTTTCATAGTTTTCTTCCGTTGTAGAAGCAGGATTAAGTGTTATATGTTGTAAAAGGTGTTCTCCATTAACTCTGCATATAAATTTGTAGTTTGATGAGTCATTAGAGAAATTCCTCTACATTTTCAGATTTCCCATTTTCTCTGTTATTCTCCTTTGCTTTTAATGCTACGTTTTCTTCAGATTTGAAAACCCTAAAAAAGAATTTCACTATCTTTTAGAATTCTGTTTATTATATAGTTTTCTGCTTTTAAGTTATAGTTTATATAACTTAATGTTATAGTTTTCTGTTTTTTCTTGAACATTATCTCTCTTCCTTCGAAATAAGTTTCTTGTTTTTTTATTCACTCTTGCATATTCTTTCTTGTCTCTAGTTGCTTCATAACCATTTCTTCTTAGTCTTCCTTTTTTCCTCCACCTTCTTAACCTCTCTAAAAACCATGGATCATCTCTTTTTTTAATAAACATTGTAAAATATTATTTATCATTATTCCTAACGTGTATGTTGCAGTCTGTTCAACTAGTGACGATTTCCCCCTGTGGCTCGATATGATGTTGATGTGTATGACATGTAAATGAAAACCTTTTTAAATTAATATCAGTTTTTCTATGTATATTCTAACAGTTATTTAATATTGTTAGAGAAGTCAATATCATTGTGAAAAGAAAGGCTTAATATCTTCAGGTTTCCAGCATTTCCAATTTATCAGACCTACACAATTATCTTTTGAGATGTAATTCTAAAATCACCAGTATCCTCTCTCCAGATCACTTGAATCCCAATAATTTCTTAATATAAAAACCAGATATTTTATTAAATCTTTCTTCTGACATTCCGTGTAGTTATTTTTTCTTCCTCCTCTGCCACAGCATAGATATGTATTATTGAAGCATTTTTTAACATTTATCTTAGCTTTACAGTATATTTTCTCATTTAAGGCTGAAAAGCCTATCACAGCATTCAGTAATCTTATTGCTTATTGTGAAGTTGACTCTCATAATTTTTCCATATATGACAATTTTCTCTCTTATATCACATCACATCATCAAGTTTTTTTTATAGTTTCAATTTACAGTAGATAACTTACTGCGTTCACCAACTTCTAAAGATTCCAAGACCTGAATCTCATGTTTCATTGTTATACTGTTGTTCTCTGAAATATTGGTACACTATGATTAGTCATCTTTTAGTAGCATAAACATGATGCATGGTGCGTTGGGTTGTAATCGTCGCCACTCCAAGCTCACTGTTACTTGGCGGCAACTGAATGTGATAACACTATTGTTGTGTGCTGCAAAATTTAAATTATTTCCAACCAGTTCTTGTTCTAATAATGCTACTGTTAATTATTTTATTTGATAGTTGTCTGTTATAAGTGCAATTTCTTTTTTTCCAATTTTTTTTTTAGTTTCTTAGATTTGTGTGTTTCACACATTTTTGGTGAACTTTCTTACTGAAATAAATTTTGAGAGTATATTTACTACTAATCATCACATCACATAGTTATTTAAGGTGGCCAGCCTACTTTTGTAGCACAAGGTATATTGTCAAATGGAACAGCATCCCTTTCAGCTGTTACTGCATGAATTTGTTGAAGTGAGTCTTATTATGATAATGCACAATTTCCCACCATTTTTATAGCATGATTTGCCTAATTCTATAACTTTTTCATTGTATTTATTTATGCACCTGTCAGGAGAGACAAAATAGTAATTGTAGTTCACTTTAAAGTGGCAAAACACCTGATCTCAGATGTTTGGTACATATGCCAAGACTTTCGTATAATTGGTTGAACTCTTTTCTGGGTAATAGTGATGTGGAGCATCAGAAAAGATCTATCATATACTTGTAAAAGAAAAGATTTACTATTTTCTTGACATATCCCCTGAAAATCCACTATTGTGGATTACATGACCACATAATTCTTATGTTTAAAAAGAGAATTTCATTAGTTTCTGTAATTTGTCCAGGGCCACCTGTTTTGTCTGCGTTCATTTTTGTATGCAGTGCAGACTTTACAGCATTTTTAAATCAACACATAATTATTCCAGTCAATCATTGGTTCTTCTGACATATCTGATAATACTCACAACATCTATGGTAATTAGGTTGTGACAACACATAAAATAAATACTTCTTGGAATTTGTAAGCAGATTCCTGACATGCATGCTTTTGAATGACATAAGTTATATACAGAAGCATATCATGTATGCTTCTATAATGCATGTATTAGTATAGTAATATAATATATTTTTATTAAAATAGTACAGCACCTTTTTTGATACCAAAACTCAGTTAAAAATATATGTTATCGTTCAATCTTATGATGAACTTACTAAACACAGTTAGATGGTTCACTTTCAGTATTATAAGTTGTAGCTTTACAAAAACTTTCTTATAACTTTAATGCTGATTTAAAGAATTTTGAAAACGTACAATTTAAACCGTTATTTTTTTTGCTCTAGAATTTGGTGTCAAATTAATAAATGTTGATTAACTTTTCTCCCAATAAATTTAATGTTTAGAAAAGTATTTATTTAAGTATTTTAATATTTAACTTCCTGTACTGTCTCCTGTTGACAAAGGACTTTTATTTCAAAGATAGTCTCCCTTGTGATTGCCAAATGCAGCTCTTAATAAATAGTATCAAATTGAGTGGAAAGCAATGGAAAATATTACCCATCATCATTATTTTTAGCAGATTAAGACATTAAGTTAGCAATAATAGTGAGTGGTCATAAATCAAGAGTCTATTTTAGATGATTAAACATTTCGCAAATAACATTTCCATTTTCACCAGATTAATATTTACAGAGACTTGTTTGATCTAAAAGCTGCCAGTTGCAGCAGAAGTGGCTTGATATTATTATTTAATAAATAGACTAGATATCTTATCATCACTCATTTGACTTCTGATATAATTTTTTATTTGAACTATAACTAATACCAGATTGCCTGAATATTTTTGATACCTTAAGTGGTCATCACCATCAATTTGACATGTGTTACACAGTTATTACTGTTTCTCAATTTATTAAAACAAAATTTGCTGGATATAATTATCTTGTAAATTCTGTTGCATGCATTTTTCATTTTCTAGATGTGTTTATTTGGTTCTTGATTCTAAATAATTCAGTAACTCTTAATTTTTGTTTGGTTTTCGCAATTTATTAGTAAAATTATCACCTCCATTTTCAAAACAAATTTTTTTCCACTATCAGGAATCTCTTCTTAATCTATTACTTCAGCTGTAAAAAGCTTGCTATATTATTTCTTCCTTTATTAATAGTTGGGTGTAAAATTAGAAATGACAATGAATTTGGATAGATGTTGGCCTCCTAGTTAAGTATATTTTTATTCATAAATTCTAATCATGTCTTAAAATTGTGAAGACATTATAAATTGAACATTGCCTGTTGACATTGGGAATGAAAAAAATTCTTTACTGGAAAGTAGAGAGTTTGAGAAATAGCAAGAAAAGGTAAAAATTCTCAAAAACACTTTGTGAAGGAAGTGTATCACTTTGTCAGTTGTTTTCACATGTGGGGAATTCAATTCATCTGTGCTCTATTTTGAAGTGTTAAAAGTCTCCGATTATAATAAAATCACTGTCTAATTTATTTTTGTATGAAAAAGTAAATGTTTAAAAGTCATAAACTGTGCTGAGATAGTGGAACTACATTATTTCCTCCCCATCTTTTAAGATTATCTACTTAATCTGTCATTTTATTTCCATTCGAAATCAAGTGATTGCCATATTTGAAAAATTTTTCAAATATGATTCTCTTAGATGTTCAGAGAATTTTGCTTTAAAAGATCTATCAGTTTTAACTATATTTATGGTTTCATAGCCTGTGTATTTAATTTTGTATGCTGCTTAAGTTAAATATGTCAAAAATATAATTATTGTGATAATTAAAGAATTTTTTTGAAATATTATTTACAGGTTTATATGCAATTATATATTGTTCTTTATTATAAACATTCACTATTTTATTTGTGTTTTTGTATATATAATTGTATAAAATATATTTTCTTTCAACTTTTACAACCATTCACTGGAATAAGGGTAGTGTTTTTGTTATTATATTTCTTCTTTAGATATCCTCCTTTATCAATATAATATTTATCGATATAATTTACTTGTTATCAATATAATATTTATTGTAGCAATTCTGTAGCTATATTTCCTATGTATTACAGTTCATTATTTAATACCACCTCATTGTTATGTGAATAAATAACAGCTCTATGTAACATACCATAGCAAGTGTTTCTCTTATGTGAAAATGGGTTATTTGAATTTTTATGAATGGTTATATTATTGTTGGAAGGTTTTATGTTTATTTCTAAAAAATGTGTGGTCCTGTCATTGTCCGTTTCCATAGTAAATTTAAGTTTATTATTAAATAAATTTAGTTTGGTTAATATTATTTGATGTTCCAATATTTTGTCAGAGTCAAATATTACAAGTATGTCATCCACTTATCTCACCCATTAAAGAATATTATGAGTGTGTAATATACCGTGTATAATGATCCTCTCAAAATTCTGTAGATAAATCTCTGACAATGAAAGAAAGTGGCATACCCATAGGTAAACAATCCTCTTGTGAATAACATTTATTATTGAACTCAAAGTAGTTCTGCTGCCATATATTCCTAATGACAATGGTTATTGTATAAACAAACTCTTCTGTTTCATTTTCCAACAATTTATTTTTTTTTATATCTATTGTTTCTCTAATTGGTATGCTTGGAGACATTTTAGTTATGT
Source organism: Lycorma delicatula (assembly GCF_047948215.1). Lineage (NCBI taxonomy): Eukaryota > Metazoa > Arthropoda > Insecta > Hemiptera > Fulgoridae > Lycorma > Lycorma delicatula. The sequence goes on from NC_134458.1 coordinate 40,442,871, forward strand.
AATAAGAGACTATCTTGTATTTTCCTTAATATTCAGTCTGTCTAAGTTTTCAATTAATTCATATCCATTATTTATATTGTACTTATATGGTAAATTTAATTTTAATCTAAGTATTTTGTCTACTATTTTTGAAATGAAATATGCAGAAGTAGTTTTCAAGTCATCAATGGTCTAAATGGTGTGTCTGGTTTATGTATTTTTGGTAAACCAGATAATGCAGGAGCTTTTGGACAGAATGGATAAATTCTGCTGTGGTTTGTTAATTTTTTGTTATAGTTGAACAATTCCTATACCTGTTTATTAATGTTTTTACAATTTTTAAGTATTTATTCATAGGGTCTTTCATTTCCCTGAATCCATTTTCTTTTATGTAATTATTAATTTTGTATATATAAGTAACTTTATACATTATTATTATTATACTGATGTATCAGTTTTATCCGACTTTATAATTACGGCATTAAATTCTAGCAACTTTTGTTTCAATTTAATTATATTTTTATATTAATAAAATCCTGGTTTTTATTTAATTGTTTATGCTTCTTGTTCAATAGATTATTAATATTATGTATTATATCATTTCTAGTTATCTTCTTTCCGTTATAATCATTAATATAATGCAAATTCATTTCTGTATTTACTATAATATTTTTTTATAATTTGGTTTCATCATATGAATGAATATTATATTTGAAAATATTACAAATTACTTTATTATCTTCATGATTAAATTGGATGTTAGTCATGTTTATATATTTTTCATTATTATTATCTACTTCATTTAATTTATCACGATTCATATTATTTATCCCAGAAAATTTATTACTCAATAAATTATCGATTTTCCTATTATGTATATGTTGAATTATTCATTTTAAACTTTCTAATTTAACTTTTATTTGACTCTGGATTTAATTAAAAATTAATAAACCAAATTGATTTACTAGACTTTAGTGCATATTATATATTTCCAAATTTATTTTGTGTTTTTTATAGTATGCACTTTTTATTTCTAATCTAATTATATATTTTTGAGCATATTGTGTTGATTTCTCTATTTTAAAATTGTTGTATGTATTTCTGTATTTTAATATGGCGTATTTTGGAGTAATATTATTTTTTAAACAAATTTGGTTGAAAGTTATGCATAACATAATCCTATTCAATTTGATCTGTAAATTATAGTATTTATAAACAACTGCTGCCTGGTTTGGCTGTAGTGTTAATTTTTTAAACATGTTGTCTTGTGTTGAATTATAATTAGTATTTATAAATCACTAAATACACACATATAAAGCAAGACTGATCATCTTACCTTCAAACTAATATTTTAACTGTTGATTAATAGTTTTAATCGGTCATGACTTGATTGGCGAAGTAGCGTAATGCTAATGATAATTGTGGTATTTTAATAATTGATTATGAATTTGTAGGATTTGAAAAGGCCTTATTAGATTGAAGGTAAGATCATTCTTGCTTTATATGTGTGTATCTGGTGGTTCATAAATACTAATTATAATTCAATACACAGGACATGTTTAAAAAATTAATACACACACATACACACTAACATTCAATGAAGTATAGTAATTAAAATAATGTAATCAGCGATATTGAGTCATGTAGTCAACAAAAATAATGAGCGTTTCAGATATTCATTTTCATAATTTTATTCCAAAAAAAGTAGGCATAATTTACTGCCCTCCTAAATATATATTTCCTTCCTTGCATTTTTGCAATAGATAAGGTCCTTCCACGTAAGAATTTTTGGTTTACTGACAGCATTTTCAGTTATAAATAATTCTGCCAGAACTAACTAATATGGAGAAACCACTATTAAGTATAGACATACTTACTATCTATTATTCAAATAGACTGTCTTTATTGTTACGTAATGAGCAAAGTTTGAGTTGCATTTAAATATATTGTCTTACAAAATCATTTTACTAAGTTAAATCCTCAGTTGTAAAAATAAAATTTTTGTATTCATTTAACCCTGGTTAAACAGTCAATTGCTAACTACCAGTTAGCGTATAATTAAATTGTATTTAAATATAAGTATGTAGTTATACAAGATGTAACAACATTTTATTGTATTTTAAACAATTGCAGTTAATCCATTAATATCTGGGACTATCTCAGTAACTAACCAAAGTCTCAGCTATGCCTTACTGTCTTTCAAGCTCTTCCACTTTTTATAAATAACTTTTTTTTGTCTAATATTTCTATGAGAATTTTTGGATATCTATGAACAGGCAGATTTTTGCATCTTACTAGTAACTTTTTATCTCTGTAGTTATGTGGTTTTAGAGAATGCTTGAGTATAGAAAGCGTACCGGTTTCAAGGCATCGGTGTACTCCTTGGAAGGCTATACACCTCTTTTTTTTTAAACACTTAAAAAGAACTTTTATATCACTTTGTACATTTTGCCTTCCCGCGGGCTCTAGCAAATTATTGTCTTGAGAGAGCATTAAAAAAGTTTAATTTTGAATGAAATTGTATCTTTAAAGATAAATTATCAAATGAATTTGATGCTAACGTCATTTGTGTTTTTCCTGAAAGCACTAAGCCCTTGATAACATAAAAATTAGGTTTAACTCTAAGAATTTATAATTATCTGTGATATCCTTATTATCAAACTTCCATTCTTCATGACTCGGCCTGCTAACATTCCTGAATACAACGTTTTCTAAATTAACTTCAAATTTCATTTTAAACAGTATTCTTCCAACCCCTCATATATCTTATTGACTGTATCAGATGCTGATAGGACTATACCGTAGGCATAGAATGACAGCTTTATTTTTACATTTCTTGTTTTAACTCCACCTTTCAGATTGACTTCAGTGTCATTAATATAGGGTGTAAATAATATTGAACTTAGTATACAACTGTGTTTTAATCCGATGCAAGTCTCAAATGAACTAGACAATTTTTCATGGCTCTATACACACAAAATAACAGTATAGAAATTTCATAAGGTCTTTGTAATTTTAGAAGATACTCCTGTTTCAAACAATTTATAAAAAGTATCAAAAATTTTTTAAATCCCACTTGAACTTCTGTTAATATAACGTCACCATAATGTGTCAGTCAGTCTTTCCAGGAGCAAACTGATGAATAATAATTTTTTTACCGCATTGCAAAATGATATTTCTGTATAATTTGTTACCTCACTTTTTTTTGTATTTTTATTTTGCAATTTTGGATATGCATTTTTTTAAACAAACTAGTATAGAACCAGGTTCATAGAAACAATTAGAATCAAAACTGTGCCTACTTAAAACTCATTTGAAACCTATTTTCTTCTGGTGCTTTCCTCTGTGTAAATTTCTGAAGGATTCTGTGCAGATTAGCTAAGAAAATGTAATTGCAGTAATAGCAATGATTTTTTTCTGTTCGTTATTACACTGCAGTAAATACTATTACTACATTTGAAATCTTGTGAAGAGAAGTGCATTAATAAAAGAGATCAGTTGCCATTTAATCAGACATTTTTTATAAACTCATTTATTTTATACGTACTAGACAAAAATGTGGAGCAGAGATATATTTAAGATTACGGTGTAATATAAATAATACAATAGAACAGACAAGTTAACATTCAAACAGAAATTGGTTACAGTTTCTTATTTTTTTATTCATAATAAAATAATATAAGATTCAAGTACTAGACACAATTAAATATCTGGTCATAAAGTTAACTTCAGTTGATTAAATTTGTCAAAACTAAAGTTACTTACAAGCTACTAAAGACATTTTAAAAGCACATAAAACTACAAGCGAGTTCATTTAACAGTATTGTCAATTAATAGCTTCCATATAAGTTATATTTACCTTTAAATATAGTTAATTAAAGCTGATTTATAAGAATAGAAGTAGAAAATATATAAATTTATAAATAAAGATTAAACAGAAAAATATAAAGCTTATTTATAAATGAAATTATAATTCAAAGTACCAATGTTATTACATACACTGATAACTAACTATATTGTTCTATAGATTGTAGAAGTGCACCTCGCAGGGAAGAATCTGGTAGGAATTCATTGATACTGGTCGTATGTTCCCTTGAAAGGTGTACTAAATTAGTTTTGTAGGTGTATTCATAACACTTTTTTAACTTGGGGTAAAGTTTATTAAATAGTTTGAAGCCTGGATAATTTATTTTTCCTTTTTTTTTTAAAAATGTAACTTATGACTGAAAAATGAAGATTTTTCCTTTCTCTTGTGTCATAGTTATGCACAGTAGAGTTTGCTTTAAGGTGAAGTTTGTTTTTTAACATGTTCCGTGGATAGATGCAAGGAAGGGTTAAAGTAACAGATTCTTAACAGCACCTTTATATCACCAAATTTAACCTGATATTACAAAGTATAAGTCTGAAGTACAAAAACTGTTAGGAAGTGCTGTCCTATGATTCTGTGCCATAAACTAAGTGTTTATTCTCTATTCCTTATCTGTACATTGCAATCTATTCAACTTGTGAACAGTAAGCAACCCTATGACCCAGTGAGATGAGTATGATGTACGAGGTGCGACAATAAAGTAATGAGACTGATATGAAAAAAAAAGTTGCTTACCGTTTTAGTCATGTTTAGTGTTGTCTCCTTCAAAGTAGTTCCCCTCTGATTGCACACAGTTATTCCAGCGCTTCTGCCATTGATGGTAACATTTCTGGAACTCATCTTCTGTAATATCCTCTAAGACCCTTGTCAGCTTTTTGGACATCTTGTGTTGTTTGAAAATGGTGTCCCTTGACTGCCATTTTGACTCTTGGAAATAGAAAAAAAGTCGCACGGAGCGATATCTGGTGAATAAGGTGCCTGTGGTAATACTGAAATTTATTTTGAGGTTAAAAATTGCTGTACTGACAGCAGTATGGGATGGCGCATTATCATGATGCAGAAGCCAATTATCAGCAATGTTGGCACGGACACGAAGAACTCGTTTACGAAGTCTTTCTAAAATTTCTTTGTAGAAATATTGGTTAACTGTTTGTCCAGGAGGCACCCACTCTTTATGAACAATTCCCTTGGAATCGAAGAAGCACACAAGCATGCATTTCACTTTTGACTTTGGCATGCGAGCTTTTTTTGGTCTGGGTGATCCCTAACTTTGGCGTTTTGTCTCTGGATCGTATTGAAAAAACCAACCTTCATCAGTAGTGATAACACGGCTCAACAAATCTGGATTGATTTCCGTTTGCTCTAACAGATCGGCTGTCACATTTTTCTGTGTTTCTCGCTGTTGTGTGGATTTTTGGGGACCATTTTTGCACAAATCTTTCTCATACCAAGATCTTCAGTTAATATTAGATGAACCGTTTCTCGATTGATGTTGAGTTCTTCTGCAATCATTTTCACGGATAATCTTCGATCAGATCGTACGATTTCACGCACCGTGGTCAAGTTGACATCTGTCCGTGAGGTTGATGGTCGTCCACTGCGGTCTTCATCTTCAACATTCGTTCTGCCTTCACTAAAAATTTTATGCCACCGAAATACTTGAGCTCTTGACATAACCTCCTCTCCAAAAGCCTACTGAAGCTTACCATAAGTTGTCGTCACATTTTCACCAAATTTAACGCAAAAAGAAATGGCATACCGTTGCGCAATATTTTGCGGTTTCATATCTGTGACGAGAGAAGACACAAACACGTGTTCACTTATTACAGCACAACTCATGACCGAGCAGTTGCATAAATGTTCTGCTTGGACTAGAAGTAGCCTATAGACCAAGGTCAAAGATGGTGTGCCTACGCAAACTGCAGGGTTGCTACATCTTACAAAGAAAAATCAGTCTTATTACTTTATTGTCCCACCTTGTATATGACATGTAAATGAAATGCGGTGAAGTCTTGTACAGACTCAGGCCAACCATTCCTAAGATGTGTGGTTAATTACTAATTCTCCAAAGTACACTGATATTAACTTTTTATTTTCAAATCCATATAATAGGAAGTACCGCTAAAATACTGGTACTATTACTGGGATAGTAATCCTAGTACCTTTACTAGATTTTGAACCTCTGAACTGACTTGGAAAATTAGCTGTTAGTCAGCTGATATAAGCAATGTTTGAAAAAATTGTATACAATTTTGTATGATTGAAAGTAATGATTTGGCAGTAATGATGGATATACTGAAAAATATTTCTAATAACCAAGAGAATTTTACTTATGTATATGATGACTCAAAACATGATTCTAATTTGACAGCATTTGCTAGAGAGCCATTTGCAACTACATCATCTCAGATGTAAAATAGGTTTGTGACTGAAATTTATCATTTCCTTCTTAGCAGCATTTATGAAAAGGGATGAGTTATTTAAGTACTGTACTGTTGCATTTGAAAACAATTTTATGTCGAGCTTGATTCAGTCTATATTTGTTGGTTGATAACTAAGTTATATAATCAGCATTAAAATGGGATTCACATACTTTTTAATACAGTATCCTGATATCATTAATGCATTAAGTGAACAGAAACAGGTAAACAATGGGACTCTGTGAGATCCCTATTTCAAGTTATTGCTTACTCATTTCAAGTAATTGTTTTGTTGAGAGAGCACTTCATGTTATTGAGGTACTAATATACCAATGATATTAATATCTGTCATGTATGACTTTCTGAAGTCATGTATTATGCCTCTTACATCTAGACACATTGCCTTATTTAATAGCTTTTTAAAAGACAGTTGAGTGTATTTTGCAAAATTCTACATATTAATCTATTTCTGCAGCGTTTTTAAAATATTTTATTACTGCTGGTATATACTCATGATCTCTGATTAGAACTGAGTATTATTCCCATTATCCTTTCTCCTCCACTTTTCACTTTGTGAATAATGTCCAGTACTTAGCATGTCAGAGATAATACTTTTATAGTTACATCTATGGTAAAATACTTTCTGTGTAACTGAACATTATGAATTATAACATTCTGGAATCTGATTTTCTTGTTCCACTGACAGCAAGTTAATTGTATTTGCATAATTTTTTAATTATCGTTGATTTTTCACGTAACCATCAGTTTCTTACCGATTGGTTGTCTACCTCCACGAATCGGTCTCAGTGAAGAAACTGATTATATGCATGATCTTTCTTTGGTATGAGCATCTTGGACACCTTATAAATCTACAGAAAACAGTTCATATTAACTAATTTATGAAAAATATTAAGTGCAGTATAATCAGACATTTTTTTTATTTTGAAAGCATAGCACAATTAAAAGTAACTTTATAAGATTTTAATTTAAATGAACACATTGTTTTGAAAGGAATGGTATCTCACTTCTTTTTTTTTGTTATGCCATTAAATCAGAATGTGTCGCTGTTTTACTTTAGTAATAAAATAAAAATCGTAGACTTAACCAATCAAGTGCAATTTTCATGTAATGTGAGTGGCATTTAATGACACCTAATTAATATATGGTATGTGTTAATATGCTATATCAGATTTGTATTTTTTAAATTGATATTAATCATTTTGGTTGAAGCCAGTCTCTTTTTCCATATATTAAGTTTATATAAAAAATAGTGTATCCACTTATCTTATTTACTCTATTGTGAGTATTGACTATCCAAGCGCTTTCGGATTATTCCTCCATCATCAGGGATTATTGATTAATTATGAATTTTATAGCTGTGCATATAAATGAGAATTAAAATGAAAATAAAATTTAAAATTATTATGTTCATAACAGTTGATTGTCAATAGTTAAAATAAGTCAACTTTAAAAGAAAAACATCTTGTCAAACTGTTAGATTAGATAACAGTTGTAAACATCTTACTGACTAGACGTTTTTCTTTTAACATAAACATTTGCTGTTTTGTTTTATCCTTATGGAATCACATTACGTTTATTAATTAAAGGATCTGTTCAGTTTATTATCTAGTATAAAATAATCTGTGTCCAGAGTCTTGAGGTTTCTGATAACACGTTACTGTTGTGGATTTTCTAATTCTTAATTCTGGTGTCTAGTACAATTTTAGTAAATTGCACCTTACATGTTATTGCATTTAGTATGTTAAACAATGACTGTATTGATACAGTGTTAATATAAATTAAGGAATTTTACTATTTGGTTCAGTTAATGGAAACAAGACTAATATAAAAGATAGTATCAGTGAGGTCTACTTCAATTATTGAGATCACTGGGTCAAGTTTCCCTGTTATTATTGATAGAATGTAATTTTAGTGAATATTTAAGATACTTAACATCTTATACTTAAATTTTTTGGGTACAGATATTAGTTGTGATTGAAACCATTCACTTTTTTCTGTCTGTTTTAAGTTTTTTAAGAATATTATTTACTTTTTGTTTCATTCCTCTTGTGCTGCATTTCACTTATTAATTAAGGAATCTGTACGATTTATTGTATCGTTCTAATCATTTTATTTGTTGTGGTAGATATTACTGATATCATTTTTTTATCATCATCTTTTTTAACCTCATCATTTTTTTTAACCTCTGGGACCACCATTAGGTATTGCTTCAGAGGATGAGGTGAATGACAAGTAGCGTGTGAAAATGCCATGCTTGACCGGGATTTGAACCCGGGACCTCTGGATGAAAGGCCGAGACACTACCACTCGCGCCACGTAGGCCAGTTGATAATGTCATCTAACCTGTTGTAAAATAATTATGTGAGTTCTTTTTAAAGTTTGTATTTCTTTGGTGTTTTCTGAGTATCTATGTACTATTTGTGACTTTATGATGTATTTAGATTTATCTTGGGCGATTGATAATGGTTTGATATACCCTAAATTTCTTTCTGGATTTAATAATTGAGATTAATGAATTCTTTATTTACTCTATTTTAGAATTTTCCTTCATGCAGCTATAACAGTTAGTTGTTTGATGATGCTCTTCTTCATCTTTCAACTGCAGTTGTGTTGCTTTCATGTCTGTTTCACTTGACTTTGAATTATTAAAATAAAATAAAATGACTGAATTTATATCTCTTACTGTGTTCACAGCTTGCTTTCATTAGAATATAGAATTGGTGATGTAAATGAACATGAAGAAATTTTCACTTTTAGTCTGTTATGATATGGATATCACATATATATTTATTTTGAAGTTCAGAAAACCGTAATTTTTTTAACTTATGTTTCAAAATTATTAGTTAGTTTTGGAATATAAATCATAATCTATCTTGCTTGTACTAGTTCAGCCAGCTGTTTTAAGTAGGTTAATAGTGAAAATTAACTTTGATTATTGTGACTTTTAATCAGAATCCATATTATCTGCTGTCACAAGGAATAAGTAACTTAACTTACCCTCTACATCCAAACAACATTTTTGATTATAAATTTTCATGTATGTGAAACTTGAACTGACTCATCAAATGTGATAATATTCAGGGTGTCATTCATAATGACACCATTATTAAAGTTTATGGATTCAAACAAAGAAATCTAGAAAAGGAAATGTAGGAGTTGCAGATAAGGAGCAAAATTCTTGAAAATGACTGAACAGATTTCAGATGTCAAATTAATATATCAGTTTTATAAATTTTGTGTAATTTAACTTGCATATATCATAATCTTCATGGTTGTAATACTTTTATTTATATTGAAGCCATGTTCGGTATACTCTGTCTTATGTGTAAGAATACCATATAAAGAAACATATTTTTTAAAACATTTTGTCATCTTAGTTGCTTAAATTCACACATGAAAATGATAAAAAACTGAACCTGATTTTCACTTTCCCAGCTATATCTCTATTGTGCTGCAGCAGCATAGATATAATGGGAAAGTACAGCAATTAGCCAAAATTTTGGATATTACAGTTTTTGCAAATATCAATGTTTCAAGACCTCCTTAGTCCAAAATACACAAAAAGGACATATTAATTTCTGGGAGAGTGTGTTTGTACATACATGTGTGTTAACCTCTTATTTTGGTTAATATCTCCTGACTGACTAATTAAAATATAAATCCACTATTAAATTAGGGGATTATGTATAGTTTTTGCTGTTTTTAATTTTTTACTTTTTGTGTAGTGGTTGTAGAATATTGAACTTAGTACGATAAAAGTACTTATTTAATTAATTAAATTTTCAAAGTTTTTCCTGAAGGCACAAATATTTGACTTTGTAAATCCCAGCTTTGGCCTGATTTTGAACCCCATCAAACAAGGGGTCATCATAGTACATGTATTTTTTTTTATTAAACTAAATCTTTTTTTAGCCTTATGACCTGTACTTAAAAAATCTGTTTTTTCAAATTTAATTTGTAAAACTGAAAATCCCACTTTATCTAGTATTAATGTACATGACTTAGGAACTTTTTTTTAAAAAATGGATTCCATGGGACCCAACTTCCCAGAAGAATTTAAAAAGTTTTTTGTATTTTTTGATATTTCACTTCTTTTTTTCAAGTTGTGGTTATTAAAAATGTTATATGACGTAGCCATCTAGCAAGAAGGTTTTTAGTGGTTATACTTTAAATAGAGTATAATTTTGGTGAAAAAAATGTCAGATTCAAACTTTTTTATTAAGAATTTTATTTTTTCTCAATTATACTTTAATATTCCATAATTTTTTAAGGAAAAAATATTTTTTGATGAAGCAGGTCAAATTGAACTCAAATTTTTTACTGCAATTTTGATCTTTTTTGCAGTTATATTTTAAATACTGTATAACTGTCATTAGTATTTATAAACTCCATGGTATATTTGAAATAGAGATTTGCCAAGGGCAAAGCCAGGAGAGTTATGCAACCTTTGTCAGCTTTTAATATTATTTTTTTGCCTTTTTGTGTCTTTTCCTTGTTAATCTGCTTCTTTATTTATTCATCATGCTTTGGTTTTATTTTGCGTAGATGGTAGGGACTCGATTGTAACCCATAATTTATGTCTAACAGATGATCCATCAGTTGTATTATAATATTTTTAGTTTAGGTACTGAAATTTAAGTTTATTATTATTTTTATTAAATTTTAAGACTCATTCTTTACTGAAAACAAATTTCTCTTTTATTTAGATCATAAAATTTCCTTGTGCATTCATCATGCCCATTTCATTTTCATATGTCATTTTATCTCTTTTGTATTGCTTTCTCACCATCTCCATTTCCTCATTTGAGGATAGAATCCTTGTATTTTTAAACAAATGTTTAATTTTTTTGTAAAGTTTTATTCAGAATAAAATTTTGAAATAGATCTTATTTACTAAGTAGCAGTACAAAAAATCTTTCATTGATTGTAGAATTGCTAGTGAAATAATGAATTAATATGCGATATAAAACTAGGTGGATCCATAACCACCCGTAGTACTTTATTTCCTTTCATAGATTGTGTTATTCTAATTGACTTTTTCCAGTGGTCGTGGTTTTTTTTGTTAGTCTGTAACTGTTACTTTTGAAACTTATATCAGTGATTAAACTGGTTTTGTATTCACTTTTTATAATAAATTTGTAAATTTTTATTTTGTTGATAGATAAAAGTGATGTAATAACAGTAACAGAATTATTATGATTATTAATCACTGCTTTTGCCTTTCATACTGTATTTCATCATTACTTCATTTTACAGCCTTTAACATCATTGTTTCTTGCCTTCTCTAGAATATGTGGTAGTTCCAGATGTTTTTTTGCTGTGTACTGACTTTTTTACCATCGTGTATTATCAGTTACCAGTCATATTTTTCTTAAGATTCTATTTAGTAAACTTAGGTTTTTTCCATATTTTTGCTAAGGGTTCAACTTTCTATTCTGTACAGCAACAGTAAGTCTATGTGACTGTTTTTTGCAACCTATTGGTTATCAGATATCAGGCTTGTACAGCCACTGCACAGGAAAAGTAATGATTGTGTTCGGAAAACTTCAGCAATTTTCTTTTTTGGTTGGTTAGTTTGAATCATTTATCTGTTGAAATAGTTTTCACTAAAACCTTTCATTTCATCAGCATCCGGGTTTGTGAAACTTTGGTCCAACTGCTTTTAAGATTCTCAGTTTAAAAACTGGAGCGAAAACATAACCATCCATAACTTGAAAGACAAATTTCAAAATAAAATAAATTAACATGGTTGAGGTAATGCCACTTATCATATGGAACCAAAATGGTCTAGAATCAGTAATGTGTAAGATGTATGTGGTAAAATTATTACATCCCTGAAACTTTGATATTATGGATCCAGAACAATTTCTGCAGATCCATTTTATCAAGCTGTACTGACAACCTGGAGTTGATGATAATATCATTAATTGACTTTCTTAAATGAGGATACTTCATAATTACTTTCAATTTAGTTAGTCAGTGGGCAGTACTACTGAACATCGAGGATGCTGCATTGGTTCTTCAGGTCCTGGAAACTGGATGAAGAACCTGGTTGTCAGACACAATCAGTGGTTGGGATGAAAGGATCAAGGGTAAAGAAAAGTGAGTTAGAGAAAAAGGATGATCACCCATTGAAGTAGTTTACCATTTTTTATTTTAATAATTTACAACTTTTCTTGTACAACGTAACTTGAATTTCTACCTGTGCATTATGACTGCTTCTCATTTTATATACTTGAGTATCAATAAACATAGAATCCAGATTAATATTTTCTCACCTTTTTTATTTTTATCATTCAGTTACATTTCTTAAATATAGTGTTCCTAATTATTCAGGTGTTTATCTTCATCATTGTCTTTATATTATCGTAAAGTTTGATTTTTCTTTGATACCTTATGAACTGATTTTCTCTGCCTCTTCTAGGAATATTTTGATGCAACTTTCTGATCCCCTTTTGACAGCTTCATTAACAGATACAAATTTTACCTACATCTATGTGTTTTGTTTAACATTTTCCTGATTATGAAATTGATCAGGCAAGACAAAATACAATCTCTTCATCTAACTCTTGTAGCAATGTTAAACTGCTGAAAGCCATTTTTTACTAAACTGATCTTTATCTAAAAACTGGAGCGAAAACATAACCATCCATAACTTGAAAGACAAATTTCAAAATAAAATAAATTAACATGGTTGAGGTAATGCCACTTATCATATGGAACCAAAATGGTCTAGAATCAGACAAAATATTTATTAAGATTGACTCTCATGCATACGAATTGCAACTAAAATATAGACTATTAAAAATATATTATTTTTTATGACCGCATAGGATCACTTTAGTCAGTCCATTATCCAAGTCTCTTTGATGGGACTGCTTGGGCCTTGCAGTCCTCCCCTTTTTTTATACATTTCAATCTTTGTGCCCTTTCTAGTGTTGAAAATGTTTGGGTTGTGAGTTTTTTCTTGAGAGTGTAAAGCAAGTGTTTTTGTTCCTGATTATCTTGTTTAATTTTATCTTAATTATATAAAAAAATAAATGAAAATCAACCTTACCAACAAATTTATATTAATCCTCTCTAGTACTTTTGGTCATTCGACCATCCTCAGGAAATAAATTTTTTTCTACTTAAAAAATCTCCTGAAGATGGTTGAATGACCAAAAGTAATAGGAGGATTAATATAAATCTGTTTTAAGGTTGATTTTCACTTCATTTTTTTATATAATTAATTTCACATACCAACAGTGCCACGTTTGAAAAATTTAACTTAATTTTATCTTATCTGTGGTGTCTTGTGGTCTAACGCCAATTTCCTTCATATCCTCTCTTATTTCCCTGATCCATCTGCATTCTGTCTTGGTGTTTTTCGAGTTGAGATTGTACTGTACTAGCTGTTTCAGAAGTCCTGAATCTTGCATCCTCATGTTGTGTCTAAAGAATTCTAGTCTCCTCTTACGCATGGTACCAGTGATGAGTTCAAACTCTTTGTACACGACTTTATTGGGCACATCCACCATTTCTTTCTGGGACTTTTTATTGATGCAGGTTCTTCCAATTCTTTTTTTTTTTTTGTAGTCTGTCTGTCTTTGACTGTTCATTCAGGTGGAAGAGTGTTTCTGCTGCATAAATGGCTTCTGGTTTTAGCTTTTATAACTGTGTTTAAAAATATATTGAGTATATTAAAGCCTGTAAAATTTATAATGGATAAATGAAACAAATGAAATTAAAAATGTATCTCTAAATTATACTTGTAATTTTTTTGCACAAATTTTTATTATGAAATGTTTAAGTATGATTAATTGCATGCTTAGTCTACTTAGAAGTGCCAGGTAAAAAATAAAAAAAATACGAGGGTAAGTCAATTATTATCTGTAGTGTAGTTATAAATTTTATTGCAATACAAATAGGAAACTTACATGTACATCATTTTTCAACATAGTCCCCTTGCATTTCAATGCACTTGGTCCACCATTGCACAAGTTTCCTGATGCCCTCATAAAAGAAGGTTTTCGGTTGAGCTGCGAGCCAGGAATGCACTGCTTCTTTCGCCGTTTCGTCTGAGCTAAATCGACGGCCTCTTAATGCCTCTTTGAGTGGACCAAACAAGTGGTAAGATCAGAAGGGACAAGATCAGGACTATACAGAAGATGAGCCAGTACTTCAAAGGAGTTTCTGGAGTGTTTCAGCAGTGTGGGCAGCAGTATGTGGACGGGCATGGTCGTGCAACAACACAACACCTTTCGACAGCAGTCCTTGGTGTTTCCTTCGAATTTCAGGCTTCAGCTTGGCACTAAGCATCTCACTGTAATGCACACTGTTTATTGTCGTGCCCCTTTCCTCATAATGTTCCAGTACTGGGTCTTGAACTTTTTTTGCAGGACGAATTTGGATGTTTCCATTCCATACACTGCCATTTACTCTTCGGCTCATAATGATGGATCCATGTTTCATCACCAGTGATGATTCTGTCTAAGAAGATGTCCTGTTCATTACCATAGTGATCCAAATGTTTTTGGCAGATGTCCAAGCGTGTTTGTTTATGCAACTGTCTAAGTAGTTTTGGGACTCATCTTGCACAGACTTTATGAAACCCAAGTCTGTTGTGAATGATTTTGTAGGCAGAACCGTGACTAATTTCCAGACAATTTGCCACTTCATCAATAGTTACTTGTCTGTCTAAGAAAACCATGTCACATGCACGCACAATGTTTTCCTCATTTGTGGTGGTAAATGGTCGTCTGGCACCTTCGTCGTGCGTAACACTTGTGCGACCATTTTTGAATTTTTCAATCCATTCGTAGACACTCTGTTGCGACAACACACTGTTCCCGTACTGTACCGAAAGTCTTTGATGAATTTCAGCCCCTGATACACCTTCCGACCACAAAAAACGAATCACTGAACGTTGCTCTTCTTTGGTACAAACAGAAAGCGGAGCAGCCATTGTTAACGGCGGGGCAGCGATAATGGAACTAACCTAGCAGCATCAAACCTGCACAGACATAACAATTAAACCACACATGTGTCATCTGTGCAACACAACAGTACTACCAACATAAACAAAAATTAACTAAATTGCGGATAATAATTGACTTACCCTCATATTTTAGTTCATTTTTGTTTAATAGATGTAATTTTTATTTTAGCAGGGTCGGTGAAAATGTATAATTTATGGGGAAGGGACCTTTATTGGGAAAATTTTTTTTGGGGTTAGGGGATCAAAGCTATAAAACAATGTAATATAATTTATGGAAGGCCTTTAAAAAGGTTTTTTAAAAACTCATTTTTCTCAAATATCTCTACCTAGTATGTGTTATATTGAAATCAAATATGCTGTGAAATTTTATAAACCTGTTGTCTATATATTTATTCAAAAGCACTTTTAACATCTACTATTATAAAGTAGGTATTGCTGATGAAACAGTACTAGACTTGTGTTTGATTTTCACTATATACTTCTTTTCATTGAATGTCTTTTAGGATTATATTTGGGGTGAGAAAGAATCTTGGATTGCTACTGTGGGTGTACCCATTATTTGTTAGAATTTTATTAATCATTCATCATTGTGAGGCTATGCTTCAGTTCTGTTTTCTGATATGAAATAACAGAGATTGTACTTGACAAATTGACAAGTACAGTCTCTTTTCTTGTGTGAAGTTTGCTAATTTCAAACTCATTTAGTTTCTTTTTTTGTATTGTTATGATTGACCAAGATATGGTGTGGGTTTTGAGATCTTGTTTCTCTGAGAGTTTAGCACTTATTTCAGTAAATAATTTTGTTAATCATGAAGCACTTGAAGTATTTAATCATACTGTCTTCTGAATGCTGCATATAGGTCTAGATAACATTTTTTATTTTTGAGGATATGGCAGTCTTTATTAGCTGCTGTTGTAAATTTCAAATATTGTTGGAACCACTGTTCTTTCATTGCTGATGTGTTTTTCGACTTGAAGAACATTATTAAAATATCTTTGAAGAGTACTAATTGTATGTTTCAATTTATGTTATGTTAGAGCCTCTAAATTCTCCCCTCTGTTGTTTTTTATTTTCACTTATTTTTTAAACATTTACTCTTGTATGTATTTAATCCATACTGTAACAATTATTAAGGCGTTTGTTGTTATGTTACACATCCTTTCTTATAAGTTGATATAATTTTCAGATATTTTTTATTTCATGAAAAGTTACTAATAATGTATTTCATTGAACAATTAGGCAAGAAAATTTCAGCAGTATCAGTTACTTTTTAATTTTAATGAGTGCATGTGGTACATAATGTACATACTTTTATTAATATTTTTAATTTAATTTTTTTACTGAATTTTTAAATCAGATATTTGATGCCTAAATATAACTTTTATCTTATTGGGTTAAAATTAATTACCAGTAGTGTATTAACTTATTTATTTCCATATATAATATTATGATTTCTTTGTTTTTATAGGACATGATTAAGTGAATAAATATTTGCTACATATTATATTTTTTTCTTTTAAAAAAATATTATTATTTGCTTGTTTTATCAACTAAAAATAAATTTTCACGTTTATTAAATTATGTTGAAATATTACTGCTTCATTAAAATGAAGTTTTTAGATAAAATCAGTTTTCATTTATACTATTATAACTAATGTTTGTTAAATACATTAGTCACAGTTAATTCTGGTGTAGTCCACAGCCTATTATTTACAGTATTATCTCTAGTCACTTTCTCTTCTTGTCATGATAACCACCTGTTCTCAGTTTCTTTTTAACCACTTATGATTATTCGGGATCTAAGCTAGAAATTATGTTGGTTTGGGAGAAACTTAAACCTTCACAGTTAGTTTTGAAGTGGATCTGATTCACAGAAGGATGAGATCTATAGGAAAAACCTAAAAATTAATGTTAGAATAGAACACTAAAACAGCATTTGGTTCCTCAGTAAGATGCTAAGCTGCACCTGATGGTTCCTGAATACTTAAAAATAGAAGGATATGAATTAAGACTTTGTGAACTGCTTTCCTGCAGATTACTGAAGAAGAGATTGCTAGGTGCTGTTCATGCTTTTGACATTTTTTAGCTGCTAAAAGCTAAAAAATGTATCAAATGTATGTATATACATTAGGGAGAGGAGTATGGCTGATTTTTCAACACAACATAAACACCATTACACAGTCTGTATTTTGTTTTAAGTGGATGAATCTGCTGCTTGGGTTGTCGGGTAATCAGCTAATTTGAATAAACAATGAATGTTTAATTATGAAAGTCTAATTATCAACTTATTTATTAAATAGCAAATGTTCAGGAATTCTGTTTGATGTTAAATCACAAAAAAAACAATTTTCTCTTTGAACTCAGAAACGGGCAAAACATTAAAATTTTTTAGTTAGAAAAATATTGACTTATTCACAAAAATATATTTCTAATGGTTTTATCATTTAATAATAATTACAATGACTTCTCATTTTATTTTTTTCACGGTACCATTTTGTAATTTTTTATTATTTAATGAATATCCTAAGATAAGAAAATAACCCAAAAAATGGTTTTGTTACTATACTGACCTGAAAACTGGACTGTAGAGTGGAACAAGAAGTAAAATATAAAAAGTTTAGGTGGGTATGGAAATTGTAAAATGTCTTTTCACTACATTGGAGTAATAAAAAAAGTAAAAGGACAGTAATGATGCACTTTCATTACCTTTCTCAGTTACTCTCCTTGGTACAAATTAACAGGAATCTTAGTGATTGTTGTCATCAATGACAATCTATCATTTCCAAGACATTATTCTTATAACATAATAATGACTAATGCTAAATTTCCATAAAACGTTTCTCTACTAGAAGATGTAATAAAACGATTTTTTTTAGCCATGATCCTATCTGTAGGTGAGAGGAAGTGACATACAATAATTTTGGGATTACCAAAGTTGGAAATTTAATTAAAAAAATAATGTAGTTTGACTTCATCTTGAACCTTACTTCAACTCTACATCAAGTTTTTATGTGTGTGTGTGTATCTATATATCCACTTATTAAGATTTATAACTGTTCTTTGGAAAATATATTTTCGAATTGCAAACAAAACTGTTGGTGAAATTGTTATGTTTGTAACTGTTGAACGGTTGTGATAATAATGTTTTTATCCATTCATCCCATCTATTTCTTTGAAGTGTACTAACACGGACTCAAAAAAAAACAACTGGTTACTCATCAAAATACTTGATCTAAATTACACAATAAACTTATTACAAATAACCACACATGAAAAATGTTTATATTTATTACCTAAATCATTATACAATCAAAGAACACAATACAGTCATGGTTACAATTAATGATTATGTATGTAACATGATTTATAATAATTTTAGTTTTTTCTTTACCTAAAATTTAAATGAAATGTGTAGAAAAAACAAAATTACGTTGTAACATATTGAATCGCTAACTAGTAATAATTAATAACAAGTTATTAATAATACAATATAATATTAATAAAAATTAATAATTAGTAACTATTGAAAATTATTCTTTATAATATTTATGTAATAATATTTTCTAAGGGCCAGATTTATTAGCTTGTAAAAGTTACTATTGGCTTGTGATGGTATCTATAATTATTGATTATTATTTTTTAACTAATGAAGAAATAAGCTTTATGGAATAGAATATTATCGTTTTCATGTAGACAAGTTTTACAGTATTTAAAAGGATCTAAAAATAAAAATTTTAATTTTATTGATGTTTAAGCATGAAACTCGTAAATTTTAATAAAATTGTGTATAAGTATCTAGTTCTACTTACCTAATAAAGGCAGATAAATACTGCCATCATGAAATTATTATTATTATTCCTTCATGTATTAACAGTTTTCTTAATAAAATTCATTCAAAAATTATTACTAGAAATTCTTGGGTTGATTCTAGTATTTTATAACTGTTGGCTAATCTGGATAAAATACTCATTAATCAAGCTCTAGATCTACCTGTTTGATAAACCTAATTTAATATAAAGAAATTGTGATATCAATTCAGTAATAAATAGTTTCCCTTTCTAATGTTCATTTATTAATATTTAAATGTAGAATGTCTTGTAGTAAGAGATTTTGAAGTAATGTTGTGGCCTGCAAATTAGAAAGTGAAGTTTTGGCAAAATCTTCTAAAGAAAAATTAATGCTGATATGCTGCACAATGTAGAAATTTTTGATAAGAAGGCTGAAATTGTAAATAAAGATTATACTACATACATAAATATTTAAAATAATTGAGTATCAGCTGAACATTCAAAGATCAGTAAAAAGATATCTGTTAGAGCAGATATTAGTGGTCATACTATTTTACCTCAGCAGTCTTTTATTCGGTTCTATACTGTTATACTTAAGTCAAATAGATAAAATAATTTAAATAACATGAAGTATTTGGTTGAACTCAGTAACAGGTTCACTTTACTTTTGAAATTGAATGAGACAGTGAAAATTTCTTGGGCAAGAATCACAGATTGTTTAAACTCAAAAACCCCACCAAAAATGGATTTTATATTAACAAAATATCTCATAAAAAACTATAAAAATAGAAGAAATTTTTTTGTTTCAAATTAATGTTTGCATCATTCGTGGTCTTCAGACTCTTCAAAAGTGTAGTTTGATTACTTATATGATTGTTTTCTGAAAAACTTAAAAATTGTTATTCTGTGAAAAGTTTTTTAACTTTCACATATAGTAATATGAAATCAATAGGTGCTTCTATTAAAAATTTATGTTAAAATCATAATCTTTATACTTAAAATCCAGTCATACCAACAATATTAGTGATATATAAACAGAATCTTGATTTCAAATATATACAAGTTAGTAATATCATTAATAAGTACTTTTTGTGAATATTATGAACTTTAACCAACAGTTATAATGTTTCTGCTGTAAATAATCACATACTCAATAAAAATAAGCATTCATATAAGATGGTTGCATTTGAAGAAGTAAGGGAAGGATTTTTTTTAGCAATTAGAGTGATCAGTTTATTGAAAACCAATCATGTAGAAGTATTCAGTGAAGAATTTACCTTTATAATCACAACATTATTAATCACCAAGATTGTAAGGTTTAGAATGTTGAAAATGATAATATAACCATAGTTGGCATTGAACAAATCTGTTCTGTTGCCAATGATATTTGTTTGAATATCAGCATTAGATCTTTAACACTTGATCATTCCAAGAACAAACATCTATTACAAATTAGTAATTACTTCTTGAGAATGCTGTGCTTTCCGGTTCTAATGATTTATACAGTCCTGAGTCTGTTAACATTTGTGATAATGAAGTCAGTGTACATGGAAATGGTAATTTTCAATTTAAAAAAAAAAAATGGAGTCAAAGGTATTGGGAAGTTTAAACCAGTTAGTAATAAGATTTTTTGAGATTCCAAAAAAAAAATATTGGCTCAAAAAATGTTATATATTTAGTCATAATATCAAGCATATACTATGGAGTAAAACTGATGAGTTGCTTTGCTCTCTGAAGGATATGAAAGCATCATATTTTTCAGGTCTTTGTTTCTAGAAAATTGGCTTCCATAATCATAAAAAAAGTGTTTTAACAGTACAATTATCGGGAAAAATTCAATAAATGCTAAGATTATATTTTTCCAAAAAAAGTGATTAGCATTATTATGAATTTCAGATGCAATGCTTCATTTAGAGAACTTTTTAAGTTAAATAAAATTTTTAATTCTACCATCTTTATATAGCATGGCATTGCTTATTTTTTTTTAATGTAAAAAATTTGTGGTAGATCTACAAAACCATAAATACTATACAATTCTCAGCAGAATTTTCCAGTATATTGTACATTCTTTCTTTATTTGAAAAGAGTGCTTACTATTCTGATCTGAAACTGTTCAATAAATTTGTATTCATTAAAAATTCACTATTGTAATAAGTTACTGAGGAAGAAGATGACCCAAGCTGCTTTTCGTGTTTGCTTATTTTATTGCATGTTCATTTTTGCCGTATTACTCTTTATCAAGTATTACGTTTTCTTTAGAAAAAATTGACTTTTAGTATGTTTGCAGTCATTATCCTACCCTGTAATTAACAAATAAATTTGTAAATAGTTACTACACACTGAAGATATATTTTATCAAATGGTTTCAGTTAATCAAAGTAAAATAAAACTGGTTTAAACAGCTTTCTGTGGGAGTATTTAAAAATTATTTAAACAAGAGGTCCACACCCTAACCATTAAACAAAATTAGATTTTATAATTTACTAATAGAATAATTTAAGAAAAAATGACCAGAGTTAATAAAATTAAACTGGTTTGAGTTTTAAACAACATTCCCAGAAAATGTTTTCTGAACTTTTAAACAGGGCTCTGAATTCCTTTGACAAATATTTTTTTGTTACTTGTTGAAAATCCAGTTAAAAAATTATACAGGGCAGAAATTTAAACCAAATAAAAAAGCTTAACTGGATTAATGTTGGCTAATTTATCCAGTCTTGTGTACTTAGAAAAATGGGGTTAATAATAGCTCTAATGATTTGATGAACACTTGTCTACTTGAGTTATCCATCTTCTACACTTTATGTACCTAATACTTTTCCATTTAAACCAAAAGATCTGCCTATCAGGTGTATTTAAAAAAAATAATAATATGAGATTGAGCTAGGAAAATACCATTGCATTTGTAAAATACACAATTAGAAAATTGAGCATACATATTGTAAAGTCCGATTATATAATGGAATAACACAAAATAAAAGAATGTTATGAATCAAATTGCTTTTGTTTTTACACTAAAACGGTTATTAATTCAATAGTCTAATGACAAATTGCAACCACCATAGGAATACTACTATAAACAAAAAAAAATGTATAAAGAAGTATGTTATCCTTCAACAACCTCCAGCTATCAGGTCAGGTCAGCTTTATTAAACATGTTCTGTCTCAGGATTTATTTTAAATAATAGAATTATATACTTACATTATTATAATATTCCCAAATTGCAAGTCAAGGGGATCTTTTCTCCCACTCTTCCAGACCATTGCTTACTATTTTTCTTTAGCTGTAATATCTTTGAAAAAAAAAAATAGCTCTATTAATTTTGTTTAGGTTTTTTCTTGACAGGAGTGTAAAGCTAGTTCACTTCCACGTGGTGGACCCTGGGTAACACTAAATGAGCTAGCAGATACTGGCGATCAAACAAACCAAAAAGATAGATTCTCCTGACCATGCAGACACAAGACTACAGTATTACAAACTGCAGGCCATGTTGCTAGATATACCCAACAGTCCATTTCAGGACTTGCCGACAAGAAAATCTTGGACCTTTGATCCAGATTTGCCATAGAAATATGGAAAGCATAAGTTATTCTAAGAGCCAGTATTTACGAAACTACTGAAGAACGACAATATTGATCTGGTTGCAATCCAGTAAACACATTGTCAACACTGAGGAACAATTACAGAAAAGAGGCAAAATACCTGGATATGAATTACTTGGTGCCACATACCGTGATGTGTACGGCATCGCTACTTATGTTAGACGCAATATAGAAAACGCCACCCTCATCTTCACCACCACAGGCAATGAAATTCATAATGCAATTAAAATCGAAAGTATAACAGTGTCCAATATCTATAAACCACCAACTGTCTCATGGCCAACGTCAGTAATCCAAATACAACCTCACCCTGTGGTCCACTTGGATGATTTTAATAGCCACCTCGAGCAGTGGAAATATAAGAATTGTGATGCGAACGGTGAGGCTCTGGTGAGATGGGCTGAGGATGAGAATCTTAATCTTGTCTTTGATGCTAAAGACTGCTTTATTAGCGGCTTGGAGGCGGGAGTATAACCCTGATCTATGTTTCACCTCAACTGATAGCAAAAGCCAGCCGCTGCTAGTCAGCCAAAATGTTCTCTGCGACTTTCCCCACAGTCAGCACCATCCAGTTATTATAGAGCCAGGTAGCCAGATTTCACTTGTGACCTCTGTACCCCGCCCTAGATGGAACTTCAAAAAGGCTAATTGGAAAAATTTTTCTAGGGATCTGGATAAATGCCTAGGCTGGATACCACCAATCAGCAAAAACTATAGCAGATTTTTTGGAGCAGTTACGAGTACCACTAAGAAGTGCATCCCTAGAGGGTTTTGCAGAGAATATATCCCAGGGCAGTCCCAAAACAGCGAAGTTCTCTACCAAAGCTTCCTTGAGATAGGAGATCAAGAGGTGGCAAATCACCTCTTGCAGCATCGAGGCTATGAAGCCTCGATGCTGCAAGACAACAGAAGTGGTCAGAAGCAGTGGGAAACAACGAGTTGTCATGCAAGGACTCTGCTAAGAAAATCAGGAAGCAGAGCTCCTGTTCAGAGACAAAAAGCAAATGTCTCCCCAAACACCGTAGTATCCCACATAGTGGCGATGTCCAGAGCACCAAGAGACAGGGCGCACACAATTGAGATAAAATGTGAACTAAGAAACTTGACGAGAGAGGCGGGAGAGATTGAGTATGCTTAACCTTTTACACTTGAAGAGATTGAGTCGGCGCTCAAAGATTTCGATCCAGGAAAAGCACCAGGATTCGATGGCATCAATCCGGAATTTTGATTAAACTGCGGAAAATATGCAATACTTTGGCTGGCCAAATTCTTCACCGACATAATGCAGACCGGTAGCGTACTCAGAGAGTTCAAGCAATCGAAGGTAGTAGCCATTTTAAAACCAGGGAAACCAGCAAACTTACGTAAGAGCTACAGGCCTACAGCATTGCTATCAGTGACATATAAATTACTAAAAAGGCTTATTTACAATGGAATCTGTCAGAGAATATTTGATGTTATACCAATTGAACAAACAGGCTTTAGGCCAAAACGAAGTTGCACCAACCAAGTTCTCTTGCTCACAACGTACATTGAAGTGGGTTTCCAAAGAAATCTTAAGACCTCTGCTGCATTCATCGATTTATCAGCTGCTTACGACAATGTCTGGAGAGAAGGCATGATTTGTAAGGTTCTCTGTATAATCCCATGCAAACTAACACCTCGCCTCCTTAATAACATGTTGAACGACAGAATGCTCTAAGTTATCATGGGATCCGATAGCTCACCAAGGAAACTCAAGAATGGCCTGCCACAAGGGTCGGTACTTATGCCTCTCCTTTTCAGCCTGTATGTTGCAGACATGCCAGAAACAAGATCTAAAAAGCATGGCTGCGCTGATGACTGGGTGCTAACAACAAAATATAGATCATTTGAAGAGTCTGAGGAAGTCCTGATGGCCGACCTGGAGAAACTGGGAAGGAACTTCTGAAGATGGCACCTCCAACCAAATGCTTGTAAAACAGAGGTGTCATGCTTCCATCTAAGTAACAATTTTGCTAATAGGGAGCTTAAGATTCTATTTGAGAATACATGGCTCTTTCACAATAAGACACCAAAATACCTAGGCGTGACACTTGATAAAACACTTTCATTTAAGGAGCACCTAATGAAAACTGCAGAGAAATTGAAAGCGAGAAACAACATTATATATAAGCTCAACATTATACATAAGGAACAACCTGGCGAAAATCGTCTTCCACTTTGCGCACATCAGCTCTGAACCTCGTCTTCTCGGCTGCAGAATATTGTGCGCCAGTGTAGCTTAACAGTCCTTATGTTCATAGATCTGATGCTCAACTTAACACTATGAGAATGATTGCCGGGGTTATCAGGTTTACTCCTGTGGAATGGCTCCCAGTATTGAGCCACATACCAGCGCCGTATGAACACTCTTATAAGAGAATACAAGAAGGTTATGGACAATCGAAACCTACCAATACATGAGGACATTGAGGATGCCAATCATGGTCGCCTTTGATCTAGAAACCCACCTGTCAAAACAGCAATTGCTGCTACAGAGTAAGGATTTAACCTAACTGACGCCTGGCGTCAAGAATGGACCACAAAGCAGAATAATCAAATTTCATGTATTACTCAAAAGCCACCTGCTTTTGACTTGCCATGTAAGACTTTGTTAATGCTAAACAGAATATGAACTCAGCATAGTAGTTGTGCCTATTTCCTGTATAAATGGGGTAAAACACTGACGCCTCTTTGGGAGTATGATGAAAATACATCACAGAAGTGTGACTGTTAAATACATCACAGAAGTTTGCCCTAGGACAGCTTATGAAGGGACTCCTGAAGATTTCCTCATGGCGACTCTAGAATCAGTAGCTTATATTAATTTATTAGATGTTTGTTTGTAATTTTTTAGTGTAATTTGTGTTGTATCTTGGTCCATACGCTAAATAAATAAATCTGTCAGGATAATGATAGGGTGTTAACATTTTAATGTTAAAGATTTATGGGTTTTTATTAGCTTGGGGTTTACCATATTGTGCAACCCCTCTGAAAATTTGGAAGTAAATCAATAAGAAAATATTTCTACTACTTCTTGTTCCAGATCTGAATGTAAGCAAAACTGTCAGTTTTTTGTACTGACCAAAGGGATTAGTCATACCCTGAACTTTTAAATGTTTCCGTAGGTTTTGGAAAAAGGTATTGTTTTCTTTTTGTTACTTACTTTTTACATAAAACTGTACAAGGGCTATCCTCTCCTATTAGATGTACTCTGTCAAAAAAATTTACTTTTATTTCTACTTTCTGGCCCAGAGCACAAATGATTATGTAGAGCAACTTTTTCTCTAGGTTAGCCACTTTTAATAAAAAAAAATTGGGAAAGATGCATCTCACTCAAGCATAATCAAGTCTGACCAAAAATACTGGGACTTTTAAAATAAACCCTAAAGAATTTCGATGACTCATGCTATGCCTTCTGCTGTGCGCTAAAAAATAGATTTCTGACTACGGGTGATCATAATCTGAATTCACAAATGTTCTCTTGGATTTCAGGTAGTAGAATTTAATAAAACAATATCATTTTCTTACCAAGGAAGGGTTTGGAATCCTATAAAGGGCTGGTCCTTTGAATTTTGGAATTTCATCCTGACACAATTTTTTTTTTTTTTTACAGTGACCCCTTCCTATGAGTTAGAATTGCATCTATTTTATTTAGAAAGAATTATTGGGACTGCATTCCATGGGTTGGATTAGAGGTTGTGCATTGTTCCTCATTTTCATGATGCGTAATCAAAAAAAAAAGTTTTCATTATTTTAAATAATAAAATTTTTTATATATATTTTTTGTACTCTGTGGCTTTATTCTATTTCCATAAAAGGAATACTGAGCCCTTCGTGTTGACTTTAATGAAATGCTGACTGTAAGTGTTTATCTTTCATTTTCAGCCAATGATTTTAACAAGTGCTATCGTATATTCTCTGTACTACCATATTTCTGGGTTTGTCCAAGAAGCAATAAATTAATGTTTTATGGACTAGGGCACCTTTAGAGGGGTGCAGAACTATTTATTGATCTGTTTTGAGTTTCAAGTATATGTTACTACTGTAGTCTTTTGCTCAAAGACCTTCTATATTCCAAAAAAATAATCTGGGGGAACTGTGCATCCAGAAGAGGTCATAACCCTAATTTGTGACTTTCCCCTTCAGTTTGGAACAGTTTTGAACAAAACAGGTTATAATGGTTTTTCGTTGTAAGACCTCTTTATTGTTCGAAACTGTAAACTACATTCAATTTATTTATTTTTTTGGACTATACCTTCCTCAAGGGTAGTAAATTGCATATTTTTCTTCTATCTTTTATTTCCAAATATGTCCAACAAATATACGTCTTTTTTTGTGTTCCTGGGCCTTTTTCTTCTTAACAAAATGTTTTGCAGTTTTGTGTTCCCAATGATTTTAGCGCTAATTATGTCATTTTATCTTTCTGTTTTGCCAAACACAATAAGCAATGGATTCCTGCCATTTGTTTTAAGTTTATTCCTTTAATGAAAAAAAAACATTTTTTGGGGTTAGTCCACTTCATTTTTAAGAGTACAGTCCTGTTTGGTTATTCTGTGAATTTCAAGACAGTTAAAAAAAATAAGGTCCCTTGCTATTTTTTATTTGTGATTCTCCAGCAGGAACTGCTCCTTGTGGAAGTCTTAACCCAAATGAAAAGATTTTCATCAGTTTTACAATGTTAGGCTTCCTTATTATGTAAGTGTTACAGAGACTGCACCCTCCCCCAAATGGTTGTGACCATAATTGTATATTTTCATCATTCTTTAACCAGCTGTGTAAATGATGCTATGCTATAATTTTTCAGCTAGGTTGTAATGTATTATATAATTTTTTAGCAAAAACAATCTTTTTGGGCAGCCTAGTTTGGCTAAGGATTCTGAGAACAAGTGGGGAAGTTCAACAAAAAGGCTACCTTCTACTTGCTAAAGATGTCTGTAGAGACTGTGTCTCCCTGAGATAGTCAGACCTCAAACTTTGGAAATTTCTGATCTGTTTTTGTCAGGCTTTATATTATATAAATTAATTATGGGAAAACTTTCTTTTTTTTACATTGGAATATATTTTTCCTTATATTCCCTTCTTTTTCTTTTATTTGCTTTAGATCATGTAAATTATTTAAAATTGTAGAGTCTGTTATATTTACTGCAATGAATTATATTTGTTAGAATTAATTTTACTTTTTTTTTCACTTACTGCTTTGATATCTGATGATGAGCACTTTGCAGACATCTCTTCTCCTTCAGAACTTCTTAAAATTAATTAAAAACATTATTAAAACTTTAAGATTTTAGACAGATTTTTTCTTTCTCAGTCATTGAAAAAAATCTTTGTTGAACAGTCTATTATTATAACATAATTTCAAAAGTAAATGCTATTTCTATATCTATAAAGAGCACATTGTAATATTTCATTACTCAGTAATATTTTGTTAACTGTAACTCATTTATAAATTTCTTTTCATTGTCAAAAATATTGCACTGATAAAAGCTGTTATAATATTAATTTTGAAGAAATTAATTATTTTGTAATTTATTCAAAAAGTGTTAACTACAAGAATTTTTTAAAAGTATAATGTTCATTTTAATAGTCTGTATTTTAGAATAACAACAATAATTGACGTGTACTGTACACATGATGGTAGTTTTTACCATTATCAGTTACTTTGACTGGAACTGTTGTACAACAATACTAATCACTAATAAAGACATCTGTGTATAATTAAGAATGCGTTCTCATTTTGAGGTTTGTAAAAAAACATGTAGTTTAAATTTAGTTTGTGTCATTATAAAAAATTGTTACGTGTATTTTTTTAATTTTTAAATTGAAATGATGGTACATTCTTTGTAATATTTTTAACAGTATAACATGTATGTAGTACTTAAACTTTTGTCTACGTCTAAAGATTTATTTAAAATTTTTGTTTTAATTGTAAATGAAGTCAATAATTATTCTTAACAGCATGCTATGTTTAATATTGCTATTTTATTATTTATTAATGTAAATATTTTACTGATATTAAAACATTTTAAGATCAGAACAAATTATTACAAATAGAACACTCCCATCAGACAGGTAATTTCCCAGGAGTGTATAAAGTGTACTGCTCTGAACACACAAAATTCTGCATTGGGGAGAAACAACATAGCTTCAAAAATAAAACAAGTATACAAAAGTCCAATATCATAAAGTTTGTGCTTATTATCTACCCACCTTATACAAACTGATCACAATTGTAATAATCTACTTAGTTATCCTGCATATACATAAAAAATACCATATTTAACACATCTTTATATGAATTTATACAAACACATAGGAACTTTTAACACTGGTGTTATGGATCAATAGAGTTAAAATCTAATAGACCTTTTGACTGCATTCAAAATACATCATTTCTTACTTCCAAGTTTTCAATTTGATAGTTTTTACCATCACCTCTTACTTTACTTTAGTTATTGTTATGCAACAGTGACAACAATACTAATCACTAATAAAGACATCTGAAATGATAAAATTTCTTTGAAAAATATAAAAAATTTATAAGGACAAAATTATAGAACAAAAACAAAATAGTAGCAATAATAAAAAAAAATATTTAACCAATAATAAAAAAATTGTAATATTTGATTTATAATATTTGAAAGAACTTTCATTTTTGGTGTGTACATTACTCATTGAATAGGTCAAATATTAATAGAAATTCAGATAATTGTAAAAACCACTTCAATATCCTTGTGTAGTTCTTTCTCTTTTAACACGGCTTTATAATTTTAGCACTACAATTACCAGGGCATGAAACAAAAAAAGCATTACAGTTATATATACATAAGTTATGCAAGTATATTTTTGTATTATATAAATATATATGTATGATAGCAAACTACTATAACATATATCTTCTCCAAAACATAGAATTAGAACAATAGTTTTGACCTAATACAATTGTAATGTATACTAGTATATTATCAATAAACAGTATGTTTTTAAATAATATTTATTTTCTTATTATTGTACTGAAATTAAGCCTGCTTACTTTTACTTATATATATAAAACTTTCTAAAAATTCAAATAATTCATCAACATACTGACCACTGTTATTTTTTGAGATGTATATATATGTTTGTATGCAGTAAAACCTAATCTGAATGCTAAATTATCTAGAAACTAATCCTAGTAGAAAATATTACCAAGTCCAGAAATGGAGTTGACATAAAATTGTGCAAGATCCCTTTTTTAATATGGTTTCAATTTAACAAAACCCACAAATCAGTACTGTCTTTTGTATGAGTGTAGTAATATCTTTGTTTTTCTTTTTATTTTATTGCCTGATAAAAATGTACACATATTCAAAGAGAGCACTGTCATTATTGTTAGTATTTTATCAAAATAATAAATACCAGAAGAAATAGAAATTTTATCCATTAGCTCCTGTGTAGGTTGCAGTGACAGTCAATACATCATTTTTATAGTATGTAATACTCAGGAAATATGGTACAGTAGACTGTAAAGTATTTTTAGTGTTATCTTAATTATTCCTTTAAAAATGTTAACTGCTGCCAAAAAAAGTGTTATTTGTTTAATCTTTTATCATAATGTTAGCATGCATTCAGTTATCTTAATGTTTCATTACTATACAGTTAACTTTTTTAATAGTAGTTAGGTACTGAGCAAAATAGTAAACTACTCTGGTGGTTAGATCATTCTTTCTTAATTTCCACCTTTTCCTTATCCTTGATCCCTCTTCCCATTAACTAGTTCTATTAGTTTAAGTCAGACCCTGTTTCTCTCCATGCTGAGGATGCTAGGACATGAAGAGCCAGTGCTCATATTTGCAGTGCAGGAGCTCACAATAAAACTAATTGTTTAAGTACCTGTCAGGTAAAGCCAAGCCTCTAATTTGAATAAAATTATAGTTATAAATTTTATTCAGTGTTTGTGTTGAGTATTTCAAAGGAGATGAAAAACAAGGTTTGAAGAAAAAATCAATTTATTCAAGAATTAAATTTATTGTAGTTCGTAAGCACGATGAAAGATTATAATATAGACTTGGTTAATCAACTCAAAATTTCAGAGTCCATGTCAATACAACATTAAACGACAGGTAATCAAGTTAAGCAATTATTTATTTCAATCATTGAAAGGAATTCTGCATTAGAAAATGAAGATATTAATTAACTCTAGTTCTTGTATGAAGATTATGCATCAAACTAATGATTGTCAAGTAAGGTAGAACAAATTGAGTTTTCAATCAGTGAATTATAGTATGTTATTGTTTTTTAGAGGAAATGGCCTAAAAGATGAAGAAATTTCCCAAAATAATTTTAGCACATTATAAAATAGCAAAGTCATACTTATTTTATGTATTTAAAATCAGACATGTTTCATATACCAGATAAACAATCTATTTAAAAGTGTTTTTAGACATATTGCATATTTTTATAGAATATCATATAAAACTCACCACCAACAATACAATAACTGCTGAATCAACACCCATGGTAGTTAGAATAATGCTCCTTTCAGGTATTATTATGATAATTAGAAAATAATAAAAAAATCTTAATTAAGATGAAATTGATAAAGAATTGGACACGACATGAATTTGACAAATATTTGTTCATTATTATTAAATTAAAATATTAACTTGTGTACGTGTTTATATTTATGATCGTACAACCTTTATTGTCACTTTTCTTTAAAAGTAAAAATATCCAGCTCTATCAAACAAGAAAGCAGAACTGTATTTGTGTAATGCCTCACAACATTTTGGCCAGCAAGATAGGCCCTTATGATTCCATAATCAATTTTAATAGATTACTGAACCATTTGAAAGGTCTTCTCGCCAGCGGTTTATGGTTTTAGTTAAAAACCATAAAACTCCCTTAATTTACTGTATCTCTGTTCAACATGTACATATATGTATACTCAGATAATTTTCATTACTGCTTTTTGAGTTGTATCTATTTTGTGGTTTCAACCACATTTATTTTTTAAATATCATTATTAACTGCTTATTTTGTGATGTTGCTCTGCTAAAGGTTTTATCAAAGTTTCCCTTTATCAATTAAGGCAAATGCTGAAAGAGCAGCTTCTGTTTTCTGTGGAGTAGGATACATACTTATTCCAGATTCGGATTATTGAATGTATTATTATGTACCGACCAGAATAAAATATTTATTTAATAGGTACAGAAAACAAATATTACACCAGTATATAAAAATTCATAAAATAAATATAAATAATCATAATGCAAATTTTAAAAAATAAACAAAAATAACCTGAATCTAGTAGTAGATAAATTAGTAAAAAAGAACACTCCCATACCACTTACAGAAAAATTAAATAAATTTAAAACTGGGTAGTCATTTTCATTGTATAACAATCAATAGCAGTAGGTAATGAAGTGGTGTGTGTATATATATATATATATATATATATATATATATATATATATATATATATATATATATATAGAAACAGCATTATACTGCATATAATGTTGCTGCATAACATTGGTAATAAGGATATGAAAAGAATGGGTGGAGCTTACTGTACTACATGACATCCTGATTGGCAATACAAAATAAAAAATATGTAAAAAAAAATTTTAAATCACCACTTAAATTAAAAGTACTAAAATGTAAAAAATAATTTTAGGACTGTATCTCAAAATGGATTTGACAACAAGTTTTGATGGTGATATGTAAGACTATGTGAAAGTCATAGCTTCAAATTAAAAATTTGATGTTTTTGCCAATTTTTTCTTATGTGTATTTGCACCACACTTTTTAGGTCATTCATCACGCATAAGAAAAAATTGGCAAAAACATCAAATTTTAATTTGAAGCTATGACTTTCACATAATCTTACATATCACCATCAAAGCTTCTTGTCAAATCCATTCTGAGGTACCATCCTAAAATTATTTTTTACCTTTTACTGTGTTTAATTTAAGAGTGATGTTTTAAAAATTTTTTTTACATATTTTTTGTTTATTTATGTGATTGTTTTTCTTCATAATATAATGAACTAAACCAAAAAGTAGGCACCAGAATGTACCCAATCACTAGCGGAAAATCCCAATTTGTTAGTATCAATTTCTAATTTAATTTTCAATATATCAATTTTCATCATTCAAAAAAACATATTTTTACACAAGAGGTAATCAATTTTGAATACGTAATAATCCCATTCCTAGATACCACTTGCTCGGAAGGCCTAGCTGCGGAGACGTATCATAGGCAGCTAGTAAAGAAGAAAATACACTTGTTTTAGGAACCGAAAATTCAAACCCAATATTCACCCAATTTCTGAAATCAAATAGTTGAATTTGAAGTAATTGCTCAGCAGTATTCAACAAGGATGACATAGATATTGCAAAGGAGACTTAGGAGATAATATGTTTAAGAAGGAATAGACAAAGGGATAATGTTTGATGATGGGACATTTTTGTTTGTTGGATGGTGAAAAATTTAGTTATGTATGTAATATCATTTTGGAATCTATTTAATGAGGAAGCTATGTAACAGATTAGTTGTCAAGAAACCCTACTTTGACTACTGAAGACCTTACTTTTACATCTTCTACATTTGTTAGTCCAAGTTATGGTTTATGTAAACAGGTTATCAATGTATAAAGCTGCTGTGGTTATGCAGCATTGTGGAAGAGAGTGAAAGGTGAATCCATTGTGCCTTAAAATAAAACTATTATGGCATTGGAATCTTATTACAAGTGTTGAGTACTGTAAGTTAGGGTTTAATGTCTTGGACCATAAAATTTAATTAAAATTCTATGGTCCAAAGTTTTATTAAAATTTAATTTTTTTGGCAAACTTGTGAAACCAAAATGTGAAAATACCTGAAGTGGATTTAATGGTAAAATGCTAAGAATTTTCAGACTATAAACATTCTTGAGGATGAGAGGGTTTGGAATCATAGAAAGAAAAAGTTGGTAAGGAAATTGTAGTGAAGATTATTAATGAGGTCTCCCTTGAAAGAGTAATGACAAAAAATCAAAAGTGGCATCAGTGATTTATATTTTGTTTCAGGATGACAACATTAGAACTAGTTCTTCCCCACTCTTGTTGCCAGGTTTCATAATTTGACAGTATATTTGATTGTTTACCAAGTTTTCATGTTAAAACTCAATACCTCTATCATGGTTATTTTAATCTTATACTTTGGCTGAGCTTAGTGGAATGACAGTTGGTATGTATGTAATCTATTATGTTATATTTGAGAAAATCTATTATTTTTACGTATTGAATAACTACAAGTATTTAAATAAACTTTGATAACACTGATACACAAAAAAAAAATTTTTTAATGTTTCTCTTAATTGTGATACCATTTCTTGAATTGTTTTTTTTGCGTACATTACAGATCTGTAAATACAATTTTTGTCCATCACCCTTAGTTTTAAATAAATTATGCTTCAAAAAAAAATGTAAGGCTAAATATAGTTAAAATTTGTAAAATTTATAATTTGTATGGTCATACCTGTCTGTGTTAGAATGATTTTGCTGATGATTTTCTTTTATAAATAGCCTCAGGGACATCCGGAATTAATGTCCAACAGTAATCGGCTAACATGTTAGTATTCCATTTCCCTTAATAGTGGCTTTCCATCACCAAAATGTCTTGGCGGAGATGTTCACCATGTTCGTCACTTACATCTCTGAGGTTGTCCAGGAAAAAATCCAGATGTGAGTGGAGGAAATGTATTTTCAAAGACATATTACAGCTCATAGCTCTATATGAAGTGAGAAGTTGATTAACAATATTGTGGTAATTTTTTGATTTTTGTTTGACAAGAAAATGTTGCAAACGTCTTTAAATGAAGCCCAAGCTTCAAATGAAGCATTATTTAACATGGAGTTAAATACATCATCTTTGACCAACTGCCTTATTTGAGGACCAACAAATATTCCTTTTTTAATTTTACCTTCTTCATTGATTTTATAAAATTTTTCATTAGTCCTAGCTCGATAGGAGGAGGGGGTAAACAATTTTTTTTTTGGATTCAACTAAGGGTTCATGAATAATATTTTTCCCATTTGGAGTTAAGTTTTATAGTTTCTTCTACTCTCTGGTAACATAATGTTTATCCCACTCAGCTATCCCATTCACAAAGGAAACACATGTACTTAGTACAGCCTAACTGCATGCCTAACAAAATAGCTATAATTTTCAAATCACCACATATGTTACAGCTATATTTTTATAATTTATTTTTTTAAGAACGTCTTTCATCACATTGTATACCTCTTTCAAATTAATACCATAAGCGATTGGTATCGAAGGATATTTGTTACCGTTGTGTATTAGAACCACTTTTTAACTATACTTGGACAAATCTATGAAAATGCACCAGTCCTTAGGTTTATGAACTTGTCCTAAGTGCAACATAAACTCGTCAATATTTGTTAATAAACCAAATTATTTTCATCAATAAAGTACTGAGAAAGTTCTTTTTGTTGGCTTCAAAAGCCTGAAATTTTTGTATTTTTTAAAAGTAAATTCCAACCTTGCAGTCTTGATCCCAACACTTCAGCTTGATTTTTTGATAAATTTAAATCCCTAACCAAGTCATTTAATTCACCTTGTAATATAATATGTGGCTTATTGAAAGATAATTCAAAGTCAAAATCATTGTTGTCTTCTTTAGTACTGCCTGATTCTTTATCACCGGCTTCGAAACATACATTCACAGGTGGCTCAGGAACTGGAATAATTTCACTGTGAGGTACAGGCCAGATTGCAGATTGCAATGAAGAATATTTTACAAAATGTTTAGGTTTTTTAGAAATTCCAGACATTTGTTAAACAAAAGTAACAATCAGTTACATGATCCTTTGGTTCATGCCAAACCATAGGTAGACCAAATGGCAAAATCTTCCATGTTCCTTTCAGTCATTCTCTTAAATACACAGAAAAATTAGTGCATACTATATGAGGAGCTCACATCTTATCCTGATCACGTTTTACACTGGAAGTACAAATGATATGCTTTTTTTAATTAAAGCTGTAATGCTTATTCTATTTAGTTTTACAGTAAACTCACCACATTCATAAAAAAAGGCATCCACATTATTTATACAATTTTGAGGCATTATGACACCATTGTTTACAAACTTAAGACTGAACAAACTTAATTCATTCCTAAATCCAGTGCTTAATACAAACAACACAGCTCTGTTTTCAGCTACTTGTTTTGATCTGCACAGACATGACTAATCTTGTTCATGAAGGCTCACTCTTTAGTATTAGATATGATGTCATAATACGTGACTATGATACGATTTAATTCTTTGTCTAGTATTGCTTATTTATAGCTTAAAAATTATGTTAACAAAGTTAGACAATAAAAAATGAGCTAACAAAATACAATATAGGAGATTAAAATGCTAACTACACGTTGAAAAATGAAAAAAATCCTTTCATTAAAATTTAAAGTTTTTTCAAAAATGGTGGGTGATAAAAAGATTTTGAATTAATATTTGTTTTCAGCATCAAAAGCAGATTAAAATCAAGCTTTGCATGTTAGGAAACAAAAATTATGTTTATCAGTGTAATTTTTGCCTACTCAGAAAGGTGGAATGGTTTCCCAACATTGGTATATTACAAATATTTTATTCATCCTTGTAAAAAAAAATTCACTTCTTGAACTAAGTATTTTTTCATAGTAGATTTTTATTTAATTTAAGTGAAAATAAATTTTGGCGATTCACTTTCTAAATACCTGTGAATATGCATCCACATCTTTTTATTACTTTCTTATACAAATCTTTTTCAAAACTCAAATTTTAAAAATTATTAACAATACACTTAAGTTATTAGGAACTTAATCTTCTAGAAGATTCTTTACAGACTTGATCATACAACTCTCTCACCTTTATCATTTACTTTGTTGCAATGATGCTTTTCTTAAAAAGACTAAGTAATCCCTTTAGTGTGGGCAAAATAATATATTTGATATTTGCTCCCTTTTTTCATTTAATATCTTGATTTTGTCAAATTTATTGGTTTGAAAATTTCATTTTGATTAAACATATTTAAAATATATACTTTAACAGTTTTATAAATTTTACTCAGTATATAAAATTCATCTTTTGTGGTTTGCATAAAATTCATAAAATAATAATAATAAGTAATATATTCACCTTTCATCTAAATGGTTCTGCGTTTGAATCCTAGTTAGGTTATCCACACACACACACAGTTAGGTAATCTTAGTTAGGTTTTTCAAATACTATAAAAATTAGTTTCATGTAAAAAAAAACTAATTAAATGATCAACACACTGTTTTTAAGCCTATAAATAAATTAATAATGGAATAAACATAATAATATATTAAAATATATGTATTCAGTACTTACTGAATCTTCTATCAATACCTTGTGGTTGATAAGAAAACCCATAATTAAATACAGAAATAAACCCAACTTGATTTATAAAAAGTTTCTATGTATTTATTTTGTCTATTAAAGAATAGTATTTTCCATTAAAGTTGGTGTTTTTGAAAAACGATTTTCAGATTTTAATTGAAAATTCTCTAATAATCAGACAAAAAAATCAGTGTAAAGGTGTTTACTGCATTATTTAAAGATATGGTTGGTTCTTGGCTTTCCCTTTGTGTAACTTCTACTGTAATCATTTTGTTTTGATGGTTTGTGTTATTGGCAATTCTGTTTATTTATTTATTTCATATCTGTTGGTGAATGATGATTTTTTTTATTATATGACCATGAAACCTCAATTGCAAGGTACTATGAGGGTCATTCCAATATAAACCATAATTTTGCTGCATGAGCTAAGGAAGACAAGTGAATTGGGGCACTGGGGATAGTTAGTTGGATATGTGTGGAGAACAACTGGCCAGCCATGCCCATAGATTGCGTTCCCATGTTCATCATCTGAGCAGGAGGTTCCATCGTCTGTTGCGCAACGAGTTACAAGGGCCATTCAAATACAGATCGGAATTTGTTTATATAACTTTATTGATATTAGATAAAATTACAAAAAAATTACCGTATATTTCTACATATTTCCCTTCAACGGAAATACATTTTCTCCACCGAATAGGTAGCTTCCTCATCCTCTTATTAAAAATACAAGATGGTCGCCCCAACAATAAATTGTGCACTTAATGCTCCACTGCGGCATCATCACCAAATCTCTCTCCTCCTAAAGTTTTTTTCAGCAAACCAAACATGTGGAAATAACATGGTGACAAGTTTGGACTGTACAATGGGTGTTCAAGAGGTGTCCAATGAATTTTAGCGAGTTTATCACAAGTCTGAGCTGCTGTATTCCTCCATGCATTGCTGTGGAGATAGAGGACATTGAGGATCAGTTGCTGGCTTCATTTCTTGTGATAAGCAGCCCTAACATTATCCAACAAATGGTATATGCCGTAATTACTTTCCTTTGTTCATGCAGCACACCTTTTGTGTTCCAGAACATAGTTGCTAGAACTTTTCTAGCTGACAAGCATTTCTTGGCCTTGATCAGTGCCTCCCTCCCCACTTTTCCACCAGCCCATACTTGTTCATTTGTTTTACAGGGTGCAGTGGTGGATCTACATTTTTTCACGGGTCACAATACAGTAAAAAAATGCCTCTCCTTCTTCCTCAAAGCGATTCAGAAGCCACTGACAGATGTCTTTCTGGACATTTCTCTGTGTCTCAGTGAAAAGATGTGAACCCACCTCGCCAACACTTTTCTGCATTAAGAGTGTCTGACAACATTATATGCATACTCCTGACACTTATGCCCATCTCTGGTGCAATTTCAGCAGCGGTCACCTTTAACAAGGTCATGAACAGCCTTAATGTTGTCATCGTTGATGCTGGTCTACGGATGACGTTCATGACTTTTTTCTCCACTGCATCACAACCCCTTCAAAAGTTTTTGGCACAATCAAATACTTGACAGGGTAGCATCTTCGAACTGTACCTAGGTCAAAATTTCAGAGGATTTAACACCTTTGTTGGCGAGAAATCAATTATTCTCGAAGTAAGTTGCTAAGAAAGCACCTTCTTTATTATGTTAATATGAACATGGTTTTTCTGAAACCATGTTCATATTAATGAACAACCTAATTAAAAAAAAGGTAAAATTAATTAAAAAGTAAAGTAGAAGTAAGTAAAATTATTATTAAAGTTATTGAGTTGATCTATCTACATTGAAGCTGTGTGGATAGAACAACTTAATAATTTTTTTTTTTTTTAATTATAAAATAAAAATTGTGAACAAGAAGAGGAAAATGTAAATTTTATGTCTTATGGTGCATAAAGTTTTATAATAATTAATATGGATTATTGTGTTTTTGAATGTTTTGTAATTCCCATTTTATAAATAGATAAATAAATAAATATTTTTTTTTTTAGATAAGTGATTATTCTTTTTAGTATTCCTTTTAAGTATGATGGCACTACTAATATCTAACATTTACCTGATGCATATTTATATACAGCAGCATTCATATATACTAGTATATAATTTTACTTTACTTAAATTTTTGATTTTACTTTGAAAGTTTTAATTTAAATTTATTTGTTTATATTGACACCAAACATGCATGTGTAAAAAATTACACATTCATTTTTACACATTCATGTGTAAAAAAATTGTTACATTTTAATTTTTTAACTTAATTTTAATATCAATTTTAATTAATTAAACTTTATAATTTTTAAACAATTTTTTTAAATATTTTACATCTTGTTTTGATTTATAAGTTAAATAAAAGTTTTTAAAGTATGATAAAGTAAATGTAATTTAAAAGAGTTTAATGAAATTTAATCAGTTTAAAAAAATTTTAACATAAAATATAAATGAATCAGTGATATGATATTATATATTGCGAGTTTAAGGTGTATTTTGAAATATATATATACACACATATATATATATATATATGTATAAAAACACTATAGAAAAATCTTAGAAAAAGGCTTAGAATATTATGTGATTAATTACATGAACTATTAACTATATGAAAGAGTTTGAATATTAAAATAATATTACAAAAATTTTTAAAAACTTGCTTTATAATTTTTAGTCATACTTTAATCAAATTATTATCATACATTGCACGAGTTTAATTGTAGGTTAATTTGGATTTCAAAAGATTTTTTACACCCATACTGTTAATTATCTATATCTATAAGTGTGCAAAAATGGCTTTCCATAGCCGTTTTCTTGCTGAAGAAACTAAG
This sequence comes from Lycorma delicatula, assembly GCF_047948215.1. Lineage (NCBI taxonomy): Eukaryota > Metazoa > Arthropoda > Insecta > Hemiptera > Fulgoridae > Lycorma > Lycorma delicatula. Next base: position 40,482,774 of record NC_134458.1, read on the forward strand.
AAGTCTACTCAATCAGAAGTTTTTGGTTTTGAAGTAACTAGCTCATAACAAAAGTCACATATTATATGATGTTTTGCTTAAGGGGCATTTTCAGCACAGTCAGAAAATCCTTTTACAGCAGACAACTCTAAGTTACTTTCAGTGAGTGCCAATCTCCATGTTGACATCGTGGACTGCATGTTGTGATTTTACATGTTATCATCCATCTTCTGTGTGTGCAGGCTAGTTCAGATTTAAAAACCGAAGGACAATTTCAAATTGACGACCCTATAGGACAAAGTGGTTTTCATGTACCTCGCTGCCGTTTATTGTAAGTGAAGGATTGTTGGCACTGTTTAACGTCCTTCCATGTGGAATTAGAACACTGTAAATATTTAACTTAAAATATCAACCAAATGTTGCAGTGTAGTTCTCAGATAGACGTGCCACGGCCAATTACGAATATATCCCAGCCCTGTAGGGGAAGACACCCACCTAGTGGCGTTCCGGTCGCCACACCACCCCCTCCGTTCCTAGCCTTGTTGGGCTTTAACGGGAGTCGTCTATCGCCCTCTTGATGTTTTACATCTCATAGTAATAAGCCTGGCCTTGTTGGGATGCCACAGATGTAAATGCCTCGGTAGACATTTGCATCAGTGATTTATTGACTCAGCTTTTGCCTTCACTGTAGGCCTCGTCCGGACTTCTTGAATGTCCTTACATCATATCTCTCTGAACTTGCTAACCGAGCTCATGGAAACACGAACCCCGCACCTGGTTCTACTTATTATGAGCCAAATTCATGAACGTCTCGTAATTTGAGGCAAAATAAAACACAACATAGCACCAAAGATGTTGATCACAACAACGAAATTTAATCCTAGTTTCTCTTACTGAACTCAACTTTAGATCAAACCCCGGACTAATTACGAATACAGTGGACTCCTATTATTGACAATTAAAATTATTTTTTTTTTTTTGTTTGGGTTTATGTGGGCATCGACTTTTATGATCATTAGCCCTCGTCACATTGATTAAAGAAAAAGCATTTAGTAACCACCAGGTTTGTCAGCTGTAAGAGTGTAAAGGGCCCTTACATTTTATTTAAAAGTACAAAAATAACAAAACATTAAACACACTTATTACAAAACACTAATAACACTTTCAGGATGTAAAGGGGCCTGACACTAAAATAAAACACAAAATAAACACTTAAAATTAAGTAAATAAATAAAAAAAATGAAAATCTTGACAATACCAGGTGATTAAACAAAACCCATTTTGTAAAAAAAAAACTACTTCATATAGAGAATTCTTAAAACGTTGTACTGACTTGCAGACTTGTTAACAGTCCACTGATGTGTAAATAAGCAGCTATCTTCTTCATCGTTTTCCACATCAGCACAATATTATTTATTAAATCGTACCTGTTTCTGAGGTCCTCATATATACGAGGGTTATTTTTTTTCAAGGTCCGATCGGTCACGAAATTAAAACCACAGTGAAAATAAAAAAATTTTTATTTGTAACAAGTACTTACATAGTTGTGCTATTTCTCTACATAGTCGCCACTCCGATTTAGATATTTGTCGTAGCGTGGTACCAACTTTCCAATACCCTCGTAATAGAACGGAGCCGCCTTTGTTTTCAGCCACGTTTCTACGCTGGTCTGCAGCTCGATGTCTGTGCCAAAATGTTGTCCTCCTAGCCAGCGTTTCATGTGAGCAAAGAGGTGAAAATCGGATGGAGCCAAGTCCGGGCTGTATGGTGGGTGATCAAACATTTCCCAACGAAGACGCTGCAGGAGCTACTTTGTTGCAGCACTCGCTTCCTTCCCTGACCGCCTGCATCATTAACATCTGTACGTCCTGCTTTAAAGTTCCTGCACCATTGTCGCACTTTGCTGTCACTCAATGAAGTTTCACCGTACACATTACTTATTCATCGATGAATTTCAGCTGCATTACACCCCTCAGCCTGAAGAAATCGAATTACCGCACGCACTTCACACTTGGCGGAAGATGCTATTGTTGTAGACTTATTTACGTACTAGCTGCGTGTTCAGAACTAAACGAAGTGACGCGGCGTGATTGAAGGACATACTAGAGACGCTACGCAACACATATGCGCAAAGGTTCAACCGATTTTTGCGCGGGTTTTTAGTTCGCGATCGATCGGACCTTGAAAAAAAATAACCCTCGTAGTACACTCTTCCAGTAGATGCTTGACTGTAATCTGTTTATTACACCTCTCATTGGACTTTCTTCATCCATTAACAAATATGAATTTGTTGTTTGTGTGTGACCGATTCTGAGTCTGGTCACCGCCACTTGTTCTTGGCGAGTCAGTTTCACATCGCTCCTCCATTTATATGAAGAAGTTTTAATCGCATTTAATTTCTTATTTAACCTTCTCCATTCATTACTCCATGTATTTCTTATAGTGCTGCTGGTTATATAATTTTTAACATCTGCTACTAGAACTGGATTTATATCCACACTATCACACGCTGTTGCCATTCTGGCAGCTTCGTCTGCGCTTTCTTTTCCTGCGATACCAGCATGCCCTGGAGTTCACACAAATCATATTGCTGTCCTCCTCGATTTAAAACGTATAAAATGGACAGGATGATTGTAATAAGGATGTTCTTGTTCCGAATAGGAGTTAGTACACTTAACGAGTCGGACATAGAGCACTCTCCCTTCACAGAATGTTATGAGTGGCGAAGAGCTTGATGTATAAACACTTGCCATATCTGACAGTTTCCATGAATGGGCTTCTCCATTTACATATATTGAGCATCCAACACCGTGCTCCGTTTTAGAACCACCAGTATAAATTCTTAACTATTGATGGTTGACGAAAATTCCTGTTGGATGATTATGCTGGTTTCTCTTTTATTTTTCCATAAGAGAGATTTAATCTTGTGTTTACCGTTGGTAAAAGCCATGGCGGCATTTCTCTTATAGAAATTGCTAAGTGTTTGGTAAAGCAATTCCATACTTTCTTTTCAGTTCATGATACCGTACTCCGGCTAGTCCGGAATAGATAGTACGACGTTCATATAATGCAGCCAAAGGATGATCTTTAAATGTTTTATTATTTATATGGGTAGGAAAGGCCCATATATTTGCCGCATATCTTAACAACAGGATCTCTCTTCTATAATGTTGTGGCATTATCCCGGCTTCTGAGATTAAACTAGTCACCGAGCTTGTGGCATTATCTTATTCCGCTGTTACGTGTTACGTCTAACTTTCGTAGTTGCGAATTTATAGCGGACATATATACAATAATCCAGCTTCGATTTAACCAATACTTTACACAGTCGCAGTAATATTTTCTTATCTGAGCCCAAATTAATGTTTGATAAGCATTTAATAATGTTTAGGGTTTTCTTGCATCCTTCTTAAATCCTGTATTTGTAGTCCCCATGTAAGGGATTTATCCATTAGTAGTCCTAAAAATCGTACACTGCCTTGTATTGTACTGAGTGATCATCGATGCTCAAAACAGGACTATGTTGAGGAATTCTCTTCCTACAGAAGTGAACACAGAAAAATGGTGAAAGTGTGAAACCATTATTCCTTGAAACTTCGTTAAGGGCGTTTATCGATCGTTTCAATTTATACTTCACCATAACTTTAACGTTGCTGGCATATACAATTACCAGATCATCGACGTAAACAATTTCACTGATTTCTGCTGGAATGGCTAGTATCAGTTTTTGATGGCGATCGTATACAAGGTACCGTTCAACGGAAAGCCTTGTGGTATCCATTTCCAATCTTCTTTTCTGATAAGAACCGATTGTAAACCCGAACTTGAAAAGTAATACTGGTAGATTGCCGCAAATGTTTCATTCTTTTAGTTTCAAATTTTCGTAAAAAATATGGTCGGAAGTGATTTAACTTCATCAACTGTGAAGAGATTAATTAAGAAATTCAAGGAGACTGGATCCAATTAGTGATCTTATACACTCTGGCCAACCTTCAACAAATTGTAATCACAAAACATCGAAGCAATTCGTGAGAGTGTTGCTGAGGGTCCAGGAACATCAATTCGGCTCCATGGTCAAGAATTGGGAATTTTGAGAAACTCTCTACAGCGTATTCTAACGAAAGATTTGCATCTTTATGCTTACAAAGTTCAATTGACTCAAGAACTAAAACCTACGGACCACATACAGCAAAGTGAGTTCGTTGAATGAATTATAGACCAAGTATATGTTAATTTTTCGAACAAAACCATCTTCAGCGATGAGGCTCATTTTCATCTTGATGGCTTCATTAATCGACAAAATTGTCGCATTTGGGGTTCAGAAAATCCATAAGTGATAGTTGAGAAACAAATGCATCTACAACATGTCATTGTTTGTTGAGGATTTTAGGGTAGAGGTATCATCAGAGCATTCTTTTTCAAATCTCTGGCTGGTCAGGTTATAAAAGTTAATGGTGCTCGTTATCGTGACATGATAATCAGTTTTTTATGCCTAAATTGCAAGATATGGATGTGGACGGCATGTGGTTTCAACAAGACGGTGTGACATACCATACAACCCGAGAAACAATTCAATTACTGCACGAGTTATTTCCTGGTCGTGTAATTCCCCATCTTGGTGATCAGAATTGGCCGCCCAGATCATGTGATTTAACGCCTTTGGACTTTTTTTGAAGTCTTAAGGTTTATGCCAACAAGCCCACAACCACCCTAGCTTGAAGGAGGAAATTGAGAGCTGTATCAACGAAATTCAGCCACATTTATGCAAAACGGTCATGGAAAATTTAAAAAAAAAGACTGCGTATATGCACCAACAAAGCTGTGGAGGCCATTTACCCCATATGCTGTTCCATACACAATCCTATACTGTATACTTTATGAACAATAAAAAATTTACAATTTTTAATTAAAAACCTGTTTTCTATCAAAATTACCTCTTGCGTGAATTTTAGGACATCTGATATATGAATGAAATTGGATACTAAAGCTCAATGTTTAAAAAAAAAAAAAAACATAATATGAGATCGCCAGAGATCCTCATGACATATAAGTGAATAATAAGTTCTGGATGTACTGTGAGGATCACTGGCAATTTCACCATTTTTTAACTATTGGGCTTAAGTTTCAAATTTAATTTATATATATATATATATATATATATATATATATATATATATATATATATATATATATACATAACATACAGAGTGTTTTAAACAATATTTTATGTTTATCTCATTTGGCTCCTGAGTAATGCATACCAACATACCATATGGCATCCAACGTGTTAAACAAGCTACCGTAAATCACGTATCCATTAAAATTGATAAATTTTCTGAAGGCATACTCTCCCTCTATGAATCATGAGAGACCTTGCTAATGGTGAGGGAGCTTGAGTGCTCAGTGATACAGAATAGCTAGACCGAAGGTACAACCATATCGGAGAGGTATTTGTTGAGAGCCAGACTAAGGAATGATTCCTGAAAGAGGGCAGCAGCTCTTTCAGTAGTTGTTAAGGGCATAGGTCAGGATGACTTAAACGGCCATATCAACTTCACTCAATCTTCTGAATACTGTGCAGCTGAAAGCAATGGAAAATTACAGCTGCTTTTTTTCCAAGAAAATGTAGCTCTCTGCATTTTCATATAACAAAGATGGAGGCGCCTTCCTTGGTAAAATATTCTGGAGGTAAACTAGTCCCCTGTTCAGATCTCCGGGTGGGGACTAGAAAGGGGTCACCAGAAAATTAAAAAATAACATTCTACGAGTCAGAGCGTGGAATATTAGAAGTCTAAAAAAGGTTGGTAGGTTAGAAAATTTGAAGCGGGAAATGGAGAGGATAAATTTAGATGTAGTAGGAATTAGCGAGGTTCGGTGGGAAGAGGAAAACAACTTTTGTTCAGTTGATTTTAGAATAATTAACTCAGCTTCAAATAATGGACAGGCAGGAAATGGATAGGACAGGCAGTTCATAATAAACAAAAAGATAGGGAAGAGAGTAGAGTATTTCAAAATGCATAACGATAGAATCTTTGTAATAAGGATAAAATCAAAACCTAAACCGACAACGATTGTTAACGGCTATATGCCTACAAGTGCCCATGATGATGATGATGAGGTAGAGTGTATATATGTAGAAATTGATGAAGCAATTAAACACGTAAAAAAGGATGAAAATTTAATAATAATTGTAGATTGAAAAGGCACGGAAGGAAAGATTGTGGATGAATACAGGCTGGGCAAAAGGAATCAAAGAGGGGACCAACTTATACAGTTTTGTATGAAGTATAATTTAATAATTGCAAATACCCAGTTTAAAAGTCATAAAAGAAGAATATACACATGGAAACAGCCAGGTGATACTGTAAGGAATCATATAGATTATATCATAGTTAAGCAAAGATTTAGAAAGCAACTCGTTGACTGCAAAGCTTACCCTGGAGCAGACACTTATAGCGACCATAATTTAGTGATAATGAAATGTAGACTGGGTTTTAAGATCCTTAAGAAAAGGTGTCAGATGAATTGGAATTTAGAGAAGCTTGAGGAAGAGGAGGTAAAGAAGATTTTTGAGGAGGACATCGCAAGAGATCTGAGTAAAAAAGATAAGTTAGAAAATCTAGAAGAAGAATAGGAGAATGTTAAAAAGGAAATTCTTAAATCAGCAGAAGTGAACTTAGGTGAAACAAAGAGAACTGGTAGAAAACCTTGGATTTCAGACGATATATTGCAGCTGATGGATGAACATAGAAAATATAAAAATGCTAGTAATGAAGAAAGTAAAAGGAACTATTGACAATTAAGAAATACTATAATCAGGAAGTGCAAACTAGCAAAAGAAGAGTGGATTAAAGAAAAGTGTTGAGAAGTGCAAAGAAAAATGAAAATTGGTAAAATAGATGGAGCATACAGGAAAGTTAACAAAAATTTCCTGTATATAAACTATAATCTAATGTGTTAAACAAAGATGGTACACCAATTTATAATATGAAGGCAAAGTATAGAGCTAGCAGTTAACAGGTTGAGTGCTATGAGATGTTAAAGAACAATTTAGATCTGGAATAACAGTACAAGGAAAAGATAAAGATGCTACAATTTGCTGATGATATCGTAATTCTAGCTGAGAGTAAAAAAGATTTAGAAGAAACAATGAACGACATGGATGAAGTCCTACACCACATGAAAATAAATAAAAACAAAACAAACGTAATGAAATGTAGTAGAAATAAAGAAGATTGACCACTGAATGTAAAAATAGGAAGGGAAAAGATCATGGAGGTAGAAGAATTTTGTTATTTGGAAAGTAGAATTACTAAAGATGGATGAAGCAGAAGCGATATAAAATGTCGGATAGCACAGGCGAAATGAGCCTTCAGTCAGAAATATAATTTGTTTACATCAAAGATTAATTTAAACGTCAGGAAAACATTTTTGAAAGTATGTGTTTGGAGCATAGCTTTATATAGAAGTGAAACTTGGACGATTGGAGTAGCTGAGAAGAAAAGATTAGAAGCTTTTGAAATGTGGTGCTACAGAGAAATGTTAAAAATCAGATGGGTGGATAAAGTGATAAATGAAGAGTGCAGCAAATTAATAAAGAAAGAAGTGTTTGAAAAAATATAGTTAAAAGAAGAGACAGACTTCTAGGCTACATATTAAGGCATCCTGGAATAGTTGCTTTAGTATTGGAGGGACAGGTAGAAGGAAAAAATTGTGCAGGCAGGCAATGTTTGGAATATGTAAAACAAATTGTTAGGGATGTAAGATGTAGGGGATATACTGAAATGAAATGACTAGCACTAAATAGGGATTCTTGGAGAGCTGCATCAAACCAGTCAAATGACTGAAGACAAAGAAAAGCATACAACACTATGTCCACATTTTTTCCAAACTAAGGATATACAAATATAAAACAAATGTGCTTCTGATGAAAACCATAAATTTAAGTCTAAAAGTAGTTACTATAAAAATTTTCAATTCATTATATCCATCAATACTTAAAGGAATTGGATAAGCAATAAAATAAAATAACTATGATCGGCTTTCCAGAATAATTTCATTATTGTAACATAGTGTCATGTGCCTCTGAGGTACAGATATACAAGGGTAGCTGAAAAAGTAAAGGGAAATTTTGATTTCCTTCCCAATCACATGTATGGCAGCAATGATTGTTCTGCTGTAACGCATAACCTCTATCAGCTGTTCATTGAAAGAATTGTTTCATTGTTAGCTACTTGTGATTGTGTTTAAAAGTCTGTTTAAATTGAGTGCCCTTTGTCTGTTTGCACCAAGGAAGAAATACGAGCAGCGATACCTTTCCCCAGTTTAGAAGTGGGTGAAACCAGCAGAGATTATTCGTCAAACACAGCAGCAATATGGAGAAAGTAGTTTGAGTGGAACCAAGATCTACGAATGGATTTATCGCTTTAAAATGGTAGGATTTCTCTCTGTCGTGAATAGCAGTAAGGTAGGCCTTCCACTTCAAAGACTAACAACAATATTGAAGTGGTTAAAGAAATGATTCTTGGTAATCAACAAACTACAGTTGATGACAATGCAAGTGAATTGAATATATCATGGCTCAGCATTTTCAATCATCCATGATTCTTTAAACTTTAAACGAAAAGTCTGTGACCACTGGTTTCCACGACAATTGACCAGTATCAATAAAGAGAATCGTTTGAAAATTTCTCAGAAGCTTTTGAAATGTAATGAATGAGACTCATTTCTTAAGCGAATAATACCTGTTGATGAGACATGGATCTATACTTTGAACCCGAGAGTAAGTGAAAAAATTTGGTCTGTAAACAACCTTCATCACCCATAGTAAAAAAGTTCAAAACTTACATGTCTGCAGGAAAGGTGATGATGATGATATTCTGGAATATGGAAGGTTTACTTTTGGTTTGCTTCACACGTCAATTGGTAAACAGTGACAACTACTGTGAGTTACTGCGTTTATTGAAGCAAGCATCAAATCCAAAAGATGTGATAAATTTTCTAAGGTGTGATTTTGCTTCAGGATAATACTCGAACTCATACGATCAAAAAAACAGTCCTTTGCCTTTAAGATCTAGGTTTTGAGCTGCCGGACTTGGCTCCAAGCGATTTTCATCTTTTTGGCCTGTTAGAGCTGCAATGGAATCATATCGATTTGTTGAAGAGGCCATAGAAGCAGTGAAACATTTTCTACACATCAGACCGAAAACTTTCTTTCCAGAAGGAATTAAAAAGCTTGTTAAAAGATAGCAGGGGATTATGTTGAAAAATAATGCATGTATCATTTATGTAAATAAAAATAAATATATTCATTTTTTGAATTTCACTTTACTTTTTGAGTTGTCATATATTAGAACATGACCAGTATAATGGACATGAGTAACAGATTCCTGCCATTTAAGAAGAAAGTTGTATAAAATAATAATGGAAGGAATTCAATAGGGGACTAAAAGGAATCGTTTTTCTAAGGCTAACATGTCCATTTAACAATAGTTTTTTGTAATACTGTCCACTGACATACCTACAACAGATGTTCCATGAGAACAATTACTGGACCAGAGTAGAAAGTCATGTGAAAATGTAAGGACTCTGATGATCATTCTCACGCTTCAACTTTGGTCTGTTTCTGCAGATCAAGAGAATAGGAGTATAAATACTCCAGGAAAGACAAGTTATGATCAGTTTTGAAGAAGCAAGTATAGGCATATTGTTGGTTGTGTCCGGCACTATTGTAAGACGGCATTGTCAATGTGTAGAACTGCAGGATGCAGGGGAGCATTCGACGTGACGTCACAAGCACAAGCATTCCAGTGTGGACAGTGGGAGAATGCAGGAGGTTGTTTGGTAAATTACTATAGACAATTAGTGAAAGAAATATTAAACTCATTCATAAAATGCTAGGGTAGTTTCATTTGTAAAAACGAAACGTATTTACAGTGAAAAGATTTTAGATTAATCTTATCTTCGTATTAATACAATACCAGTTGTTAAAAAGATGTAAATATTAGTTGTCATTATAGTGTCTTCTGTCAATTGGACTGAATCGGTTTTTAATATTTAATTACCTGTAAATAAATCTTGAACTTTAAATTCTATTTTGTAGGCAATTTATTATTATTGTGATTATTATACACTCACTGTCAATAGTATTACTTTTGTCATTGTTATTACTATTATTATTATTATTATTATTATGGCTATTGTTATTTATTATTATAACTATTGTCATTTTTATTATCATTGATTTGTCTTATTTTATTTATGTTCTTAAATAAATAAATTGTAATTATATAAACATTTTTAACTGTTAATCTCTCAATATGCTGATCAAGCCACAAACATGTGACAACATATTCTTTTTTAAATAACCAAATATAATATTTTATTAATAATAAAAAATGTTTACTTTTCCTAAAAAACATTACTGATTTGTCCACACGTAAGAGTATCACACCTACTGACCCATGTACCCCAAAATACTTTTGTTGCATTAAATACATTAAAGCTCGGAGTACTGGATGCAGTGACTATATTTAACAGAGAAAATATTACAAAGTGTGATATTTTGAAACAGTACAGAATCGATCCAGGAAATAAGACTGTAAACACAACAAAAAATTTAGACTACAAGCATATGAGACGGGCCGATTGCACAATTTATGTGTGAAAGAGAAGCTAGAAGGCAATAAAAAGGCTGCTGAAATGAAAACTTGATGAGGAATTTGATGACACCTGCATATGTAGTTGGGATGTATTAAAATTTGTAGTTATAGAGGTTTTGCAGTTTTATGTAAATTAAAATTTTTGTGGTTTACAATATATTTTTTCTGCAACCAGTGCTTCAATATATATGAAATTTTTACAGGCAATTCAGCTGTTTCAGTGAATTAAGCAGAGTTTTTTAAAGTTAAAAACTGCATTTTTGAATTCATAAAAAAAATGTTTAATGCAAAATATAAAAAATTTAAAGATCCTAATTTTTTTTCCAGTTTACACAGTACTTTTTTTTCAACCATATTAACTCAGTTCGTAAAGTCAAAAAAGAACCTTCAGTAAAAATTTTAAACAAATCTGTACAGCAAGTACTGAGAAACTGTTCCTTTCTTAACCTCTCTCAGTGGAGCAAGCTGTACCTAGAACGGACACGACTGATTACCGCTAAATGGATCAATGCTGTACTCAACATGCAAACTGTAGCCTGTTTTTTGCTGTTCTCTTGCATCTTTAATATAAACATTTCTTACATGGGCTATTAACAGTGCTGTAGACAATGAATTGTTGAATATTTTTGTATATTTATTTTTAAAATACACGTGCTTTCAATGCAACAGTTGATGTTTGATTTCAGCCATTGCTACCGATCAATTTTCCCATCGCATCTGTCATGTATTGTTGTTGTTTTTAGTTATACATAGGCAATAGTTTTAAAAAGTGTTCTCCGTTAACTTTAATAAGTGTTGTGTGTAATTTATTTCTGTTATAGATCTAAGTATAGCCGACTGAAATAACAAAGATATAAGTATGGTACTGTGTAAATTTCTTCATGATTTATTTAAACAGTTTAAGTTAATTTTTTATTTCATTTATGTAGATACTATTTCTTTTGTAAAAAAGAAAAAAAAATAGTTTATACACCACTAGCAGGGAGATTATTAGTGCCCAAGATTAGGGTATTTGGTACCTTACATCTCTCAAAAAAAGGTGTATCATTATATATATATAAAAGGGGGGGGGGGACTTGGTAGCAACCACATTCAGATGAACTCTCATTATTTAGATGGTATGATAATACCATCTAATTGGGAAAAAAGCTTCCCCTCTGTGTAGGTATTGTGCAGTCGTTGACTGCCTGGAGCATATGGTGTTCTGGTGTGGATGCTGGTATAATGAACGGCACCCAGTAATCGAGGAGTTCAGGGAGTTGGTGGTTGAAAGCGTGATCACCATGATGCTCAAGTCGGAGGCTGCATGGAAAGTCATGGCTGCCATGGTGGAGGCCATTGTTCACGGTAAGGAGGCGGACAAGGGTGAGTAGAGGTTGTTTGATCCCTGATCGTCCCCCTGCATGTTTGCTTGTGGACCTTAGTGGTCCTCTATATAAACTGATGGAATCGACTTAAACGTGTTGTCATTTGATTTAACATTTTCTGCTTCTCATTCTTCATTATTCCATGAAAAGGGGGAAAAAAGTGGAATATAACATCGTTCAGTATATGAAAATTGTACTGAACAGCTATTTGCCATTGTGTGGCTGAAAATTATTTGGGGTGGCTGTTTGTTGCAGAGGTAGTGACCTCTTGCAGGGTGGGGACTGCGTTAAACTTAAAAAGCGGGTCCAGTCTCCACCTGGTACAATTGCAAAAAAAAAGATGTATGACAAATGAATAGTATCTCTTATTTCAACATATCATGGTACTGAAATGATTGATTGTAGAACTAAAACTAATAAAATAGTCACAAAACTTGTTGTTGCTGTTGACTACAATAAAAATATGGATGGTGTGGATTTGAGAGATGAGATGATGCTGCAAATTTTTCCAGTGGAACAGAAAAGGGAGACCAATGGAATGTAAAATTTTTAAAAGATTAATTAACTACCCATTCTAAATTCTTACATTATTTGGAAAAATACTCCTCCTAAAATAGATCATCTGTTATTTAGATTAATCCTAGTTAGTGAATTAATACATCCTCTAGAACTAGGAACTAATATCCTCTGCAAATTACATTTGTAGTTGTAATCTCAGGTACCTATCCCCACATAGGAAAGATACATCCTAGAAAGTTCAAATATGGAAAGTTCTTTTAGTGACCCCCTTCTGTTAACATAAAACGGAAAAGGTTGCCATCAGATTGGGGGGGGGCATCCAACTAAGAGAATCAACAGACGAGTTGGAGCGTTGGAATACACCCAAACAGATTCTAAAACCTCATAATTTCATAAACTTAGCAACAATAAACATAAACTTGCTAGCAAAAACAGGTAAACTAAAAAATTTACTAGATCTTACAGAACAGAAAATAACAATACCAGCAATACAAGAAATGAGGAACACAACACAAGACCCATATGAATTGCTAGGGTACAGAATATACAAAGGTATCCCAGGAAAAAGGATAATGAAAATGTACCACAATTTGGAACAGGGTTCATAGTGAAAAATTTGATAACGGAATCAATTAAAGGATTTAAAACTTGTACAGATAGAATAGCCACCCTAACAATCAAATCTGCAAATAAAATGTATACACTAGTTAATGTGCATGCACCCATAAATGACAAAAACAGCACAGCTCGCAAAGAAATAGAAAAATTTTGGGAGTTATTAGATCAAATCCTTACAAACATACCACCTAAACATATTAAAATCTTATAAGGAGACTTTAATGCCCAAGTAGGGAAAGAAAAAAGTACAAGGATATAGTGGGAGATTGGGCAGTACAAAGGGCAAAAGATTAATAGAAACCACAAACTCTCAATTAAATCAACAAGTTTCAAAAGAGAACATGGAAAACACACAGACTGGAGAATTGACAATATCAACTAGATCACGTATGCATGGATAAGAACCAACACAGAGAAATCTATAACATAAAAGTAATGAGGATTAGACCTAGGTTCCGACCATTATTTATCCAAGATAAATATCAAACTAACAACAAAAAAAACGACAAACCCAAAACAACATATAATCAAGAAAAAATCCAAAACAATGCACAATACATACAGAAACAAAGGAAATAAATACTAAAACAGAAGAACTAACAGAAAAACTAAAAAATATAGAGGCAGAACTAGCTCAACCTAATAAAAGTAAGAAGCACTAGTGGTGGAACAACTGCTGCGACTTAGCAGTGGAGGCTAGACATACAGCGTTGATAAAGTTTAAAAATAATAAAACAGAAGAAAACCACACAAAAAGCATTAAGAGCAGCTAAAAGAAAATTTCCCAACGAACAATTAAATCAAATAGAAGATGATTTCGCAAAAAATAACTCCAGACAATATTACAAAACATTTAAAAACGAGATCAAAACTTATACACCACCAACATCTTAAAAAACAGACAGAGCAATAGCACATAACGATAAAGAAAACGCAGACATAATGGCCGAAAGTTTCAAAAAGCTGCTGAATTGCGAAAACCCGACCACCCTACTTGATATCTATACAAACACAGTAATAAAAACCCCAACAGAAAATATACAAACACCAACAAAAGAAGAATTAAAAAAAAGTGCAATTAAACAACCAAAAAACAATAAAGCAAGCGGTGAAAACAAACTAACTGCAGAATTATGGAAAAATGCGGTAGAAAATGCGATAATAAGTCTACAAGGAGCAATCCAAAAAATATGGGAAAATGAAGAAATCCCAGAAAAATGGACAATGGCAATAATATGCCCAATCCACAACAAAGGAGAAAAAACAAACCCAGATAATTATAGAGGGATATCCTTATTAGACTGCACATATAAAGTAATATCTAGAATAATCTAAAACATAATAAAAGACCAACTAGAAAATTAATTAAGAGGAATACAAAGGCGGGTTTAGACCCGGAAGAAGCTGCCTGGAACAGATACTAAACCTAAAACTCATAATCGATTATTACAAATCGAGAGATAAACAACTGGTAATATCCTTTATAGATTTTAAAAACGCATATGACTGCATACATAGGGAATCCCTATTAATAATACTAAGGAACTTTGTTCTGCATCCAAAACTAATCAAAATGATCAGCCTACCTTTAAAAAATACAATGTCAAAGGTTAAATTCAGAGGAGATATATCAGATGTATTTGAATTAAAAACAGGATTGAGACAGGTAGATGGATTATCCCCATTATTATTTAACTGTGCACTAGAATATATAATTAGAGAATGGAGAAAATTAAATCCAGAAAGAATAAAAATTGGAACAAAAATTAGAGTAAACTGCATGGGTTTCGCAGATGATCTAGCCCTCCTCTCAAACATAAAAGAAACTAGTACCCAAATAGATACACTAGAACAACTTGCTGAAAAAATAGGTTTAATAATATCATACGAAAAAACTAAAATATGGTTAGGGATCCACTTACACTATTCATGTAAATGTAAACGGAAGCAAAGTGGAACTAACTAGTGGAAAGATTTAAATACCTAGGAGATACCAAACACATAACATCAATGAGAAAATAAACTGGCAAGAAAGAACTGAGAAACTTAAAAAAATCATTAATAACTACCTAAAACATATACAATAAAAAATGCTTATCGACAAAAACTAAAATCAGACATTACTAAACAGTAATTCTTCTAGAAATAAAATACGCCAGCAAGACTCTCTTCGGACCATACAAAATTGAAGAAGTAGAAAGGCTCGAAAAGATAGAAAGGAAGATAGTAAGAAAATGCATAAACAAGGAAATCATAGTAGAAGGACAGTGGAGGATAATTCCAAATGAAGAAGTATATAAAATAATAATCCCTCTAACAAATTACTTCAGGCGAAAAAGAATTTCATTCTTGGGGCACCTACTTAAGAGCAGAAAACACCAGATTTGCAAACCAAATAATTAACTTATACTGGGAAAGAACAACAAAACCGAAATGGATAAAGGAAGTCCAAAAAAATATGGAAGAGTTGAGAATCTCCAAAGATCTAATCACAATATCTAAAAAATAGACAAACTAATTAAAACTAATATAATAACATTTGAACCTAAAATCAAAAAGAAATCCAACAGGGTGTATTCAGACGAGGACAGGCGCCAAAGATCAGAACGCCTCAAAAAGATGTAGGCAAAAAGAAAAGAAGCAAGAATAAAACAACTTACACGATTTGGAAATAAGAAGAACCGATTACAAAATGGACTGGCCCAGAAATTGAACTACAGATATTCTATGAGGTCGTAAAAACAAAAAAAAGTTAGAAAATTACTTAAACAGGTCGTAATTGAATCATGTCGATTATCTAATAAATAAGTATTGGCTTTTCATCTGGAGGTACCGGGTTTATTAAGCATGAGGGTTTAGGGGTCACTGGTTAGGCAAGGCATTTTTCATACGCTACAAAATTCTGATTCCATATTCCCACACAAGCTTGAAAGCTTCTGCGGTGAATTAATTCAAGCTACGAAAAGATATGTATATAACATAATACAGTTATACATAAACTGATGAGGGTTCATGCAAACAAAATGTGTTAATTTTCAAGTTTTTGGACACTTCTCAGTCAGTTTATGACAATATTTTTTCACATAAAAATAATTATTACAAGATTTAACTGTATTCAGTTTTAAACTGAATTCCTCAATAATAAAAAGGAACTGTAAAGTATTTAAAAATGTCCAACAGTTAATTACATTTCTACTGAAATCCATTTCATTAATAATAGTGAAAATAAAATATAACTAGATGTAGGTTTTAAAAAGAAAACTTGCTATTACTAGGAGAGATTATTTTATGCATAGTCAGTCATTTTGTGTTGTCCTGGAATATACTGTGTAAGCTGTATAACAGAACACATCATCACACAGCTGATGTGGTGACTTACAACTTCAACAATAATAAAATATAAGGAAAACACAAGATCGTAGACAATATATAAGAAAAAAAAAATACTACTCAAGTAGTTCCTAATAATATTGACTGACTGAGCGAGACTAGAGCTGTAGAACATTTACTTTTAAAGTATCAAAGTAATGCTCACTAGATAAGGCATTTCAAACATATAGATTAGCAAAGGATTCTTTCATCACCTTTTCTTTCATATTCAACAGATTACATAACAGATCGATTAAGTTAGGTCAACTGGCAGAAATCATGAACAAAAATAAATCAAATTACTGATAAGTTTATTTATTACAAAAAATTTATTCTGTACATATGTAAAAATAACAAATTCAACGTTAAACACAAATATGAACTACTTCCAAGAATAAGATAACAAGCTCTCAAAACAAACATTAACAATATTTTAGAATGATGAAAACTAGCAATTATTAACTACTCTTAACTAGTAAGATTTATTACTTATTTTTACTAAGTTTTAACACTTTGAAGACCAAACCTAACTCTGTATTCAATATTAAGCGTAAGCATGAGCACACTATTGATAAGTGAGGTTTGAACTGTTTTAATTATTTTGCGGTAAGATGTTTTTTTTTCTTCACTTACACGTTTATTTCTTTTACATTTAGATTAGTTAAAATGTTTCATTTTAAAAAATAATTTTAAATTTAAGTTGATCTGATTTTTACTGTTATACCTGAGTGACCTTCATTTTTTAATTAGAAAATATTTATTTAATGCCGTGCATTATGTATTAGCAGTTTTATACCATAAAAATTAATGATCTTGCAGAAAAATCATTGACTCAAGATTTCTAGATTCTGAGGAGTTCAGACGATTTTCTTCATTCTGTTTTAAATTTAAAGACTTATTTAAAATGCTAAAATTAAAATGTTAATTTAACTTTTATAGACAGTTTTTCTTTTTTCAAGAAAAAAGTTTTTATAAAAAATTCCTACTTTTTTTAATCTAAAAATCATTTTAGAAAATTAAAAATGTAATAGAAAAATTAGCCATGTGCCAGAATAAGGTAAAGTCTTCAAAAGACTTGTGAGGTGTACAGATGAAGTCTTCAAAGTGTTAGAAATAACAATACAAAAACAGTATTATGAATTAAAAAATCTTATATTGTAATGGTAAATATCATAAAAAATAAATAAATAATTGTTAAAACATGTAGTGAAATAAAACAATTATATGTTTTACTCTGAACACCACAAGTAAAGATAAAAAAAAAATAAAATAATAATAAAGTAAAATTAACTCAAGTTAAAATAATAATAATAATAATGATCTTGTAAATAAATGTGTTGTATGTAATAAACTATGAACATGTAAACTTACAAAACACATTTTCATCAGAGATGACATGGTATACTAGACTGGTTATTATAGATCATGTCATAACAATCATCTAATATACATTTATTTTCTACTACTTCCTAAGTAGCAATTGCTAGCTGTTGTTATACCATATAGATATTAAGTGATCAATAAACAAATTGATCTAAATTCTGATAATAATTGCTTCATGAAGTCCTGTTGTGAGTTAGTAGAAACTGACAAGGCTGTGTCTGGATGACAATTGCAATGTTATATAACTTTTAATTTTGAATCTCCTTTCATCATCCAGGTGGAAGTAATTGTCAAAGAATACAACAGGCTTTTGTTCCGTGCTAAAATATAGTAATTTGTTTAATTTATCCATTAATTTTAAACTCAAAATATTGCAGAATTTCCCATTTTTATCAATCTAAAACTAAGTGTAAAATTTTGTTAAAAAGTTATTTTTCTACTGTATTATATTTCATTTGTTGAGTTACAACATATTTAAATGATTTTGATTTTAGTCATACATAATAAAACAGATTGAAGAAAATCTTAGCGATAATGACTGTAAATACAGTTTGTCAAATTTTTGTATTAATTTTAATGACTTTATTACTATAAATACAGAAAAAACCAGAAATCCTGTAAATTATTCCTTTCCTGAAGTAACAAATAATAATAGTGTAACTTTTAAATAAGTCAACTAGCAGTCAAGCCATAAGCCTTCAAATTCATTAATTTCACTACTAGAATTATAGGGCTCCTGGTTAAACCACCAAATAAGGTTTCCTCCATATTATTATTCCGAAATAGTGCATAGTGAATCAGAAATACGGCTTATTCTGATAACTAGTCTACATATCCACGAAAGATTTCTATATCCTGAAATTTCACAGTATGTTACTAATAAAAACTTAACTTTTGTAAAAGGGAGAGGAGATACTTGAGAGTCCAAAATTATGCATCAATACCATAACATAAAACCTCTAACTAGGGCAGTTTTTTTGTTTGATACAAATAAAATAACAACACCGGCTAACATCAGCTGGTAACCGAAATAACTAATATACTGTTATTTTATAATATAGTTTTTTCATGTTTGATCTATATGGACCAGCCGTAATAAATAAACATGTATAATAAATGAACACATTAATTACCTTTCACTCAAATGCTTAAACTTTCAGAAATATTCAAAATTTACAGCTATAATAGTACGAGGTTTTTACTTACAATTGAAAGTGTTTAGCCCATACAAGAATAATAATAAATGTATATGTATATTATTATTAGTAAGTCAAAATCTATAATTATTTATCTTAATATGTAATATTACACTTGGAGTTTCTTTTTCAATTCTTATTACTTCCTAACAGGTACTAATCGAGGAAATAATTTAATTTGCATAAATTACAAACGTCATATTATTTAATGATAACATACTTCCATTTAAGTATATAAAATCTAAAATACTTCTTTAACAAAAGAGACACTCAAAATATGTCAAGCATGATTTTCAACAAAAATGTATTTTCAAGAAATAATAACATTTTGATACAATAAATTAGTCTGGGTAATAGTTAAAATAATTGCTTATATACATTTAGACATTTCATTGTAGTGGCTTGATTTAATTAAAACATACAAATAAAAAATTAATAAATAAATAATGGAATTGAATAATAAATGATTTTTTTTAACATAGTAACATAATTATAAATAACACAATAGTTTCAATAATTATAATAATAATGACAAAGAAAAAGTACTGGACTCTTATTAATAATCTTCCACAGCATCATTACATGATCCACTGTCATTATCCTAGAACTAAAAGAAAAATAATTATTAAAAAGAGAAACATTTTATTTTTGGCAGAAACTACTTTTTCTATCTTCTATATATATATATTTATTTATTTATTGTTACATAAATATGTTGAAAACATACACTCCTTGGAAGAAAGAACTTCCAAACAATAACAGTGATAGACAAAAAAAAAAAACTTTTTTTAATGTTTTTCTCTAAGCATGATACCATTTCTTGAATTGCTTTTTTGCGTTCATTACAGGTATGTAAATACAATTTTTTTATCACCCTTAGTTTTAAATAAATTATGCTTCAAAAAAAAAAGGAGAAATATAGTTAAAATCTAAAATTTATAATTTTGCATGGCCATATCTGTGTTAGAATGATTTTGCTGATGCATTTCTGTTATAAATATCCTCAGGCACATCGCGAATTAATGTCCAACAGTAATCGGCTAGCATATTAGTATTCCATTTCCCTTTATAGTGGCTTTCCATCACCAAAATGCCTTGGTGGAAACATTTACGGTCACTTACACCTCCAAGGTCATCCGGGAAAAAATCCAGATGTGAGTGGAGGAAGTGTATTTTCAAAGATATATTACATCCCATAGCTCTGTATGAAGTAAGAAGTAGATTAACAATATCGTGGTATTTGTATGCTGAGAAAATTTTGCAAACATCTTTAAATGAAACCCAAACTGCACTTTCTACATTATTTAACACTGAGTTAAATACATCATTGCTGACCAACTCTTTTATATGAGGACCAACAAATACTCCTTCTTTAATTTTTCCTTCACATACATTCGGAAATTTCTGCCTAATGTACAAAAATCTGGTCTGTCCTTCTTCATTGCTTTTAAAAAATGTTTCATTAAATTCAACTACGGGTCATTAATAATAGTTTTCCCATTTGGAGTTAAATTGTCTCATTTCTTCCACTCTTTGGTAACATAATGTTTATCCCTAGCTCGACTGTCCCATTCACAAAGAAAACACATGTACTTAGTATAGCCTAACTGCATGCCTAACAAAATAGCTATAACTTTCAAATCACCACATATGTTCCAGCTATGTTTTTTATAATTTATCTTTTCAAGAACTTCTTTCAACACAATGTATGTATGTCTCTTTCAAATTAATACCATAAGCAATTGGTATCGAAGGATATTTGTTATCGTTGTGTAGTAGAACCACTTTTAAACTATACTTGGACAAATCGATGAAAAGGTGCCAGTCCTCAGGTTTATGAACTTGTCTTAAGTGCAAAATAAGCTCATCAATATCTGTGCAATAAACCAAATTATTTTCATCAATAAAGTATTGACAAAGTTCTTTTTATCAGCTTTAAAAGCCCAAAATTTTTGTATTTTTTAAAAGTAAATTCCAACCTTGCAGTCTTAATCCTAACAGTTCAGCTTGACTTTAAGATAAATCTAAATCCCTAGCCAAGTCATTTAATTCACCTTGTGATAGGTGTGGCTTATTGAAAGATAATTCCGAATCAAAATCATTGTTGTCTTCTTTAGTACTGCCTGATTCTTCATCGCTGCTTTTGAAAAATACATTCACAGGTGGCTCCGGAACTGGAATAATTTCACTATGAGGTACAGGCCTGATTGCAGATTGCAATGAAGGATACATTACTGTATGTTTAGATTTTTTTGAAATTCCAGACATTTGTTAAACAAAAGTAACAATCAGTTACATCATCCTTTGGTGCATGCCAAACCATAGGTACACCAAATGGCAAAGCCTTCCGTGTACCTTTCAGCCATCCTCTTTAATATACAGAACAATTAGTGCATACTATTTGAGGAGCCCACGACTTATTCTGATCACCAATTTTACACTGAAAGTACAAATGATATCCTTTTTTAATTAAAGGTGTAATGTTTTTTCTATTTGATTTTACGATAAACATGATTTTACATAACTAAAGGCATCCACATCATTTACACAATTTCGAGGCATTATGACACTGCACTATTAACAGACTTAAGACAACAATAAGACTAAACAAAATTAATTCCTAAATCCAGTGCTTAATACAAACAACACAGCTGTGTTTTGATCTGCACAGATATGATTAATCTCGTTCATGAAAGCTCACTCTTCAGTATTAGATATGATGTCATAATATGTGACTATGAATGATTTAATTCTTTGTCTAATATTGTTTATTTAAAGCTTACAAATTATGTTAACAAAGTTAAACAATAAAAAATGATCTAAGAAAATACAATATAGGAGATTAAAATAACTACAAGCTGAAAAATGAAAAAATCCTATAATTAGAATTTAAATTTTTTTTAAAAATGGTGGGTGATAAAAAGATTCTGAGTTCATATTTGTTTTCAGCATCAAAAAACAGATTAAAATCATGTATTGCATGTTAGGAAAGAAAAATTATGTTTATCAGTGTAATTAATCATGTTTCACAACAATCTTTTTGACAAAACAAAAAATGCCCTTTGCTATTAGTTATTTGTAAGGTCTTTTGGTTCTCTACAGCAGAAAATGGAAAATTTTAACAGCATTCACTCAAAATATTTAAACATTATCTTTTGCTTCAAACCAGATAAATTAGCCTTTATCTAATTCTGTTTCCACAGAACGTAAAAAATGTAAGTAAAACTTATAAGAAATACCGTTGTTACCCAGAAAACGCTTTTCACATGGAAGAAATGATTTACTGCATTTCTGAATGTATGGGACTAACAATTATGCAGCTGCCCACTGACTTTATCCCTTACAACGCTAACATAAAGATCATAAATCTATCCCACTGACCAGCTTTTATAAAAAAAAACCATAATAGTTTTTCAAAAAACCATAACAGTTCTTCAAAATTAATTTTTTTAAATAAAAAATTATCCAACATTATAAATAAATGACTGATATCTTAACCAGTGATATAGACACTTGACTGCCATGACTGCACAGATGTCATATAACTTGTATGAAGATTATTTTGTTGGAAACCCAAAGATCTGTTATCATGCAATTATTAATCTTATCTCTTTTGTGAAGCTTTATTCATTGTATATTGTCTTGAATTTTAATTTATTTTAACGCAGTGATTAGTAAATGACTGATATCTTAACCAGTGATATAGACACTTGACTGCCATGACTGCACAGATGTCATATAACTTGTATGAAGATTATTTTGTTGGAAACCCAAAGATCTGTTATCATGCAATTATTAATCTTATCTCTTTTGTGAAGCTTTATTCATTGTATATTGTCTTGAATTTTAATTTATTTTAACGCAGTGATTAGTAAATGACAAAAATTCTTTACTGAAAAATATATTATTAGTTTGTCTAACAAAAGTGATGAAGTATTTATTATATTACATAAATAAAAAAAAAATTAATGTACAAAGAAAATTGATGTAATAAAGATAAAGACATTACAGAAAATAAAGTCATTCGCCATATTGTTTTTAATGGTTTCAAAAAGATGAGTAATATAAATCCCAAATAAGTTGGAAAATGGAAAAGAAGCTTGAATGTTTAATGACAAAGTATTTGCTAAATTAAGAGTGTACATCCCATGGCCATTTTATGATCTTATATTTTTTGTACCCAAAACTGCTTTTTGTAGAGAATGTCATCTAGACAAATAAGATATAAAACGTCTCTCAAAACAAATTTTTTTTTATAATGCTATGATAAAGTTGTAAAGAAATTGTTAAAAAATTGTGTAAAATGGCACATAGTATGGTAATGAAAACCTTACACTCCGTGATCATTCCATTAAAAACATTAAACAATAATCTAATCTATATTTGTAATGAAGAAAAATTTCTTACAGACTTTAACTAGAAAACACAGCCACTATTCTATATTTCTAACTTTGTAAAATTATTCAACATTATCCGTTTGTAAAAGTGGAATCACTAGTCAGGCTCACAGAAACAGCTATGCAGTTCCTGTCAGATGACGATAAAAATTTACAATTAGAACTGATGAGTTAGCAAAGATTATCAGTTTGTCTAACATGATTAAATAGAATGAAGAAAAATATAAAAGAAATTCATTAGTAAAGCTATTCTAACTTATTACCGTAATTTTTGTCAGTCACTGATTACTCGTTAAAATTCAGTGTGTAAACAATGAAAAACAGTTTTATAATAGAAGAGATACGGCTGAAAAATTTTAATAAATAAATTTGAAATAAGCGTTAAAGGTTAAGATGAAATTATCTAGAATTCAAGTTCAAATTTTTAAAGTTATTAAATTAATAAAGGCAATATTTTTAATAAAGTAAACCTTATGATAAATATCTCTAAAAAAAATCATAAACAGTAATTTAGTTTTAATCAATAAATGATTAATCAAAGATTTAATAACTATAACTATCCTCTAATACAAACATAGAAGATAAATAGGATATTAGGAGACTAATATTTAATATAACTGAAACAGCCTTCATTGGAAAATTTATACCATAGATTCAAGTCAGATAAAATTATAGAAATACCCAATGAACTTTAAAAGAAAAATAAATACAAATTTATTTATTTATGTAGGCTGACTCAAGCATTCATATGACTGTAAAGTACAAAAAAATATTTCTTGAAAAATGGGCAATAAAAATTAAAAATTATTATAATTACTTGCTTTTCTTAAACTCACAATGTTTTTTTTTCATGTTTGTCCTCAAATCTTGCATCCTTAATTTAACACATTTCCTGACATTGCTGACTGATGAAATTTTGCATAGTTACTAAGATCAGGTGACAATATAACATTACACCATTACTTTTGCAGACACCCCCCTGTACAGGGGTAAATTAAGGATGAGGGTGTAAAAAATTGCAAAACAGCTATGCAGGGTTTCAATATATGATGTTATCTTTTGAAATCCAAACTAACTTACCAATTCAACTCATGCAATGTATGATAATAATTTGATTAAAGTATGACTAAAAAGTATAAAATAAGTTTTTAAAAATTTTGAAAACGTTTTGTAATATTTTATAAGTATTAGCAGTCTATTCCACATATAACAACAAATAAGCTCAAAAAATTAAAACTACTTTTAACCAGTTATAAATTTATTGTGAAGAGCTGTTAATTGAAGAGCAGTTCTAAACACAGACAATTCTAATGAGCATTCACCCCTTCTGTTGAAGATAATAAATTTTCAAGATAAATAATAATACATCTGAAATTTATAGAACTTGTCTGAACACAAATAATTAGAATCTATTATTAAACAATCAATAAAACCTAGACTTAAGGATAATCTTATATATTATATATTTATATAAATAATTATTACCCTTTTCAGGAATTCTTCAGAACAAATCCTTGCTCGAGCATTAACAGCAAGTTTCATTTCACTTATTTCTTTATCAATTTCTTCCATAAAATGCAAAACAAAATCGACTAACTTATGTTTATACATCTGCTCTGTATGAAAATTTGTGATGAGGAAACTGATGTCATACCCCTGAAAAAAGGAAAAACAAACAAGTAGAGACATCATAAAGAGAAATTTCAATTAACATTTTGGTTTATGGTAACAATCGCATTACATAACAAAATTTTCACAATACCTTTATCTATGGGGCACCATTCAGAAGTAAGGGCCTATTTAACAATCTTCCTAGAAATATACTAGGATTCCAATTATTATATTCTACTATTGTGTTTGATTAAATAAAAGAATTTGTTGCTTTATAAGTAGACTGTAACCATTTTATTGACTTGAATAATAATACATAATACTGCATGATGATAGATTAATGCACTAAATTACTTATGAATATACTCTTGATGTGATTTGATGTTTGATTGTTGTAAAATATATTAAAGATATGTTCACCTTACGAGTTACTAGCTAAGGATGAAAATTATGGTACAATAATGAGAAAAGAATAATCAGCTGATGGCGAAAACCAGCTGGCCAAGCGATCACAGAGGCATAACACCCTAGTGAATAATAAGAAAACTAATGCTTTTAACACTACCATCTTACAAAGTTTTAAACTGATTAATAGTTCTTAACAGGGCCGATGAGTTATAAATAGCAATTGGCAACAGTGATTGATTTACACATGCGAAACAGTGTGTTAAAATGAGTGTTGTAATAACAAATCCCAGCATCTGTGAAGTTTGATCAGCAATTAGATTTCTAAACACAAGAGGTCATCATAATGCTGTTGAAATTCACCTCAATTGTGTGAAACACAGGCCTACTGCAATGAGTGAAGGAAAAGTGAGGCAATGGTGCTGTGAGTTTAAGGAAGGCTATTCAAATGTTCATGATGAACAGAGAAATGGCAGACCTAGTGTCCAGACGGATGATCTCATTAAACATGTGAATGCAAAAGTGAGAGAGACAATTGTCACTTTACGATTAGCAATCTTTCTCTAGAATTTCTAAAATTTTTTGAGAATCATGACTGACACTCTAGGCTACAAGTAAACTGTGTGCATGACAGGTGCCAAAAATGTTGACAAATGCTCACTAAGATCGCAGAATAACATCTGCAGATGCTTTTCTTGACCACTTTAACCATGAGGGAGACAAAATTTTTCCCCATATTGTCACTGGTGATGAAACTTGGATTTTGTACGTCAATGCTGAGATGAAACAACAATCTATGCAATGGTGTTAAGCTAACCAAAAAATTCAAACAAGCCCAGTCTCAAAGGAAAATCATGGCCACTGTGTTCTGGGACCAAAAGGGTGTGCTTTTGATTGATTTCATTGATCTGGAACATCCAACACATCACAAGTGAATTGTGAAATACTTTCTAAATTACATCATGCCAATCAAAACCCCAATGAAAGGAAATGCTGAGATCAGGAATTGTTCTTTATGATAAAACATCCACACATGACTGCAAGCACAATAGAAACAACTCAAAAATTTGAATGGGAGATTTTTTTATCATCCCTTACAGTCCTCATATCACACCCATTGACTACCACCACATCTTCCTACACCTCAAAAACTGAAATGCATCTCAATGATTCGAGGAAAGTGAGTTTTCCTTTATGATTGTGTTAACTACACACAATTAAAGAAGAATTATAATTGTATTCTTTCACTATTTAAAATGTTTTCTAAATTAAAAAAAAAAAAAAAAATCAGTGTAATAATTTTACATTGATTCCTTAAAGAGACAACTAAACAAGAAACTGTTCCCCTCTCCATACTAAATGTTCTAAATATTGTTTATTGGGGGATAAATCAAATTCTTAACTTTTTGTGCTAATTATTTATATCAGTGTGATGGACAGCATGTGCAACCTAACTTAGAATAAGTATTCAAATATTCTAAATAATAGCATTTTTTTATATGCATACATTTGTATATTCCTTCATATTATTAGCACAATATGCTACTTTACAGCATGAGAACATGAAGAGTTCAAAATGACATCCCTGAATGTTAAACATACTAATTCAGTAGTAACAAATCAACCATTATTAGAAGAACTATGATTTGAAGACACTATGATTCACTGTCAACTATTAAAATTTACTTCTACTGTTTCTAATAATAATTGCAATTATTAATATTCATACTGATATACTCAATAACTGATAAAGGTTTTCAAAGACCTTGAACAAAACTAGCAAATTCCTCTTCACAATTCTGACTAAGTTACTGCTTTCTTATACAATTATATAGACAATGCACTGCTCTCAAAATTGTGTTCCTAATATAACCATAAATAATGTAATTATGTAAATATCTAAAAAGACATCATCTTCATATATTCAATAACAACTTTTGAAATAATTTAATAACAATTTATGCCTGCATCTTATAATGATGATCAAGAGTTACACATTCTTTAAACAATTTGTAAAAACAGATACTTCTTATTCTAGGAAAGAGATTAATCAGTTGACAGATTTAAGCGCTAGAATGTATATGAAAAATTTTCATGTAAATTTTAAAAAAAAGTTATCACTGAAAATAATAACATGTTATAAGAAAATTTTTATTATCTTTTTACCATTAGTGTTAAACAGCTCAAAACATGATAAAAGATAATAATTACGGACAAATTCTGTAAATGAGAAAAATATAAATCAACTCACTGTGATATATAGAGATCAAAAACTTGCACACATCAAAGTAATAAAAAAATTTGGATATTAAGTAATAATATTTAAAGATTTATTTATTTTCCCAACATACGTTCAAAATGGCAGCCCTGTTCAGTAATGCATGAACAAACCTTTTTACCATGTTTGAGGCCATTTTGTGGAACACATATTTACAGATGTTATGTTCATCTTTAGTTCTTCCAGTGTGTGTGGCCTGTTTTTACAGACCTTTTCTTTATGATAACCCTCACAGGAAATTACATGGGGACACCAAATCAAGTGAACATAGGGACCATAATTCTTTACAGATGATGCGCTCACCAAAAAACTTGCACAAGAATGCATGGTTTCATCAAATGTGTGACATGTGGCACTCTCTCTCCCACGCCTCATCAGTGAAGAAAACACAGTCGTGCTCTGCAATTCCGTGGTTGTCAACAAATGACTGAAACTATGTACAGCACACTATGCACTTTTCTTTATCCGGCTCCTTCAATTCCTGAACACTGCGAACATGACATGCACAAAAGTGTAACCACTTCATCGCTCTCTGAGCACTTTCATATGAAATCTGAGTGTGATGATAGTCTCCTCAAGCTTTTTGAAGGTGAGAATTGCATCACATTCTTAACCTCAGACAGTTTAGCATCAATCAAAATGGCTGGTCTCCCGGTTCTCTTCTTGTCTACAACTGATCCACATTCTCTAAAACAGGCGATTAATCTTGTTATGGTCAAATTGTTAGGCACTACCACATCTGGATATTTCCCACAAAATTTGTCTACAACACGTGCATAAGAATGACTGAAAAAATAATTTTCAACAATTAAAACTTGTTGCTCTTGGGAAAACGACATAAACAAAGCAATAAACAAAGTATTACTGCAAGCATTTTGTGACCAATACACATCACAATGGCAACTACATTTGTTGTTGTTAATACCCATGGTTCTATCTTGCGGTAGTCAATAGATCTTTTTCAACTATATTACTATCTATACAGTTTAATTTTGATATGCGCAACTTTTGGATCTCTCTATCATTACTAAAAGTTTTCTACATCAGTTAGTTTCATTTTCTTTTCTAATTAAAAATGAAAAAGTATTTAGTAATTAGCAACAAGTAAATTAAAACAATACCTGAAGCATGGGTAATTGTTACATCTCTCATCAGCTGTAGTTGGTGTACGTTTCAGAAAATTTTCTGCCATGAATATTATGCCATACAATATTTTAACAAACATATTAATTTTTATATAAATATTAATTAACAGTTAATTTATAAAAGAGAAAATTTAAAATTGAATTTTCAATTGCATGAGATTAAGAGTTTACATCCTGTAACTTTTTTAACTACTTTCTAATAAAGCAGTGTTCACTAATAAATGCTGACTGAAATTACTCAATAACTTAATCCAATTAGATGCAATTTAATGAAATGTTTCGATAATATAACGACACATCTGATAAATTCACAATAAGGTAAATTCTTAAATAATTACATTATAAAAACATATCTCTTAAGGAATCATGTATGAGAGATGGAACAGATTTCTCATAATTACTATGGAAAACCTATGAATTTACTATACAGAAACCAAACAAGAGGTAACATCACAAGTCAATAATTCAAAAATTAATGTGCTTACCTCTACAGCTTTGCGCCTCAAAACAATAAAGTTCTCTGCTCGCATCATCATAAACCTCATGAATTTTTTACAAAGAATTCTTTCAATCTCATCAGCTTGTTTCACAGCTATACTAATTCGAACAGAGTTGATGGAACCTTCTATTAGAACTTTTTCTTTCTCATTACGACTAATTAACACTGGTGTCAAAAGTAGTTCTCGGCTTGATCTATCACAAGAAAATCAAATGTCACTTTAAAACTATTCATATCTCAGCAGGTAAAGAAAAAAGGATTAAAATAATCTTGCTACAGGTTACTTAACAAGAACAATCTGATCTGAAATTATTGTTACCATAATCAGATGGCTAAAGGTCATACTGATTAAAATTTGATTTATCCATTCACTTTCAACATTTTGATGTAGCTTTACAAATTGAATGAAAATTAAACTTATTATTCACCACACACAATGAGCATTAGGTGAATAAAAGTGAATCAAACACTGTCCATGATCATATTTTAAATCTAATATAAGGGTTCACATTAGAATAATGGTAACCATTTGGCTAACTTGCCTACCATGTAGAAATAAGCTTTTTCAAAATAAAAATATATCACCTATTTTAAAAATCACAAAGAAAACAGTCAAAACTGCCAACAGAATTCATCAGCTGAGATCATTTTCAAGTATTCCAAATTGAGAACTTGGAATATGTTAATAATTTTTATAATAAAAATTCTATCCTTACCGCACTTCAACTTCTGGTTTATTATGTCGTTCAACTACCTGAGAGGAAAAATTGTCAAGACACATAGCTGCAGTCAATGTATGCCTGACTGCAGACAAATAGGGGCGTAACGTTGCAGCCTGAAATTAAACAAATGCAAATCAGTATAAACATATTATTTCAGTATTTTAATAGCATTATTTTAAAGATGAATGAATATATAAAACTAAACATTTTTTTATAAAAATTACAATGAGTTCATAATTTAAGAGTAAATGATATTTAAAGCCCTGTTGCTTTTAATAGAGTATATAATCCAACAAAAATGGTTATTGGATAATTTTTTATTACATTGGAAAAATTTATTGGTTATTGATTATTGGAATATAATTTTTATCATCTTTATTTTCAGCTGTATTTTACTGTTAATAATAAAAGTGATTAAAATTTAAGCAAAATAGGATGAATAGTGGAAGAATTATAAATAACTCATTAAAATAGTCTCTCCAAATTCATATCCATAATCAACATAAAATACACTTCATATTAAGTACAAAATGAAAGATAATTTAGCTTTATATATTAAAGTGACCAACTGTCAATATAAAATGGTTTAAGAGTATTTTTACTATAACTCAAATATTTTCACAGAATGAGCACATCCAACATCGTCTAATATGCCAGCTTCATGGGTAATTACAAATTAAATATTGTCGATAAGTGCATGTATATACAAAACATACAAACTTTTTCTACTATATGACTATCACTTGCCATGTTTCACTACAATCACCCCTACACAAAGATCTATGACAGTAATCCTACCCACTATCACAAAATATTTTAAATTAGTAACTATTACACTTTCATCCTTGTCTTTTTATTAATTACCCTTCATAATACATTTTTTTGGAATCAGTTATTCAGAGAGGAGACATGGTGCAGTTTTTTCAAAAGTAAAGTCTATTAAATAATCCGTACTGGAGTGCCTTTGATCACATGATTCTCCAACAGTGAATTCATAACATCTGGAGTTGTGCAAGGAAGATGTGTCTCAAACATAAATATAAAAAATTGACACTTAGGTCCAGGCTCAATATTAGCCTTCTGGGAAATTATATTGTTGTCTTATGCATGGTACAATTGTTCGAAAATAATATTTTAAGAACAGTTAGGTATGAAGTATTGTATATACTTTGATCAGGATAATTATCTTGTGGTTTATACTTCTGATATAATCAACAATCCCATTTGAACTGGAGATCCAAATTTAAAAATTAATGGCTACCTATGTGAAGCACTCAGAACAAGTACCTGTTCATTAATTTCTAACCTATTTTATTTTTTAAAGTTATACCTTCTTCTTTAGTCAATAAAAGAATATAAATATAAAATTAAAAAATATGGCAACTGGTAATCATATAACAGAAAATACCCAAATGTACAATGTTAGTGAAAACATTCTTCATAAAGGGAAATGTAATATGCTGTTTTGGAGAGTTCATATGGTGCTCTGTAAAAAATCTGGACACATTTGAGATAATTTTGGAGGAAATGGTGAAATGACATTAATTCATTTATGATACAAAAATCATGAATCTACTCTCTTAAGAAAAATAGAAAAGAAAATAAGTTTTAGTTAAACCAAAATATAAGTAATGAATTCACACCATATATAAAGCTATTGTTTTCCTTCAAAAACAAGCTCTAGATATCTTCATAATTTTACTTAGTACTATTCTAAACAATCTGACTTGCTTGTCAAGCATCAAATTCAGCGTAAAAAAATTTGAATGCTGTGCTTCTTGGTCGGGTGTGGTTCTACTCCCATCCTTAAAAAAAAAATGATCAGACTGCTTTAATGTAGCTCATTCAGATACCCTTCACTTAACATTCAGGATTATCGTACAATTATTGCAAGATACTCTACTAACATTGAATACTAATACAATATTACAAAATGGGGTACTGCAATGAATTAATTGTCAATTAGTTGATCTAAAAAACCTCTGTTGGATTTCTCATGGAACAGTAAATGAAATTATAATTATAAATGCAGATATCAATCAACATTCAAGGTGTCAAATTAAAAAATACAAACCATGGAAAACAAACATAAACATTTCTATCTACAAACCAACAAAAAAACACAGACTTCAGTTAAATACAATTAACATAAATTTATTATCACAATTCCAAATAATCCGAAAATAAACAAAAAAAAAAGATGCTTAGATAACCTACATGAATCATAAAACCCAGAAATAAAAACAAGAAACTTAAAAAAGTAATGATTAATAGAAAAAAAGACAGAGACCACTATACTTCGTTTTTTTAATTATTCTAAAGGATTCTGCAAAAAAAATTAAAATACATCACTTACCATTACGGAAACTCCTAACCAATAAACGAAACCGAATACGTAACTTTTTTTGAAAATGTAAGTAAGAAAGAAAATTAAATTTGTAATATACAGCAGTTATTTTTAATTAAACAGAATACAAACAACAATAAGAATTAACAACTAAGAAGCAATCCCCGAACAAAATCATCACTTCCTCCTACCGCACGTAAATGTCATGATCGAGGTGTTGTCCTGGTCAGAAAGAACTACTTTGTCGCCGTGAATGTCTTTTCCGATTCAAAGAGGATGTTTTCCAAAATTGTAGTTAACCCTTCCTTTGTACAAAAACTTCATTAAATAAAAATATTACTTCACGTTTTAGTAATGCAGTTCATAGTTCTAACAAAATCTAAGAGGAATTTAAAGTACTCAGTTAATATATTTGGCAGGTATTCGTCAATGAATGTTCACAGTTATTCGTCATCAATAGACAGCGGTCACAGTAATAAAACCATCTGTATCTTAATAACGACATTGAAATACATCGTGTAGTTATATTCAAATTAAACACCGAATATAATCGTTTTTGCTGAGTAACATGTTGTCAGTAAATCGTCTCCAAATTCTACATTGTGAATACACAAATTTAGTAATGACTGTTTTGTAGATAATTTAAATATTTCGGAATTCACACCTAATAGTTCACTTAAGCGTGTTCAAATAGGTATCTTGACCCACCATGTTGGTCTAGTGTTGAACGCGTCTTTGCAAA
Organism: Lycorma delicatula; assembly: GCF_047948215.1. Classification (NCBI taxonomy): domain Eukaryota; kingdom Metazoa; phylum Arthropoda; class Insecta; order Hemiptera; family Fulgoridae; genus Lycorma; species Lycorma delicatula. The sequence continues at coordinate 40,516,012 of NC_134458.1, forward strand.
TCAGCTGATTTTGAAGTCGTAAATTCCTACGTTCAAATCCTAGTAAAGGCAGTTACTTTTATACGGCTTTAAGTACTAAATCTTGAATACCGGTGTTCTTTGGTGGTTGGGTTTCAATTAATCACACATCTCAGAAATGGTCGACCTGAGACTGTACAAGGCTACACTTCACTTACACTAACACATATCATCCAATAAAGTAATACCTGACGGTGATTCCCGGAGGCTAAACAGGGAACAAATAGGTATCTTAAAACTTGTAAATAAATAGGTATCTTCAAAAATTGTATTTAAAAATTATTACATAACTAAATCATACAGCATTAATTAAATTCTGTTGATTTCGGTATATAATTAGTTGATTTATTCAATTTAGTCACCCTTAACTATCAGAAACTCGTTTAAATATATTGTAGCCAATAAGAGCCAACTACTTTTGTTTACTATTACTCTCATATTAACTGAACACTAGTCACTGACCCATTATAGAATTTAAAGAATGCCATTTTTTGAAAGTAAGCCAGTTTAGTTAGAAAGTACGTTGAAGCAGTGAAAATACGTATTAGAAAAACTGAAAGATTCTAATTATAATAAAAATAATAATTTTATTTATTTTTATTTTTTTGTGTAATACAACAGCTACATATAACCTTGGTATATTGTCCAAAAAATAATAATGACAGCAACATTAACGATAATAATAATGGCGGTTATATCTCCGGAACGAAAACGGCGGAGCGGAAAGATATTTCTTTCAAAAGGGCTCCGTCAGGAAGTTCGAGCCTCCACGTGGCACCTTCTCTCCCAGACCAACGAAGACTTCACAAAAAAGAACATGAACTTTTACAAGACCTTCAAACGAAAGCTAACCAAATACAATCCTCCAACTACAAGATAAAAAGGAAACATTGCCCACAACAACACGGATAATTGCAAAATTCTAACGAAGTATTTCGAAAACCTCCTCAATGGTGAAAACCCCACAAGAGAATGGAATTCAACACTCCTAAAACATCCAGCCACAACTCAGAACCCTCAATACTGAGGAAGTACAAACAGTCATATCAGACCTCAAAAATGACAAAGCCTCAATAGAAAACCGAATAACAGCTGAAATTTGGAAAAAAGCCCACAAAATGTTATAGAATCTCTCCAAAAAATCTTCGCAGAAATATGGATAACTGAGAAAATCCCAACGGAACGAAAGACAGCTCTCATACACCCACTTCACAAGAAAAGATCCAAAACAGACCCCAACAACTCAAAAGCGGGATCTCACTCTTAGATTTAACTTACTCCGAAGCCTTACTAAACACAGCACAACACCAACTCAAAGAGTACTCAACTCAACTCAACTCGAAGAGTACCAAGCAGGCTTTAGGAGAGGAAGATCCTGCCCAGAACAAATCCTAAACCTCAAAAACTCCATAAACTACCAAAACTCGAGATCAAAGCTATACATCACTTTCATCGACTTCCAAAAAGCGTACGATTTAATAGACCGAGACGCCCTCTTAACCATGCTAAAAAAATTACACCTAGACAACAAAACAACAAACCTAATTAAAGAAACCATCACCAGCACGTACACCAAAGTTAAATACATGGGAGAACTACCCGACCCTTTCGAGATTAAAACCGGTGTACGACAAGGAGGCAGACTCCTCCCATTTCAACTGCGCCCTAGAAAAAAAAATAAAGAATGAAACTAAAAGATCCATAACGGAGTCCGACTAGCAACAAAAAACAAAGATATCAAAATCAACTGTTTTAGCTTTAGTACTTGCTAGAATTTGTTCTAAATGACCTGGACAACATCCAAACCCATGTAACTGCAATTACATCTACGTACAAGTCTGGGTCCAGGTGCTGGGGCTGGTGGTGATGGTGATAACTTTTTCCATTGTGATGCCTTGAACGTCAGAGATTCGGACAATTGCGGCACGATGTACGAAGAAACGGATCTCTCTCTCTCTTTGTGTGTGTGTGTGCGTGTGCGCGCGCGCTTGTAGAATCGTTACATCTCGATGACTCTTACAGGAATTCACTTGTATGTGTGAATTGTCATGAGCATCATTCGGGAGATCTTGTAATTTTTATAGCAAGAAGTAGCAATTCAAGAGGTTTAAACAATAAAAAAAGTCAGCTACTAAGCAAGGAAAATTGTGCTCGGCAGAACCCCCAAGGATTGCGTCCTTTGTACAGGTTGCTAAAGCTCCTGCAGCTCCCTTTAAAACAGACAACGTAGTTTCTCAACTGGCACCAGCTTTGACTAATATGGTAGAACGTACAATCAATGAAAAATTGAAGATTTGACGACCATCACAAGAAAATAGTCCAAAATCGATGTAAAAGAAAACAGATCTCTCGAAAACAAAGATTGTGAAACAACTTAGGAGCCTTCGATCAGTCAATAGGCGAAGGAATGTGAAGCTAAATCACCGAAGAATTCTGAGCAAAATGCACCGACGATAAAAGTTGAAATACAGAAAATCCCCTTTCAGGAAACTGTTAAGCCTGAAGATGCTAGACGCTAAAGCAAGTTAGATGCTGGCAGAAAATAATTTTGACACCAAAAATGAAGCCTCCAAAAGCGCGGAGGCCTTTAAATGAGAGGGCGAGCGATTCAGTCGCCCCACTCGCATTAGTGGGAAGTGCAATGAGTCTTGATTCTGATGCATTGCTGACCGCACCATAGAAGCCGATATTATCTGATACTAGCAAAAAGACATTCCGAAATTTACTGCGGAGAATAAGAAGAATCCATCTCCAAGGCCTCAGGTACCTTGGAATTAAACATCGAGGCCCTCTGTAAAATGGAAAAAGGAAGAAAGAAAGGGTGACCTAAGAGGAAACCTAGATGATAAGAAATAAAAATGTTGGGGGTTTTACGAGATTATTACGAGTTTAATAAAAACATGAAATTTTAATAACTAAATGACTTTATATTGGTTTTGATAGATTCGACATTTTGTTAGAAAATCGTTTTTTTAAGGAACAAGGCCCTGTACAGCCTTGTTATCTTGTGTTTCTTTCAAGATTTTAATATCCTTTTGCAAGTCTTTTATAGAATGATCTGTTTGAGAAGACTAGTATTTGACTAAGTCGCTTGTATTTTTTATTAGGAAGAAAAAGTTATACTTTTTTTTCTGTAAAACAATGTATCGTAGTCTTCTTTGAATTGTAAAATGCTTTCGATATGATCTGGTGATATGGAATAACGCTTCAACTGCAGAAATGGGGCATACGCGACAATCTAACGGTATTTTTTTTTTCTTTTTTTTGATGGCGAAGAGGGGGAATACCATTTACGTATGTCCCAAAACAGCAGTGTCGACATCGCAAAAGGTTCCGCTAGATCTTATTAAGGAGCGTATTTGTATCTGCGTTTTACCGATTAAAGCTAAACAACCTCACCAAACCCCCCCCCCCCCCAGGGAAGGACCAGCAACCAAGCATTACTCAGTCCTGAGGGGTGTCTTCAAGCTCTAGGGATTCGGAGTCCCGGTCGCCCCTCATCTGCGCAAGCACAAACGAACAACAACTCCGCAGCAGGCTGTCCCTCACTCCTTCGCTCACCGGTCTCACTCTTCATCTCAGCAAAAGGCTTTTTCCATCATTCAGCCAGCGAAGCGAAGCGGCACACTCCACTCTCCAGCCATCATCTACAATGCCTGTTGTTCTCCATTGCCGCCTAGTCCGCACTCCATTCGCGATGCTCTGCTTCTTTATCCTTGATTAACCTAACGACGTATCTTTCTGCGGAGTCTCATTCACTAGTTCCACCGAGCATATGGCTCACTATATTTTCAGGAATTATCCAGCCCAGTCCTGAGTCAACTCTGAATTTTATCCACCTTGGGCAAAAGAAAAGAATTTGACATGTGTATCTTCCTCCCTGCAGTATATGCACAACGGGAAGCCCTCATTCCAAATCTGTGGAGATAACTCCCAAACCCTACATGCCCCATCATGAACAGCGATAGGTGAAAACAAACCTCGCCATGTTTTCTGCTGAGCCATAGCTCCAAAATAGGGATAAACCGTTTCGTCCATGCTCCCTTGGCAGTAACATCCCATTCGGCCTACCATTCATTCATAAGTAAAAGATTTACCTCTTACTTGGTCATGCCCCCGTGAATCCCAGTTAGCTGGCAGGCCCTCACATGGATGAGCGGGATACCCGCCAACACCTCAGTTGCTTCTCTCGAAACTGTCTTACATGCAGCTATGATTTTAATCGTAGTCCTCCGTTGTAGGGAAGCCACCCGTTCCACATTCCTTTTTATCTTGAATGCCTCAGCCCAAACAGGTATGGCATGAAAGAGAATAGACGCCATGTCGATTCTCTTTCAGTTTATAGCCATGGCGTTGATAGCCATTTAAGTTGATACCCATGGCGGCTATCAACTTTCTCTTGCTCAGCTTGGGTCTCCAGGTGGTGCCAATTAGTCTACCGAGAGCATCAATCGCCATTTCTGTTTTTCTCGTGGATTCTGCTATGTTCTTGTTGAAGAGTCTGGACCTCGTGATCCAGACCCATGCACTGGTATTACTTCGCAACTATACGAACGACCGTACTTTTCAATTACGCATTTGCAAGGAGTTATCGGAAGAAAATAGATTGGAAAATAGCACACCATAAGGCTCGCTGTTTAGCGGCAACTTGTTCACAATCGCCATCAATTAACTTATATTAGCACAGGTGATGTGGTGGCCAGGGTCGAAGTGATTGCAGGTGTAACAGAGACGCTTCCGCTGTCACCATGCTCCCCGCAATGGTAATGTAGTTAAGGTACCCATATATGTCGGTGCATGGGACCTCTGAAAGCTTCAGTTTCAGATGCAGAGATTGTGCATCCGCTTTCTACCAGGACATAAGCCGGCTCCTTCGGAATACCAGACCAGACCTCCAAGGTTACCAACCCTGGAGTGGAAGTGTACCCCGGCAGCTAGCCTTGTTACAGAAGGGATGAAAAATCTTGCAAGTTGAGCAACAAACCTGACAGAGGGTTCATGTAAACACTCTCATCTTGAACCAGCGTGTCGTCCCAGGCGAAACGAAGAAAGAGTCCTTAGATAGAAAAAATAAGAAATGAGGTGAAGAGTTTGCAGAAAGCTGATTTCAAGAATAGTTCACCAATACCCAAGTATCTGCTAATTACGAGAGAAGATGGTAATTTTTTGAGGGTAAGTCCTTTTCTTATCGCTCGAGAAATAAGTAATTGCCCTGGAGGTCCTTAAAAGAAATTCGGAAAGCCTACAACGGACTTCACATAGAGACATTTAACGACATCCAGTCGCAGAAAATCCTTGGACTGAAGTTCATAGGCGAGTTTGATGTATGAGTTGATCGAAACAGCACCCTAAATACTTCAAAGGTTGTTGTAGTCTGTCGAGATGTTAATTGTACTGAAAAACATTGTGGAGGAGTTGTCATCGCAGGGAATCATAGAATGCTGAAGGGTGCCCATGAAAAAGAATGAAAAAATCCTACCTCTCATGTCCTAACCTTTAACAGATCAATCCTTTTTTTTTGAAGAGGTGGAAGAATCCACTTTACAGACGCCGAAGTAGTGTTACGGTCGCTAAAAGGTTCCCCAGGAAATATCCTGGGGAATATTAAATGCGTAGGTATACCTGCGCACTACCGACTACACTCCACCCCTGGCCACCACACTTCCTGGCACAGGTAAGCAAGCATTTCGTTAGGAATGTGGTAATAGGCCCTCACACAGAGTCACACTCCTCATATTCAAACATCAGTTCACGCCACGAGCAAATAACACTACTCAAGGCCACGTACGTCACACCACACACGACTCACATAATCACAAAACAACACCTGAACCTGCACACATCACACCATACACGCATCGCACAGCAACTGTCACACAAACTCACACTCAACACTTAGGCCACCATCAGCCATGCAGACGGAGTGCCCATGAACTCATCGCGGCCAGGCGACCCCCACATGTACGGGGGACCCTTTAGACACTCAATCGCTGACCTGTTCGCCCACGCGCCTTCCACGGTCGTTCAGGTCTCCTTCCCATCATGCACTCTTTTATTAAACGGAGCTTATCTGTTACTTTCTTCGCATACCTCTCAACTGCCTTCCATTCCTCTCTCCTTTCATCATGATAGACTGCGTCTCCTCTGGAAGAAATATATCATGACGTCCCAGGGTATTCAGTAGCTCCCCTCGTTCATCCATATATCGTAAGCATTTGAAGAAAATATGAATGGGGATCTCTTCCTCCTCATACTCCGGACAGAGGTCCGAATGATCTAACCCGAATTTATACAGATACGCTCTGAAATCTCCATGGCCCACCAGGAACTGCGTAAGGCTGTATGCTAGCGAGCCATGTGATCTCCGGCTCCAACCCTTCACACCCCAGATGAGCCGGTGAAACCACCGGCCCTTCGTTCCTCGATTCCATCTATCTTGCCAGTCCTCCAGTAGCTCTCCTCTATTTCTTTAGATAGCCGCTTTTGTCCGCAGGAGAAAAGTTCTCTGCTCCCACAGCCTCTTTCGTTGTTATTACCAAATCAATCGGGAGCAGCCCCGCCAGTATCTTCGCTGCCTCTTTGGATACAGTTCGATAACCTGATATAATTCGGAGGCAGCACCTCCTATGCAATGCCTCCAGCTTCCCCCGATACTTGGCATATTTGATCACCTCTGCTCCATACAGCATTTCCGCAAGCAGCTTCCTTCTCTGCTGCGTCGGCTCATCGCTGTTCAGGAGGCCGGCAATCAGTCTCATCGGCTTTTCTGACTCTTGGCAGGCTTCTATTGGATGAGTGCCAAATCTCAGCATGGTATCAACCCAGACTCAAAGATATTTAATTGCCGGCCTCGATGTGAACCTTCTACCGTTGAGTGTTACCGTCAATATCGGCCTCCTTTTTGCACAGGAAATTACGACCGCCTCTGTCTTCTCCGAGGCCATAGTCAGTCCCACGCCAATTATCCAATCGTTTACCACGATGAACGAGTCTTGAATTTTGGCTTTGTCCTCGCTTTGACAACCAAAGCCAAGTCGTCGGCATATCCCAACAACATCCCGGAGGAGTGTGACTGAATACTTCATCATAAAGATTCCAGAGTCTGTTCAAGAACCGACTCTGTGGCACTCCCCTACTAACGCACTGCTCTATAAGTCCATCTTGTACGGAACAGCAGCCTGCATCCCGTAAGGTATGAACGAACCATTCGTCTCAAATATGAGAGGCCTTCGTAACTCTCTAATGTGTGCATTAAGGCGACGTGTGAAATGCAGTTTAATGCATTTCTCATGTCGAGCGTGACAATGATGCATATTCTTCGTTTGCCGCCTCTCACAGCCCTCTTTGCAATCTGGAACATAGCATATAGGGCAGACCTACCCATGCGAAAACCATACTGGCTCGCAGAAAGCCCGCCCAATTCCTCCATGGACACGCAAGCGAGTGGTGTATGGTACCACGCTTATTCCACTTAGGCTTTTCGGTTAGCTCTAGGAGCTAGTTAGGACACTGGTCGCTAACTGTTTCGTGGCTCAGCCATTCAGTTTTATGCTTTAGGGCGACCGATTGGGGTGGTGGCAGGAAAAATGCCAAGCAAACCAATGGGTCCATATTTTGACATTCTAGGAATAAATAAAATACGAATTCTATTACTGATTACCATTATAAAGGTTTAAAACTTCCCTCATGTGTTGTTTTCTTCAAAGTTTTCATGATCGTACCCGAGGTGATATAGCTGTAACTTTTAATTACATCATAAATTGTTCCTAATTGTCCAAGATTTCATTAAAAATAATTACCACATGTTTATTGATTATTTTTAAAGATAAAACATAGGTGATATAGAAGAATATTTACATTTATTTTTTCTTTATCCATTAAAAATAATTGTTTCTACTTTGAAACATAAGGCAATGCAGTCATCTGACAAGAAAGAGCACGATACATGTTGATTAAGTTGTGTGAGGTTATGTTGATATTAGGTGTGTTTTTTATACATTTACAAGAGATTTTTTAATATCTGTGTTCAGATTCAGTGCATGTTATTAAAAATTTATTTAAGAAGGACTTTAAAATGTAAAGGATATCAGTTCACACAGCTCCTTTTGGACGCACTCCGCTCCTGACAATTTAGCGGCTCCGTACACATTATATAAGTCAGCTTCGCACTACGTTAAGGCAGTCTTCTTCCAGCCTCCTATAAATCTTCATGGACTCAACATACAACATATAATATGTACTCTTTAACAATGCATCATTTATGTTATCATTAAAAGCATTTATATTATTCATTCAAATATTACAGTATCATATCTTAACTATAAACTGATATATTTGAACCAGAGGTAAATACATAGAGTAATTATCCTAACCAAGGTACTACACCTAGGGAGGTATTATCTTGACAATCTGTACAACTTAGGGAGTAAATTACAACATATTATTTTACAAAAGAGAAAAAGTGGACTTAGCATTGTTAGAAAAGGAAGTTGAACACTGTTTGTCTGTTCCACTTGAAAGTGATGAGATGATGACTTTAGTGATGGATGCAGATTTAGATTTAGTTATAGGCGATGAAATTTTAGATTGTTCAGGGGGTAAGTAAGATGAAAGTGTAAGTAAAATTCAAATAGCAGTGTAGAAGATGACAATGATGCCTGTAATAAGCCTACAGGAGTAGATAATACCAATCCTTGAAGTAAATGGCATTCTAGATCCAGGTGGTTTAACAATGATTCATTTAGATTTCTAGTTCTTTGCTGAAAAAGACTATGAAGTTTCATCTGAGACTGACAAAGAAGTAAGCCTATTTCCAGAGTAATTGCCTGGATGTTCAACTGCAATTAATGCACCAAATTCCTCAATAATAAGTGCTAAAAAGAAAAAGAACAGTAAGATTCCAAAGCAAAGAGCAAAAAAACAAAACGTTTGTGTTGCAGTGTCATTGTCTGGTAAACCTGATTGCAATTTGCAGTGGTCTGAAACTAATACACTATACTGTGCAAATTAACTGGGACAAGCTATTTTTTCTCTAAACCATTATGTGATTACCAGTTATGTCTGAAACTGCCTTGAGACAGTGTGACTGTTTGACAATAAGAAAGCAGTTTGTCTGGTTTTAAAGTGGAAGTTGATCTCAGTTTCAGTTGTGAGCCTTTAAGTGTAGTAGGTGGATGTCAGTTTTTGCGCTGTGCAACACATATTGCTTTCACGTGTTTAAAAATAGATATTACTTTGAGGAAGTGTGCAAAAATTATTGCTCTTAAAGATCTACTCATATGATGGCAAGAGATATCGCTTCTACAGTTGGTATAGGCAAATCAAGTGTATCAAGGATTCCGACAACATTAAAAAAAATCTGGATCATCTCCAAAAATGACAGGAAAATTTAGGCGCAAATGGAAAACTAATCTAAAAATTGATAAAATTTTGATAAGAAATAGTAAAATTAATCCAAGGAAAACAAGTTCAGACCTTAAAAAAGATTTATTGGCAACTGGTTTTGATGTTAGCAGTTCAACTGTATGCTGTAGGCTTCTACAAGACAAGACCAATGAAAAAACAATTTTTAACTCCTAAAAAGAAGAAAACCCATTTAGCATGGGCTCAAAAATATAAATCATGGATTGCTGATGATCAGAAGGTAATTTTTAGTGGTGAAACTCATTTATTTGTGCAGGGTTACAAAGCAAATGTCGTGAAACAAGGTGACATTGAATCTTTGAAACCTGAGCATATCCAATAAACTGTAAAAACCCTCTCTTAAACAGATGTTTTTGGGTTTTTCATGATAAATGGTACAGGAAGTTTAGTTCCTGTTCAAGGTAAGACAAATTCAACAAAGTACATAGAAATATTACGACATAGGATTGTTCCATTTTTGTAAACTTTTGACGGGACATTTCAACATGACTTGGCTTGTTACAATTCAAAATCGATAAAGACTTTCATGCTGGAAAACCAAATTAATGTACTTGATCGGCCTGGAAATCCACCAGACTTAAATCCTATTGAGAACTTGTGGAATATTTCGAAGAGACATTTATGGAAAATGGATTATATGACAAAAGAACGGATGATAACTAATGCTATAAAAGTGTGGTTCCATGAAGAAGAAGTCAAGAATATGTACACTAATCTAGTGGAATCAATGCCAAAATGTCAAGAGGTTATTTTTGCTTAAAGAGGGCATACTTCATAGTAATACACGTATTTATCAGTGTATATAAAGGAATAGAATGAATAAAAGCTTAGTTTTTTGAAAAAGTGTTTCTTTTACTTTGTCCCAATTAATTTGCACAGTATTGTAACTATGAAAAATATTAATTTCTGTGGAAATAAAACTTTACCACAAGATATACTGTTACTTGAAACACCCATGCAATGTTTTTCATATTTTTATGACAAGGAGTTAAAGGATTAAATAATTGAAGAAACATAAGGTACAGTGTACAAAAAATCCAAACAAGCCTTTTAGAATTTCCATGAAACAGCTTGATTCTTATGTCCATCATACATTTTCCAAATTTAAGAGCTACTGGAATAATTTTATAGAAAATAGATTTATCCAAGAAACTATGAATGTAAATGCTTTTGTAAAGCTCATCAGCGATATGCATTTCAATGACTCTATACATTGATGCTGCTACCAGCTGACAATCCCAACCACCACAAACTTCATAAAATAAGACCTGTTTTATCTGCTTTAAAACAAAAAATTTCAGTCTATTCCATTATATGAACATTTGTCAGTTAATGAACAATTATGTCCAACTAAATCAAGAATTTAACAAAAGCAGTATATGGATTTTAAGCCTCATAAATGGGGCTACAAACTTTCATTCTAGCCGGAAGTTGAGGCTTTGCTTATAATATAGATATATATGAGGTATGACTATTAAATAATGTGACTAATGCTTTTTCTGTTTAGCCTCCACGAATTACCATTCAGGTATTATTTCAGAGGATGATATGTATGAGTGCAAATGAAGTGTAGCGTTGCAGTCTCAGTTTGACCATTCCTGAGATGTGTGGTTAATTGAAATCCAACCACTAAAGAATACCAGTATCCATGATCTAGTAGTATTCAAATCCGCATAAGATAACTGTCTTTATTAGGACTTGAATGCTGGAACTCACGACTTCCAAATCAGCCGATTTGGGAAGACACGTTCACTACTAGACCAACCTGGTGGGTTAAACGAGACTAATGTGGTTACAGAACTGCACATGTGTCAAATTCGTACAATCAACAGCTGTGTAGCGTGAAGATTGTTGCCACTCCAGTTTCTATAGACATCTTAGTCTGGCTGTGGCCTTCGTTTGGATAACATCTGTTTTTTTTGTTTTGCCAAAAAAATTATAAGTGTTTTATTAGAGCAAGGAATTGTTGTGAAGTTTCATAAGGAACTTGGAAAACCGCTACTGAAACTTTATTTTTTATTTAAAAAAAGTATATGGCAATGAATGTTTATCACATGTGCGAGTTTTTGAGTAGTTTAAGTATTTCCAAGATGGCTGAGATGTTGAAGAAGTTTGCCCAGGTAATTTTTTTGATACTCATAGGATTGTGTACCTTCACTGGGTTCCTGAAGGTCTAACTATTAATCAACATTACTATCTTGAGGTCCTTGCTCAACTCTGTGAAAAAATAAGAAAAAAAAAGACCTGAATTGTGGAAGAACAAGTTATGGGTTCATCAAGACAACGCACCGGCTCACACTGCATTGTTGGTCAAGACATTTCTAGTCAAGTATAACATCCCAGTGTTAGACTATCCGCCTTATTCGCCTGACCTTGCACCACATGACTTTCATCTGTTCCCCAAAGTCAAATCTGCATTAAAAGGAATAAGATTTCAGACTGTTGAAGCTGTGAAAGAAAAAGTGGCACGCATCATGAAAGAGCTCACAGAAGAGTTCCAGTACTGTTTCGAACAATGGAAAATTTGTATGGTGTGTTGTAGGGATAGAGGAGAGGTGTATATTGAAGGGGATAACTAAATATGTATAAATTAAAAATATTTTACAGCATTAGTCTCGTTATTTAATAGCCATACCTTGTACACTGGACTTGACAATGATCCCAACCAAATTGTTCATTTCAATGAACCTGATTTAGAAGTCTCTACAAATGGTGTAGTTAACACTTTGTAGAATAATTTCAGTAAACATGCATTTGAAGCTTTTTTATGACAATTATTAAACTTCTTTACAGTTGGTAGTATTAATGGAGCAAAAAGTTATTCATTGCTCTGGAACTTTTAGAAAGAATAGAATCCCAAATCTAACTTACCATTTTTAGAGAATGGTCAAAAACGACTCGATCACTACTAAGAGATAAATAAATAATTCATAAAGAAACAACAGCACAATTAAAAAAAACATTTATTAGATTTAACAATTGCAAACTCTTGGTTGAGGTACAGAAAAATTACGTAGAAAAACATCTACCATCGTTCAGACAAGCAGATTTCCGACAAGATCTTGCTGTTTCTTTCTGCATGTACAATCACCAAATTTTAAGATAAGTTATCCTGACCAATTTAGTAAAACTTTCCTGACTCATAATGTTATGCTATTGCCATTTATTTACTCCACAAATATATGGATATTTAATTTTTTGCTGCTTCCACCATTCCATAGCTGCCTCAGCTCATATTTTTTTGTTATTTATTATTACATTCATTTTTAAGTTTATTTTTAACTAGTGGCGGCTTGCGTATAGGCACTGTGGAACTGCAGCATCCCCTTTTCCACTTGATATTATCGATAACATTTAATATGAGTCCTTTTTTTTATATTCTTTCTTTATACTTGTACAATATATAATCCTTAAGCTTAATCTCAGTAGCCATACCTCAATTTTTGAAAAAGATACAAACACCTGTGTATGGAACTGTATACTAAACAGTTCCAGCAGTGTGGTGTTTGATTATTGTGCACATGCACGCATACAAAGCAGCATGAGAGTCTGTGAGGGAGAAAGAGAGGGCACTGTCGCTCGTGTAATGCCGACCCTGGCGTGCTGGTGGAAGGTAGTTTTTTTTTTACTCTGCGTGTTATGGAACGTTCCTTGTTCATTCTCTTTTCTAGTCTAGTCAGTGGAAGGAATATGAAAGCAGTTTATCTGTTTTTTCAGTAGTGATCAGATGGCGGAGAGCAAGTGCTCTTTGATCACCAAATCTGCCCCAAAAACACGCTGGAAGGGCGAAAGCGAAGGTAATTAGTAAAAACCAATTATGTATTTGTTTCTGTGTACATAGAAATTTAAATTTTGCAACATTGGACTATAGTATTTTTAAGCAGACATTTTATTATTTATTCGGGTAAACTGAATACGGTTGTTACGCACAATGTGCTTAAAAACATGTACCATATTCTTGAATGTGATAAAGTGTAGAATTAGATTATTATCCTGCTTTCAGCTATTCTTTTTGATTCATTTTTTTCGGTTCTTTTACTTTACAGAAAACTTTAACCATGGCCTTGAAAAAAAGGTCCAGAAAAAATTTTCTGGAGCAGCATCCCTATTAATTTTCCTACAAGCCACCACTGTTCTTAATATTATTTTTTTTACAATATACATTTAAAATTAGGCAATTTTTTTGTGATAAATATTTTCAATAAACTACATTGTGAAGTAGAAAAAAAACAACAACAATATTTATTAAGTTTCTTGCATAAAAACAAACATCATGGTAACTAATAGTAACACAGATAAGAAATAAAAAATAACTAAATGCTAACAAATACAAATTTCAATTTAACCAAAAATTATGTATAATCACAAATTAAAGGAAAATAAAAATCACTGCGAATAGTAACACAGATAAGAAAACTAGAACAGAACACCTTATTTTGTACAGAAAACAAACATTATTAACATTTACTTGAATATATTTTCTCATTATTATTCTAGCGTATTTTCAGAATGCCATTAAATTATGGTGCAAGAACATGATTGATGACAAAAGAGCATTTAGTAGATCCAAGCTGGAATTTTGATGCTATACAACTATCAGGAAACACAATTTTAAAAGTTGCACTGATATTTTCATATGAACTTAAGGATAACTTATTTTCTACAGCACTGAGAACCCAAATAATCTCCGCCTTATAAATATAGTCTTTATAACAAAAAGAAGTAATTGCATGGTCATATTGTATAAATGAAGTCGGGGATTCAAATGTATCATTTGCTGCTGAAATATTATTACTCTGACCAGAAGATCCAGACAAAGAACACATAGATACATCACTCAACTACTGTTCTCAACTGTTGGTCAAAGTCTGCTGAGTTAAAGTACCATTGGGAGATAGAAGGTTTTCCGTGAAGGCTGAGAATTCTATAATCTTTTCATTATGGTGCTTTCCCATTATGTGAAGTCACTGCCTTTTGGCCCATATTGCCCAATTCAAATTGTTTTTTACATACATCACAAATGCATTACACAACTCTCTACCTCTTCTAAACTGACTGAATTCTGTGTATATGTTTATATCTAACTGTTTGTCATTAAAGTCTTTTTAGATGCCATTTAAAAGCAATTAATTTAAAAAAATACAAAAATATTTTCACAATGGTTCGAGATATATTCCAAAAATTTTACCAGCGAAAAAATTAATTGCAATTTGTAATACTCCAACTTTTTATCAAAGAATGACTAGGGAATGTTAAGTAAGAACAGGAATGTTAATGGCTGCTTGATGTACGTAGTTGCAATGTGCTGGGCGATGGGGTCACCACTTCCCGATGCTGGGAAAGTATATCAAATAAGGGATACATTCAATAATTAAAGATAAATTGATATAGAAAAAACCTGTGTATTTTTACAAAATGAGGTTTTTACTACTTCTCAGCATAATCCCCACCAATATCAATACACCTGTACCAACAATGAACTAGTTTTTTTATACCCGATGCAAAGAAGTCTTTGTCTTGTTGTTTGAGCCACTTTCCAACAAATTTTTTGAACTCATTGTTGTTAAACCTTTTTTCCATGTAATGCCTCCTTGAGTGGACCAAACAAATGAAAATCCGAGGAGCCAAATCTGGACTGTAGGGAGGATGTGGTGGTATCTACCAACCCATTTTTCTAATGGTTTCTTGGGTCAGCTGGGCGGTGTGAGGGTGAGCATTGTCGTGTAGCAATATCATGCCTTTTCTTTGAGATCCACAACGCTTTTCTTTCATAGCTGGCTTTACTTTTTTCATCACCATCTCCGAGTAATAGACACTGTTTATTGTATGCTGATATTCCAAATAATCACAAAAGACGATGCCTTGGGCATCCCTAAAGACAGTCGACATGACTTTTCTCGCTGATGCTTGCATTCTGAATTTCTTTCAGACAGGTGAGCTGGTGTGCTTCCATTCCATGCTTTCTTTTGGACTCTGGTTCAAAACGGTGAACCCAAGTTTCATCACATGTTAAACTCTTATTTAGAAAAGGGTCACCTTCCCTATCATAGCGTTTTTTCAAGTCTGTACACACTTTGAGTTTTGTTTCCTAGTGTTGTTGCTTTCGGGACCCACCTTGCAATTGTATTGCTGTACTTCAGCTTGTTATAGATAACGTTATGAACTGTGCCAACACCTAGTGCAACTGTTTTTGTTGTATGTCCTACTGTAATATGTCAGTTTTTATGAATGTCATCAATGCGGGTTTCAAGCAAAGGAGTTGACACTTTAACTGGCCGGCCAGGACACTGCTCATCAGTCACTGAGGTTCAACCGTTTTTGAACTGTTCCACCCACTTATAAAAAATTTTACGGTTCATACAACTTTTTTCCGTACTGTAAAATCATTCGAGAAAAGATTTTGGCTGGTTTTACACCTTCAGAAAGAAAAAAAAACAGATCACGGAATGTTGTTCAATTAATAAGGCTACTTCAAGTGATCTTTATATGCAATATTGAGGTTATAAACAAAACAATTTTTATGTGTCAGGTGTTCTCAGCACATCCCAGTGATGCCAACCTAAAGTCAAGAAAGGTACAAAACTCCTCCTACAAACTGTTTCATTTTTACATCAATTTCTCTCTTTAATTATTGAATTACTGCGAATAGTAACACAGATAAGAAAACTAGAACAGAACACCTTATTTTGTACAGAAAACAAACATTATTAACATTTACTTGAATATATTTTCTCATTATTATTTTAAAGATTATCATTATCATTTTCACAGATTTTTTTAAATTATCACTTATTTTACTTGTGTTTACTTATTTATTATATTTATATAAAGTTCATTCAATAATTAAACAGACAAACATTTTTAGTGAAGGAAACACTTAATGCAGGCAATTAAAACTTTTGTACGTGTTAGTCGGCAACCGTGCAAAGTGTTAGCCAGCTGTTTGATTAATATTGACGTAAACATAATTTCTAAAGTCTTAGTTACAATGGTGTGTCAACTTGAAGAAAGTACTTTTGAAGAACAGCATTCTGCAATCCGATTTTTACTTTCTGAAAGTGTAAAACCATCAGAATTATTCTCACCAATGAACAAACAATATGGCTGAAGTTGTATTAACCGTGCAAAAGTTTAAAAGTGACCGCAAAAGTGTGACCAACAAGCACCACTCCAGGTGTCTGGTAACAGTGTCGACTTTGTTGTTGGATTTTCTTATCGATTAAATTATCCAAGAAGACCAACGATTTACAGTTGAACAAACTGCTGAAAAATTGCTGCGTAAGTGTTGACACATCGTGACCCTGTAGGGGTAGATATTTAATAAAAATAACTTCTACTTTCTTTCTGCACAAATCCAATAAAAATTACAAATTAACTTTCGTCATAAAAATCATATTTACATTTTTTTTTTGTCGGTATGCATCAAAATGTGTCGCTTTAAAGTAAAACTATAATTAAAACTCTTCTGACAAAAACCGCATGTGAATTTTTTCCTATTAGAATGAATCAAAATATGTCTCTTTAGATTAGAATTGCAAATAAATGATTTCTGACAAATATTACACGTGAATTTATTTTCGCCCATGTGACTCATAATGTGCGTTTTTAAACGGTCATTCTGACTGAAAGACTTTTGACAGATATTACAAGTGAATATTTTTTCCCCGGTATGGATCAACATATGTCTCTTTAAAGCAGATCTGCTATTAAGAGGCTTCTGACAGATATTACACATGAATTTGTTTTCATCAATATGAATCATAAGATGCATTTTTAAACGATCATTTCGACTAAAGATACTTGGACAAAAATTACATGTGAATTTATTCTCACCGGTATGAATCGTAAGGTGCGTCTTTAAATAGGATTTCTGATTAAAAGACTTTTGACAAAAATTACATGTGAATAATCTCTCTTTAGTATGAATCAAGATATGTTTGTTTAAATTGCAACTGTATTTAAATGGTTTTTGACAAATATTACATGTGAATTCATTCTTGTCATTATGTACCATAAGGTGTGCCTTTAAAAGATCACTACGACTAAAAGTCTTTTGACAACAGCTACACGTGAATATATTCTCACCGGTATGAATCAACATGTGTCTTTTTAAAGTAGATTTGTCATTAAAAGACTTCTGACAAAAATTACATATGAATTCATTCTCGCCCATATGAATCATAAGATGGGTCTTTAAACGATCTTTCCGACTGTAAGACTTATCACAAAAATTACATCTAAATACTTTCTCAACATCGTGAATCGAAATGTGACGACTTAAATCACCTTTTCGACTAAAAGACATAATACAAAATGTACATTTGAATTCTTTTTCATGAGTATCATTATTTTCAGTGTCATTGTATTCCTGTTTAGGGTTCACACAATCATTGATAAGCCTGTTACTAGACTCATCAGATATGACATAATTAAATTTACACTTAGTTTTAGAAAAATTGTTTAAAGCTCCTATTTCATCGATTAATACATCACCACCACCATCATCATTACAATAAACCGGTCCATCCTTTACGTTATTTAAAAATGTATTGAAACAATTATCAGAGGGTTTATCTTCTTTGAAAGTTTTCTCTGTGGATTGTGAAATTCTTTCTTCAAATGAAATATGATTGTTGTATTTCTGTCCTGTTTCATGATCGCATACACAGTTATATATACACCTATTGCAGGCCATGTATTTTGCTCTATGTAAACTACTCTCAGCATTCTCCATCGAATCATTCATTGTGTGAATACCTAAATCCTGTAAAAATATAAATAAAAATAAAACAATATAAAATTTGCCCTTTATCTTACCATATACATGGTGAGCAACATAAAATCAAACCCATAACTAACCACTGGAGAACCGGTAGGTTATGTTGAAATGAGACGGATAAATTAAAATATGAAAAACATAAAAAATTATTTAAATGTTGCATTTATTTATCTTACTGTTACAAAAGGTGTTCAAAATGACCACCCTGGGCATCGATGCACTTTTGTGCTCGACTGATCATATTGAGATCGTCTGACGCAAAGCTTTTTTATCAATTGTGTTGATTTCTCATTGAATGTTCATCTTCAGTTTATCAATACTGTGGGGATTAGATACAAAAACTCTCTCCTTTTACAGCCCCAAAGTAAAAAATTCCAAGCAGACAATTCTATCTGTCCACCAACAATGTTTTCAAGAAGCAATTCGCAATAAACAAGTCGTTTTGGTTTGTCTGTCTCCTTCAGTTGTTGCACAGTTGTAACGCAGTATGGTTTCAATCTTAATTCATGAAGAATTTTACAAGATGTGTATTTAACACCAGATTGTTGGGATAACTTGCATCGAGAGTTTTTGGACTTGCAGCAATTCTTCTTTCAATATCAGCAATGGTCTGTGGAGTTCTAACAGAAGGTTGCCCTGCAACAAAACGTATACTTCACTGCCATATAACCACCTGACAAACAGCAGCAACAATCAGTAGTAACATATACATTCACTAGTCACGCTATTTGTGTGAGTCTTTCATAAATAGTGTTGGATAGCAGTTTCATTATGGGTTCGGTTTTATGTTGCACACCCTATATTTTTTAACACGTTCAGTAGATCACCAGAATGCATTTATTTACTTATACCTAAATCTGTTCAACTTTAAAATACTTTCTCTAAAAATTGTGATACTTCACTTATTATACTGCGCAAATTAATTGGGAAAAAGTAAAAAAAATGCTCTTTTTCAAAAAAAAAGCTACGTTTTTATTCATTCTATGCCTTTACGTACACAGATAAATACATTTATTAGTATGAAGTATGTTCTCCTTTAGCAGAAATGACCTATTGAAGATGTTTTGGCATCGACTCCCCTTGATTAGTGCACATATTCTTAACTTCATCATCATGGAACCACACTTTCATGGCATTAGTTATCATGAGTTCTTTTTTTGTACCGTCCATCTTACCTAAACGTCTCTTCAAAATATTCTACAAATTCTCAACGGTATTTATGTCTAGTGAATTTCCAGGCTGATCGAGCGCTTTAATTTGATTTTCCAGCACAAAATTATTGACCAATTTTAAATTATGAGAAGGGGCTAAGTGATGTTGAAATGTCCTATCAAAGGTTTCCATGAATGGAACAGTCCTATGTGTAATATTTCTATGTACTCGGCTGAATTCATCATACCTTAAACATGAACTAACCTTCCCGTGCCGTTGGTCATAAAAAAACCTCAAATCATCTGTTTCAGCGGGTGTTTTACAGTTTGTTGGACACGATCAGGTGTCTAAGGTTTACTGTCACCTTGTCTCACGATATTTGCTTTGTAACCCTGCACAAACAAATGAGTTTCATCACTAAAGATTACCTTCTTTCGGTTGTCAGCAGTCCATGATTTATATTTTTGGGACCATGCTGAACGTTTTTCTTCATTTTAGGAGTTAAAAATTGTTTTTCCGTTGGTCTTCTTCCCTTCTGGCTGGCTTCCATAAGCCTGCAGCGTACAGATGAACTACTAACATCAAAACCGGTTGCCAATAAATCTCATTTAAGGTCTGAGCTTGGTTTCCTTGGATTAATTTTACTATTTCTCATTAGAATTTTATCAGTTCTTGGAGTAGTTTTCTGTTTGCATCTGCATTTTCTTCTTCTCCTTTTTGGAGACGACGATCCAGATTCTTTGAATGTTGTCAGAATTCTTGATACACTTGATTTACCTACACTAACTACAGGAGATATATATCTCTCACCGCCATAGAATTGTGATCTTTAAGAGCAATAACTTTTGCACGTTTTCTCAAAGTAATATCCATTTTTAAATACACAAAAACAACATGTGTTACACAGAGTGCATAAACTAACATCTACCTGACACACTCAAAGGCTCACAACTTAAGCTAAGGTGGCTATTTTCACTCTAAAACCAATTAAATTCCTTTTTTATTGTCACAATGGAACAGTCACACCTCCTCAAGGCAAATAAAACTGATTCAAGGCGGTTTCAGACATAACTGGCAATCGCATAACAAGTTAGAGAAAAAAAAATAGCTTGTCCATATTAATTTGCACAGTATGGCAACAAAATTATAAAAAATTGCGGTTTTTAATGGAGTTCATAAATTTAGTGGACAGAAAATTGTTAAATTATAATTTGTGATACAACCAGTTCAAAAAACACATTATGCATGTAAGCTGTATTTTGTTTACTATTTTTTTTAGCATATTTTTGAATTTTACTCCTTTGGGTAAGTTTTTCTCACATTTGATTACATTAGTACTATGTGAATAATAGATTATAATACATACCAATAAGAGTAATGATTACTGTGTTGTATGTAGATGTGGCCATGTTGTGAAACGGATCTGATACAAGGGACATGACTCAGCAGAAACATGATGAATCACAAACGCAATGTTTGTTTATTCTTCACTTTACAAGTTAAATGAATATAATATAGTGATTGTGGAACTACATGAATGCTGATATCTATAGTGAAATGTAGAAAAATCTTAGAAGAATATATAAAAATCTGACAACACAGTTGTACAACTTTCCCATCATAAGCTTACACACACAACTTAATTTAAAATATTTATCATTTTATTTAAATATAGTATTTTATGTTTATTTAATTCAATGATTACTAACGCAAGGGAGCATACGTATTTCATTCACACGAGTGTGGCGGTACTAGCGACCACTTTAAATGTTTTTTAACACTTTAAATATTATTCATTTAATTAATTTTACCGCTCACCTGCGATGTCACAACATATTAGATGACTACAACAGCTGTACGTCAATGCTACACTAGCGCTCCTTATGGTGAGAGAGAGTATTATTGAGGTAGTATACCCACTTAGCCGCTAGTTTATTTAGATCAATTTTTGATGTGGGGGTATGATTTTGCAAATAGTATTGTTTTTACTTGCTTTTCATTAACTCACAATGTTTTTTTCATGTTTGTCCTCAAATCTTGCATCCTTAATTTAACATACTTTCTGACATTGCCAATTGATGAAATTTTGCACAGTTACTAAGGTTGGGTGACAATACAATATTCCACCATTACTTTTGCAAACATCCCCCAGTACAGGGGTAAATTAAGAGTGCAGGTGTAAAAAATTGCAAAATATGCAAAACGGCTATGCAGGGTTTTTGGGGTCACAAATGACAAATCTGATAGCCATTTAACATTTTTAAAAAAACGACAAAAACTTGGTATGGAAATTGTTTGGTTTTGAATTTGACAACATTTTGTCATCACTCATATATATATATATATATATATCATATATATATATATCATATATCATATACATGCTCAGATGATTTTTGACAAGCAGTATGTTGAGACACAGGTATTTAATTAAGTAAATGAAATAAAAACTTCACTATTTCATTATTTTGTATAGTAAATGTTTGATTGAAAATTGTTTGATATTTTATAAATATATTAAAAATTTCAATACATGATGTTATCTTTTGAAATCAAAATTAACCTACTGATTAAATTCAAGCAATGTATGATAATAATTTGATTAAAGTATGACTTTAAGGTATCTTGAATACCGCTGTTCTTTGGTGGTTGGATTGTTTCAATTAACCACACATCTAAGGAATGGTTGACCTGAGATTGTGCAAGACTGCGCTTCATTTACATATATACATATTATCCTCATTCATTCTCTGAAGTAATACCTTATGATGGTTCTGGAGGCTAAACAGAAAAAACCATATTTCTTGAAGAGGAAATGAAAAGCTAAAAGAAATGTTTTGAAGTTGAAAGCTATAGAAAAGTCGTAAATAAATGTAGTTTTCACTTGTAAGTAATAAAGTTTGTTCAGTTGTGTTTATTTCATAATGGACCTTACTTTAAAAACACACCATGTATTTTGTTCAAAATATCTAAGCAGAATTTGACATTCTTTAAATGTGTAATTCTAGTAACAAATTAACAATATTAAAAAAAGTGTATCTACAACACTGGGAAAATTAAGAGGGTAGTCAACTGAAATTTTGACTAAAAAAAATTTTTTTTTTCATTTATTGATTATTTAAAATTTGCTTTCTAATATGATACAACCATTTTTTCTATATCTTAACTCTAAATATTAAAACAAAAAGAATTTTATAGGTTAGGTTACCTGTCGGCCTCCATGGCGTGAGTGATAGCATCTCAGCCTTTCATCCAGAGGCCATGGGTTTTCATGATCACAATACTTCATACAAGGAAGTAACAAAAGTAGGTTTCATAAACGTTCTGTAGCGTAATTATTGAGTTTTATTCTTAATTATGTATTGATGTTGTGATCTAGGCCTACTTCCTAGTGTATAGGAACTAATAATAGAATCATACATGACTAATGTGCTATTTATGAATTGTTAACACAACATGCAATTCTAAGAATTTCATTTACTTATTTTTAATCTACTCTAATAATTGCACTATGAAGAATCGCAGATTGCTTGTAATCACATTCTAGAAGTGGTTATTATAGAAACATTTATTGCAGTTTATATTTTACTTAATGAAGTGAATGACAGTTAGTAATATATTTTTACTATTTGTTTTGTTGTTTTCATTTAAGGCTTTGTCATAAATTCAGTCATGTATAAATATTTAATATTTCAATACAGTTCTTTTAAAGTGCCAAAGTTAAGAGGAATAGGTACAGGAATTCATAGTCAGGCAAAGGAAATTATGTTTAAAGTTTACAATTTCTTTTTATAAAATAATGCCAGAACTGGAATAGTGAGGGAAATTGAAGTGCTGAAAATGGTTATTTAAGTGACAAAAATATCAAAATGAACGGTCCAAAGAATTATAGCAGAAAGAAAAACAAATGAAACCAAGAAGCCATCCACATTCATTTCACCAAGAAAACATGTAAATCGCCATGTAAGTACTGTGTCCAATTTAGATTCATTTGTCACAGATGATTTGAGACATTTAATAAACAAATTTTATGTAACTGAATACTGCATTCCTACTGTGAAGAGAATGCAAAAATCCCTTGAAAGTGAAATTAATTTCAGAGGAAGTGAAAGATCTATAAGAGTATTATGTAAAATGGGATTTAGATGGGAAAAAAAACAGAAGTCAATCGGAAAATACTGATAGAATGGTACAACATTAAAATGCAAAGCATGAAATTTCTATGATAAATTTCCCTGTTTTGTGAAGAAGGAAGACCGACTGTATACACAGATGTAATCTAAATTCACAGTAGTCATGCGACAACCCACTGGGTTGGTCTAGTGGTGAATGAGTCTTCGCAAATCAGCTGATTTTGTAGTTGAGAGCTCCAGGATTCAGTCCTAGTAAAGGAAGTTAAATTTTTATACCGGTTTGAATACTAGATCATGGATGCTGGTGTTATTTGGTGGTTGGGTTTCAATTAACCACACATCTCAGAATGGTCAATGAGACTGTACAAGACTACACTTCGATTACACTCATATATATCAACCTCTGAAGTAATACCTGACTGTGATTCCTGGAGACTAAACAGGAAAAATGAAGTAGTCATGTAAGACCAAAATCATGGTTAGACACAACAGAGATTCATGAGGGACTGAAAACACCACTATCAAAGGGCTCACTATTAATAATTGTTCATGCCGGCTGTAATAAAGGATTCATTAACAATGCTTTACTTATAATAAAAGTCAAATAACAAAGGAGATGATCAGAAATCGATGGATTTTGAAAAGTACATGAAACAGTTTTGGGAGAAGTGTATTCCCAACTTGCCACCTTGGTGGTCATTGTACTAGATAACACATCATATCATAACGTTCTGTTACAAAAGCAGACAATTTTAACTCTTTAAAAAGCAATATGATAAAATGATTAGCCGAACAACGAATTAACTGTTCTGCTGCTATGACGAAGACTAAATTATGATATTATAAAATTACAAAGAAAATCAAAAGAAGTATCTAATAGACGACATTTTTGAAAATTATGATTGTACAGTTCTACAGTTGCCACTTATCAACCTGACTTAAATGCCATCAACAGAAAGGGCAAGTAACTAAAAGAAATACAACTTTTAACATGTTGGACGTTCTAAAGTTAGCCGAAGAGGAATTTCATTAAGTGTCTGAAGCTGAGTGGAGCAATATCTGCGAGCATTTTGTCAACGTTGAAAAAGAATACATTGAAGATAAACATTTATATGATGTGCACATCAACAATTTTGTGATAAATGTGAATTCAGAATCGGAAACGAGCTCTTCAGAATCTACTGATGACAGCGACTTCGGAATTTGTGAGCTACAGTAAAGTGAATAAAAAAAATAATTATTTAAAATACTTTAAAATAATAATTGAAATACTAAACTAGTTTTTATTAAATAGCATCATATTTTGTATCATGTATCGTATTCGTATCATATATTTTTGGTTATAAATATCATTTATATTAAACTGACGTTTTCAGTCAGCCTAGTATAGCGGGCGGTGTACAGGCTGTGCACACTGTGTGCAAGAGATAGACTGATAGGACAGGTGGAACACAGTTACACAGTCATTCCTTTATAAAAATATATTATATAGCTCCATATACGTACATGGCATGCAGTACATTGTCAGAGTTATAGGATATTTTCAGGATAGTTAATAGTGCGGTAAGCCAGCCGTGCTAAATGTTTGCTGAATACTAGTATAGTTTTTTGTGCCAACTTACGTGCCAATAATAACTTAGTTATTCTTTCACTTATCTTTTACCAGGTAAGTGAGTAATATTAAAAACTTTGAATATGCAATTAAAAAGTAACATATTTTCTGATACCAGAAGTACATCTGCAATACATCCTAAATTCTGCACCCACTGATACTGACATCAGTGATGTCGGTATCAAATTATACAACAATAATTTTAATACAAATTTAAATTTAGTCATTTAACTGTTTAATAAATGCTACCAGAAGAAAAGCAAATGCATTTCAGATCTGTTTTGAACTACTTTAAATAATAAATATTTTTAAATTGAGATAATAACTGCTATTAACAGTTTAGTTTAATAATGGTAAATATAAAAATACATAACTTACCACTACTTCATGTTTTATTTCAAATTTTTCCAACTTAACTGCTGGAATTTCCACAGACGGTACATTATTTATTGAACTGTTTTTGGTCTCTATATGAAGCGAATCTTCTTTTTTTGTTAACAATAGATGTGATTTTCCAATATCCTGTAACAAAAAATTAAAACATTTCATTCAGATATTTTAACAATTGATTTAAATTAATCTAACGTGCATAACAATTTTTAAGCATCTTATGTTTCGCATTATCACAACTTTACATGGAGAATTGTTTTAGTTTTTGTTTGTGATATATAAACAACTAGCTGACATTACTGCAAGATTAGGAAAAGTATAGCTTCAAAGATCGTCTTGTCTTACCTTACCTGCTAAAACCAAATATCCAAAAATAAGTGAAAAGAGAAAATGTAAAATGGCCA